>NC_085930.1:93405000-94030000 GCF_028885625.2 Pongo pygmaeus | reverse complement strand
AGCTCATTTCTTCCTATTGCTGAATAATATTCCATTGAGTAGATGTACCACAGTTTATTCATTAGGGCCTCTTTTCTCTCTCTCTCTATCTTTTTTTTTTTTTTTTTTTTTTTTTGAGACAGGTTCCTGCAGCCTTGACCTCCCTGGCTCAAGCCATCTTCCCAACTCAGCCTCCAAGGTATCTGGGAAAGGTATCTGGGACTATAGGCGTGCACCACCATCCCCAACTAATTTTTGTATGTTTTGTAGTGATGGGGTCTCACTTTGTTGCCCAGGCTGGTCTCAAACTCCTGGGCTTAAGTGATCCACTCACTTTGGCCTCCCAAAATGCTAGGCTTAACAGATGTGAGCCAACACACCTGGCCTGTTAAACCCTCTTTGTATTATAAAATCTTAGTGATCATGGCTTTTTTCAGCACAACCAAGATATTTGATTTTTATATGACAATTACAACATACATATTTTGATGCCTATGGAATAGCCCTGTTTTCTCACAAATCAGAATTCTGCAAGGAACAAATAATAACCATAAATGTATTCCTGTATTTCATCTTCATTTCCCATCTGGTCTCACTTGAGGAGAATCTTATTTGAACATCAACAGTGTCCTAGGTATCCTAGAGGACACTCTGAATTAATGGATGAGATCCTCATTTGGCGAGTACCATGCAAGGTAGGGAATATTTGTCATCGTTTTCCTCTGGTAAATTATATTTCTCTTTAAGAAAAAAAATCAGACACATCATGGAACACTGCTGATTTTGTGTTCATCTCTGGTATATTTGTGTGTTGTATGCCTGCTGCCATTGTCCATTTTTTCCCCCAGCAGCATGTGTCTGGATGGAATCCAGGTGAACCCTGTGGACCTGGCTGACCCCTACCCCCACTTCAGTGATGCTCACTAGGAGGTGAGAAGATGGAGGCAGTTCGGATGGTTCAATGACCAAGTTAATCACTGGTTAACTCAAACAGGACTGTTTCAGTTCTGAAATAAAATTGAAAAAACACCCTGGAAAGGGACATAGAATGTAAATCCTTAGAGGACACTTCCTGTGTTCTCCATTTCAGCCTCTCTTCCTCAGAATCTATTAGAGTGCCTTCTCTTGATGAAAACTCAGTGTGCACATTCAGCTTATTAAAATAGGACACAGTTTTTTGGCATGGTAGATATTTTAAAAGCCTTATTTACATAGAGGGTCTGATTTTTTAATCCAAGGTAGTAAATTAGGAATGGGAAACCTCAATTTAATCTCATTTTAGTGAAGATTTATTGAGAGCCTACTAGATGCTGGAAACTGTGATAGGTATAATAGAAGATGCCACCAGGAATCAGAAATGGATTTCAGCCTCAGAAAGTTTACTGCTTTAGGAGGACTGATTTGCTCATTAATAGTAGAAAAAAATACGTTACGAGAAAGGAATAATTCGAGTTAAAGGAGCTGGTGGGAGAGGTTAAGATGTCCGGATGAGACTGTCTTATATTGCACGAGCACCTTGAAGATGAAACTCAGCATGTCAAGCTATCTGAACTAGGTGGTAAAAACTATGAAGGCAAGAAAATGGGTGTGTTGCCCTCATCTCATGAGTATGTCTGGTTGTTAAATATTGTCTCTCTTTGAGTTCTGTTTCCTACTCCACGCCATCTGGATTTTCTCTCACTGGCTCTTTCCATGTGCCTCTTACCTCCTTTTTCTTATTCCTTCTGTCTCTCTTCTCAAATTGTCCTCAGAACTCAAGATTTAGTATTACATACTTTGAATGAATTTTTGTATTGTCTGTGCCTACTCTTTAAAGGTATGTGAAGTAGTTTGTATATCTCACAATACTGAATTAAATACGTTTAATGTCTATGGAGAGGTATCATGCTCAGCACTTTGAAGCAGAAGGATGTCTATCTTATTCACCTGTTTTTAATAGTGCCTGGGACACAGCTGGTGACTCCAAGAGGTTTCAAGCAAGAAAACCTGGAGTTTGTATCATTTATTAGTTCTGTGGCAATGGAAATTTTGCCCATTTTTTAATGTCTTCTCATCTAAAAAAAGGGGGTAATAATTATATTTCAAAGTTCATCTTAAATCAGAAGAAACAAAAGATAGGAAAACACAGCCATCAAGTGTTTGAAGTATTGTGTGTTGCCATTTGTTTGGATGGCAATCAAGAGCTCATGAAAGAGTAAAATTCTCCAGGCATGGATGAGGCGCCATTCCCCCTTTCCAGTTAACCTGGTTAGATATATTTTTGAGGTTCCTTCAAGGTCTAGAATTCCACATTTCAGGACCATCTCATTTCACCAAGCTCAAGACATATTTCTTAGACGTCTTTTTTTTGGACCCACATTTCTAAATCTGTTCCCTTTCTCTTGTACCACTCTCCCTCCCCATTACAATGCACTGTAATATATCTTGGAAAAAAGTCCACTTTGCCTTCCTAACTTGACACAGACAGCAAGATCCGACAGATTTATTTGTAAATGGGTCTTTTATGCTTCATGTAGCTCAGCGCTGCATAAATAATACCTGGAGAACTTCAGATTTCAGCCCATTGGCAGGCTTGAACTCCACATACATTGTTAGAAACTCCTACAAAGTGAATCTAAATGCCACGGTCCTTGTAGGGGGCTAAATGGCTGATGCAGCAGGTCAGGAAAATGCATACCTTTGCATGAGTTCCTCCAAACTCAAGACTGGGGGGAGGTGGCCTCAGGATGTCCTCTTGAACTGAGTGCATGGATTACAATCATAAATGTTTCAGAATGAAAGAAGCTGAGAGAAGAGGAAGGAACGTTTGACATATCATAGTATGATTTCCAGGCCTTTAAGGGATTGTAGAGAGGAGGCTGGGATGTTTAGGACACTCACTGCCCCAAGAACACATATGCATGGGCATGTAGTCACATGCAAACTTACATACTCCCACCAAAACCAAAGAACATGTGAAATGGACTGGTCACATTTGAGTAAAGTGGTCACCTAGGAACAGTGAAGGAGTGAAGGAGCAAAGGTGAATCTTCACTGAGAGTAATCTGCCTCATTTACTCCATCCTGCTCAGTTCCATGGTCTTTCCTTAGCCATTTTGTTTGTGGGAGGCAACCCTTTCTTGGGACGAAAGCACTGTCCTCACAGCACAGTGGAAGTATCCTAGGGTAGGCTGTCTTAGCCTTTATCTGTCAATAACACAACAATAGACTGCATCTTCCCTAAGTCAGTAGTTGTCTCTTCTCTTGACAATAACAAGTCTCAATGGTGGTGCTCTCACATGGGTTGGGGACTCCTCAGCTGTAGCAAAGATAAGGCCAGGTAAGGGCTATACTACTGAAAAAACCAGCTGGGAATAACGTAGTTTATCCCGAACTCCCGCAGGTTGACAGGATGGTGGCACGTGATAATTGCTGCCTTATGGAATGAGAGACCAGCCACATATTTTATGCGAGATAAACAAGGGCATTGGCAAGTGAACAGGTGGGTGCAACATAAGATTGACAGATAAAATACAGGATTCCCAGTTAAATCTGAACTTCAGATAAACAAGTAATGTTTTAGTTTAAGTAGATCCCAGACAACCCAGTTATATTGGAGTTTTAAAAAAACTCTCTCATTCGTATATATATATATATATATATATATATATATATATATATATATATGTATACACACACACACACATATATATGAAGGTCCTGAAAAGTGTCTTTCTAGTGAGTATGAAATGATAAAGCGTTGACTATCTATGTCATAGTCATGATTACTAATTTTAATTTTTATTTTATTTCAGTAGCTTTTGGGGAACAGGTGTTTTTTTGGTTACATGAATATGTTCTTTAGTGGCGATTTCTGAGATTTGGTGCACCCATCAACTGAGCAGCGTACACTATATCAATATATAGTCTTTTATTCCTCACCCCCCTGCTAACCTTCCCCCCAAGTCCCCAAAGTCCATTATATTATTCTTATGCCTTTGCATCCTTATAGCTTGGTTTCCATTTATAAGTGAGAGCATACGATATTTGGTGTTCCATTCTTGAGTTAGTTCACTTTGAATAATAGCCTTCAACTCCTTCCACATTTCTGCAAAGGCCATTATTTCATTCTGTTTCGTGGCTGATTAGTATTCCATGGTTTTTACATACCATGTTTTCTTTATCTACTCAAAACAATTTTTTTTTAGCATAAGTAAAGTCCCATGCAGTATTTGGCCAAGAGGATCAATTTAAGTGGGGGTGGGAGAAAGCCCCATGACTGACAGTCCATTTATGTTACGTGGAATCTGGGAAGCACTTCAAATGGAAACAGAAGAAAGGGTGAGGAAAAGTGTGTTGACATAAAGAAACACCTTCACCAACAAAAATGAAACACAATGATCATGGTCCCTACAGATGAAATAATTGAAATTAGGCTAAAGGAAAAAGATAAGTAATTATTTTGATTCCTAAATGTTTTGAGTTATGCTTTAATCCCTAAATTTTGGAACATTTTTCTTACAGTTATTCACCATGAGTAGATTAACTTAAGTAAATGTCACTATTTACTCTCAAATTTATTTTTTGGAAAAACTAACCAATAAGAAACGTACTCTCATCCAGGTTCATTTCATTTGCCCTCTCCACACTTCCTAATCTTTTCTAGCTATTTTCACATGTTTTAAAAAAAATGCTCACCATTTCTGCCCATACCAGAACCAAGCAAGTATTTAATCATTTAATGCAGTTCTCTATTGACTTCCCAGAGGGAAATCTTGGGATTTTGAATGGAAATTCAGAGCAATGTCTCTGTTGCCCTTGCCCCCATCAGATTCCACTTCTCCCTCATTTATGCCTTTCTTGTCAGAAGGAGTTCATTGAGTTCATTGCCAACTTCCACTGCTTCATTACCAAATGTGAACCTCCCCCTGGCACTAGGCTTACTTTAGCATTTTTTCCTCAGGTGAGAGCGTGAAATGTCTGAGTTTAATCACTTGTGAACAGAGATGGCACCAGATAGCAACCCGGGTGCTCTCCCACCTGCAGCTTCGATAGGAAAGAATCAACCTAGCATATAAAAGCAGGCACAGATAAATTGCTAAACACTGTAGTACAATGATGGCATACATCTCTGAAATGAGAATCTTCAAAATCAATAAGAATTGAAATTGAAAAAGGAAGAATTGTAGCTGTCAAAATGCAGGATGCCGGCAGGTTATTCACATTGAGGTCCATTTTGGCTTTTCTAGCCCAGGAGAATCATCTGTTAAGAAAAGTTGTCTCTAGGGTGACCTTTGTTATGTCTCTTTGAAAAAACATTGTGTCTCAGCCTAGGGACTGGATTCTTCTTCCAAATCATAATTGACCTTATCCTTCATGTCATGTTAGGGGACATTCCCCTCAGCGAGAGAGGGAAGCCCAAGGAGAATTAGAAGCCAGTGTTCAGAGGCTCAGGGAGGGGGCCTGGGTATAGTGAGGCCATGTGGGCTGGAAGGACTTTAGTTTTTGACCCAATTTTACAATCTGTTCTATCATATTCTGAAATTTGAAATTCTAAAAAATCAAGGAAGCTACTACCATCACAATAATAACAGCCCATTATTTACTAAGTAATTATATGTGCCTGCATTGTGCAAAGCACTTGATATACATTCTTATATATGACAATAATGGTGATAATACTATTGATAATAGCTAAGTTTTTTAGTATATATTTGATGGGCATTGTGTCATGAAAGCCTTCTGCCACCCCTCCGAAGTATGTACAATTATGATCCCATTTTACAGATAAACAGGCTTAAGAGTGGTTGAGTACCTTGTTCAATGTCACGCAGTTGGTGGGGGCTGGGGTGGACATGAATCTCACTCTGTCTCGCTCCAGAATTTTCCTGCTTTGCTCCCTTCAGTCATATTTTACATCTGTGCATGTTAGCACTTCTGGTGGCTGACAGTTGGGCTGCCTTTGATGTTGTTGTTTTGTCCGTGACTCATTCTACTGCCCTGAAATTTCCCCACCTCAAACGGCAGGGAGTCCTTCGTCATGCCTGGTCTCCTTTCAATTATAACTTCTTGGACATGTTTCTTTTTTTCACCAAACTTAGAGCAAAGGAGATAGGGAATGTTCCTTTTGGCATTTGGAAATCTGTAAGAATCGCCATCATGTGATTTAGTGTGTGTGTGTGGTTTTTTAAAACTAACATACAACCATTCACAAATTAACCACTGTACGTGTGTCCTGAAAGCATGTTTTAAACCTCATCCTCATGTAATGATTAAAAACAAAAGTTCGTTGCCTGGAAGACCCACTAGGAGTGCAAGTAGCAACAGGGCACAGAGAAGAAAGAACTTGTCACAAACCGTGGGGACCAGAAACCTGTCCTGTCCCTCAGTTATGAGATGAAATTCAAACTGTGAGGCTCTACTTTCTGTATATCTACATTTTTAAATGGATCGTGTTTATAACTAAGGAAGGGGTCTCAGGCTAAATTCTACAAGGCTGACACTAACCAGTTGGCCAACATAAATGAGTATCTTATTTGAAAGAACCTTTTTACTATAGAATTTGAAAATTAAAGCTAAATTTGAAAACAACTTATATCCTTCTCCTTTTTCCTCATTTCTCCCCCAAATACTTTCTAACTTCCCACTCAACTTCTCTCAGCCTATGATTAAGGAGACTAACCTAGTAGTGGCACTTTACATTTTACTACTTGAGCAACATAATATTTAGAAATACTACCTAAATATGACAGTGCATTTTGAGGCTTCGCAGCTTTAAAAACAAACAAAGGTTTACAGAGGAGAAACCTCACAAATACTACCTTGGCCAGGTGATGAAGCTTAGCGTTGCTGGTGAGAAGTTTTATTGATAGCACATACCACTTAGTATGATATAACAAGAAAGGCATTCACGTTTGTGGCATTCTTGCCAAAAATCATAACCCCAAGCTAATCACAAGAAAACCAGCAGACAAACCTAAGTTGTGGGATGATCTACAAAATACCTAACTGGTACTCCTCAAACTTGTCAAGGTCATTCCAAACAAAAACTGAGAAATTCTCACAGACCAGAGGAAACCAAGGAGATGTGAGAACCAAATGCAATGAAGTTCCCTGGATTGAGTCTTGGGACAGAAAGAGGACATCAGTGGAAAAACGATTAAAATCCAAACCATGTCCAGAGTTTACTAAATATTGATTTCCTGCTTTTGACAAATGTAACAGTAATGTGGTAACGTTAGAGGAAACTCAACTGGGTGAGGGATATATAGGAGTTTTCTGTACCACCTTTGCAATGTTTCTATAAATCAAAAATGATACTAAAATGAAAAACTTATTTAAAATGATGTTGACACTAGGGAGGGAGTAGAAAGAGGGAATTTAAGGAATTACTGAAACATTCTTTTTGATAAGAATGCCTCATGGACACTTTTTTTCCCTGATAAAGTGTGTGTGTGTGGTATGCAGGAGTGTGTATTTTGCTAGTCATATACTGAGAAAAATAAAGTCATACAGAAAATCAAAGGCTACCACTGGTTCAAAAAGGAAGGCATGAGAACATATCAGTACCACATGGAAGGTGTCTTTAATAAAAAGGCCTTAGTCATGAAAGTTAGCCCAGATGCTCAGCTGACACTTACCAAATCGCTTTGAAAGAAAGCATAGTCTAGAGGAACTGTTGAAAAATCTGTCGAGTGACTAATCCCAAGTTGGATCCCAATAGAGGAAATTGGAGAGATCCATTAGGCAGACGAGGCTGTCCATTTCCTCGGAATTATCGACCGTGGCAGTGCCCTTGCTCCCTACGTATGTGCCACCTTAGAAGCTCCCCTGCCGGAATCAAGTTAAGTGGAAACATCACAATCAATAAAAGACACTCTATTTTCCATTTGCTCATTGTTTTTTAAGGGCTTATTTTGGAACAGCATGAAGAGGATTCAATTCAATATCAATTCACCTTCTGGGTGGGGAGAGGACTCCAGATATTGACTTTCAGTGCCTGATAAAGTTTGTGACAAGGCTCAGTTTGCTAACATTCTGACCAAAGTGCAACCTCAGCCACAGAGGATCCAGAATAAGCAGATGTTCAGTGTCACTTCCTCATCCTAGAACCCTTTTCTAACTCAGCAACCAGTGTCAGCGGAGCATCTTCTGGCTGGTGACCTGGCAATGGAAGACCCTGCTCAGAACTATTGAACTGAGTCACAGAATCATGGGAAATAATAAATGCTATGCTGACACTGTGTTTTCCAGTGGTTTTGTTACATAGGAAAAGCTTACTCATACAGTATATATTACTTGTTAGAATTGTTTACCATAGAATTGTTACATTTTTTCTCTCACCCAACTTAAGCCTTAAGGGTTCAAATCCTAATTCATGTAGAGGCCAAGATCAAATATTTTGTCCTCAGAGATCTGCCTCTATCTGTAAGCCATAATTAATTGTTCCTCTTTCAATGATTCCTTGCTATTGTTGTATTTTACGTGAGACACTGCTGCCATACTCCATTATACCTTTATTGTCTATTTCTGTGTTTCTCTAAACTCTACATGGTAAGGTGTATACATTTTTGGTGACTAGCACAGTTTAGTAGACACTGACATATTTATTGAAATTAAGTGTACAGAAGTTCTAGGAAAATTTTTTTTTTTTATTAACCAACTTCTTTTTTTCGGTGGGGGTCTTTGAATCCAACATATAAGATCTTGAGTTTTGACCAACCTGAGAAATAAGAGGTTAGTCAAAACTCAAGAGGATGCTATATGCTGGACTCAGAAGAAATGGCAACGGGAGTATATTATGTCTATTCTATTAGCAAGAAAAGTAAGATTAGAGGACATAGTATACCTGTAAGCCAGCATGCTTTCTCATTCTCACTTCCAGACTTAACCAACTTACCCCGTTGTTAGCAGTGCTACACTAGACTGTGTTTGAGTGGAGTCTTGAAGATCACCCTCCCTGTCCCTCCCCTAGGGTAGCAGTGACCCTGACCTCTCCATTGTCTCCATTGTACATATGCCTGTTTGGGTGCCCATAACTCTTCCTGGCAATATTAATTATAGGTGAAGACCTAGCACCCTAGTTTTCTGTATTCCTTGTGCCCAGGAGAACTCCAGTTCTGGAGTCACAGGCACAGAGTTAGTACTTGGCAAATATTTGTTGAAAGATTTTGTGATTCTGGAGATAGATTGTATCATCTTTCTCACTTAATTGGCATTAAAACCATCACACTTATTACACAGCAGCTTTTCTATGACACATAACACTGCATGGACAGAAAGGAAAATCAAGCTGTATGTGACACATGGTGTCTGGTGCATATGATACTCAATAGGCACATCCTCACTTAAGGAGAACAGTTAGAACTCATTGCAATAATAAGGGATGATTAGCATAGGCATTTGCCACTTGTGCATTAACTTAAGCTAATGATTACAGTAGTTTTTTAATGATTTAAAGATAATGTGAACATGACATGTTCTGAAAACTGAGTAGGGATTTGGTTGATTTTTTGTACTTCGTATTTTCAGCAACTTTCGTAGGTATGTAATAAAATGCCTTGGAAGATGTTTCTGTAAGGAATGTAGCTCTCAGATTCTAGTGGGGCATGTGATGCTTCTTAAAGTTAGATTCCTGGTCTCCATCCCTCCCATCTTCTGATTCAGGAGGTCTGGCATGGAAACCAGCATTCGATATGCTTAACCACCACCAAGTGGTTTGGATTTTAGTGGTCTATCTGCCATCTTACATTTAAGGGCTCTTTTGGTTGCCAGGAACAGAGACCTGCTCAAGCCACCGGAGTTTAAAGGCCATCTTTCTTTTGGAAGGATAGAGAAATGGCCCAGGAATACAGGAAATATTACACAAGCAGACTTGTGCAAGGTCCAACACCAAAGCAGCTCCAGGGACTGGCTTGACCCTCATCTATTATGGACTGAATATTTGTCACCCCAAAATATGTATGTTGAAATCCTAACCCCGAGGTACTAGGAAGTGGAGCCTTTGGGTGATAATTAAGTCATGTGGGTGGAGGCTTCATGAATGGGATTAGTGCCTTTATAAGAGAGACCCCAGAGAACTCTTTCTGCCATATGAAGACACAAGAAGTCTGCCATTTGCAATGCACAAAAGTGCCCTCACTGTGCACAGCACAGGACCCATCCATACTGGCATCCTAGTCTCAGACTTCCCAGCCTCCAGAACTGTAAGAAATAAATATTTGTTGTTAAGCCACCCTGTTATGGTAGTTTGTTATAGCCATCCAAACTAAGATACTACGTCTGTCTCTCTTGCTTTCTCTGATTCTTTCTTCATGTCTAATCTCTTCTCACTCTGAACCACTTTTCCTTAGGTCTTTAGGCCCTCAGGACATGGGCACAGGCCACCCCTCTTTGTGCCCCAGTTCTTCCCTAAAGTTCTCATCATTACCTAGGAGCTTACGATGGCTGCTTTCCTGAGAGAGGATCTAAACGGTGCAGTGCATCCCCTGGAGCCCTGGCATACAAGTTGAAGGTCAGGAACAACCTCTGTGAGAACCATTCGTGGCTGGGTATCCACTCTTCAGGCAGGCCACTGGGGGTGGGAGAGAAGGTTCTAGAAAGCAAGGTGGCTGGGAGGCTGAGGGGCATGAGTGAAGTGTCTGTTACTGACACTTGTTGTACTGTCTCATCATCTCAACCTCAGAATTTCTGACAGATAATAAGATATGGAGAGAATTCATCTTAACAAAAGACCTCTACCTTAAGGAGTGTTCACAACTGCAGCCCAATTGTGACACTACTGTGGAGTGTGATGTCTTAATAATACAAAGACCCAACAGGGAAGTTCCAAGATGTTTACGGATAGAGAAACTCTTAAAATTCAAGGGCTGGAAGATGGAGAGGACCTACTTAATTAGGAACATATTTTGATTCAGTTGAGTCAAACTTTGAGTGCTTATTACGTCTTAGTGCTCCTCAGAATTAGTTGTGTTAGGTGGCATCTTAGCCAGCCAGAGTTTTCCATGTTGCTTTTGGTTGATTTGGGTTTTTATTTATCAAAATTAGTTGGGAGTATGATTTACTTGATGGAAATTTACCTAGATCAACTCTTTTCACACTTCAGAAGTTAAAAAAAATCCATCATATTCAGAATTGATGTGTTTGGCAAAATAATTATTTTGAATTTTCTGTGTGTGTGCACACAAGTATGTGAATGTGCGATAAGAAAAAGTATACATTTGGAGTCAAAAACCAAGTATTTTCCTGAAACTCATAAACTGTCCACAGGTTAGAAAGATTTCATTTTGGACATTGCAGTGAAACTTGAGTAATTATCCATGTTGTGTGTCGGTAAGTTTCACAGTGATGCCTTCAAAATATTTTGATATGCAACCTTTCTTCTTTTCCTTTGTGTTGTCGGACAACGTGCCAGCTGTCAGATGGAGGGAAGAAGGAAACTTTGGCATCACTATTCCTGCCACCTTCACCGAGAAGGCCCTATAAATAGCATAATAGGATAAAACTGGCCACAGAGGGAGAGCAGCAGCTGGCACACGTTGTATCCAGAGCTGGAGGTGTAAATGAATTTCAGTATCTTAGTGATACCAAACAACAATAAGATTACAGAGAATGAAGCTTTTGTTATGAGAGAGCCCAGTATTTGAAGTAAATAATAATGATAATGCTTTTCATTATCAGGCTTCTTTCCCCTTTGAAAGTGGTTGCAAAGAAGAAAGGGCCCTGTTTCCAGAACAACCAATTTCCTCTCTTATCTCTCTGAAGAATCTCTCTTGATCTCCCTCTTTTCAGAAGTGGGAGGTGATACTGATCTGAGCCAGGTGGTGGGTGGAGTGAATTAAGTTGATTGTTAACTTAAAATGTTACTATGAAATATATTTTGCTCTAATTACCAGAAAAGGAAATAATAGAGGACTTCATCTGGAATGTTCTTAATTGTCACCCCATTTCTTGGCTTCCCTGTTCTCTGCTCATTCCTTGCCATTTCAAATTTATCACTTGAAGTGCCCATTTGTCAACTGAAGAGCCCATCTTCAGTTCTGGCTCTTTTTTCCTCTGCTCCAAATGCTTCATGTCAAAGGAGCTCACCCTTCTTTGACCACCGATAGCATGTATAGAAGCACACATGTCACATACAGCTAAGCATTTGTATTGTCCTTTAGTTGTGTCTTATACTCCATGTTTTTAACCAGATTTTGAACTTCTTGAGACTACAGAAGACTTAGTCTCCAATTTGCTGTCATGGAGCCCAGCATATTTCTAGACTCATAATGCTGCCTTGTGCCCAACCTAACCAGGGTACATTGAACCAGCATCAAAAGATGCAGTCCCAAGAAACTCAGGTCAGTGGCAAAAGTTTTGGTCCCCTGACCGTGTGCCATATTTCCTTACCTCCTGCCTCCTATGTCTTCTCAGCTCTCAACTCCAATCTGCCACTCTGGTCCCACACTTACCCCTCCTGCTTGGATGCAGTTTCAATGACTCCAGTTTGACCAGTCCTAATCTTGCCCCAGCAGTAATTTTGCAGGACCTCTGACTCCCGGCCACTCTGGCTCCCAGTTCCTCTTGGTGACTTCTCTGCCTTAACCAGCCTCCAAGATCAGGAATTGGACCACAGATGCTCAATTGTAAAACTGCAACATTATCTCTTGTGATCAATCCAAATCAAGCCCAACTTTGTGCCAGGGTCACAGCTCCACATGATCTGACCTCCTCAATGTCTCCAGCCTTTTTTTTTCAGGCTTCTCTCCCCTCCCCTCCCCTCATTCTAGCATTTACATGGCCATTCCGTCTGCCTGGAATGCTTTTCCTGCAGCGGATCACATGTCTGACTGCTGCCCATGTTTTCAGCTTATTCTCAAATATCTTGAAGTTGACCTCACCCAGTTACTCCCTCAACCATTTTTATTGCTATCAAAGCATATATCACCATCTATAATTATCTTATTTGTCAATTTGTTTACCCTCTGTCCCCTCCCATCAGCAGAATATAAGCTCCTTGAACACAGGAGCCTTATGTATCTTTTCACTATCACTATCACTTTCACTATCACTGAGGGGGCATTGAATATAGAAGATGCTTACTCCATGGATGGAGGGTTGCATGGATGTGGAAAGAGTGAGAACACAGTAAAATAGGGTTCTTAATTGATCTCTGCTTGTGTGTTCTCTCTCTCCCTCTCTTTCTCTCTCTCCATTCACCTCAGGGTCCATGACCTCCCTACTGCTATATGGCCCGGTAACAAATTTACCCTGAAATTGTGAACATCACAGATGCCAAACTATTTTGGTAAATGGTGGTTGGAGATCCATGCCAAGCCTTGCTTAATTACCTGTATTTCCTCACATTTAAATAGAGTGGATAAATTTCTAGTTGAATATTTGCTGAATATACCATGTAGATGAGACAATGGTGCTGTCTCTACTAACTGTGGAGATGATACACCACCACCAACTGGAGTAAGCTCCATTTGCCCAGCCCTATTCAGTGTTCAGAGGGGTTCTGCTCTATGTTTCTGGTTGATGTAAACAACAACACAGGCAACTGTGATGATCCAAGTAATATTACTCCATTTCACAGACAAGCAAACCAAGGCTCAGGGGCTTTATTACAAGGCTGTTAAAACCAAGAACTGAATGTATACTGTGGTTGTGAATTCCAATCTGGGCTTTCCCACTCTACCCTGTCTTTCTCCTGGTCCTCTGTCACTTTGTTCTGGTTTCTTCTTTACTGACAGTCATAGTCAACCTCAACGAAATTTCCATGACCAACAGAGGAAGGCCTCCTGTAACAGCATATCCATGGGGTCTTTAGTAAATCTCCTTAATAAATGTGTTCCCAGGAGGGAAACTGGAGGCAGTCTCCTTTCCTAATACTCAAAGACAGGGGTCAGCAATTTTTTTCTGGTAAAGAGCCAGATAGAAATTTTAGGCTTTGTAGACTAGGAAACAAAATGGATGATATTTTGTAGATTCTTGTATGACAAGAGATAGAACTAACTTCCACAAATTTTTTCTAAAATTTAAAAACGTAAAATCTACTCTTAGCTCATGGGCCGTATGAAAACAGCCAGATTTGGCCTGTGGATTGTAGTTGGACAAACTCTGCTTTAGGAGAAAAGCAGACATACTGTCCCAGGACTGCATTATGTTGAGTTTCACTGCGAATATATGTATATGTATATTAATATATGATTATATGTGTGTTTATGTGTGTATATATCCTTAGAGGGCATACTCCCAATACCTACCCTGAGGTTCCCTGGAGAACGTCAAATCTCATTGACCTTGCCTTCAACCAAGGACGTGTGGCTCCTTTTCCCTGGAGATGTAGGGACAGTATGGAGTGTGCTGGCTTCTATGCTTGTGCCTTGGCAGCCCTTCTGTAGAAAGTTGGAAAGGGGTATACCTTTCACCTTGGCCACAGGAGACGTATTCTCTCACCTGACCTCGTTGGTCAGGTGTAGCTTGTTAGGTGGGCAGTCTTGCTGGGTATTTGCCATCTGGTCTTTGAGCCTCTCTCACCTTCTCTACTTAGAGGTCCCTGAAGGAGGCCTTTCTGCCCATCCAGTGTTCCAACTCTCCTCAGAGGCACATCACTTATCCAAAACCCCACTAGATTTGACTGTCAGATTTTCAGGTATCAATAAAACTTTGTGTTGGGAGTATTATTGTATGCGTGAGACCATCAAGGTAGTCAGGCCGATTGAGAGTGCCGTTTTTCTATATGTATGGGCATGAGGCCTCATTTTTCACTGAAGGGGGTGGTAATTATAATAGAGGTTTAAGAACTGCCTGACCATTTAACACTGAGTTGTTGGGTTATACCTTAAACTGTATTTTGACTATAACACGTGGGCTTTCTTCTATGGAAAGTTCTTCCCATTTTTTTAACTTTTAAGTTCAAGGGTACAAGTATAGGTTTGTTACACAGGTAAACGTGTGTCATGGAGGTTTTTTGTACAGATTATTTCAACATGCAGGTGTTAAGCTGAGTACCCATTAGTTATTTTTCCTAATCCTCTCCCTCCTCCAACCTTCCACCCTCCAAAAGACCCCAGCGTGTGTTGTTCCTCTCTATGTGTCTATGTGTTCTCATCACTTAGCTCCCACCTATAAGTGAGAACATGCAGTATTTGGTTTTCTGTTCCTGTGTTAGTTTCCTAAGGATAATGGCCTCCAGCTCCATCTATGTCCCTGCAAATGATACGATCTCATTTTTTATAGCTGCATAAAAAATGTGTCTGTATATGTACAATACTTTTTAAATCCTGTGTATCAATGATGGGCATTTAGGTTGAGTCCATGATTTACTATTGTGAATAGTGCTGCAATGAACATACACATGCATGTGTCTTTATAATAGAATGATCAATATTCCTTTGGGTATGTACCCAGTAATGGGATTGCTGGGTCAAATGATAATTCTATCTTTAGATCTTTGAGGAATTGCCACACTTTTTTTTTTTTTTTGAGACGGAGTCTTGCTCTGTCGCCCAGGCTGTAGTGCAGTGGCGCAATCTTAGCTCACTGCAACCTCCACCTCCCAGGTTCAAGCCATTCTCCTGCCTCAGCCTCCCGAGTAGCTGGGACTACAGGTGCCTGCCACCATGCCCGGCTAATTATTTGTATTTTTTAGTAGAGACAGGGTTTCATCGTGTTAGACAGGATGGTCTCGATCTCCTGACCTCATGATCCACCCGCCTTGGCCTCCCAAAGTGCTGGGATTACAGGCGTGAGCCACCACGCCTGGCCCACACTTTCTTCCATAATGGCTGAACTAATGTGCACTTCCACCAACAGTGTATAAGCATTCCTTTTTCTCCACAGCCTTGTCAGCATCTGTTATTTTTTGACTTTTTAATAGTAGCCATTCTGATTGGTGTTAGATGGTATTTCATTGTGGTTTTGATTTGTATTTCTCTAATGATCAGTTATGTTAAGCTTTTTTTCCATATGATTGTTGGCCACTTGTATGTTTTCTTTTGAAAAGCATCTGTTTGTGTCCTTTGCCTACATTTTTATGCAGTTGTTTTTCTCTTGTAAATATAAGTGTCTTTTAGACACTGGATATTAGATGTTTGTCAGATGCATAGTTTGAAAAAATTTTCTCCCATTCTGTAGGTTGTCTGTTTACTCTGTTGATGGTTTCTTTTTTTTTTTATTATTATACTTTCAGTTTTAGGGTACATGTGCACAATGTGCAGGTTAGTTACATATGTAAACATGTGCCATGTTGGTGTGCTGCACCCATTAACTCGTCATTTAACATTAGGTATATCTCCTAATGCTATCCCTCCCAACTCCCCGCACCCCACAACAGGCCCCGGTGTGTGATGTTCCCCTTCCTGTGTCCATGTGTTCTCATTGTTCAATTCCCGCCTATGACCATGCGGAGTTTGGTTTTTTGTCCTTGCGATAGTTTGCTGAGAATGATGGTTTCCAGTTTCATCCATGTCCCTAAAAAGGACATGAACTCATCCTTTTTTATGGCTGCATAGTATTCCATGGTGTATATGTGCCACATTTTCTTAATCCAGTCTATCATTGTTGGACATTTGGGTTGGTTCCAAGTCTTTGCTATTGTGAATAGTGCTGCAAGAAACATACGTGTGCATGTGTCTTTATAGCAGCATGATTTATGATCCTTTGTGTATATACCCAGTAATGGGATGGCTGGGTCAAATGGTATTTCTAGTTCTAGATCCCTGAGGAATCGCCACACTGACTTCCACAATGGTTGAAGTAGTTTAAAGTCCCACCAACAGTGTAAAAGTGTTCCTATTTCTCCACGTCCTCTCCAGCACCTGTTGTTTCCTGACTTTTTAATGATCACCATTCTAACTGGTGTGAGATGGTATCTCATTGTGGTTTTGATTTGCATTTCTCTGATGGCCAGTGATGATGAGCATTTTTTCATGTGTCTTTTGGCTGCATAAGTGTCTTCTTTTGAGAAGTGTCTGTTCATATCCTTTGCCCGCTTTTAGATGGGATTGTTTGTTTTTTTCTTGTAAATTTGTTTGAGTTCATTGTAGATTCTGGATATTTGCCCTTTGTCAGATGAGTAGATTGCAAAAATTTTCTGCCATTCTGTAGGTTGCCTGTTCACTCTGATGGTATCTTCTTTTGCTGTGCAGAAGCTCTTTAGTTTAATTAGATTCCATTTGTCAGTTTTGGCTTTGTTGCCATTGCTTTTGGTGTTTTAGACATGAAGTCTTTGCACATGCCTATGTCCTGAATGGTATTGCCTAGGTTTTCTTTTAGGGTTTTTATGGTTTTAGGTCTAACATTTAAGTCTTTAATCCATCTTGAATTAATTTTTGTATAAGGTATAAGGAAGGGATCCAGTTTCAGCTTTCTACATATGGCTAGCCAGTTTTCCCAGCACCATTTGTTAAATAGGGAATCCTTTCCCCATTGCTTGTTTTTGCCAGGTTTGTCAAAGATCAGATGGTTGTAGATATGTGGCATTATTTCTGAGGGCTCTGTTCTGTTCCATTGGTCTATATCTCTGTTTTGGTACCAGTACCATGCTGTTTTGGTTACTGTAGCCTTGTAGTATAGTTTGAAGTCAGGTAGCGTGATGCCTCCGGCTTTGTTCTTTTGGCTTAGGATGGACTTGGCAATGCAGGCTCTTTTTTGGTTCCATATGAACTTTAAAGTAGTTTTTTCCAATTCTGTGAAGAAAGTCATTGGTAGCTTGATGGGGATGGCATTGAATCTGTAAATTACCTTGGGCAGTATGGCCATTTTCACAATAGTGACACATACACCCTCCCAAGACTAAACCAGGAAGAAGTTGAATCTCTGAATACAACAATAACAGGCTCTGAAATTGAGGCAATAATTAATGGCTTACCAACCAAAAAAGTCTAGGACCAGATGGATTCACAGCCGAATTCTACCGGAGGTATAAGGAGGAGCTGGTACCATTCCTTCTGAAACTATTCCAATCAGTAGAAAAAGAGGGAATCCTCCCTAACTCCTTTTATGAGGCCAGCATCATGCTGATACCAAAGCCTGGCAGAGACAACACAAAAAGAGAATTTTAGACCAATATCCTTGATGAACATTGACGCAAAAATCCTCAATAAAATACTGGCAAACTGAATCCAGCAGCACATCAAAAAGCTTATCCACCATGATCAAGTGGGCTTCATCCCTGGGATGCAAGGCTGGTTCAACATATGCAAATCAATAAATGTAATCCAGCATATAAACGGAACCAAGGACAAAAACCACATGATTATCTCAATAGATGCAGAAAAGGCCTTTGACAAAATTCAGCAAGCCTTCATGCTAAAACTCTCAATAAATTAGGTATTGATGGGGCGTATCTCAAAATAATAAGAGCTATCTATGACCAACCCACAGCCAATATCATACTGAATGGGCAAAAACTGGAAGCATTCCCTTTGAAAACTGGCACAAGACAGGGATGCCCTCTCTCACCACTCCTATTCAACATAGTGTTGGAAGTTCTGGCCAGGGCAATCAGGCAGGAGAAGGAAATAAAGGGTATTCAATTAGGAAAAGAGGAAGTCCAATTGTCCCTGTTTGCAGATGACATGATTGTATATCTAGAAAACCCCATTGTCTCAGCCCAAAATCTCCTTAAGCTGATAGGCAACTTCAGCAAAGTCTCAGGATACAAAATCAATGTGCAAAAATCACAAGCATTCTTATATACCAATAACAGACAAACAGTGCCAAATCATGAGTGAACTCCCATTCACAATTGCTTCAAAGAGAATAACATACCTAGGAATCCAACTTATAAGGGATGTGAAGGACCTCTTCAAGGAGAACTACAAACCACTGCTCAATGAAATAAAAGAGGATACAAACAAATGGAAGAACATTCCATTCTTATGGATAGGAAAATCAATATCGTGTTGATGGTTTCTTTTGCTGTGCAGTGGTTTTTTAGTTTAATTAGATCCCATTTGTCAAGTTTTGCTTCTGTTGCAATTGCTTTTGATGTCTTCATCATGAAATCTTTTCCTGTGCCTATGTCCTCAATGGTATTGTCTAGGTTGTCTTCCAGGGTCTTTATAGTTTTGGGTTTTATATTTAAGTCTTTATTCCATCTCGAGTTAATTTTTGTATATGGGTTAAAGAAGGCATCCAGTTTCAATCTTCTGTATATGGCTAGCCAGTTACCTCAGCACCATTTATTGAGTAGGGTATCCTTTCCCCATTGATTGTTTTTCTCACGTTTGTTGAAGATCAGATAGTTGTAGGTGTGCAGTCTTGTTTTTGGATTCTCTGTTCCATTGGTCTATGTGCTGTTTTTGTACCAGGACCATACTGTTTGGTTACTATAACCCTGTAGTATAGCTTGAAGTCGGGTAGCACGATGCCTCCAGTTTTGTGCTTTTTGCTCAGGATTGCCTTGGCTATTCAGGCTCTTTTTTGGTTCCATATGAATTTTTAAATAGTTTTGTCTAATTCTGTGAAGAAAGTCAATGGTAGTTTAATGGAAATAGCACTGAATCTGTAAATTGGTTTGGGCAGTATGGCCATTTTAATAATATTGATTCTTCCTATCCATGAGCATGGAATATTTTTCCATTTGTTTGTGTCATCTCTGATTTCTTTGAGCAGTGGTTTGTAGTTCTGTTTGTAGAGATCTTTCACTTCCCTAGTTAGCTATATTCCTGGGCATTTTATTCTTTTTGTAACATCTGTGAATGGGAGCTCATTCATGATTTGGCTCTTGACTTGACTGTTGTTGATGTTTAAGAATACTAGTGATTTTTGAACATTGATTTTGTATCCTGAGATTTTTCTGAAGTTGTTTATAAACTTAAGAATCTTTTAGGCTGAGATGATGGGGTTTTCTAGATACAGGATTATGTCATCTGCAAACAGGGATAGTTTGACTTCCTCTCTTCCTATTTGAATGCCCTTTATTTCTTTCTCTTGCCTGATTGTCCTGGCCAGAACTTCCAAATACTATGTTGAATAGGAGTGTTGACAGACGACATCCTTGTCTTGTGCCGATTTTCAAGGGGAATTCTTGCAGCTTTTGCCCATTCAGTATGATGTTGGCTGTGGGTTTGTCATAAATGGCTCTTATTATTTTTAGGTATAGTCCTTCAATATCTAGTTTATTGGGAGTTTTAAATGTGAAGGAGCATTGAATTTTAATGAAAGCCTTTTCTGCATCTATTGAGATAATGTGGTTTTTGTCTTTAGTTCTGTTTATGTGATGAATCACATTTATTGATTTGTGTATGTTGTACCAACCTTGCCCTGGGGATGAAGCCTACTTGATGGTGGTGAATAAGATTTTTGATGTGCTGCTGGATTCATTTTGTCAGTATTTTGTTGAGGATTTTTGTATCGATGTTCATTGAGGATATTCGCCTGAAATTTTCTTTTTTGTTGTTGTATCTCTGCCATATTTTGGTATTGGGATGATGCTGGCCTCATAGAATGAGTTAGGGAGGAATCCCTGCTCCTCAGTGTTTTGGAATAGTTTCAGTAGGAATGGTACTAGCTCTTCTTTGTACATTTGTAGAATTCAGCTGTGAATCTGTCTGGTTTTGAACACCATGCAGAGTTAGAGACAAAGTCACAAGTCAGTCTCCTTTGCTGAAGCCAGAACAGGGCTGTGTGCTAGTCACTGGGGTTGCGCCCAGGCATTCCATTTCACCACCCCCTTCCCAGTATGTGGAAGGTTACAATTCCCTGCTACCTTGCAGTTGGGTGGTCAGTGACTGGCTTTGGATGATGAAATGTGAGAAGAAGTGGTGTGTGTCTTTTCTAGACAAAAGCACTTAGTAGCCAGAGCAACACTGAAGTGCTACTTTTTACCCAGCTGTGGGGAACACAGAGGCACAGTAGAGATGGGCCTATCATCAGCCTCGGTCCCTGAGTCACTAAGGTAAGCAGAGCCCTCAACACAGGGCATGTAGTGTGAGTGAGAAATAAACCTGTGTGGTTATAAGTCACTGCAATGTGGAGTTATTGTCGCTGCATCGTAACCCCGCCCATCCTGACAGCTATCATCTGGCTAGCCCAAATATAGGAGAGTTGAAAGAGAAAATTTGTCAAGCTGCTTGTCTGACACTGTTAAAAATGGTTTCCAGTGAGGCTATTTCTGGATACTGTTGTTTTGTTCACCACACTTGAGCTGGAGCAGTGGGCAGTTTTGTGTCTTTGAGTAGGAAACCAAAAACCAAACCTCTGTCACAGAAAGGGAAAGCCACGCACTGGCTGAAGAACTCCAGACACTTGGGTGAATGTCATTGCTTTTTACTCTGCACATATTGAGTGCCTCTTGTATACAAGGCTCTGTTAGAACCTCAGACTGCTTTGTCAGACATTTTCTGAAAGGAGAGCTGCAAGGATTCTCTTTGAATTCTTACTTGTTTTCTTTGCGGTCAGGCAATCAGTAAGGAGGACACCTAATTAGCAGCTGTTGCATCTTTGTGCAGACAATTTACAAATCTGTTCTCTAAAAGGTGAGAAGTTAATGAGCGTAGAAACCTGTGGCTAACTCTGGAGAGGAAACCCAGCCCCCTCCCTGCCACCACACACCCACCCACTTCATCATGTTTGCTGGGCAGCTCCATTCCTTCAGTTTGCTGAACGTGGTCAGAAGAAGCCCCTCGCTGCTCACATGACCCTAGTTTATTTTGATCTCTTTGGATTGAAAACTTATTACTAGTTTAGTAAGCCCTGTCTTCTAGCATGAGCAGGTAATGTGAAAAATCAAAACTGACAGCACATTTAACTCAAACCCCTAACCCAAATTTGGTGTCTGTACATCTCATGGAACAATTTAAATCCCCAGGTGAAAAAGCAAGGAGAATTATTGCAATTGCTGCAGCATGTGTATTGAAGGTGGAACCTTCCAACTGCTGACAACCAAATGCTGGGCAAACCAGGTTTAGGTTGCAGGGAGGAAATAAAGTCACCATCCATTCAAGAAACCTAGAAAAGCCACAAAATAGAAAGGGAGACCTTCTTAGTTTAGTCCATCACACACCTGCAGCCACTACAGAATTTACTGTTCTAAGCAACATCACTAGAGAATTACCTTTTCCTCCTCTTACTGAAAAATACCCAGATTTATTCAATGAATACTTTTCATAAGTCTCCATGAGACTCTTTTTTAGTGGAATAAGAAAATGAAAAACTCATAAACAAGTGGTCTCTGCTGCTCAGGCGTTTATAGTATACCCTGAGAAAGGGCACCTTTGGCTTGCAGGTTCTTCTCTAGTTGTGTTCTGCCAATGAACAAGATGGGAAAGGAACTTCTGATTTTTGAATCATAAATATTTCTTTGTGTGGTGGGGGAGTAAAAATATGGTGAAAAAGGGTTAGTCAGAGGCTACTCTGAGAAAGAGGAAAGAATAAAAATGTCCACGTTGGTAGAACTATAAATATTTGCTATTTCTATTCAAAATCACTCTCTGAACCATAATATCAACATGTTTGGGACAGGAGCCAGTCTGGGTATTAGAAACGAGAATCTTCTTTTTGTTCATGTAAAGAGGTAAGGGAGTACCTGTTAATTTATCAGAATGAAGTATGTGGTTAAGGTGCTCAGAGAATTGAGTACACTCAATTTTGAGCAATCTGGTTTCAGAAGGTCGGATTAGGGGGGTCTTGCTTCATGTACAGAACTTTGGGTATCTTTTAACAAGTGTACCTGAGTTCCTCCAATGCTGATAAGCAAGGCTTTGGGCCTCAGAGGTCTGTAGTGGACATGGCTTTGGGTTCTCTTGACTTATTATACTACAAGGGCAATAACCAGTTCACGGAGGCCTTGGAGCAGCTTAGCAAAGGCGCAACAAGACAGCATCTTACTCAGCTGTGCATCACACACCTGCTGCCTTTGTTCTGTGCTTTTCCAATGCTGTGGCGCAGGGTGACTGTCAGAGCGGCTTGGCAAGTTTGCAGGTGCGACCCGGAGGCTCAAGAATTAATGCTTTTTAGGGAAACCTTTGGCAGGGGCAGTGGGGAGCCAGGGAATAAATGCTTTCTCTTCTAACCTTCTAGGTGGACATTTCTAAGACATGTTTCATAAGGCCCCTCAGAAAGTCCTAGGGGATTGAGCAGCTCAGTTCACAGTGCCCAAGGAGGGCCAACCTGATGGCATGGCTTTGTGTTGCATTCCCCCTTCCCTGTCTCACGAACCCAGTCCCTCACTCCTGCTCTGGGAGTCCTTTTACCAAATAAACCACCTGCACACAAAATTTGTCTCAAGCTCTCGTTGGAGATAACCCTTCCTAAGACACATTCCACTCACAGGCCTCTCCCTCCTTCTGTAGAAGTGTGTCATTTTAGACTAAATTCAGCCTCACTGCTGTTGGGACATTATTAGTGAATATAAAAGATCCCAGTCACTTTTCTGTTTCCAAAATGGTTTTAGAACCAGGAGCCAGTGGACTGAAATGATCCCATTAAAATGGTTGATGACCTATTTTTTTCCTTTTGATATAGGAGAGGTTCTTTTAATGTGTGTTTTTAGCCTGCTGTATTGCTCCTTTGTGAGCCTCATTATAAAGCCTTGACCTTTAGGAAAGAAATTAAAGTATAGGGCCATTTCATGGTATTCGCCTTCATTCTTTATATGCTTTCTGATCTTCGTGGAGTATAAACAAGTCTGGAGAGAGCGCTGACGAGGCCAGCATTGTGGCCTTGATCCCGCATGGCTGATTAGCCTTGCATGGCACAAAACCATCACATAGCCTGAAACTGCATTTTGAATTCTGATGGAACGTGGTGTAAATGTGTGCTCTTGGTCACCCAGGGTAGCAGATGACAATGCACATTTCGCCCACGTTCCTGAACACCAAACGAAAGTGCTTGTGACAGTGACTCGGAAGTGCGGTGTTGCGTGTGATGAGAAGAACACGTTTATGTAACAAATGTTTTTAGCTGGCTGAGCAGGGCTCAGATGAGACTCACGGAAGCAATGCTCTGGGGTGAGGAGCGCAAGGGCAAGAAACCACTGGAACTGTTTATCCCTTGAGACAGAGGACTTTGTGAGATGCTGGGCACAAGCAGAGGACCTTCAAGGCTCAGGTGACCATGCACGGCACTGGGCTGAGGCAGGGCCAGGCTCTCCACTCTGCAAGACCCAGGATTAGAGGTGTTGCTTCCATGAGAGGGGATGGCATGCTTGCCTCGACATAAGTGTTAATAAGTGTGGAGGAGGGTAGGGAGAGGGATAGGAGTATTGGTCTACTGAGCAGCATTTGGTAAACTGAGGTAGGAAAGGGGAGGAGGAAAAGAACAAAGATGTGGTGACTCAACAGGGTGACCATAGTCAAAATAATTGTACATTTTTAAATAACTAAAAGGATGTAATTGGATGTCTGTAACATAAAGGATAAATGCTTGAAGGGATAAATACCTCATTTTCCACGATGTGATTATTATGCATTGCATGCCTGTATTAAAACATCTCATGTACCCCATAAATATATACACCCATTATTTACCCACAAAAGTAAAAATTAAATTTTTTTAAAAAGATGTGGTGACAACAGCACCCATTGGGTACTCCTCAACACCAATGAGACTCAGCTTTGTCAGCAGATGGACACACCTTTGATCACCCTGGCTCAGGTGGTGGCTGTTGAGCCAGCAGACATTTGGGTCAACTTTTTCTATTTCACCATAAGGGACTAGGCTGTGGAGGACTCCCTTTCAGATCTTTGTAAGGCTGTTGAGTGGTCTAAAAACTTGGTAATTATGGTGCATTTACTTTGTCACTTTCTCCCTTGCCCCAAATGAGCTGACTCTGCTGCCCTATTTCCAATGATACTGGGTCATCTTGGCGGCTCTGTGAGTTGCTGTTGTCCCTGAGTTTCAGGTAATGTCTGGTGGTGCCCCAGGAGGGCTGCAGCTTGCAGAGGCTTCACTAAGAGTAGAATTGGGTCTTCAGGATAAAGTGTGTTTGAACTAAATTTTGTGGTCCAGGAATATGGGGTAGTTTGTTTTTGTTTTTTAGGTGAAAGTCACATAAAATTAACCATTTTAAAGTATACAAGCAGTGGCATTTAATATATTCACAATATTATATGACTGTAATCTCTTTCCATTTCTAAAACATTTTCATCATCCCCAAATGAGACCCCACAGGCCCACAGGAATGGGGTTGTAATGCCTGCCTACATTGATAATGACATTTTTATGAGGGACAAATTTTATAAAGAGCAAGCTGTGTACCACCTTTGAATTTAATTTTTAAATGATATCTTGTTTTAATTATTTAGAACTGATAGACACAATTTATCTTTAATGCAAAAAACTTGAAAATTTTGAAAATCACATGGGAAAAAAACCCAAATACAATACAAAGAAGATACAGGCCACAGTTTGGACTCAATCACTTGAAAATCTTTTGCTAAACGTACATGCTCTTCTCTGTCCACCACGTCGAGGTGGAGAATGTGTCTGAGAATCCCCTGAAAGAATATGGACAAGTATGAGTTCATCAGTCTCCTGCGGGATTGTGCTAAGCCTCTTCCAGCATGTTTGAGGATTACTGGTTAAGCAGCAAGGGTGGTTTAGAATCAGATCAGACCTGAGTTAAAAATCTGAGCCCTGCTACTCACTACTAGAAAAAAAGCACTGCAGTCTTCTCCCTCAATGGAATGGCTCATTTCTCAGCGTGTTACTAATCTCCAGTTTTGCCCCAAAGATAGTATTTTAAAAACTTTCACACTGAGTTCCTTTCTGTATCAGATGAGCAAATTTTTCTGAGCCTTGGTTTTCTCAACTGTAAATCTGTAATATCTGCTTCATGAAGTTATTATGAAAACTAAATACGAGTAAATAACTTTTTTGTTTTATTACTATTTGTTAACCTATTTATCTTTTTTATTTTATTATTATTATACTTTAAGTTTTAGGGTACATGTGCACAATGTGCAGGTTAGTTACATATGTATGCATGTGCCATGCTGGTGTGCTGCACCCATTAACTTGTCATTTAGCATTAGGTATATATCCCAATGCTATCCCTCCCCCTTCCCCCGACCCCACAACAGTCCCCAGAGTGTGATGTTCCCCTTCCTTGTCCATGTGTTCTCATTGTTCAATTCCCACCTATGAGTGAGAACACGTGGTGTTTGGTTTTTTGTCCTTGCGATAGTTTACTGAGAAGGATGATTTCCAATTTCATCCATGTCCCTACAAAGGACATGAACTCATCATTTTTTATGGCTGCATAGTATTCCATGGTGTATATGTGCCACATTTTCTTAATCCAGCCTATCATTGTTGGACATTTGGGTTGGTTCCAAGTCTTTGCTATTGTGAATAGTGCCGCAATAAACATACGTGTGCATGTGTCTTTATAGCAGCATGATTTATAGTCCTTTGTGTATATACCCAGTAATGGGATGGCTGGGTCAAATGGTATTTCTAGCTCTAGATCCCTGAGGAATCACCACACTGACTTCCACAATGGTTGAACTAGTAGTTTAAAGTCCCACCAACAGTGTAAAAGTGTTCCTATTTCTCCACATCCTCTCCAGCACCTGTTGCTTCCTGACTTTTTAATGATTGCCATTCTAACTGGTGTGAGATGAACAGATACTTCTCAAAATAAGACATTTATGCAGCCAAAAAACACATGAAAAAATGCTCACCATCACTGGCCATCAGAGAAATGCAAATAATAACTTTTTTAAAAAGAGGCAAGAACAACAAAGGCAGAGATATAGATGTTTGGGGGCCAGCTTGGTACAGCTGCCAGGCAAGGGCCTTTCTCTGGCATTTCATCCTCAGAGTGAGTTTGATTTAAACTAATGCTTCTACAAATGTAGCAAAACTGCCACATACTAAAGCCAGAATGCCAGACATATACTGCTAGGCACTGCCTTCTTCTGCCAGGGATAGTCTTCCAATTCAATGCAAGATGAGTTTTGGTACCAAGTGATGATGCACCAGCAAAGGTGGAGAAGTCAGGGAGCAGACTGATGGAGGCAGTGGAAGGCCATGTGCTCTGCACATGACTAGCTCAGTAAACCCAGAGCTTTGGAAACAGGCCCTTTCCAAGGCTGTTGAGAATATCAGTTCGACAGGCTGCTGGAGGTAGACTTGCTGCTGGAGGGAGGACATTGATGCTCATGCAGCTGAGAGGTGCTCACACAACATGCCTTCCGACACTGGTTTTGTGCAGGAACTGAGGACTCATTGCATCAGCTGTCATCTAGGGATGGAGTGAAGTCTGGAATCCTGTTAGCTTTGCTGGGTGACATGTCCAGCCTCGCCAGTTTGTAATTTGTTCTGCAACTTGTTGAACATCTGTGCCTTAAATGCTATTGAAGGTGTTGACATCTGGAAATAAGCCATTCCCCGGGGGTGTCCTCCTGTGCATCTCTCATGTCTCTGGAGATTTCATCCATCCAAAAAAAGTATTCCATGGCCAGGCTGGTTTGGGAAACACTGTATAGGACATGACTCTTTCTTTTCTTTCTTTTCTTTCTTTCTTTTTTTTTTTTTTTAAGACAGAGTCTCGCTCTGTTGCCAGGCTGGAGTGCAGTGGCGCGATCTCAGCTCACTGTGATCTCCACCTCCTGGATTCAAGCGATTCCCTGCCTCAGCCTCCCAAGTAGCTGGGACTACAGGCAGCCACCACCATGCCCGGCAAAATTTTTTTTTGTATTTTAGTAGAGATGGGGTTTCACCATGTTGGCCAGCATGGTCTCCAACTCCTGACCTCATGATCTGCCTGCCTCAGCCTCCCAAAGTGCTGGGATTACAGGCATGAGCCACTGCACCAGGCCAGGACATCAGTCTTTAAGAGTCCTAGGACGAATTAGCATTTACAACCTCTGAGATGTTCCATAGCAAAGGAAAAAGAAAGAAATAGTGAAAACTGAACTTGCTATTTCTCATGCTCATTTAAACACGAAATCTTTTTGCCATTTAATACTTTTAAATAGCTCCTAAAATCGGTGTTTCCTGCTGGTCTACAGGAAATCTGTCACAATAAGATACAAGGTTTTCAGACTGAGATTCATAAACAAAACTCCCCAAAAATTATACTTTGATCCAAATGCAGATTCACATAGTGCCTTCAGAACCTTTGAGATCTGATTCTATTTTCAAAGCTTCTTAGGAGAGAGATTGCAAAGTGGGATGTTTCTCTAGCCAAACAGGGCAGGTAAATAGGGGAGGCTGGTGGGATAGGAGTTCATTTGCACCCATGTACAAATTGCTGGGAGTCATGGTGAGCTGGAAACCTACAACCCTCAGCTGTAGCCAGTGGCTGCTGTGCAGTGGGAATATGGGTCAGATCAGTGAGAGCTTTAAGTTTCTTAGAGGACACGGAAAACTAATTTTTAAGCAGGGAATTTCACAACTTTAATATGTTACTTCACATTTTTAAAATATTGTGATGACCCAGCAAAAACAACAACAACAACAACAAACAGGTGTTGAGACCAGCCCCATTTCGTGAGCTACCAGGTTGTGACCTTGCATGGGATGGGGCTGTGGACTATTTTCAGATTAGTAAGACATATAATAAAACGAAAGGATGTGTGAGTCTCTGAGGCAAATGCCGTGCCTGGATAAAGATGTTGGTGACTCATGCCCTCCATAGATTCGTGATGCTGTCTTCATCTTTCTTGACTCTGAGTCAGCAGCATTGACTCAAGCTGATGACGTCTTCCTCCCCAATACATTTTTTTCAATTAGTTTCCAAGCCCATGCTCTTGCTTTTCTTCCTACCTTCTCCGTCTCCTTTGCTGTTCTTCCTCTTTTCCCCAATATGGGAAGGGTTAGAATGCTCTAGGGCACAGCCCTTGATCCTGGTTTTCGTTTTTTTTTTTTAATTTAACTTTTATTTTAAGTTCAGGGATACATGTGTAGGTTCGTTATACAGGTAAACTTGTGTCATGGGGGTTTGTTGTACAGATTATTTTGTCACCGATGTATTAAGCCTAGTGCCATTAGTACCCATTATTTTTTCTGATCCTCTCCCTCCTCCCACCCTCCACCCTCCAAAAGGCCACAGTATGTGTTGTTCCACTCTGTGTATTCATGTGTTGTCATTACTTAGTTCCCACTTATAAATGAGAACACACAGTATTTGGTTTTCTGTTCCCACATTAGTTTGCTAAGGATAATGGTTTCCAGCTCCATCCATGTTCCTGCAAAGGACATTATCCCATTGTTTTTTATGGCTGCATAGTACTCCATGGCATATATGTACCACTTTTTTCTTTATTTAGTCTATCATTGATGGGCATTTAGGTTGATTCCATGTCTTTACTATTGAGAATAGTGCTGCAATGAACATACACAGATTTACTCATTTCCTCGACAATCTCACATGGCTTCACAGCAGTAGATGCTGTCTATATGGCAAGAGTGTACAGATTTATATTCCAGCCCAAATCTCCTTCCTGAGCTCCAGACTAGTATATCCAAGTCACTTGTCATCTCTCATCTGTTATCTTGAACCCAAAAGATCCAAAGTAAAACTCCCAATCTCCCGATCCTGCTAAATTTCCATACACAACTTTGCCTATCTTGATTAGGGTCTTGGCACTGGTGATGATGGACAGTGTGGTGAATTTTGTTACTTCCTTCACATCTTGAATGAAGTGTTCCCTTTCTAAGGAGGTCTACCCTGACAACCCTGTTTTAAATTGTACACTCTAGTCTGATATAGCACTTATTTTCTAACATACAACATATTCTTCTTTGTTTATTTTTCAGCATCTTCCTCCCCACACTGGAATGTAAATCTCCATCTGTTTTATTCACTGTACCCCTAGATTCAATATCAGGTGCATAGTAGATACTCAATAAATATGTACTGAATGAATGAATTAATGAATGTCAGTTGTCACTTGGTTAAAAAAATTTCAAGAGAAGGTGTGCTTAAAGCTGTTCATAAAAGTTTAATGTTCATTGTCCACTAATTGCATTGAACCACAAACCATTGCTGTGTAAACA
The DNA here is from genome assembly GCF_028885625.2 of Pongo pygmaeus. Lineage (NCBI taxonomy): Eukaryota > Metazoa > Chordata > Mammalia > Primates > Hominidae > Pongo > Pongo pygmaeus. The sequence goes on along the minus strand of NC_085930.1, from coordinate 94,000,102 downwards.
AAGAATGTCTTCATGATTTTTTTGGTAGATAGAAAACCTACTATAGTAGGGGCAGGTTTGAAGAAATGATATGTAAATATATATATATATATATATATATACATACACATTCTTTTTCTGATCAGCAGTTCCACATGTTGTTGCATAGACCAAATATTCTAATGGACATGACTGTTTAAGCATTCTACCAGCTTTCTGCTGGGTTTCCAATTTTAAAATTTAAAAGAAGAAAAAAAGCACTGCAGTCTTCTCCCTCAATGGAATAGCTCATTTCCCAGCATGTTGCTAATCTCCAGTTTTGCCCCAAAGATAGTATTTTAAAAACTTTCACACTGAGTTCCTTTGTGCATCAAAGACAAAGTTATTATCAAAATTATTACTCATGTCCTTTGTCATGCAAAAAGGCATAAGTAATGTTTTTAATAATGCAAGCCATTAAAAAGTAGATGGGCTGAATTCATTGTGCCTGTTTCTAACCTGCTTTGGGAAAGGATTTTTCTACGCAGAAAGGTGTAACCCCTTGATGCCTGCATGAGTCTTTCCCCCTAGTTTTCAATATAGAGTTGAACATGTACTTCATTTAGAGACTCAGAGACAAAGCTGCACTTTTTAAGAAGAAAAGGGTTTTGAAGGAGATAGGCTCACTGCAAGGAACAACTTTCTTTGGTAACCAATGGATTTGGAGGAAAATAAAGGTTGTGGGATTTCTTTAAAGGATAATTGAAGCTCTCATTCAAAATGGTTTAAGGTTAGGGTCATTGGACAGGTGATATTTTAGGAGTTAAGATTCCCTTCATGACTGAAACCTTACTATCACTGGCTAGCTAAGAAATAATTGTGGTGTGTGGGGAGTGGATACTTCATATATGTGCCCCTGTTTTCCTAGGCACTTAAGGTCGTGAAGTTCCTGCTTGGGTATCACTAAGATTAAAGAATCTGTTTCCACTGAGTTCCACAATCTTTTTTAAACATGGTGCTCCAGGTAGCCACCAACAATCAGTTTGAGTTGGTATGTGAAATTATGGTGCAGGATAAGATATTTTGTAAGAAAGTATTTGTAAAGGATAAATGACAAAGTCAGGCAGAGCGGCGCTCATGAAGTCTAGACTCAAGGCCAGATTTCATGTCCGTCTGGTTGCTGCTACTACCTTGCCAGCCTTTCTAAATTCTACAATTCAGGTTCCTGCCCTCGCTTTTGACCAATGCCTGATTGTCCTTCTCTGAGATTTCTTAAACCTTTATGCAGGTTTTTAGAACAAGAGATATGGTCATAAGATCCTCATCTCAGTTCATCACTCTGGTATGTTTTGAGCACCCTGGCTACATACAACAAACATCTTTGTTTCGACTGCCTTAAATTATTTGACATACAAATGTGACATATTCTGAGTTTCATTTAGAAGAACCAGGTAGCCTGTAGCTTTAATTCCTTTTACAAATAACAGTCTTTGTTCTAGTCAAAAAGAGTCCCAACCTATAAGGTCGTATAATGGGAGACAGGAGAGAAGGCCTGGGATTAGAATAGGTCCCCAGAGAGGAGAACATGTCATAACTTTCTCAAACCCCAAACTTGTGGTGCTTCTCTGCTATTGGAAGAAAGTCGTGTTTCTTTTTCCCTTCTCATTTTCAGAAAAGAAATGTGAAAGGATCAAAAGAAAGGATTTGCTTAGATGTTAGTGTGGCCTGATTAGGTCGGAATTAGCCTTTTTCTCTTTTCACTGAGAGAAGCAGAGACCATTTGTGGAAATTATTTAAATTCATGTGCCTTCCAGGGAAGCTGTTTTATTTGCCCCTGCATTTATTGTAGCACCGGGGAGCTTGACAGTCATTCCAAACTTTTGCTGCAGTAGTACTAGTATTGCCTGTGGCCATTAGATTAACAAAAGGAAAAATTAACTTTCCTCCAGTTGAAAATTAACACTTTAGATTAATTAAAAAGCAAATGCAATCAAAGCCTCTGGATTTTTTCTCTGAAGGTGCATTCTGCAGGGCCTCAGGACTGCAGTGAGTCTCCTTAGCTTATGGGGAGGGAAGAATGGAATGTTTTATCAGGATTAATTTATAATGTAATTTGCTCAATGTGAATAGAATGGAAACCAGTGGGAGTCTAAAGTCTATTTCTCCAGGGAGAATGGATTGCACTGCTGGTTGTCTTGGAGAAGGAGAAGGAGGGAAACAAGGAGGTACGTACACATAGGCTACTTGAGAGTTCTGGAGCTCAGTCACATCCCAGGTGCCCCACTTCCTGTGTGACCTTGGGCAAGTAATGTAACCTCTCAAGAACTCTGTTTCCTCATCAGCAAAATGGGGATACATAACAGAACTCACACATCACAAAGCCCTTAGCACATAAGGAGCATTCACTCAAAGGATGGTGGTCATCATTGTGACCAGGCACTTAGTGAGATCATCACTGATCATTACAAACATAGATGATGTTGACTGAATTATCCATTACTACTTGGTCTTTGGGTGCAATACACATATTTCAACCCACTTGTTTCAATTATTTGGGAAATGTAGTTTTGTTGGAAGGAAGTTGATTTGACAAAGGGAATATCAAAATCTACATATTATGTGATAGTACATTTTCTTCTATACATTTTGCTTATTCTTTTCCTTTGAAGATGCTTCAAAAATCTTCAATGTTTCCTTTTTAAAAAAATATTCTTCCAGCTACAAATTTGGCTCTTCAGGACCCCCTTGCCTGGTGTTTAAACTTTTCACTGTCTCATCCCAAACAGCCTTTGCTGCCTTGTCCCATAGACTGTGAAGTACCCTAGCCACACAGAAATTGTTGCCATTTTTCAAACCGGCTGTGGATTTTCATACTCTCTGCTTTGGCTCATAAGATTTCCTCTAACCGTGAAAACTTTTCCTCATTCTAAATCTGGAAAACTCTCCTATATAGACCTATCTCAAATATCAGTTTCTTTATAAAGCTTTCCCCTGATGTTAATCCGCATTCTGGTTCCATCCTTCTTTGCAGAAACAACTCATCTGTCCTTATACTCTTCATTTTAATTTTGTGTATGATAATAACAATTTAAGGTATAGTCATGCACAGCATAATGACATTTTGGTATATAATGGACCACATATATAATGGTGGTCCTATAAGATTATAATGCCATATTTTTACTGTACCTTTTTTATGTTTAGATACACAGACACTTACCATTGTGTTGCAATCACCTACAGTATTTCAATTAACATACTCTACAGGTTTGTGACCTAGAAGCAGTGGGCTATGCTACATAGCCTAGGTGTGTAGTAGGCTATATCGTCTAGTTTTGTTTATGTAAATCTATGATATTTATACAATAAAGTGACCTAATGATGCACTTCTCAATGTTTTCCTGTCATTAAGCAATACATCACTGTAGTTATTTATTTATGGGACAGAATTATTTCCTACAATTTCTAGAGCATTACCATGTGTCTGGCATTGTGTGAAGAACAGACTCATCTTATCTCATTTAAGCTTTCCAGTAACTTACCTATGACTTGCCCTATTTGGCAAATGAGGAATCCAAGACTCAGACACTTACCATGGTTCCATAACCAGTATGTAGTAGAGCAGATGCTAGAACATGGGCCAGTTTGTCTTTAAAGTCCATGTTCTCAAACATAGACTATTGTTCCCACCCATGGCCAGGACAAATTCCATTGTGTTATGATTTATGCTCCTGTCGGTCCCTCTTTTTTAAATTGTAAGTCCTCTGAGGTCTAGGACCATGGCTCATTTGTCATTCTATTCCCCAGGCCCAGAAGAGTGCTTGCTACCCACTGAAGATCCAGTACCTGTTAGAAGGACTGGATTCGTGCCTGCATGGGCAGGTAGAGAAAAACGCTGAGGACAACGGCTCCCAACTTTCTGAAATATGACAGTCCCATAAACGACATCAGTTTGTGTGCCTCCTCTGACAATGACTAATGATTCTCAGTCTCCTTGAGCACATTAAGACACGATTACATTCTGTTAGCTCAGCTCTCCTGCCTTCTAAATTAGAGTGGTGAGCACAGTTTCTCTGCTCCAGTCACGTTTTGCTGCAGCAGATTCCATTCAACCTCCTGACACCAATTTGTGTGCTATTTCAGCATTTAGTACGAAGACAGGAAAATGGTTTTCCCGCCTGTGTCCTCCAGGCAGACGGCCTGCTTTAAGGTTTAGCCATGTGATTTGCACTTTCCCCAAGTCTAGTCTACTCGATTGAAATTCTCCTCCTGAAATTCACTTATTAAACTCTCCCAAGATCCATCACTATGAAACGGATTATTACAGTGTTGTCTTTTACCATTATTAATCTTTGGAGATTGATGCTCTCTGGTGCATCTGACTGACTTGCATGATTTTGGCTATTAATCTTTATCTCAATCAAATTATTTACTGTTTTAACTTGGAAGGTCTTGCTGCTCCTGAGATTGAATCGTGTCAGCTCTTATGGCTTCACAGTAAAACCTATTTTTAAAAATCTCACAAATGTTTGGGTTTGCAAACACAGTCTACTTCCAAAAATTTCTGAACACTGTTATTTCCCTGAGCCCATTCCAAACACTATAGTCTCTCCCTGTTTTTGTCCTTTCTCCATCCTCATGGGGACAATTAAATGTGATGCCCGAAAAGTGACCTTCAGATGTCAAATTCCTGGAAGATGACAGCGGCAGCCATTGGAGTGCTCTTTGTAGACCTCCTACTTTGTATGACCTCCTAAGTGTCATAACTGACTGAGGGTCCCAGCCACTGCAACTTGGAATCCATCATGGGTTTGCAACAGGACCACACCTTCTACCAACTACTCCTTGCAAATAACCGAGAGTGTCACAGTTATTCTAAGTCTAAAAGTTATTTTAAGTCTAAGGCAGACCCATTCCTGGAAGATAAGAGACATACATATTTGTCCATGAATTTTGGTTCTCTCCCATGCCTGGTGACAAAGGTACACACCCTACCTTCTCTCCTCTCTGGCTCACTTGGGGTCAGATTTCAGCATGAACTGATTGCTCTCCCTAGTCTACCCCAGCTTCCTCCCAGTGATCCAGACTAACATGACTCCTTTCCCATCTTTGACAGATCAAGACCTGACTACACATGGAGAATTTAACTTTAAAGGGAAATGGTATTGGGGAGGTGGGAGAAATAGGCAAATCAAAAATCAGTATTCTCTGAAGAAGAAAATGGAACCAGTGAAATTACTAATGGAATGAAATGGAAATAGTTTCTAAGACAGGGCATGTGGCATTTGCTATTTTATTAAGCCCACTTAGTTTAAGGTTTAATATGTTCATTAGAATAGAATGTATTCATATACTTCTCAAATAGTTGGGGATCAAAGGCAGGGAAAAGACATGACAGATACACTAAAACAGGGAGGGTGTGAAGATACACTCTGCATTATTCTGCAGATAATCATGTGTTTTGGATTTTGTATCTCAAAAGTAGGTTTTTAAAAGTTAAGATATATAAACTATTTACAGGCTTGTGTGATAATAATAGAGATATAAAGAGAAGGAGATGATGTTCATTAAGAAGACTGAGTTTTAAGAGACAGAACTAACTCCAATTCATGATAATTTTAGACAATGAATTGCAAGGAGAGCTGATATTTACTTTTTCTCCTCCAACTTTCTTTTGGGGGTTTAGGGGATGGGCAATAACAATTTCAGTAAATTGACTGCACTATAATAGGTACATACAAATGCATGTTGTCGAAACTTGTCTAGTTTTCAAACTAAAACAATTATTACAGAAAATATGAGTATTTGAAAACAAAGTACTAACAGACTAATATTATTCACAGTGGTGACTTAGATATATAAATCTTCAAATTTACACACAATGCTTTCACACAGTTGTCACATTTACCCTTCTCTGTGTGATCTCTCTCTCTTAAGAATGCCTCAAAGTAGAAAAAGTGAAATCAGCTCCCCATTTTATGGATGAAAAAATTGAGACTCAGAGTAGTTGTAACTCACCCAAGAGCAAATGGCTGACAGGTGGTGCTAAAACCATCTGGAACTCCATGGCTGTGGCTGTTAACTTCGCTTGCTGTTCTTGCTATGACCTTCTTAGGACCAAGTGTGGCAGGCACACGTCATAGATTCAGACAGACCTTGAATGTGTGATCTGGGGAAACTGAGGATTTGCTGAGCTTTCGTCTCCTTGCCTTTCCTATCTTTTCCTGAGGTACAGCGTGTGGGAGCACAGATGACAGGATCCCAGGAGACCCAAATGAGAAAAGGAGACCATTTTGTTGTGGTGGTAAAGCAGTAACACATTGATTTCAAATATTTATCCCAAATTCCTTCCCAATGAGTAGACTGTCTTTGTGGTTTTTTAAGGGGGCACAAACATCCCTAGTAAACATGAATTCAGTAAATATTTATGAAGCAACTTCTCCATGATAAGCATGGGGCTAAATGTTGTGGATAAATAATAAGAGGCTGCCAGTATCTTTGGAGCTCATAGTGAGATTAAACATTTCTCAAGCCATCTTCCTCAATCACCTTGGGAGCAAGTGAAAAGCAGAGATTTATGGAACGCATCCCAGTCTGACTGAATCAGAATCACTGAGGGTGATGGTGGGAGTGGGAGGGGGCAGAAATATATATTTTGAAAACATAGACCAGCTGATTTGCTCCAGTCACATCCACACAGTTCAAAACCACCATATTGTTCTATCTATTTCCCCTATTTAGATGACTTGCATTAATTACCTAACTGATTATTTGGGGATGCATGGCTGTGACCTGACAGTAGGGAAGAAACTCAACATGGAAGAAGTCACAGTGTATAGTTCCTTACATGCAAGTGAGTTTTATCTTCTTCCGCCTGCAGTGCCTGTTAGAAGACTGGCTGAGTGAAAGGTTGCTCTGACAGAGCCTAGCCTGGGAGGAGGAAAACTTGAAAGCTAATCTCAAATCAGCTAATAATTCACCCTGCTCTCTGGTTCATCTTGTTGAGAGGTGAAGCCAGCTGGACTTCCTGTGTTGAGTGGGGACTTGGAGAACTTTTCCATCTAGCTAGAGGATTGTAAATGCACCAAGGAGCGCTCTGTGTCTAGCTAAAGGTTTGTAAACACACCAGTCAGCACTCTGTAAAAACGCACCAATCAGTGCTCTGTGTCTAGCTAAAGGTTTGCAAACACACCAATCAGCACTCTGTGTCTAGCTAAAGATTTGTAAACGCACCAATCAGCACTCTGTAAAATTGACAGATCAGCATTTTGTAAGATGGACCAATCAGCAGGATGTGGGCGGGGCCAAATAAGGGAATAAAAGCTGGCCACTTGAGCCCGGAGTGGCAACCTGCTGGGGTCCCCTTCCACGGTGTGGAAGCTTTGATCTTTTGCTCTTCACAATAAATCTTGCTGCTGCTCACTCTTTGGGTCCGCACCACCATTATGAGCTATAACACTCACTGTGGAGGTCTGTGGCTTCACTCCTGAAGTCAGTGAGACCACGAACCCATGGGGAGGAACAAACAACTCCAGACGCACCACCTTTAAGAGCTGTAACACTCACTGCGAAGGTCTCCGGCGTCACTCCTGAAGTCAGCAAGACCGCGAACACACCAGAAGAAAGAAACTCCGGACACATCTGAACATCTGAAGGAGCAAACTCCAGACACACCATCTTTAAGAGCTGTAACACTCACCGCGAAGGTCCAGGGCTTCATTCTTGAAGTCAGCGAGACCAAGAACCCACCGGAAGGAATAAATTCCGGACACATTGTCATTTGTACAGCTAGGAAGGATGGGCTAGGGGAGTGCAATATGCCCTTCCTGTGAACATGCAGAACCTAGCAAACAACTTGTAGCCCTGGAAGTTGAAGGTTGGTGGTGATGAGTAGTTGAGTAGTGTTTCATGTCTAGAAAGCCAAACCTCACAGAATGATCTCAGAAAGATAAAAATGAGTAAAATTGAAGATACTCTCCTATTGGCCAGTTAAATATATAGAAAGAGAATTTAAGAAAGAACATAATCCAAGTTGTCTTCCAGGAAGTGTGGATTTCATGGAATTCTCTCTTAATTCAAGCATATTTATGGAGTATCTATTCCATGTTGATGTCAGGCACTGTGCCAGATGCCAGCACTGTTTGGGGATAGACCCTATTAGCATAATTCTGCAGATGAGCCCAAATTACTCATTACCTAACACCCTGGTGTTCTCTCCTCCTTCCTGGGAAAGCAGAAAGAGAAGGTTGGACTACGTGGAGTGGTGGCAGCGGAGCATCAGTTGAGCTCTTCTCTGCATGAAGCCCGCACCTTCAAAGGTAGAACTCACTTCCCATCAGAGAAGCCACATGTATATGGATTCAAACTAAAAGCTTTCTATCATATTGCCTTTTAACATTTCTTGCGGCTTTTAGAAAGGGGAGAGAGAATCCGATTGGGTGACAACACTTCTAATGGAGTCTTTACTTTTGATGGTTTCTGAAGGAAAAATCATTGTACGTGCTCGCTATGAAATGCTTTCTGTCTTGGAATGTCAGTTGGCTTTTTTTTTAGTCACAGAGACTCATTTACAGCACTGTGATCCCGGGCTCTGGAGCAGGTGGACCGAGGGTTCCAAGATCATTTGGCATGGCCTCTGCCACGTGCTGAAAATTAGGAGGGATGGTTCCCAGGCAACACCGTACTACAGAAGAGTCCCACAGTGGTTCTAACTCTAAGTGGGCTAGCATATGACCAAATAACTAACCAGTCACTTATTGCTGGGTTGATTCTCTGTCCAGCTGTCCAGAACCCTCTTGCCACCCCCACCTCCATTGAGTCTCTGGGAGAGTTTGATCAACTTTGCCTTGTTTCTAAGTTCTCTTTCACAGTGAACATCAAACACATTTATCAACACTAATTACAAAGTTATTTCTGACCCTCTGAAGAAAAGCTTAGAAAATACAAGAAAGCACAAAGAAGAAGAAAAACGCTATTCCTCCTTTCATCTTTCTATAACAAATATTTTCCATATGATTTTTTTTTCTTTTTTTCCTGAATTAGGGATCTTATTGCACACACTGTGCTGTAATTACTTTTCACTCAACAGTATATCTGGAACATTTTCTCCACCTTTATATCTTTTACAACAGGAGTTTTAGAGCTGCACGTTATTCTATTGTATTGATGTGCCTTATCCTATAGAACCATGCCCTTTTGTTAGAAGTTTAGAGAGCTTTTTTCTCCTTCTAACATTTGTCTGTTATATAGAGACTATCCTTTCATTCAATTCTTTTGCACATCTGTGATTTTCTTCCCCCAGGATAAAATTTTCAAAGTGGAATTGCTGGGTTAATCAGGCCTTTTAAAGTTTTATGGGCTTGAATCATCGACAATTGTTTGAGGAGACCATTGGATTAAACCCTGTGCACTGCAGATGGAGGAGGTGATGGATTCTAATCTTTACTGATTTGTTAGGTCAAAATGGTGTCTAATTGTTATAAAAATTTTCATTGTTTTGATACCTAGGGATTTTCAAGTGTTTTACTCTTAGGCTCACTGAATTTTTGTGTGTTTCCCCTTATTATTTTCATTTATTACTGTTGTTTTTTTGTATTGTCCATTGTAATTAAAGTATCTTTTTATTTTAAACTCTTAATTCACACACTAAATTGTTCACAGGCTTTTTGTCTGACTTTGGTATTTAACAATGAGGTTTTCATTTCATTTTTATGATGCCAAATATTTTAAAAATCTTTTCCAGAGTCTCTTTCTTTTTGATTCTTTCATCCTAAGAGTGAGTAAATATGCTCCTATACTCTTTTGGTTCTTTTAAGATCTAATTTATTAAAACATGTTAATTCCCCTAAAACTTATTTGGATATATAAGAAACTTATATATATAAAACTTATTTGTCAGGAGGGATCTAAGGACCATTTATGAAATATCTTTTTCACTGATCTACATGCCTCCTTTGTCTATATTATGTACATATTTTAAGATTTAATCCATTTTCTATTTTTTTCTGCCCACCTACTTTTAGGTCAATGCAATCGTTTTAGTTACTATGACTTTTAAATAGTTCATATTCCCTTGGGTTTTTTTTTTGTTTTGATTTTGAGAGTATTTCTTAATTTCTACCTTTATTTCTGCTTTTTAATGTGTGACTTCTCTCCTCTGATTATATAGGTGAATGATTATTATAAATGTTCCCAGAGTGCTTAAGCCTTCATTCCCAGCTGATTCACCCTCATATTGTCCTAACTCACACCATGTAAGGCTTCTGTTTCAGGCCAGGGGCCTCTATTGAGTGCCAGTTAATACATATTAATGTGAAACATGAATAATTGTTAATTATCATTTCTCTTACCCTTTTTTAAAAAATCCTCTCCATTCTTACTATATTTCTAGCCTTCTCTCTCTTCCTAATTGTACCATGTTTGTCTCTCCACCTATACAGTTAAATATCTCAGACTCTTGAAGGAGCTATACTTGCCCAAGTTGGATTATATTTCTTTTTTCATCCTATGGGAATTGAAAAGTACCCATGTGTTCTCAAACTTTCTCTAAAGACCCAAAAGATATAAATGTGAGCAGTAATCTCAAACTATAATTTGCCATGCAGTTCCATTTGATCTCAGCAGAGAGAAAGAAATACTGTTCTCCTAGGTCCACTTCCCTGATCTGTGCTAGAAACCACCATCTCCTTGACTATAGGGGTCATGTACAAAGAAAACGTATTTCTTTCCAGCTTCCCTCCACAAGTTGAAAGACAGGTTTTACATTAGAATATAATGTAACACTGTTGGGGGCCTACAATAAATTAAAAAGTTAGCAAATAGGATTTGCAAGTAAGTTTTCCATCCCTTTAGTTTCACATTTCCCCCAACACTTGACTTTTCAGCGTCCCAGAGTGTCTATCACTGTTGGGTTTCTCCTAGATGCTGTGCGTTAATGCAGAAATGATCTAAGAAGCAATGTGGCATCGTGGTTAACAGCAGGGGTTGGTAAGTTGGTTCTGTAAAAGGCAGATAATAAACATTTTTTGCTTTACGAGCGATACTCCCTGTTGCAACTACCCAACTGTCATTGTAGTGAAAAATAATCATAGACAATATGTAAATAAATGAGTATGGCTGTGTTTCTACAGAACTTTTTACTGAAATGGGTGAGGAGCTGCATTTGGTTCATGGGATGTAGTTCGCTGCTCCCCGATTAAGATTGCAGGTTTTGCAGCCAGCTTGCCTGTTCTGGCTCTGTTCCTCACTTTCTAGGTCCACAATGTTAGGTAAGTTTCTTAGCCTCCCTGTGCCACAGCACTACATCCATAGAGTGAGGATAATTATAGAATTTACTGTAAAGGGTCGTTATGAGGCTTGAATGAATTCATGCAAATAAAGCCCTTAGAATTTATGTGCCGGGCACATAATAAGCCCTAAACTAAGTGTTTAATGTGGTTTTCACTCGAGACCAGTATACTTCATAGATCATTGATAAATTTGTCAGGAGAAGAACATTTTCGGCTAGTTTTAAATATGTTATTAATAAACCCTTTCTTTTCTCTTAATTTCTATTGTTTAGACCTTGGATCCACTCCCAGCCCTCCCAGCATCACACCTTGAAATGTGAATGAAAAAGTCTAACTGCTGCTTGCTGTTGTTATATTTCCCAAAGAGAAAATCACAGTGGCAACAGCAGTCTTCCCGGGGTACTTTGTAACACAGAAAACAAGGTCTGCCTTGTTATGGCTACAGAGAAGCTCATTCCATACATTTCTTTTCACATGGTTTGCCAGTCAAGATCTATTTACTCCATGGCTTCCTGGCTAATTATTTCCAGCATGGCACTGATTGAGCTGTTAATAAAGTGTGAAGGTGCCTTGCAGATATATTCTCAGCCTTAAAGAAGTGGATCTGTGTTACAAACTGCAAACTGCTGTGTCCTCCGATCCCCCCAATATTCTGGTGATAGCATCTCCAATTGTAAAATTAATCAAACTTTTCTCAGTGACAGAAATGTTAATTTAAAATTTTTGTCACAATTACCGAGAGTGTTATTGCAGCTTCTGACTTGTAATTAATTTCTCCTTCCTTTTCTCCATCACTGGGTTAGACTCCTTTGTAATAGTGATAAATGAAATAGCTGCCTGACCTTTTTTTTATTTAAAATAAATTACTTTACAAGAAAAAAATTACCTTCAGGTAATCAACACCTTCAGATAAACAGGGGAACATGGGATATAAGGTACTTTATTGTTTCTCTCTCTCTTTCTCCCTTTTTAATTTGTGTGTCTTCAGTGATTGAAATGACAAATGGTGAAAAGGTGAAGTGAGTCTACTTTTATGGCCATGTTCCTGTGTGGAACTAATTTAGGTTGTGGTGTTGGTTTTTATGAGTACTGGGGAACACTAACAAAATCAGAGTATGATACTAAGGAGAAATTGTAAATTAGAATTAAAGATCACCTCAAGGGGGAAAGAGGAAGCAAAATGTTGTCTTTACTTGAGCAATAAGTGGAAAGTTTACCTCAGTATGAACCTGTCCCTTGCTATTCCAAGTGTGGGCTGCAGACCAGCCACATTGGTAATATCTGGGAACTTGCTAGAAATGCAGAATCTCAGGCCCTGTCACCCTAGTTGCACTAAATCAAATGAGACCCTCCTGCAATTTATATATGTACTGGAGGTTGGAAAATACCATGAGCCCAGATTTAGAGTTGGAATGTCTGTGGAGGCAGTTACAGGTGAGGCTTGTCAACAAATAGCAAAGCTCATGGCATACCACCACTGTGCGAAGAGTAAGAGATCCACTGTGCATATTTGAAATTCAGAACATGCACAAGGGATGAAAAAGGATACTTAGAAATAGGAATTGCTTTTCTAGTCCCCCTGCAAGAGGGCCAGATTTGGTACAACTATCAGAATTGTCAGCTTTTGAAGGGCAGGAACTGTTCAGCTGTATCACAGTAGGAGGTCACCAAACATCTGACTGAGTTCGCAGAAAGAGTAATGGAATCGACTAGACCCCATGGTAAAAATCCAAAGCAGCTGGTTGAAAGATGTAAAATGCTTTTGTAGCGCAAGTGGGTTGGTTTGTTTAACTAGAGTAATTGTGGTAGAATGAATGAGGATTTCCTGCTTCTTGAAACTGAATGATGGGGAATGAAAGAACATTTCCTGGCTGAGGTGCTAGAGACTAAGAACAACATGTAGGTGTAGAAACATTTATTGGGGACCTATGACAGCGATATGGCCTCCACCCTGGAGCAACTCATAGAGTCTGAGACATGGTAGGGCAACAGACTTAGTTTCTTTCTGGGACTCACTTTATCACTTCCTTTGGAATACATGACTTTTCTCATTAATCATTTGGAATACATGACATTTAAGCTAAATATAGAGCTTAAATGTTGGATTAATAATTAATATTTAGCTTAAATGTTTACCTCCAGATCTCAGCAGAAGTAAAGCTAATGAACAGTAGTGCAATCCTGGGCCACATTCACATAAATTTGGACAGATTGGGACTTCATGACATTACTAGAAGTGTGCTCATTTGTCATGTTGCTATTAATCATCAAAGTAGTTAAAAATGCTGGCTTTTAAAACCCCATCCTCAGCAGAGTTTTGTGAATAAGGATTACATGCACAATGTTTTTCTAGGAGAAGCAAGACTGGCTTGGGATCTTTGTTGTGAAACCCTCTGTCAAAATTAATTAAGTGAATCATGTAATTAAAATTTATGCATCTAGATGGCCCCCAATGGCTTGTTTCTTAATATGGGATTAGTTCTGAAACATCTGAAATAGCAACGAAAAGACTAAATGGCCTTTTTTGAGATAAAACTTAAAGCAGCTAAAAAACATTTGATTTAAGTGTATCTTAATGGCAGTTTTTGTTAGTATGGGGTCCTTCCCTCCTTTCAACTTTTATCGTACTAGGTGTAAATCCTCAGATTGGGGGCTCTAGAGACAACCTGGTATTATTTAAAAAACTAGGCCACATCACAAACAAACTTATTACAGGTGGCAAAGCTGGCAGGAGATAATTACCAGGCACTGGGTTCACACAGAGGCACTCGCCGGCAGATTGGGTTCCTCTGGCCCTTGATAAACAGAGTTATCACTAAAATACACATGCTGGTGAATATATTATTTCATTCACCAAATAGAGATTTCAAATGACTTTGTAACACGCCAAATTAGGTTAATTATCTTATAAGAGTGTTTTGGAAAAACTCTAAATGTGCTGTAATGAGGCTGCAGAGGCCCTGGTATAAGCCGGCCTTTAAAAAACTATCATTTCAAACTTCACTCATGTTTTACTCCTGCCATCTTTATTTCTCCTTGCCTTGAAGGGCACCCAGCGAGTGTTTCTTGTGGCAACTTTTGTTCCTCCAGCCCAGTGCTGCTTTTACAGAGACCAAGACCCTATCAGAGTTTTTCCCCTCCTACCTCATCTATGATAACCCACCACATGTCCTGGGAGCTGTTCTGAGCCAGGACTCACGCATTTCGGGTTCTTGAGAATTGCCACCCATTTGTCATCTTGATGTTTTGATAAAGACATCTCTGTTCAGCAGGGAGCCTCATAAGGGCAGAAGTGTTATCGGTGGAGGGTCTTGATTACGTACTGTCCAGGTCCTTGGCGTTTTGAACAAAGAGTTGAACAAAACGCACAATGTAGCAGAGGAATGAAATGGAGGAACGAAGCAGTGAAAGCAGGAATTTATGAAAGCGAGAAAGCACTCCACAGGGTGGAAGTGGGCCCCAGCAAGTGGCTCAAGGGCCCAAAGTTTTCTGGGCTTTAAGTACCCCATTTGAAGTCCTTATCAGCTACCCCTTATCTGGATGAAGGATTTGGTATGTGGCTAAATAAAGGCTGAGGCGAATTTGTACCCTATGCAGATGAAGGGCTGGTCCCTGCTTGGCCCTGCCAACCCAAGGCACTCTCCCTTTCCATCTGAGCCGTGGTAGAGTGAGAGGGCTGTAGGGAAATTAGCCTTTGATCCTTTGCTACTCTGCTGGGGAGATGGGGTTTTTCCTTTAGGTTCAGCTTTAGGAAGTTGGTGTTAATAGGCCTTAGGTTTCCTGTCCCCAGACCCAGATGGTGTTCTTTTGATCCAGCTTTGGGAAGTCAGCAGGACTTGGCCTTAGATTTCCTGCCCCCAGGCCTTGTTGCTTTCTCTTTTAGGAAGTCAGCACAAATCGGCCTTAAGTTCTGTGTCTCCAGACCCTATTCTCCTGCCTCAGGAGCAGGGTTGTGTTTATCAGAGAATCCTAGCATGGGGCGCATGCTTGGGAAGCAGGCTCCAATAGTACCTGTCCAATGAATGAATGGAAGATGGTGAAATCTATCCTGTCACCAGAATGTAGTTGGCACTCAGAGCTGGTGGAATGAGTAAATTCTGTGACTTCTCAGCTTAGAATTCCCTGACTCTCCTTTCTACAGGATAGAGACAGAACTTTCTCATATCACCTTCAAGGTCCTCCTGGGCCCCTTTCATGTTGCTTCCCACCTTATATTCTCAAGTTTAACCACACTGAGATTTTCAGGACCTTGAAAGCATCCAGTCCCTTTGCTGTTAGAGTTCCAATACACTTTTTCCTTTACCTGGAATAAGTACCTAACTTCTGTCACTACCCTTTACATTCCTTTGCTGGTCAATGCCTCCCTTCACAATTTGCTTTGATATTACTTCTCTGGGAAGCCCCTCTGAGCTCCCAAGACTGATTCAGGCATCCATCTTTTTCTATAACATCTCATACCCGCTCTGCACCCCCAAATTATTTGGTACTTTCATCTCATAGACTGTGAAATCATTTAGGACAGACATTGCACCTGTCTCATTTACCATTTGATTCCCAGCCCCTAGCACAGTATCCCGCACATAGCAGGCACTCAATTTGTGTTGAAAGGATAAGTCACCTCTGCTTGGTTGTAAGATAAGCAGATTGTCATCAACACAGAACAAGGCTTCAGATTTAATGACCTCATTAAGAGTGGAAGATTAATGCTGGAAGAACCCTCCTAAAAAAGGGTTGAGGTATGTGTGAATTGGAGATCCTGCCATTGTGGCAGCTGAGAAACATCTTTGTCCTGTGGAAGCAGCACTATGTCCTGAGGAGCGGCTTCCTGGAGGACTTGCTATTGGGTATGTCAGGGCCCCAGGCTTTTTGAGTTCAACAGAACTCTACTACCTGAAGGGCCAGGGTTCTTTGAAGTCTGCAAACTCTTGGAATTAAATGAGAAATGATGGGTGTGAGTGGCAGAGGTTGCCCATCCATCTCTAAGTATCTCCCCACCCTTCCTCTCCCATTCCCTAAGAAATAGAATTTCAGTTTTGCCTGCTTACCTCCCTGACTTTTTTTTTTTTTTTTTTTTGAAATAGAGTCTTGCTGTGTCTCCCAGTCTGGAGTGCAGTGGTGCGATCTAGGCTCACTGCAAGTTCTGCCTCCTGGGTTCAAGCAATTCTCGTCCCTCAGCCTCCTGAGTAGGTGGGATTACAGGTGCACACCACCACAGCTAGCTAATTTTTGCATTTTTAGTAGAGACAGGGTTTCACCATTTGGCCAGGCTGGTCTCGAATGCCTGGCCCAAGAAATCTGCCCTGCCTCAACCTCCCAAAGTGTCTCCTCACTTTTTATATAGCAAAAGGCACAAGGAATTGCCTAAATTCCTCTGTTGGTGAGGGATTCTGAATGCTTTAGTCTTAGAGATCTTAGAGTATATAGAATATTTCATTTTACCCATTGGATTTACTACCGAAAAATTCTTTGTTGGATACATGTGAGAACTTATTTCAATCAGTATATCCAGGAACATCTCTAAGTTTGTAGAGTTGCCTGGAAAATAAGAAAATGTAGCAATTGCTGGCATTTTCTGGGCATTTCTTATGTTGTAAATACATCTGCATTCAGCAGGGAGCCTCATGAGGGCGGAAGCACGGTCTTGTTCATCAGACAATCGTAGCACAGGACACATGCTTGGGAAGCAGGCTCCAATAGTACGTGTCCAGTGAATGAATGGAAGATGGTGAAGTCTATCCTGTCACCAGAATTGATTTGGCACTCAGAGCTGATGATTTTAGGGATATCTGGAGGTTGTAGGGATATCTCATTTCAATACACATGGCAGCCCACTATTATTGTCTCCATTACCAATGAGGAAATCGAGGCCCCAAGAAGAGACTTACCCAAATGGTAAGTGTCTTGTCTCTTACCAGAGCATGCAGCCTGTAAGAGACACAGTCAGTATTTGAACTGTCTTTCTTTTCTTTCTTTTTTTTTTTTTTTTTTTTTGAGATGGATTCTCACTCTGTCGCCGGGCTGGAGTGCAGTGGTGTGATCTCGGCTCACTGCAACCTCTGCCTCCCGGGTTCAAGCAATTCTCCTGCCTCAGCCTCCTGAGTAGCTGGGACTACAGGCACGCCACCACGCCCGGCTAATTTTTGTATTTTTAGTAGAGACGGGGTTTCACCGTGTTGGCCAGGATGGTCTCGATCTGTTGACCTCGTGATCCACCTTCCTCGGCCTCCCAAATTGCTGGGATTACAGGCGTAAGCCATCGTGCCCGGCCTCTGAACTCACTTTCTTTCTAGAGCCCATGTTGTTATTCTAAGTATATGGTAGGTGCTCTTGCTGGCCTCATTTCACAGATGAGAAAAGCAAGGGTCAGAGAAATTAACTAACTTACTGAAGGTCAACCAGTCCTCATGGTTAGCAGAGACAAGCTTCAAACCACCTCTGAGTCCCATGAGTGCTGGTGACCACCAGACTGTTTTGTTTCCTGGCAGTGTTCTGCGTCTGGTACCTTCTGGTTCAGAACCAATTCCTTAGAAAACCTGCTGGGGGATCTATTGATAACTTCCTGCTTTATCTACACAAGTGCTACAACATGGAACGACTCCTGCCTGGGAGCTGTTTTTGTTCCCCATTCTCCACAAAGCAGCCAAACTGCATTTACTTCCCAGTCCTACTGCATCTGTGACCAATGTCACTCCCAGAGGGCATACTGATGGCAGTAGCTTTTGTAAATTGTCCTGAGAGAAGCTAGTGTGTTCTGAACCATCTCCAGGTATGAATGTTGGCGGAATCATTCCTGCAGCCTCTGGAGGTATTTTGCCATAAACCTCTGAACATAGAACTGAACTTTGTTCTTCACTGTGCACAATGAAGAAGCACAATGCCCTAAAGCTGTAGAGTGAGCTATGACACTGGACCAAAGGATCTTTCAACATGTATTTTAATGATGTAGAGTTTAAAGTTTTCCTTCTTATGGCAAGATCTGCTCTCCAAATCACTGATCTTGTAGGCCAAAAGTGGATGTGGTTCAACTGGACTTGGTATGTCTCAAACCATTAGCCATCGCTGTGGAGTATTTCTGTTCCTTGCTGGCCTTCTTGACAAGACTTTTTGTTTGTTTATTTGAGTGTTAAGTAACATTACTGGAATGTTTGACTAGTTATTCAGGTAGACAAATGAATAGTATTTCTGAGCACTAAACAGGATGAAAAAGTTTCCAAACACTGGAGAAAACTATTGAAAATTTCAAGGTTTTAGGCTTGAAAAAGTATTACTAACTTCATGAAAACAGAAATCCTACAGGTAATACAATTTTCTAAGTACAATAGAATTCATCAATTAAAGTGGAACCAATAAGTAATGTTTAACCACATGCAAATTTCGTAAAAGATCATTTAAGATAACTACTGAAGTAAGTAGGAGCTCCAAACTGAGATTACTTTTACAGAGTCAGAGAATTGCTAAGGAGGAAACATTGTGATTGAAGCCAAGGGACCTAAATTCACACAATTAATTATTCCAGTACTATCTTCATGTTACAGGAAAACAGTAATTCTGGACATATGCAGGTATTATTCATTAAAATAGGGAAGTATGACTCAATATGTACAGAACATAAACACATTCTAGTATTGAAAAATATTTATAGTCTACAAATGATCTTATATGGTATATATTGGTGGTGTTCTAAATGAAGAAAAATTGGAATTTCTTTTTTAATTGTTTAAATTTTTCTGAGTATGTAATAGTTGTACAGATTTATGGGGTACATGTGATATTTTGATGCAAACACATGATGTGTACTGATCCAGTCAGGGCAATCAGAATACACATCACTCTAATCATCCATCATCAACCCGAGTTGGGAATGTTCCAAGTATACTTCTCCAGTGATTCTGAAATATACGACAAATTAATGTTAACTATAGTCACACTATTGTGCCATGACATACTGTTCTGACACAAAATATTTATGTGAAATATTTACTCATATATGTAAAAAACACATATTTCCAAACATCATTTAATACAGACAAAAATCCTCAAAAGTTACAAGAATCCTGAAAATGTCCAATAGAGCTGATAGAAAAATATGGAAACCTCCCAGGACCAGAAGTAAACTAAAAGAAGTATCAATAGGAGAAATCAGAGAAGCCAATGCCCTGTTGGGGTACTGGTTGGTCACAAGGAACTCAAAACGGTGGATTTTCCAGTTTGCCCCCAGCAGCAGGACAGTCTGCGTGAACTTTTTCTCTTGGGAGATTCTTGGGGAGAGCTGGTCCTGCGAAGGTGCTGGGATCACTTCTGATGCCTAATTCTTGGGAAACAGCAAAGTAGGAACAGCGGTTTCCAAACTTTCCCATGAGGGAGCTCATTTTCTTGTGTAATGATGCCTAGGTGGGTCAGCTGGCCTTAGACCTGGACGTTTCCGTCATGCACACTGTAGAGGGGCTGGAAGAACACTGCTGGAGGGGGCCATTCTGAAAGAAGTTTCTCTCCATCCTGTCTGAGACTCCAGGGGATGATGGAGAAGCATGTGGACCTGGGAAAGTTCTCCATGATAGGATGAACCTGCTCTTGTACCTCAGACATACCTGCAAAGCCACCCTACCTGTGCTGTCATGCTCAGCAGCTCACCTCCATGTTCTGGAATTCGAAGCAGGTACTCTGAACACCCTTCAGGTAATAGCAGAACCCAGAATGAAGAGAAGGTAAGCTGGCCTTGGAGAAAAGAAAATCTTGACATGACTTTTGTGCCTGCATGGTATCGATGGTATTGCTAGTTTTCATTTAATTACTATTCGCTGCATGTCTACAATGTGTCAGGCACAGAGGACATAGCTAAGACTCTTACCCTGAGGGAGTCAGACAATGCACAGAGAAAAGCACAATCAAATGCACAAGTCCCCTCTTATCCTCCATTTCCCTTTCTGCAGCTTCACTTACCTGCAATCAATGGCGGTCCAAAAATACTGTGTTGAAAACTCCAGAAATAAACGATTTAAAGGTTTTAAATTGTGTGCCACTCTGAGTAGTGTGATTAAATCTTGTGCCATCCCACTCTGTCCTACCTGGGACATAAATCATACCTCTGTCCAGCATCTCCACACTGTCTATGCTACCTGCCTGTTGGTCACTTTGTACCATCTTGTTTATCAGATTGAATGTCCTGCTTTCACAGCACATATGTTCAAGTAACCCACATTTAACTTCATAATGGATCCAAAACACACAAGTACTGTGTCTAATTTATAGATTAAACTTTAGGTGTGTATGTATAGAAAAAGACATAGTGTCTATTGGGTGTGGTACTGTCTGAGGTTCCAGGCATCTGCTTAGGGGTCTTGGAATGTATTCCCTGAGGATAAGCGGGGACAATTGTACCAGGCTTTGCACTGAGCTAAGTGCTGTGAAGGACAAAGGCGAGAAGTAGTGATAAAATGGGGAAAACTAATTACCAAGGATCATTAGAAATGGACTCTTTGAAGGGATTATATTTATGCAAAACCTGAGAGATGAAAGAAACCCAAGGGGGGCAGTTGTTCCTGGCAGAGGAAACAACATATACAAAGACCTAGAGGTGAGAAAAACTTGGCATGTTCTAGAAACTGATCACAGAACACAGTGGCTAGAGAGTAGAGAATGAGGGGTGGCTGTCATATGAGATAATGGAGAAGTAGGCAAAGTCTGGGTTGTGGAAGACCATATGGGTATTGCTGTATATTCAAGGTCATTGAGAAGCCACTGAAATGTTTTAGGCAGAGAAACACAATTTCATCGATAATTTTAAAAGCTTCCTTTAGCTGCTGTGTCAAGGTTAGATTGAACTGAAAACTACAAAACATTGCTGAAATTTAAAAGACATAAATAAGTGCAAAAACATATTGTGTTGATGGAGTGGAAGGATTAATAATTTTAAGATGACAATATTACCCAAAATATCTACAGATTCAATGCAAGTCCTATCAAAATGCCAATTTTTTTGCAGAAATTAAAGTGATACTAACATTTATGTGATGCAAATTAAAGTGATGCAAAATTCATAGGCAAAACAATGTTGAAAAAGAAGAAAAAAGTTTGAGGACTCACACTTTCTGATTTCAAAAATTACAAAGCTACAGTAGTCAAAACAGTGTGGCACTGGCATAAGGACAGGCTTATACACAGATACATACACAAACATACACATACAGGTTGAGTATCAAAAATTCTAAATGCTCTAAAATCTGAAACTTTTTGAGTGTTGACATCACATTAAAATACATACTCATTGGAGCATTTTGGATTTCAGATTAGGGCTGCTCAACTGGTAAGTATAATGTAAATATCCCAAAATCTGAACAAAATCTGAAACACTTCTGTTCTCAAGTATTTTGGGTAAGGAATAAACCTTAGTATGTATGATCAAGTACGTCAAAACTATCCAATGGGGGAAAATCATCTTTTCAACAAATAATGCTTGGAAAACTTGATATCCACATTGCAAAATAATGAAGTTTGATCCTTACCTTGCCATATAAAAAAGTTAAGAGAGAACAAAGACTTAAATGTAAGAGGTAAGACTATAAAACTCTTAGAAAAAAAAATAGAAGAAAAGCTTCATGACGTTGGACTTTGCAATAATTTTTTTGGATATGACACTAAAACTACAGGCAAAAGAAAAATAAGTAAATTGGACTTCATCAAAGTGAAAAACTTTTTTGTATCCAACGGCACTATCGAGAGAGTGAAAAGATAACTACAGAATGGAGAAAATACGTGTAAATCATGTATCTGATAAGGTATTAATATTCCAAATATATTAAAAACTCATACAATTCAACAACAACAAAACAAAGCCAATTCAAAAAACGGGCAAAGGACTCGAATAAATATTTCTCAAAAGAAGATATGTAAGTGGCCAATAAGCACAGGAAGAGATGTTCAACATCACTATTCATTAGGAAAATCCAAATAGAAATGACAGTGAGATACCCCTTCATACTCATTAGAAAGCTATTAGATGGCTATTATAAAACAAAGGAAAACAACAACAAAACCTGCTAGATAACAGGTGTTGGTGAGAAAGTGGAGAAATGGGAGCCCTTGTGCATTACTATTGGGAATGTAAAATGGTACAACTGTTGTGGAAAACAGGATGGCGATTTCCCAAAAAGTTAAACATAGATTACTATGTGATCCAGCAATTTCATTTCTAGGTATATACCTGAAGAAATAGGAAACAGGGACTCAAAAGATTCTTGTACACCAGTGTTTATAGCAGCATTATTTACAATAGCCAAAAGTTGAAAACAACCCAAATGTCCACCAACAGATGAATAGATAAACAAATTGTGGTACATACGTGCAATGGAATAGTATCCAGCCTTAAAAAAGAAAGGAAACTCAGATACATGCCACAACATCTTGAGAACATTATGCTAAGTCAAATAAACTAGACACCAAAGGACAGATATGGTATGATCCCACTTATATGCGGTACCTAGAACAGGCAAATTCATAGAGATAGAAAATAGTAGCTGGGGGTATAGCTACTATTTGTTTAATGAGTACAAAGTTTCAGTTTGAGATGATGACAAAGTTCTGGAAATGAGTAGTTGTGATATACAACATTGTGAATGTATTTAATGACATTAAATTGTATGAATAAAATAGTAAATTTTTGTTATGTATATTTTACCAAATGGAAAGAAAAATAAGATTGGATTAGAAGAGGAAAAGATTACAAATGGGAGCAGCAGTAAGAAATACCCTTATGCAGGAGCTAAAGGAAGGGATGATGATATTTGCATTAGACTGAGGACAGTTGAATGAAGAAATAGGTTTCTGTGGGAGGGGGTGGGTGTGATTTGTAGGGATGGAGTACCACCCATAGAGGTTGTGTTTTATTTCCCCTTTAAGCTAAAATAAAAGTCCCTCTTACTGTAAGGTATTGTACTTTGGGAAAATTCCATAACTTTCTTTTGGCCCAGGGAGTTCTCATGACACTGTAGCTTCATTTCATGGGGCTAACTCTCACCCCTACTTTGACTCACCATTTCCTTTGGCACACCTATTATAGAGATTTCTGGGAATTCGTCATGTGTGCCTTTTCTTTAAAAATGTGTAAAGAAACGTTTTGATTTTTAATATCAGGAGGCAAGTCACCATGTGATTATTCGGATTACAATGGCTCAAGTACTTATAGACATTTTTCCAATTTAGATAAAAAGTTTATTTGGTGTTAAGTTACCTTAATTTACTTTATTATAGTCATTTATATATGTAATTTATACTTTTATCCCTTGGACAGCCCTTATAGCCTTGGTTTACCCATCTGGTGCCAGGAAAATCAGTTAGTATCTAGCATTAGCATTAAGGGTCTCTGACTATATGGCCTTATTTGCAAACAAATCCACCCAAGTTCTCAGCAAACATTTATTTTTGAGAAGGCAAGTTAGCAGAAAAGATAAAGATTTTTCACGTATTTGCTTTGTCAATTATCTGTTTAGAAGAGGTAGTGTTATTTTGCATCATCAAAGAATGGAAAAACAGCTTCTATTTCTTATCAGCTCTTCTCTCAGATTTTTATAAAGAAAATTACATTTGAAAGCCCACAGCAAAGTTTCCAGCAAATGGTCACAATTTCCTAAAGTAATAGCTTTTCTCTCTATGCCAAGAGAAAAGTCACAGTGGATGTTGTGGAGGTTCATTTTGGAAAGTGTACTGCTTTCAAAGCTTGTTCATTAAACCACAGAGAAATACTGTAATGGCTCCTGTGTGCAGATCGGACCCCGCTTTATGGAGCACAACAGCTGTGTTGGTATTACAGCGGGCAGCAATGCAGTGCTTAGGTGTGTGATTAACTGAGCTGGGGATCATGGGCTGTGGAGGTAGCCTCTGCAGGGCCGAGAGGCTGAGCCTACTGGGTACCATAACTAGTGACTAACCTCAGAAAAGAGGGCCAGATATGTTAGTAGGGAGCCCAGTCCACAGATACTGGGTTTCACCATAAAAAATACAATCCCTTTCAAAGTCAGTGAAAAGTAAGATGGGGAGGAGACAAGGTCGTTTGAAAAAGATTTTATAGTCATTTTCTTTGTCACTTTTATAATAAAGCAATCTTCTTAACCTTTCTTGAGTTTATGGGGAAAATATTCTCCTACTCTTGTAAAAATAACAGTGGCAGTTGTAGTGAACTCCCAATAAATGTTAACTCATGTGCCAAGAATTGTGATAAGGGTCAGTTATGGACTGAACTGTATTCCCTTAAGGTTGATACGTTGAAGCCTTAATGCCCAATGTGACTGTATTTGTAGATAAGACCTTTAAGGAGGTAATTAAGGCTAAATGATGTCCTAAGGATGGGACTCTAATCCAAAGGACTGGTATCCTTTGAAGGAGAGGAATAAATATCTGATGTCTCTGTCGTCTCTGTCTCTCTCCCCCTCTCTCTCCCTCTCCCCCTCTCTCCCTCTCCCCCTCTCTCCCTCTCCCTCTCTCTCTCCCTCTCCCCCTCTCTCCCTCTCCCCCTCTCTCCCTCTCCCTCTCTCTCTCCCTCTCCCCCTCTCTCCCTCTCCCCCTCTCTCCCTCTCCCTCTCTCTCCCTCTCCCCCTCTCTCTCCCTCTCCCCCTCTCTCCCTCTCCCTCTCTGTCTCCTTCTCCCTCTCTCTCTCCCTCTCCCTCTCTCTCTCCCTCCCTCCCTCCTTCTCCCTCTCCCCCTCTCTCCCCCTCCCCTTCCCCGTCCCCCTCTCTCCATCCTTCTGTCCCTCCCACCCTCCCTCCCTCTCCCTGTACGAGGGTAGCTGTTTACAAGCCAGGAAGAGAGACACTCTCACTCGCTCACACTCTTGCTCGCTCACTGTCTCTCCATCCCTCTCTCTCTCTCCCTCTCTCTCTCCCCCTCTCTCTCTCCCTCCCTCTCTCTCTCCCTTTCTCTCCCCCTCTCTCTCCCTCCTCCCTCTCTCTCCCTCTCTCTCCCTCTCTCTCTCCCTCTCTCTCCCTCTCCCTCCCTCCGTCCCTCCATGTACAAGGGTAGCTGTTTACAAGCCAGGAAGAGAGGCTTCATCAGACATCAACTCTGATGGCACCTCAATCATGGACTTCTGGCCACTACAACTTTGAGAAAATAAATTTCTGTTGTTTCAGCCACCCAGTCAGTCTGCAGTATTTTGTTACAGCAGCCCAAGCAGATGAATGCAGGGTCCTATAAAACTTGTCTAATCCTCATAGCAAACTTATGAGGCAGGTGTTTTGTTTTTTTTTTTTTAAGATAAGGACCCTCAGATGCTCAGATAGGCTAGGTAAATTAATAAGTATGCAGTTCTTGCACCTGTACGGCTCCTACTCTGAAACATTGTGAGTCACAGTTTTCACCAAAGAAAATAGAGACCTTATTTTCTTGCATTAAATGGCTTGTTTTCTGTCATGATGCTGGAGGTGGTGTTTTACCTTCCCTCCCTCACCATCACCCAGCAAGGCAGCCAGTACAGGGTAGGTCCTCATAACTTTATTGAATGCAAGATGTAGAGGCACTAAAAATAAAAGTGAATGCGGAGTGATTTAGATCATCAACCATTTAATTGTATTGATTTAATAATTATTTCCTTCTACTTAAAACAAGATAGAAAATTTGGCCACATATCATGAGTAATTGACTAAATATATCCTCAGGAGAAAATATGATTCTTCAGCAATTCATTATGAAGAAAAAGATACAAATAAGAGATACAACCACTGCTGATGGTTTTAGATAGGAAAGTGGCCATTGGTATATTCCTCAACTAAGAAAAGGAAACTCATCTATATCGACAACATGTTCTGGGGTAGTTGTATTCACTTAACTCTAGAATTGAGCTGTAGAATTCAGAAATCCTTTGGTCCAAGTTATTAGGTATTTTTTACTTCCTGGTGACTGACAGTAGTGGATCCTAAAGCCTTGGAAATAAACCATTCTCCAGGATACATTGTTCTAATTCTTCCTTCTTAAAGAGGGTTGGCCATTCCCTAAAGAGGAGGTAAAAGAGTCTATTCTATGCCTTTCTTCTCAGTTCTGGAAGAAATTTTTCTCAAGTCAAAAGCATATGTACATGCCTCTTTTCCTTTGAAATACTGTCACTGAAGGAGATAAATTATTCTCGTCTCCTTAGACATTGGTAAAAGATGAGAGAGCTACACACATTAAAAAGAATTTTCAGTCTTTAAGACCAAATTCACTGAGGTCTCCCTGTTTCCCAGCACATGGTCCTATATTATCACATGATATATGTGTTAGCCTGTTTTCACACTGCTATAAGGAACTGCCTGAGACTGGGTAATTTATAAAGGAAAGAATTTTAATTAACTCATAGCTCAGCATGGTTGGGGAGGCCTCAGGAAACTTACAACCATGGTAGAAGGCAAAGGGGAAGGAAGGCATCTTCTTTACAAGGTTGCAGGAAGGAGAAGTGGCAAGTGAAGGGGGAAGTGCCCTTTATTAAACCATTAGATCTCCTGAGAACTCACTCACTGTTACTAGAACAACATGGGGGAAACTGCCCCCATGATTTAGTTACCTCCACCTGGCCTCTCCCTTGACACATGGGAATTGTGGGGATTGTGGGAATTACAATTCAAGATGAGATTTGGGTGGGGACACAAAGCCTAACCATATCAATAGGTGACCACTAAGAGTTGTTTAATGAAAAGAGGAACTCTAAAGTAATTTTTGGTCCTAGGTAAACTGGACTTCAGAAATCCTGACATATGACCATGCAAAATGAACAAACACGAATCATCTTTTAGACGTTGACTCTATTGCACTTAGGTGTTTTGTTTAAGTAAACGAACAACAAGCCTCTCTCACCTCTAGAGAGAGGCTATGGCCAGGGAACCTAAAGCATGAATATTAAGCTATAAATTATCAAAGGCAGCATATTTACATATCGAATAAAACAACAGGATCCACCTTATAGAATCATAATGCAACATGAGTTTTTCGAAATTCATTTCTTAAGGGGAGAGAAATCTCTTTCCTCACTTTTTCTTCCAATTAAAAATCTCTTAATCCTTTCTCTGCCTTCAAAGCAAGACTTGAGTTTTAGAATCCCAGAGCTGGAAGGGAGCCAAAAGGAAGCAGAATCCAACCCACTCATTTTACAAATGAGGAAAACCTGATTAACTGATTTGTCCAAGGTCATGTATCTATTAATGGCATGCTCAGGACTGAAACCCAGATATTCTGATTCCCAGGAAATCCGAACTTTGCTTCCAGGCTTGTAAAGGTGTAATTGCCTCCATCATCTGAAATTGAGATATGCCTAATACTGCTGGGTTCAGTCTCTTCTCAAGATGGATGTGTAATTGTCTAAGCATCATCTGTTATTCTGCCAAAGATTCAACACAGTACTCAGTGGGAAACCAGTTCTAATTTAAGTCAGAGCAAACGATGTGTTTTTTTTTCTCTTGCAGGGCATGACAAGTTTCAGAAATAATGAGCTCTACTCACTGGACTTCTCTTTGGCTTTGTATTGTACATTAGAATCATTCTTACTAATATCCTCTAAGGAGCTGAAGGGTTACTTGGGCTTTTAGAGCCATGTTTTATTATTAGGATCATTCACACCAGTTACGCATAAGCACATACCAATATAAATAGGAATTTGTAGTATTGTGTGGTGTGTTTAACTGAACGTGGAGTGGTGTACTGAGGTTTGAGATCATATTAAAGTGCAAGCCTTATTTTTATGTAAATCTTCTCTGGCCTGGGGCACTTTTCTCATTACAACCCTCCCTGCTGCAATCTCCTACCATAAAGGGAGTTTTTGCTCATTGAAAAATATCAAAAAGTAGATAGTTTATTAACGTCAACCATTTGAGCAGCCGGTTGAAATGGATGGGTGGAAACAGATGCTCCTGCAAATTCTTCTATCAATGGAAAGAGGCACAGCCCCTTGTGTTATCTAAGCCCCACACTGCCACACAAATGCCACTCCCCTTCCTGAACATTTTCCCTTCTGTGTCTGCTGTGTGACCTCAATAACGTTTCTTGACCCTTTGGAGGTATAGAGTCTATCCATCATTTGACAAAAGCCCGTGGACCTGTTCCTCCCAGCCCCAATGCACATGGTTAAACACACCCAATTTTGCTAATAATTTAAGGGGGTCTTAGTGACTCTCTGGAGTCTTTGAGGGGCCTTAAGAAATCCTTGTTAATGTTCTTTCTTTTTCTTATAATCCAGAACTTGTAAGCTGTGGGGAAATCATCTTTGATTTCTTATTTGAGGTTTAAACCATGAACATTGGTCGACATCTGACAATAACCCACAGCAAATGAAATAAATTTCTCATCAAACATTGTTTCGATGCACACTACATATATCATGCTAGACAACCTGGGAGTACCTGAGATACTCTTACACCGAAGCATACAGTTTAGGTGGGGACAAAGTGAAGCGAATATAAAACGGTTGGTTGAGCACAAAATGGTAAGCCCCACTCTGCAGGGTTCAGAAGACAAGTAATCTCATAGGGTCAGAGCAATCAAGAAAAGTCTTTGCAAAGGTGGGAGGAAATAATCACTTGAAGCATAAATAAGCCTTAGGTAGGTGGAGGAAAGATATAAGGATGGGGAAGATATTTTGAGCAAGGGAGCAATGTATGAGCATCACTGTTGGAGAGAATATCAAATCAAATGAGCAAGAATGTGGACAGCAATGAGTGTATGTAGCAATTTTTTGCTATTAGTAAGCATCACCTGACAGACGTTCAAAGATGGTGGTTCTATAGGTCTGCTTCTGCTGAGGAGGCATGGTTATATAACCAATCACCCTAAACTGGCCCCAATTTGGAGTTACAAATATGTACATCATTTATCGAATGATGTTATGTACTCTTAGGTAAAAGATATGTTCATTTGAACCTTTTTTCTTCAATTCTTTTCAATTCAATGTTGTTTTCTGGGTATCAGGAGACCCAATATGTCTTTAACTTCTGCTTCAATCTATCTTTTCTCTTTTTTATACTTTTTCTTTCCCGTGATTAATAACAAAAGTTAGACTTTTGTGTACTCATATGTATATACCAATGCATTTGCATATCCATATACATGCATGTATGTGCAAAACTATTTGTCGATAAATAGGACAGGAGTCTGAAGGTCTTATTCTAAAGTGTTGGCAGCAGTTGCCTCTGAGGACTAGGATTGGAAGATGGTAATGGCAAGAAGGGAACATTATTTTTACTCAACATACTTCTGTATTGTTTGAACTCTGTATAATAAGCAGATATTGCTTTTGTAATTAAAGAAAAAGAGAAAAAAGGGAAGAAATTAAATTTGACATCCCTACAAGTAATATGAAGCCCTTTCATCCCTTTGAAGGTATGAAGAACAACAATTGTGCCTCCAGGGAAATTTATTTTATCAGAACCTGTATGATTTTTTTAATCATGTAATGAAGCAGCTTGCCCTGGATTTCCAGTAGGCTTGCTTTGTTTAATATGCAGATCTCTGCTAATAATTGACGGTAACTGGAAGTGCTGTTTGTTAGACCGGCATCTCATCCCCATGCTGGCATGCACATGTGCTGGTTGATGTTAGTTTCCCTCACTTTCTGTACAACTCGGACTTCCGTAGCTGATGTGCTGGTTTTTCCATAATCTCCCTTCTCCTCCATCCTGTGACCAGGATTGTGTTTCCCATACAGTGCCCTAGGGCCACAGGATGAGCTAAGAAACCATAACTTTTTTGTACCTGGCAGAGCTCCAACCTTCCTTGGGGTTCTAATTATTCTAACGTCGTACCCCAGAATTCGATGCAAGTTCTTGATTTGATGTGAGCTAACTAGCTGCACAGAAACTGCCACTCAGTGTGTGGGGGGTGTAGCATACCTACACACATAGATGGGAAGTACAAAAGGCTAATTCAAGTATTATGATCACAGACATGGGAATAAAATATTTTATGTTATTAACATCATGGTGCAAAACAGCAAGTAAATTGCATGTCCAGTCTTTTGATGACGGTGTAAAATCACACATTTAATGAGAAACAAAAATGGTGAGAGTACACACAAACACTTCAAGATGCTGCATGAAGAAGGCAGGGATAGGGATGGTTTTCATTTTATCAATATTAAATTGCTTCATGAAGTAAAAAAAATGGTGAGAAGAGACTAACCATATGCGTTTCAAGGTGAGTGTGATAACTGATAATAATGTAGTGGCAGCATGCAGAGTATTCAAGAGCATGGCCTCTGGAGTTTCAAATTCTGGCTCCTTCCCTCATGAGCTTTGTGACCTTGGTCAAGTTACTTAACCTCTCTGTGCTTGAGTTTCCATGTAGATAAAATGAAGTTAGTAGCAGTAACTATCTTATGGAACTAAGAGGTTTAAAAGAGCTCATGTATACACAGCATTTAGAGTGGTGCCTGATGTACAGAGGGTATAAGAAATAAAAGTTAGTAAATATAGGAAGCATATATTGAGTTCTTCCTGCTTGCCAGACACTGACCTGAGTGGGTTACAGGGTTCTAGTTTATTCCCCAGAGCCCTGTAAGAAGTCTTATGATTGTTCCCATTTCATAGATGAGGACAACAAAACTCAGAGAGATGGAGCAGTGTGCCCAGGATGGCTATAGAAGCAGGATTTAAATATGGGCAATCAGGTCCCAGAGCCCCTGCTTCCAACTATTATCATCTACCGAGACAGGAAGGAAGGCGTTGAGGAAATTTCACCCAAGCCAAGCATCTAGTCCATGGTTTAAATTATTGTAGGTTTTATGGGTGTAGGGTTTCCTTTTGGGGGTGATGAGAAAGTTCTGTGACTAGATAGTGGTGATGGTTGCACAAAAATGTGAATGTACTTAATGCCACTGAATGGCACATTTGAAAATGGTTAAAATGGTAAATGTTATGTTATATGTATTTTACCACAGTAATAAGAAATAATTGTAAGTACAAGGACAAGTAGTCCCTTCCTAAAGAATTATATTAGATGTTGACTGTTAATCTTTGTAGCCAACTGCTGCAACCAGGGTGCACTAAGATAACAGCTCATTTTCTTCTTGAGGTTGGCCTCTCTTTCTGAAATAGGTATTCTCCTAGATTTATTTTTTAAAGTATTCGATGCAGATCCTGGGTGTGATTAAATCTCCCTGTGGCAAACACAGAGCAACTGTCCCTCCTATAAGTTGAGAGGTGTAATTGTATTTTCTTCCTGGATGATAAACTTCCTTGCATATTTTAAATGCTAAAGTGAGGAGCAGAAAAGCAGAGAGTCCAGGAGGGATTTTGTTTTTAGTGAGTAATAATTTTACAAGATTAAGGCAATGTGAAGTGAAATGAAATTAAGGAGAAATACTAAGAAATATAAACTAAGCATAATTTGTCTTTAATTTTGGTGTTTATTGAAGTCTTTGAAGAGTGCATTGACTAGTTGCTGGATTAACAAATTTTGTTTTTGGAATTATTCATAGTTGCTTAGCACTAAAGCTTTAGAAAAATTTAATCCTTTAGTGAAAAGGGGCTAACAATTGCCAGTATGCTGTGGTCATGTTGATTTAATTATCAAACAGAACAAAATTGTTGATTACTTAATGATTAATAGTAACAAAGAGATATTAAGGGCAGTCTTGGCTGGGGATTGAGTCTTTAAAACTAGTTTATTTTGTTTTGTTTGAAAATGTTTAACCCAAAAACTTGGATAACAGACTGAATCATGGAATCATGGAATTTACATCTACAATATGAATCACAACATTTTAAGAGAGAGATGTGTGCCCTGTTTCTTTATTTTGGCCATGAAGATGAGGGTGAAGGTATCTGTTTTATTTAAAGAACTGGTGTTATTCACAAATACCTTGAGATAGTTAAAAGAAATTCTATTTCTTGATAAACTAATGCAAATGGAGTGTGTAAAAATAGATTTGGATATATTATCTAAAATGTGTGGTACTTTTATTGACAAAAGAAAAGGTCAAAACAATGAAACAGACTCTTGTTGCTACACATGCCTGGTCATGGAGCCTCAGGCTTTACCTAACACTCCAGGAAATTGGATACCAGATCCTCACTCTCACCCTCCAAACTGTATTTTATTCCTTAATAACTTAACACAGGAAACTAATGGGATGATGTTATCAGCTACTCCATTCTCTGGTTTCAAGGAACTGTTTGGTACCTGGGAGACATGATACTGCTTTTGTTGAATTTTAAAATGGTGGGTTGGCTGGAGATGCCAGGTCCCAAGGATTTCAGGTCATACCATCCTACCCTATAAAGATCATCAAGCCAAGAATGTATAGATGTTCTCCTTTTAAAGACTTGATGGTATTTATAGCATTTCTTCTTACAACATTTGGTTAGGTCAATTTGCTAATTTTAGAAATGGGGAATAGTGAAGCTAAGCATTTAACTTTTTTTCAGTGAAGGATTTGAAATAAGGTTCTTTAGAGACTTTTCTTGTTGCTTTTGTTATATTTAGCCCTAGTAGACTTAGAAACTTGAAAACCTTAATTTTGTATAATAAAGTTGATTTGTATCCTAAAAAAAGAAGTACCCTGGTACTGCCATCATAAATTAAGCATCATAGTTTTTATAGCTTGTGAAAGAGAAAATGAACTTGTGCAAAGGTGAGCTCCAGAGGACAATTTCTTGAGAATATTACGTGGCTTCCTCCCTCATGTCTCCTTTTCCTGAAGCTGCCATTAATTTCAGAAGCGAAGAAGTGAAGTACATAGGGAAGTATGGAAGGGTTCCAGGACAGATTTTAATAATTGTTTTATTATATTTTCTAGTTTTGTGAGAGGAAGACATGATGGCAGGTCTAGCTGTCAAGCTGCTTGGATGGCCTTGGAGTCAGGTAAATGCCAAATGACCTTTTTTTACATTTACTGATGGGGAAACTGAGAATCCAGTCCTCCCAAGACTGGAGGATGTAGGCTGTAAAACAGTCCAGCTGAAGAGTGGTTACTATTTTGTTTATTGTGAAAAACATACATGAGAAGCTGTTATTATTTTTACTTACTTGGTTTCATTCATTCCCAAGATGATAAATGTTCTGTTTATGGAATAAGATTTTATGTTTTTGGAGGTTTGAATCATTGACTCCTAAATGTTGCAAGATGCATTGCCTCTCAAAATTTCCCTGATATTAGTGTGATCTGGATCTTAATCTGACAGTCTGGAATGGTTACATTGGTCGAAGATGCCAATCTCTGCTGGAAATATGGTACCATAAGCCCTAGTCTGTCATTAGTCATGCCTTAGTGATACTAGGACTTGTGATTTCTATTCAAATAGT
This sequence comes from Pongo pygmaeus, assembly GCF_028885625.2. NCBI lineage: Eukaryota > Metazoa > Chordata > Mammalia > Primates > Hominidae > Pongo > Pongo pygmaeus. The sequence continues at coordinate 93,966,605 of NC_085930.1, read as the reverse complement.
GTAAGTTACATAGGCAGCAGAATTTTACTGCATCTTTTATCATAGATATTGGGAATGGTATTCATTAAAAGGTAAAATATGTCACATCTTTACTCCTGCCTTCTGTCTTGGTAAAGGATATTTGGTGTTAAAGATTCTCTCCTGATCCCAAAGCATTTTGTCAGTGTTAATATGAAATAAAATGTTTCTTATTAAGGTAGGAGGGAGAGACCTATTAGGCAAAAATCTTGTAAGATGAAAAAGAAGAGAGGAATATGTCTTATCCAAGAAAGCAGAATTATGTCCTAGGGCTAAACCTGGGCTGTCTTTTCCTGCTCTGGGTTTTTGTTATCATTACTTTGGGATAAGAGGTTAGGGCCTGGGTATAAAGCGATTGTTTAGTTTTCTTCAAGGGACTGCAATGGACGTTCAAAAACTTATTTCTCTGTGAGCCCTAGGTCCTTTATTTGTGGTCTCAGTGCCTTGGATATTTCTGTTGCTCTTTTGAGAAAAAGTTGTTCTATTAAAAAAGTGGTTAGTTGCCAAAGTCGGTGGATTGCTTGAGTCCAGGAGTTGTAGACCAGCCTGGGCAACATAGTGAGACTCCATCTCTTTTAGATTTTTTTTAATTAAAAAAAAGTAATTAGTTTGACTCTCCCCTCAAACAATCACACAAGTGCTTTTCTTTGAGTTAGCCACTCCACTTCAGTATACAACACAAGTGTTTTATGCAACTTTCCCATTTTGTCACATAGGATATTAAGAAGGCTTGTACTTAAGGGCCAAGATTTAGTCAAGTGATTTTTTAAAACACACTCACCAAAGATTTTTTTATAATGCAACCTCCTCCTCCTCCTTCCCCTCCCTCCCTCCCTCTCTCTCTCTCTCTCTCTGTGTGTGTGTGTGTGTGTGTGTGTGTGTGTGTGTGATTGCCTTGATTTGTGCTAAGCCACTTAGCAGTTTTACCATGATTACTTTAGCATCAAAATGTAAAGGCCAACAAAGTGAAAAAGGCAATAATTTCTTAGGTTTATCATGACAATTGTTTTTTGACTTATTGGTTTCCCTAAAGGCCTCCTTGGACTCTGCTTTCCAACCTCTGGAAGGGTTCTGTGGGCCGTAATTTGAGAATGGGTCTAGAATAATGCTTCGTTCTGGACAGCAATCCTTTGTGAAGTTTTTTTTTAACCTTCTTATTTTCTTTTGTTATTAACTGTAAACTTAACTAAGTCATCAGCTGTCCTTTGACTCCCATCCTAAGTACTTTATCTGTATGAAATATTTATCTCTAAGTGAATTGCTCAGCAGACATTCACACTGAAAAATAAGTTAAGACAGAGATTTTCTGAGGAGAAAAATATTAAAGCGCATTGATCCAAACCTTTAGTGACTGGGTAATATTACTGTGATCTAATCACAGTGGCAGAATGTTCCTCAAACGTCGAAACGAACAGCTCCATAATTTTCACACTGTGCTGTGTGACAGATGGCAAAAACTGTTTTGATTTTCCCCAATATCCAAGGAGCAGCAAGCAGAGCCTGTGCCTCCCACTTTGCTCTCTGTCTTTGTCATCTCCAGTCGGCCTGACAGCACACCGATTTCTACCTCTGTGATCTGTTCTTTGGATGACGATGTTTTCAATAACTATTTAGTATAAAAATAAAATGTGCAGGTCCCATCAAATAAGCTAATTAAGGCTTAGAAAGTGTCAAACTCCAAAAGCTGGGAGGAACAGATTAGGCACTGAGTATGAGAGTCACACAGACCTGACAACTAATGTGTTACCACGGCAACAGGAGAATCAATATCCCTCAACTGGGCAGATAGTTGACAGTAATTTTTGCTGGGTCAGAGAATTGGGGAGAGTGAAAACCACCTTCTGCTATGCAAATAATTGCTATCTCCTTTATAAGCAAAAACTTCTGAAGGATTTGTGATCAAATTCTGACCAAGTCTACTAGAAGCTGATACTCACGGTCTTGGAGAAGGCCCTCACCACGTACAAGGGAAGTGATTGAGTCTGTATTTTCTGTGATGCACTCATTACCTTTTTTAAAATCAGGGGTAAAGACATGTGTTTCTTATGTTGTAAAATGAGTGCCTAATGTATGACTGAAAGCTGGCTCATTTGATCTTTTTCTCCGGTTTATGATTAACCATAAGAATTTCTGTGTATGATCTTCAGGACTGTCTTGTCACATAGGAAATTAGTATCATCCTGGATGTGGTGGTCACATATACTTTGAACACCCAGTGATGGCTACCAGACAGATTGGGTTAAACCTTGCTTTGTGCTTTGTGGAAGTCTGTCGTTTAGCAGAAAGGAAACCTCGATGTTAGCATCTGTTTTTCCAAACATACTTCTCAGGCACAGCAGATTCCAGAGCCGGTGGATATATATTAATACCTGATCCAGCAGAACAAGAGATTTAATATCAAACCCATTTAAAGAAAAATGATGCTTTCTGCAGTGCATAATAGAGTGGATGATAAATTGCAAAATAAAGAATAAAAATATTGTTACTCTCTATCAGGACTCCTTACTCTGAGAGTCCGTATATCCCTTTCTCCTTTCCTCCTTCTCTCTCTTTTCCTTTCTTTCACTCTTCCTTCCTCTCTCCGTCCCTCCCTCTCCTTTCTTTTCTTTCCTTTCTTTTGTTTCTTTCCTTCTTTCTTTCTTCCAACATAAACTTAATGAAACTGTTTTGAAACACTGACTAAAAGTCAATATACAACTTAGTTGAATAAAGTTCCATAATATATTTTTTGGTAATGGTTCTTGATGGTCCTCTCTTACTAAGTGCCATGATATGATATGTTGAAATTAAAATATGCGCATGCAATTTTAACACAAGGGCATTAACGGAAATGTCATTCCTAACAAATGAGGCATTGGGAAATCTGCCCTGTAACCAGAGAACCATGCTCATTTTTGCCTTTTGCTATAACTTATAAAAACAAACCTCATGATGTAAATGCCTGTGGGTTAGATTTTCAGTTGAGAGGCAGGCGACAGGCTTCAGTGCAGGAATGGGGAGAGGCAGTTTTTGTTTGTTTGTTTCAGACAAAGGATTCCTGGCCTGGGGCGGTCCAGCTGCAGCTGCTGTCAATATTGAGGCAATGAGACTATTTTTCTAACTAGATCAAAACAGAAAATTCTGCCCGCGATTCATTATATCAGAATGGAGAAGGGAGAGGGTAAAGGGAGGAAGGAAGGGAGTTAGAGGAAGGAGGGACGAAGAAAGGAAAAGCGTGATTTTTAATTCTCCTGAAAATTATTTGCAGGGTTGCCACTTTCAAATTAGAATAAACTCTATCTGGGTCTGTTTGCAAGATAGGAGCCTAAAGAAATGCAAAAATAGTGCAATGAGTCTCTGCTGTAGAAGTGAGAGGAGGTGGTGGGACCTGGGTTTTTTGAGAGAGAACTGCAAACCTCAAGTGTGACTGAATTCAGATCAGGCTTACAAGGCGTGCTTTGTTTCTTATTTGCTGATTACATCGTGTTCTATTTTTTCCTCCCTTGGTTTTTTCACGATGGTACTGTTTTAAGAACAAGACTTTGGGGTCAACTAGTTGGCTGTTCCTGTTGGTATCTGGGTAAAAATAACCCTGGCCAGCGTTGGTTTTTTGTTGTTGTTGTTGTTGTTTTTTCTTTCTTTCTTTTTTTTTTTTTTCTCCTGTACTCTCATTCTAGCCCCCTTTGGTGCTTGGACAGGTTAGGATCTGAGCCTTCCCTGGGCCTGTGGCTCTCCCAGTCTATTGATACTGACTCATCACTTGGGCTCCTCTATCTGGGTAACTTGAGTATATTGGGCGGGGGTGGTGAAGTCCTTTTTTTCTACAACCTGCCTTTTCCCACACATTCACTTTTACCTTTTCAGTGGAGAACATCAGCACAATAGATAGGGAAAAAATAAGAAAAATAAATAAACCTGAGTAACTGAACAGAATGGCTCCTGGTATTTACTTGTGTTCAGGAAATATTTGCCGAGTGCCTTCTCCACGGCTGTGCCAGGCCCCTGGAGATGAACATATCGAGCTGGCAGGCACAGCCTGTACCCTCAAAGGTCACAGCCATTGAATCCATGAGAAGACACTGATCCTGGCATTTTGATATTTTGCTTAAATGTACGCTTGGGATGTAGCTTAAGTTATTGCTTATTTTATGGGATGTAGCTTAAGGTATTGCTTATTTTATTCTTTTTTAAGATGTTTGAGTGTTGTGTGTATGCAACAATCATGTAGAAAAATGTTAACTTATTGCATTGGAAATATGGCCTAAATTATCTGGTTTTATAACATATCCAATATGTTACATATACTACCCAGGAGAAGTATTATCAAGGTTAAGAATAGTAATTTCTAGGTTGTTATGGGCATGGTCAGGTGGTCAAGTAGCTCACAAAATTACCAAACTTGGGCTCAGGATAGCTCCTCCTCTTTGAGTCAGATTAGCATTTTGGGAATCATGGTGTATCTTTCTCAGGGTTAAGAGGATTGTCCTAAATCTGCATTCTCCAATATAGCAGCTAATGGCTACACGTGGCTGTTTAAATTTTAATTTAAATAAATGAAAATGTAATTGAATTTAAAATTTAGTTCTTCATTTAAACTAGCCGCATTTCAAGTGTTCAGGAGCCATCTATGGATAGTGACTACCATATTGAGCAGCATATAATATGGGACATTTCCATCATTCCAGAAAGTTCTATCAGACAGTGCTGTTCTAGAATACCTTCATTTTTTCAGCCAACCTTTCCTAGGCCTCTGCTATGTGCTAGGCATTGTCCTGGTGAAACTAAGACATAGTCCCTGCCTCTGTGGGCATTTGGCCCGGTGTAGAAGCAGATATTTATAGATAAGGCAAGCAGAGGATGTGGTATCATTCATGCGGGACCACAGCGGGTTGCTGAGATACGCTGTAGGACAGATAAGCTGCTTGGATTGTGTGGGGAGGAAGGGCTTTTCTGACGAGCTGACTTTGAGCTGAACTCTGAGGCTTGAGGAGGAGCCAGGCCTGTGAAAGCCAGAAAAATATTGTATGGGGCACAGGGAAGAGCAGAGGCAAAGCCGCTGAAGTGGGAAAGAGCTGAGCTTTTTCATAGCCCCTCCTCAGGCACAGAACTCTGAGGGGTGTGGAGGAGTGGTGGCAACTAAGAGACTGGCATTCCTTAACCCCAGTCACTGCCATGCCACCCTCCCCAGGATGCTCTGCTTTCTTTGCAACTGGACTCTCTTTCAACTCATGTTATAACATTTTCTCAGCTGTGACACTAGGCCTATCCCCTGGCCTCAGAATGAAGCTAAGAGAAGTTGAAAAGAATACATTTAGCATCTATGAAAGGTACTTACGTTTCAGGGACCTGGTACACTCTATCTGATTGTGGTTAACAGTGGGCTGTGGAGGCTTCTCGTGCTCATAATTGTGATTGTCTTTCTTTGCAACATTTCTTCCCATTCCAGGCCTTACTGAAGCCTCTCTAGGAAGCTGGGTGTCCATTCCAGAGCCATTTCCTGGTCTCTCAGCAGAGCTTTAAGAGCTCTGCTTGGCTAAATTCATCTCCCAGGTTCAAGGCACTGAGGCCTTTGACTCTGGAAAGTGTTCACACCTCCCACAGGCTGTCCTCCCAGAATTCTCAGGAGCCTGCTCTGGAGAGCTCCTTCCCATCTGGCAGGTGCAGCAGGCCATAGCTCACATTGGCACTGAACAATGGCCTTTGTGTAGATCTCCCTGTGATCTCCAGAAACCCTGATCCAGCTCGTAGGGAAGGGGAAGCAACAAGACTTAGCAAAATCCCTGCTGCATCCATCTCATACAGATAATCAATAACAGCAATCCTTGGAAAATGAGGCTTAAGCAATTAAATCTTTTTCTCTTTTTCAATGAGAGCAGTCTAAGAACTGGGGCTTTGACTGTTGCTTCCTGAGGAAACCATGCAGTGATGAAATTAATGATGCATTAAAACAGGTACATAAAAATGTCACAGTGTTGAAGACAGAGCAAACAGGAAGGTCCTTCAGAAAAAGGTCCTCAGTTATCAGAAAAGTTATCTGAAAATGAAACCCTAACCGAGCAAGAAAATACTCCCTGAGCATCCCGTGAAGACGAGTCTTTCTCACTGTTCTTTTCTGCATCCCACATGCATAATGTAAATCTAACTAAAAAGCATGCAAAAGCAAAGAGTGTTTTTGCAAGTAATTGATGGATTGTGTTGCCTTCTATGTTACATGTCTCTAACAGACAAATGTATCATTTGTATTTAGGTTTACTCTCTTGTTTATATCAAATATAATTTTCAATGGGAGAGAGTTAATCAAATAACCTTCTGAAATGGTGTTTTGTGATATGGAAAACAAATGTTATTTAAGGAGATGATTCTTTTCTTCTTAAAAGAATATCACATAACCACAAAATAATTCTTCTCTCTGTGCTTACACTGACAGCACTGTGGGTGAGATTGTTGGGGGCTGGGGGTGGTCAATCTGATGAAACTCCAGTCATTTCACAAGCTGATGTTGGCTGACAGGTCTTCAGGCCAGAATTTACAATTCTACAAATATTTAAGATGCTTCATTAGTAGAATACAGGGAAGACAGGTATAGAAAAGAACTATGTTGTGGATGGGTTCTATTTTTCTAGTAGCTTTGTTGAAATGTGGAGAAGATGATAGATGGGAAAGCTAGTCAAGACAATTTGTGTGGATTTGGCATTCTTTATAAGGGAAGCCTGTGTGTGTGTGTGTGTGTGTGTGTGTGTGTGTGCATGCACACACACAGGCATGCCTGTATAACAAGGGTGTTCATTACTTGAGAACCAAAGGGTTCAGCTACCTATAAACAGAGGCAACATGTCCCCAAGGGAAGTGAACTCTGCAGCCAGTTGCTTCGTCTATATGAAACCAATTATTTTTCCCTTCAATCTGATTGATTTTTTTATTGGACTGGATTGTATCATATTTGCCTTAATAAACAGGAGCTCATAACAATGCATTTAAAATCTGTAGTGATATACTCACCACCTTTATTTACTTTGTAAATATGTGAAAAAAATCTACAGTTATGAGATTAATGACACGGAAGAGTCTAGCAGAAGTATTTTTTATTTTGAGTAGACCAGGAAACTTTTATTTAAAGGTAATGTAAAATTAAAATGTATTGAGTGAAATCGTCTTCACCATGAGTCAACTTATTTATTGGGATGAAGGTGGCTTCTCTGTGTTTCTTGAGGACATGTTTTCCTTTTGTATATACTTGAGTATTTAGAGGAGACTTGGCCCATAAGGAAATATGAAAACATAATATTACCTTTGTTCAGCAGTTAATAAAACCATCCAGGATTATTAATAATTTTACAGGTCCTATGACTTTTCATAAAAACATGAGTGCTTCCTCTTTCACCACTCCAATCCCCAACCTTGGCAACTTTTTAGTTTTTAGTAACTCTTCTATAGAAATTTGAGAAGAAGTTGTATCTTCCTCTAAATGTGTCCTTATGTGGAAATTGGGACAAGACATTGTAGATGTGATTGATTAAACTGAGGCCATACTTTAGTAGGGTGTGCCCAAATTCAATATGACTGGGTTCTTATGAGAAGAGAAAATTTAGACACACACACACATAAACACACACAGAGAATGCTATGTGAAGATGAAGGCAGAGATGAGGGTAAAACTTCTACAAGCCACTAGCTTCTCTTCACAGTCCTCAGAGGAAACCAACCCTGCCATCATCTTGATCTCAGACTTGTAGCCTCCAGAACTGTGGGACAACAAATTTCTGCTTAAGCACCCAGTTTGTGGCACTTTGTTACAGCAGCCCTAGTAAACTAATACAGACTCCAAATGGAAAAACACAAAACAATTAAATAACCACTGCTTTTCACCATTTTCACTTGGTGGTGGTGTGTTACCAGGGTAGAAAATGAATACTTACCAACAAACCAGGTGCTGGCAGTATTTGACTATTTTCCAATGTCACCATAGAAAGGCAGAGTTATTAAAGGATCTGCAATCACTGGGTAATTCAGCTCTTGACATTGATGGATAGAACTTGGCTTTTCCTCTCTGCCAAAGCTGCTGACTGGATAAATGTTTTATTCATGAGGCCCAGGACAGGAAGGGATGCCAAAGGCTTAAGAATATTTTAAGAAACTCTGAGATATCAGGCAAGTCATCAGGAGGTGTTAAGCAAGGAAGCTGAGGTGCTACATCAACCCAGCTGGACAATAAACCCCATGCAAAGGCTGGAAGCAGCAACAGTGGTCTTGGGAAGCCATTCAATTTTCTTTTCTTTTTTGTATCTTATATGGATTCGCACCCGTGGTCACAATTCAGAGAAGCAGGAGTTCTGACTGTGGTTTAAGGGTGTCCTTTTCTCATGTAGAATCCAAGATAATTCCATTTGGAGGAGACTTGTAGTCCTTGAAGTCCTGCCTACCCATGGATTGAGATTCTGAATCATTCTTCTGCATTGGCAACTGCCTCCACTGAGAGAGTCACTGAAATGACAGCATGTAGCTTGAGCATCAAGTCTCAGGAGGCTCATTAGCTATACATTTTCATTACCTGTTAATAAAATGATATTTCAAATTATTTAGCACAACAGATTATTTTATGCTGTGAGGAGAAAGGGCAATTTAAGTGTAGACCAGTTGCCAATGTGACTCGTTTTTTCTGCATAAAAAGAAAAGTATTTTATACAATAGTGGGTTCTAATAAAAAATGTTTGCACTGATCCAGGCATCCATAATGATGGGAATTCTAGGTATAGGTAATGAATTATAATGAAAATGCTCCTTGATTCTCTATTATGGCCAGAGGATTTCAATTTTTTATAATAATAAAATTTTAAAATTACTTGGAATCACATAAAAGAACCAAGAATAAAGTGTGGCTAGTACATAGTTGTCGATCTAAACCTCTTTTAATTGCCAAGGAAATATGCACCTAAGTCCAAATGAGTCTTTCCAAATTATACAACTCTGCTAAAAATATACTGGGTTAAAATGAAGAATGGATGAAAAACAGGCAAATACTAGGTATCCATTGTCCTTTATGTTTGGGGAGTTTCAGTGTTAAAGACCCTAAGAACTTTCCCCTGGGTCCTGGTTAGAAATAAATAATCAAAGAGCAGAAACTGACAGTGACACCACTCTGAGACATGCTGTCAAGATACATCAAAATATGCCACTATATTCTCCCCTTTCTATCTGTCAAAGCCATTGATTATTTTCAATAAAGAAAACCAGCGACAGTTGCTGGAATTGTAGAATTCAGCAAATGAACTAGGTGATGCCTGTCACTCTCCTCTAAATAGACAAGAAGAAATTTACTCACTGCATCAGAAGCGTATTTTTGGAAGCATATTTAAATATGGTTTCATAAAGGGTAAAAATAAAAGACAGAAAAATGAAATCTTTATTATACCCCAAGTCCCTTTTCCTAAGCTCATTGGAGTTTTCCATGAAACTGCTTATTTTATGTCCCTCTCTCAAGATAAAATAAAACAAAAATAAAGTTAAAAAGCAATTTTAAGCCCTTTCCTACTTCTTGGTTAGGTAAGACGTACTTGGGTACCTTAGAGTTTTCATATAATCAGTGACTGCCATGGCCCCCTGTAAGTGCAGTTGCTGGTCACCTTGGTCACACAGGAGTCATTAAAGGTTTGGGTTGTATGAAAACAATTGAGTAACTTGCTTATTATCTGATCATAAATTCATTGGTCATCTGGTATCCCAAGAGGAACAGAATCCAAAAGAGGTTTACGGAAGCCATAAAGAATGATGAACACAGAGAAACTCTTGCTAGTAGCGGTAGTACCCCACTTTCAGGGGCAACAGCGGTATGGCCCAGAATCTGGGAGTAGTGACATGACACAGGTGTGCAGGCTGAAGGTTAAGGGCAGTGTGATACAAGTCCACATCCCACTCACCTGGCTTCCATTTGTTCAAAGCCTAGCTCTTCAGGCCTTCTCTGTAATTCTTGATGAGTTCCCCAAAATTCTGTCCGAAAATTCCTATTCTGCTTCTATCAGCCAGAGTCTAGTTTTTGTTTTATCTTATTTTTTTTTCTTGCAACTAAGAAACCTGACTAATGAAATATGGCTTTATTTTGCTTGCAAAACCTCAGAGGGCTCAAATATGCTCAGGTTAGAGCCAAGCTGTTAACTAGAACCTACCATATTAATATAGGGTGGCACTTGGTTGTTTTCCTCTGTATTGAGTTCTGTCACCCCAATGCACTCAGTCAACACCGGAGAAAAATGAAAGAAGTTTGTTCACTATAATACAAAATTCCTAGTAATAACAGCAGCAGATATGGCCAACATTTGAAGTCTTAGCTGTGCCAGGCACTGTCCTACAAGCTTATATCGATTTTTAAATTTAATCACCCCAACAATTCTAAGCCAAAAATACTGTTGTTACTATCATACCATTTATGCAGAAACTGATGCACAGAGAGGTTATGTAATTTGCTAAGTGGGACATAGCTTGGAATTTGTGATTCAGGTTTGAATAAAAGAGCTGTCTGACTCAGAACTTGCAATCCTTACCTTGCATACACTTAATTGTTCTACTACTGATTTTTTAGAATCCATACGATTTCAAAATAGTCCTAACAAAACCTTACGAGAAAATAAACCTGCAAGTTATTTTTACTGAATCATGCATAAGACAATTCCAGGAAGAGGCCATAACTTCATAGATTTAAGTATGAGTTTGAAAGGAGGCATATTGGCTTATCGTTTTAATTCTTTTTATGATAAAAAGGAAGGCAATGATCTTTGGAGGTGAGGGGGGACAGGATCAGGGAAACAGGGTATGATTTACAGTTTTTAAACACTTAGGTCTACAAATTATATTAGCTGTTGCCACCTAAAGTTATCTCTGCAGCCACCTAGAGCCATACTCCGAATATTAGTTTTTCTGAGATATGTGCATTGGTTTAAAAAAAAAAACAGACACTGGAGCTATTTGTTAGTACACTGTGCTTCCCTCCAACTTGCAAAACCCAGTGTTCCAAATGTGCTGTTAGCCACATGCACGAGCAGCTGCATTTCAGAAGATATTTTTAATACATAAACAATAATTTTTCTACTTGAAATTCATGGTAATAAACCCTGCTTAAGAGTACAATTTAAAGCTCTTCAGAAAAAAGATGCAAAGGATTAACAATGCTTACATGGAGGATAAGTCTATTAAAACATACTGGTTAGCATGCTCTGATGGGCATTTTCAAAGAATTTCCTAATGCTTGTTTAGGACAAATGCTATTTAATTTATTTATAAAATGTTAAACATGTTGTAAAATTAGAACATGGAACCCTTGAAGATTTTCCATCCTCAAGCTAACCAAAAACTTTTTCTTAAAGTGCCCTTAAAAATATTAAGAAACAAATCTCTTACGGAAATGTCAAGAAAAGTTCCCTGGGGAAAAGCCAGCTTTTAGTCTAAGAAAGGCTAAATGCAAAGTACACTTATTTCTGAAACATATGGTACACATATAGTTAAATGTACAAACTTATATGTAATATATAAAATGAAATACATAGAAAACTGAAATATATCTATACATATACTTAATATGTGTAAATACATACATAATAAAATATTCTTCAAGTTAAAAATTAAATTGGTATAATTATAGTAGATTATAACTGATTTGTACTGTTGTTTGTTGCTTTTCTCTTGTTATAACTAGTTCTGCTCTTGGATCACATTACACCATTAAATCTTTTGATAATTCGAAAAAAGTATTGCTTCCAGCTGCTGCTGCGAAAGCAAACTAAAGAGGCCTTCTAAACTGGTATGAAAAGAGCTATCAAACAGGCTCCATTAATAAGAATTCCCTTTTCTGCACTTGCATTTGCTTGTTGTTGTTTTAGATTTAGCAAAGGCAAATCCCTAAAAGGCTAACAGAATACAGCAGTAATCCATGATTATCACTAATACACAAATGCCAGACTTTGTGTGTGTTAACGAGAGCTGACTGATTTGCCTTCTGTGAGTGCTGTGACTTCAGTCTTGCATTTTTAGCCCTTGTCTCTGTGATGTCTTCCTTCATTGTGCGTGGAAATTAGAAAGCTTTCTTTTCTACTTTTACCTGGAAGGAAAAAAAAAAAGTAAACAATTTTCAATGTAAGCATTTTAGACTTAAAGACATCAAGCATGAAAGAAGGATGTTCATAAAAGAACTAAACCTTTGCATAATTGGACATAATTCTGTGGAGTTTGTTATTCCAGAAATGGTTAAAAAGTGAAGGTTCTGCAAAAAATTAGGTAAATACCTGGGAGATGGATCTACAATGAGATACTGAGAAACTTTGAGCTGTTTAGGTAACTTGACTTCGTGGATGCAAACTACACTCCTCATCAGAAAAAGAATAATTCACTGGGCAGGCAGACCATTAGTCTGACTTTATTTTCCTTCATTTATTCATAAAATATTTATTGAATGTCTACTATATGCCAGGTTTTTTGCTTGACAGTTAGTGTGTGATAAATGATACAGCCATTCTCCCTGGCTGAATGGAGCTTATATTTGGTGGCTGAGAGTGATTATGACATTATGTGCTGAATGTAATAGCAGGGTAAGTAGAAGGTGCTGGTCTCAAGGATCTGGGAAAGTTTCCAGGAGGATAGAATTAAGCTGGGGTTTAAGGGAATAAGAAATCAGCAGGAAAAGTAAGAGGTGTGGCTACAAGTGTTCATTCTATACCAAGAGGGATCATTTGCAAGAGCTCAGAGATAAGAGAGACCCTAGGACAACCAAAGATGCAAAGAAGTTCCATACAACTGCACCTGGTTCAGGATTAATACACTAGACACTGTTTACAGTGAAGTAATGAGAACTGTGAAAACATACTGAGCCTTTGCCCAAAAACAGAGGGCTTCCATAACCAATGACGGAGGGCAAAAACAAGCGAAATGAAGCCAAGCAGCTAGGCTACAGCCCAAGACCAAAGGAGAAACAGCATACATGTTAATGGCTAGAAGCTTCAAGGCAGACGAACTACACATCAAAGAGATGGATATACTGTAGTGGACAGGGGAAGGCCAGCAGTGATAGACAATGTTTTAGAAAATAGTGAAGATTGTTTTGAAGTAGCATCCATTCAGAAGTAGGTCTCAGCAGGCTGACATGGTTGATCATGATGAACATGGAAAAAATATTATTATTTTGAAGATGAATGGGGTTGAGTGTGGGTAAAATATGACTTTCCTTTAGGAGGAAATTAGGTTGGTTTTATAGACAGACTTTTGTCAGTTCTCCAAAAGTTTCTACTCCACATAAATTTAGGGGTCATGGTTAGATACCCATTATTGTCCCTTCTGCATTAATAAAGGCTACTTATTTTTAGAAAGATAAATTCTTTTAAAAAATTAAATAAAACATTTCAACAATACTAACAGAATGGTGAATTACATAGCAAACACCCATGTGCCTTTTACCCAGCTTTATTAAATATGATTTCTACCAAATTTGCATGAGGTATTTCTAAGAAATAAAACATTACAGATATGTTAAATTTCCATGTATACCACTCTCCAATTCCATTTCCCTCTTGTCTTCCAGAGAGAAAAGTTATCCTGAATTTGGCGTTTATCATTTCTGTGTATGTATATTTTTACTACTTATGTATCCTGAAAGAATATAAAGAATTGGCATTTAAAAATAAATGTGTATAAATGACATTGTACTATGTATGTATCATTCTGCATTCTTTTTTACTCAGCATTACATTTTTGAGAGTTATCCATATTGACACAGGAAGCTCTAGTTGATATTTGTGAACTGATCAATAGTATATTATTTCTTTAGTATACCATATTTTAAAGACACTTATGTTGCTAGATATTTACATTGTTTTATAAATTTTTGCCTTTACAAATAATGCTTGAATGAATTTCTCATCTTGTGAAAAAGAGAGAGTGTGGGTTGGGTATGGGCTGGGTATCTGTAAGTAGGCATGAAATTGCAATTGCTAGGTCACAGGAATCACCCATGTACAATTTTACTAAAACTTTACTGCTTTCCAAAGTGGTGTTATCAGTTTACACTCCCACCAGCTGCGTACAGGGCTCATATTACTCCATATCTTTTTCAGCACGTAGTATTGACAGACATTTAAATTTGTGTCAGTCTAATAAGTATGAAATGGTGCATCAGTCAGAGTCCAGCTGGAACACTCTCAGTCTTTCAACAGAGGAAATTTAACACAGGCAGTTGATTAGACAGATGATAGAATAGCTGAGAAACCAAACTGGATAGTGAAGCAATATTCACAATAGTAGGAGGCCACTCTCGACAGTACAGCTCCAGAACCAGTGGAGGAGGTAATGTTAACAGAAATCAGAAACTAGGGTCACCTGTCTGAAATTAACGCCAAGGTGGGATGCAGGAGGTGAGGTGGGAGCTGGACAGAACAAGGCTTCCAGAGGCTCATGGAGGCTGCCAGAGGTCCTGCAGGAAACAAAGTGGAAAGGGGAGGAATGCCTGTCTTCTCCCTCTTCCTGTCGTTCAGTCCTCCCCCAGTGCCTTCCACTGGCCAAACTTAACCTGGAAGCTTGAAATAGTCACATGTGATATGAACAAGAGCAGGAGAAGAGAGGAAAATCAGTGTGAAAGTTGATTGGAACAAATGACACTGCATTGTAGTTTTCAATTGCATGTCTCTGATTTAGAGTGAACATTTTTCCATCTGTTTGTCGTTTTGTTTCCTTGCCTATGAATTGTTATCTATTTGTTTTTATCCATATTTTTCCTATTGGTTGTCCGTTTCTAATTTGTTTTAGAGATTCATTATATAGTCTAGATATTAATCTTTGTCAGTTATATGTAGTGTTAATATTACTCATAATTTGGCTAATTTCCCCTTTTGTTTATAGCCTCTTTTGTGACATAGAAGTTTGAAATCTAATGTAGAAATTTGGTCTTTTAAGCTTAATGTCTGTGTTTTAGTCAAGAAAATCCTTCCATATTCTAAATCATATTCCTTTATATTGCCTTGTAAAAATTCTAGTTTAACTCTTCATATTTATGTCTTTAATGCACTGGGGTTTATTTTGCTTATAATGTGATATAGATATCTTTAAAAAATTTCTTCCCAAAAGATAACCACTTATTCCAGACTGTTTTTATTACTCTATTTTTTAAATTGCTACCCTTGCCATATATTTATTGTCCAGGTGTATTGGTTCCTTCTCATGTGAATCTGTTACTAGAATCTCTACTATGTGTCATTGGTCTAGTTCATACCCATGAGCAACATGCTGTCTTAATTAATATAGCATTAAAATCTGATTCCCAGCAAGACTAGTCTCCCCACGTAGTCTTATTCCAAGCTTGAGCAGGCTATTCCAGATTTTTCAATGCTTTGTATACATTTTAGAATAATTTTATGAAGTTCCATAATAAAACTTAAGGTTTTAATTTATGTTTTGCTGAACATAGAGATGAATATCAACAAAGTTGTCATTTTTATAGTTGGATCTTAACCATTAACATGGGGTGTGTGTGTGTGTGTGTATGTGTAATTCGTTTTTATAGAAAACATTTTATATATGTTTTATAATTTCCTCCATAAAATTATGACATACATTTGGTTGATTTTTTTCTCAACAAGTTATAGTTTGGCTTATCATTACAAGTGGCATTTTTACTGAGTTGCTGCTAGTGCAGAAGAACACGGAGAATTCTTATGTATTCAACTTCTATCTAGGAAACTTGCCAAAATATTTTATTAGTTCTAACTTTGTAGATTCCCTTGGATTGTCATGAAAACGAAATCATACCACATGTGACTTAGGATAGATTTATTTCTTCCTTCCCAACCCTTACGCCTTTCACTTATTTTTTATGTCTTTACCACACTGGCCTGAATCTATGGAACAGATGTTGTGAAAGCTATTTGTCCTTAGCTTTAACAGGTATTCTAATATTCTGCCATTAAAGATGCTTTTGGCTCTATGGCTTTTGTTAATTTCCTTATCCAGGTGAAGGAAGGTCGCTTGTCTTCTTTGTTTGCTAAAAGTGGTAAAAAAAATTGAATTAATCGGTGTTAATTGTATTAGATTCTTTTCCTGCATCTACTGATATGATCACATGGCTTTTCTCAAATAGTACTTTGAAGACTAATGCTCTGCCTGAGTAAAATCTGAACTTGAAAGACGTAAAAATCAATATTGCATATTTCCTTTGGACATAGATAGATGTAAAAGCATTTTTTAAAGGACTGTGAGACAACATACAAAACTGATTATAGGTGGCTCTTTTGGAGAGAGGGAGAGAAATAGAAAGGAGGTGGGTGGGGATAGGAGTGATGATAGTAGAAAAAGAGCACTTGGCTTCCTCTGTAACGTTCTAATACTTTTCTAAAACGGAAGCTGTGTTCACATTCAACTTTCATCGTTGTTTTAACAATGTATATATAGAAAAAACAAATGTATCAAATTAATGATGATAAATTTTTAGTTACAGAAATATGGATGAGTGCCACTCTTTTCTTTGTACTTTTCTATAACTATTTTCCAAAAACAACCAAAAAGCCAGTTAGAAAGTATTATTCACCTTATTAGTGACATATGGTTTAAATTAGGTTCAAAATTTTAAATGTGGAGTGAAAAAGTTGAAAGTGTGAACTTTGTTTCTTTATATTCATCATCAACCAACTAAGACTCATGTATTTTAAGTACCTAATTGTGTATGGTTGGGCGAGATAATTACATAGACCCATCATCTAATAGTATGGATGGAAAATGTAGACAGCCTTTTCAATGAAGCATTTAAGCCAACATGTGAATTGAAAGTTAAATATTGCTAGCACATATGGACCAATAGCAATGGCTTTTCTTGGATGTGGGCAATATAGACACCAATTCCTATTCGTTTTGTATAATTAAACAGTATACTGTACTTCTCTCTAGGATGGTCTCATTCTCTCTAATTTTCATGTTTTTCTTTGTTTAAGACCCAGGCACTCAACAATCAAGCTTTTACCTCATGTATGAAGTAAGAGTAAAATGACCCAACATAAAAATTTGAGTACCTAGTTCTGGATTGTCCAGCTGGCTGACAGACTGACAGTGTGAGCCTGGGCTTAGGGGGCCAGCAGGACAGATGCACATGTGCGCGTGTGCGTGCGCACACACACACACACACACATATGTATGTATGTGTGTATATACACAGACAGTTTTAAACCAGAGATTTCAAATGGAAAGAATGCAAGTAATCATAATCAGAAAACTCAGAGTTGGGCTTATGTTTATGCTCTGGTATTGATTTAATTTTGAATTACATGGTAGGGGTGAGTGGATGAGGAGAATGAGTACCAAAGTCCTTCTAATGTTTTGGGCAGCTAACCACTTAAATTGGCCCTGTGAATACATCTCCCAGGAGCTTTGTGATAGAATTTTTGTGTTTTCATATAGGTGACTCAACCAGGCATGATGTACATAAATTAAAGACTGGGTGAAGCATAGCTCAGGAGGTGTGTGTGTGTGTGTGTGTGTGTGTGTGTGTGTGTGAAATATGTATTTAATCCCAAACAAAGTAAAAAAAAAAAGAAAGTCAGACCCTCTCTGATGAAATATCAAACTGCTTAAAATAAATCCCAAATGGGTAATAGATGGAAGATTATCCTGCAAAGGAGAACAACAGCAACGAAAAAAACTAGACTCAGGGCATTTGGGATCCGGAGGGACAAGTTTGAGGATGTGAAGGAGGACACCTAGGCAGAGGGAAGAGAGAAGCAAAGGCTGGAAGCAGAAGCCAAGGGTGTCCTCTCTCAGCATTTCTCCCCTGACATCCGCATTGACATCTCTGAGCTTGTTCATCCTTCTTAAACTTCCTCCTTTAATGATGTTTTTCAACACTAATCTCTATCCTGATATGGTCAGAGTAAGTCAAAGGGGGAGACGGACTGAAGATTGGGATATTAGTGACTCAAAATATTGGATTTCTTGGAAATCTTGCATATAAAGATGGTGGGAAAATAGGCTTTATTTTTTATCTGAATATGCAGAGAACATGGAGGTACATTTTGCACACTTTGTTATATTGTTTGAAGTTACAAAGAGAAAGGAATTGGAAATTGTTAGGCTTTAATAATGTCGGGAAAGAACATTTTATTGAAACAATTCTGAAGAAATTAGAGATACAGATTTTTCTTAGCTAAATATCAAGATAATAGTATTTTTCAAATACTACCAATGGCTACTTATGTGATTTTTAATAAAGATCAACTCAGGTGCTTAAGGGTTAGGCTTTGGAGCCAGATTTCAATGCCAGTTCCACTGTATTCTGACTCATTCTAACTTGCACAAGTTGCTTAATCACCCTGAGCTTCACTTTTCTCATCTCCAAAATAAGATAATGATACCTCCCTCGTAAGTTTTCTATGATGAATAAATGATACAATGTAGTAAAAACTTAGTGTGGTGCCTTATGCAGGGCAAAGTACGGTAAATGGCAATGGTGTAGAGGTGGTGGTTATTCAACATTGAGTTTATCAATAGTATATTTTGTGTGTGTGTAAGAATGGTATTGCAAATCAGTTGCATATACAAAAAGCCAAATTCAATGGCTTAATGCTGGTGTATTTTTCTCATGTCCAGGGAGAGACATCCTCGGGCTTGTATGGCTGATGAGTATATCCTCAACCACTCAAGCTCCTTCCAGCTTCCTGTTCTGCCATCCTTAGCAAATGACCCTTATCCTCACAGTCTCAAGATCCTCCCACCCCTTCTGGAATCACACCCCTTTTCCCTGGAAGACCTGGGCCAACAAAGTCAGTCCTTTTTCATCAGGCAAACACTGCTTTCCAGAAGCTCCAACCAGTGGGCTTCCTCTAACATCTCATTTGCTGGAATTCAGTCACGTGAGCATCCCTCGTACAAAGGAGCCTGGAAACTAGTTTTTAGATAGTCCTGCCCCCAAACAAAGTTGTGGTTCTGGTAGTAAGAAAAGAAGGAGAGGATAGATATTGAGTGAGCAGTGTCTGCCATAGTTTGGCATTAAGAATTGCTGCCTGCCTGTCTAAAGTCTTAAAAATAGGAGAGGGAGGAGGGGAGAGAGAGAGGGGGAAAGAAGACATTGCATATGGCCTGGTTCAACAGAGGAGCTATTGTGGCATGGCAATACCCAGTATCTCTTTAGAAGAAAGCAACATTAAATACTAGGCAAGACTTGTTAGTTGCTCCTAATATCCTCCTATCATAGAGGGGAGCATAGTGTTCTGGTTAAGAACATAGCACAGAAATCAAGTAGTCATGACTTGGAATTATGGCCCTGACCCTATTTGAATGTGTGACTTTGGGTTATTTACTGTCTCTAAAATGTAAACTCCTCTGACAGCAGAGCTTAGTTTTATCCCCGCTGTAGCCCCATCCACTAGGAGAGCCCTTTCCTTATGATGGGCATTCAATATTAGTTGAATGGATAAATGGGTGAATGAATAAATGAACTTCTCAGAACCCTGGATTCCTTAGCAGTAAAAGGAATTAATAAAGACCATCTTTAGAGGTAATCATGAAGATATTAAATGAAAGAATATATGTTTTATAGGACACTCTGTTGACTCTGTTGTTATAAACATATAGTTTCACTGGGAGCTTCCCGAAGCTTCCCTGAATCTGAGAGGCTCTGTGGACCATTTCTGAGGACCTCTTCAGGCAGCTATTCATGTCCAAGTCTGTTTTTCTCTTAGATAAGCCACACTATTATGGTAACATTTAAGTTTGCTAATGTACTCAAAGCAAATATCTATGTGGTGGATCCCTAAAATTTGTTGGATGGAGAGGTGAAACTGTATGTGACTGTATTTACACACACACATGAAATGGTGACTTTATTTTGAATAAAAGTTTTGCTGAGCTTTCAATATAGCTATTTCAGAACAGGCTTGTTGCTAATTAAGGGTTAGCACACTAAATTAATGGTAAATTAATACTCATTTCTGTGCTAGTACACGAGAAAGACAGGAAAATTAGCTAAATTAGATGCAGGTAGTGATATCCATCATGGCCAAGAATAATGGTACCTAAAAGGATTTTCTGTGAAACTCTGCATATGAGGGACATTCATAAACCCCAAAACTCTGATGTCCTTATTTAGTTATTTGCAGTGGATGAGTCTTTACAAAATAGTGGTTTAAAAGAAAATCCCCCTCGGTAGCAGGTGCCAAGCACATACAACATTTAACACTGGCTGACTTACAGGGTTTATGAGAAAATTTGGATTTAAGGTTCAGAATGACTTCATGCTGGCAAAGTAGAAATCACCAAATTAGAGTACAATGCAAGCAACCCATAAAAAGCCAAATCACTTTCTAACATTCCTAAGCTAGTTCATGATAATCCCTGATCATCAACTCCTTGCTGTTACAGAGTAGGGTTTTTACCTGAATGCCACAGAGTGAGGTATCTTTTTTGGGAAGAGAAGTACTTGCTCATGCTTTCTAATTTAAATTGTTTATCAATTGGGTGTAACCATGTTACTCATGACCATTTAAAATGTGTTCTTCTGTGACAAGACCTTCAGCACCATCACAATGCAAAAGCAACTGCAACAAGCAACTCAACAAGAGAATGATCCACTTCTATATAAAAGATGATGCCTTATGGAGGATGTTCTACGTTGTGTCATTGTGAAGAGACTTAATTTCCAACCCCATAAAACACAGATTCCAGAAGACATCAAATAGTACCTGCCAATCCCTCTGAGCTCAGTGGCTCATGGGACCCTCTCCAGCCAACTCTGATGCTTGGGTCTGTGGGCCCCATTGAGTATATGTCTGCTTTGTATTTCTGCCTTGGCCATTCACCCTGCTCCAGCTTATAATGGGAATATTGACTGACCATTGATTAGGCCTAGGCAGGCAGACTTTGCAGTAATTATGAATGAAAGATGTCAGTGGCAAAGCATCTCATTCCAGATATTTCTACACATAGTCGATACTGTCTTTCGTAAGCGTGACTGAGCTCCAAATGGCTTGCAGTCATAAGGGAATGACCAATTGAATAGCTATTATTTCATCCAATTGACGCTATGCTTTTTGTGCAAAGGGAAACAGGAATGCAGAAGCACACACATTTTACACCAGCCTGGTTCTTGCTTTCAATAGCTGCTGCAAAATATTAGCTATTTTCCCTAGGAAGCCAGCTCCTGGGGAGAGGATAGAGGTTGCAAGTGGAAAACCATGTTAATTTTCAATAGAGGTTACAAAAGAATAGAAATTCCTACCCAAACTTAATCATTAATGCTTTTACTTCCACAGAAAGATGAGTGTTTACTTCCCAGAGTCTCTTGAATCTGCTTTAGCAGTAAAATAAAGAATATGGCTAAGAAAATAATTCAGATTAAAACATAGCATATTCTTGGATTTGTGCAACATTCCTGGGTCTGGGCAAAGACACAAATCAAGGCTTCGGTATGATGAGTTTCGTGGCCACTATGAAGTCCAATACACTTTCAAACAGAGGAGGTCTCTCCTCACATTCTAGGTGCCATTGTGTGTCAAAGCCACTTTACATTTTTATGATTACTATCCAAATATTTACCGGGATTTCATTATTTGCCCACAATTATCTTGATGAGAAGAGCTTAATTATTTTAACAGATAGTGAAAGCAATTACTTAGTACCTTCTAAAGCAATGTCCAAAAGATGCCAGATTTGAGGAGCAGAGTTGGGAGGAAGGGAATTCATACCAGGCAGGTAAAATTGCCCCGAGAGCGCACAGCCAATAATGGGCAAAACCAGAAACTGACCCCAGAGCTGATACTTCTCATCACTATACTCTATAGCCTCTCCACTAGCAATACTAGTAGCAGTGAGATTAGTCAATAGTTGCAGCAGTAAAGAAGGAGTAATAATAGCAACAGTAGCATCAGCCATTGTTTATTGAATTCTTACTATGAACCAGATATTGAGGTTGAGTACTAAGCATTTTCATGGATTATCCTTTTTTTATTACTGAAACAATCCTATGAAATAAATGCTATTATCCTCATTTTACAGAAGAGGAAATTGAAGCTCAGAGAGGTGAGATTTGCTCAGATAAGAGATGTTAGGTTACTGAGCTGGGATTTCAACGTAAGAGTCAGACTTTTTTGCTTGTATTCTAAATGATACCCCATCATCCCTCCCTAGAGAAAAGGAGAAAGGAGACATCAGCTCTGCTAACATCATAAAAAGGCCAAATACTGAACATGGGGAAATTTGAATCTTGGAATGATAGAGAAGTCAGATTTCCTATCAGGTTTTGTTTGCCCTCTCCATTCAGGAAAGTGCTGAAGCCAGGAACTGTGTGAGCCTGTCCAAAATGAGCATGGGATTTCTAGGCTCCTCAGACAGGACCTCAAACCACAGGAATAAACGGATGGTGATGGATTGACGTATATGCTTTGGCAAGGCACTGTGCTGGGTTCTGTAAGGCAACTGTCTTCTGTGATGCAACCCTGTGATGTGTTGAAACACACTACCAATGAAGTAGAATAATTTATGACTCAGAGATGCTAGGTAACCTTGTGTTCTCCCAGTGAGTGAGAAACAAGGGGCAAGGTGATTCATAGGTCTGTTTGACTCTAGAGTCTGCAGTACTGGGAATCAACTCTGGAAAGGGGTCCATGTGTTTGTGATCCTGCTCCCCATTCCACAGCTGAGCCTGCATCTCGACTGTGTCATTCCCATCTTTGCTGTTAACACCCATTTATTAGGTTTCTCAGAACATTGCAATTGAGGTGTTGGCCAGGACTAAAGTCTCAGCAGAAAACTCAACCGGGGAAGGATCTGCTTTCAAGTTTACTCAGCATCTTGGTAAAATTCAATCTTGCTGATTGACAGAGGGTCTCATTGCTAGCTGTCAGCCAGAGGTGGCCCTCAGTTTCTTGACCTGTGACCCTCTCCATAGGGGAGTTCACAATGCAGAAGCTTGCTTCATTCATGCATGTAAGGGAAAGAGTCTACCAGCATGATGGGAGTTAAAATCTTATGTAGCATAATTATGGAAGTGGCAACCTATCACCTTTGCCATATTCTGTTGATTAGAAGCAAGTCCTGTCCAGGACTAACTGGGAGGAAATTACACAAATTCATTAATACCAGAAGGCAGAGTTCAGTGGGGCCATCTTAGGGTCTGTCCATCACAAAGGCCCATGGCTGAGCTCTGCAGTGTTTGGAAGTGCAACACTGCACAATACCTTCCCTCGGAGGGGTGCTTTGGAACAGACTTTTTGCGTGGCTGCTGTTGGAAGTACTTCTACATTTACATGAACACAGACCAAGGGAATCCAGCAAAATGCCATTTCCTTAATTAAACAGATTAACCAGTAAACCGAATTGCATTCTGCATGTGGACTTTAACTAACAAGGCTAATGTAACCGGTGTGGTTCTCAGTGGAAGGCTTCCCCAGTCTCTTCTCTTTCCTCTCTCTGCTGACCCCACTTCCTCTGCCATTTTCTTTGTATCTGTGCCTCCTTGAATTTTTCATCTCATATTTTTCTGCATCAAGATGACAGTTTTGTGTGTATATGAAATGTTCATTTTAATTATACAGGCTTGGTAATAAGTGTATAGTTCAGGTTGGCATCAGCCTTGGATGCAAAATCCTTCCTTTCAACTGATTATATCTTGAAAGGATTTGCAGCCCTGGGCACCTAGACATTGTAATGCATCATTGTTCACTAGATGAACATCAGGGGACAGAAATTAAAGCAGAAGCAGGGGACGGTGGCAGCCTTGGCCCTGAAATCAGCCAAGATGAAGGAGGATCAGGTGAAGCCAACAACTTGGGGTTGGAGGGGGAGGGTCCAAGTGCTCAGCCTCTGGCCTTCTCACAGTTTGATGGGATGACAAGCCATGGCTAAAGGTGTCACGAGTCCTTCTCAGGAAAGAATTAAGAAGTAGGCCAAGCGTAAGTCGTTAGTCCCTTATGCAGTGTAGCAGACAGGACCTGGCAGAGAAGGCAGACCCTCTCAGAGCAGTGAGAAATGAGGAGTTGGCAGAACACATGCCCCAAGAATCACAGAGGCTTAGGTACCCCCTCTGAATATTGACTCCTGTGACGTAACCATGTGGCACTTAGAGAGATCCTTGCCTTTGAAACTGAAAGGTAAAAGGCCTGAGAATCAGGTGCTCAGACCACAGAAGCAGAGTGGAGGTCAGAGCCACTGAATCTTAGAACTAGAAGAAACTTTTGAAGAACCTCTATATTTAGTACCCTAATGTGGCAGATGAAGAAACTCAAATTTAGACAGGCAATGGACTTACACGAGGCTGCATTGATGAAGGTGTCATGTGCCCTTTGCACCTATCCATTTGCTTCTCTTAAGCAAGTATCCCAAAGTGCTGCTGCATAAGCAGCTCCACCAACTGAGAAGGAGAGAAGCTAGTGTTTTGTTTTGAGTGGATGTTGTAAATGGGTCTCTAGCCACCTCTCCTATGCGTGGTAGAGTGCGTTAGCTATCCCATCGAATCTCCCAGTGACCTTCCCCCTGAGAGATTTATACACCTCTGTCTCACTTAGGTAATCTCTGTGACTTGTTTTTGGCTGATGCAATGTGAGTGTATTAGGCTCTTCTTGCATTGCTGTAAGGCAATACCTGAGAATGGGTAATTTATAAGAAAAGAGATTTCATTGGCTCATAGTTCTACAGGCTGTACAGGAAGCATTGCAGCATCTGCTTCTGAGGAGGTCTCAGGAAGTTTCTAATCACGGCAGAAGGTAAAGAGGGAACACCTATCACATGGCAGGGGCAGGAGCAAGAAAGAGAGCAGGAAGGTGTGACACACTTTTAAATGACCAGAGCTCATGGGAACTCACTCACTATCATGAAGAGAGCACCAAGGGGATGGTGCTAAACCATTCAGGAGAAATCCACTCCATTATCCAATCACCTCCCACAAGGTCCCTACCTCCAACATTGGGGATTAAATTTGAACAAGAGATTTGGGAAGGGACATATATCCAAACTATATGAGTGGGTTGAAGTGAAGTGTGTCACTTCAGAGTCTTTTCCTCTGCCATGAGACAGGCAAGTGTTCTGGTCAGAGGCTGCCTCTCAGCCTGGATCCCAGAATGAAGGTGATATGGGCAGAGCCATAGCCCACTGCCGATGGACATACAGTGTGAACCACGTTTGTTACCGGGCTTATTCTAGCTGTCACCACAGCATGATTTGGCCTACCCTAAGTGACTTAACATGGTGGGCAGGCTCCATACACTCACACATATGTGTACAGTCACCTTTCCTCAGGTCCATGGTCTTTCTCCAGGTTGCCTCCTTTTCCTGTGTGACCAGACCTGTGAATGACATCCCTTACTCAAAGAACCTGGGATAATCCTGGCCACCTCCCCGTGTTCCAGCCAAGTCACTGAGTGCTGCACTTCTTCCCGTACCCTGCCTCCTCCCTGGTTCATGCTGCTCATCACTGCCTTAGCTGCCAAGTGGGCTGCTTTGACTCCAGTCTTGCCCTTCCTTCTCCAATCCAGTCCTTGTAGGTGGCGAGAGGGAGCCAAGCCTACTAGAAGGTTTTTAAGAGGGTTGCTTTTTGCAAGATCAGCCTGAATGTGGCCTATAAAGTTCTTCCAGCAACAGCATCCATCTGTCTCTGGCTGTGTTCCTATCAGGATGCATTTCTTCTGTCTTGTCCAATTTCTTTCTCTCTGTATCTGTTTTAATTTAAAAGGCCATTTTTCTGCATGGAAGCTCCACCTCCAACCTGCACCACTCAGCAACCAGTCATCCATCCTCTGCCCTCTCCCCTCATTTACTTGCCTAACTCCGACTCATTATTGGGACCTCAGTTTGGAGTCACTTTGTCTAGGAACCTTTCCCAGACTACCTGAGTATATGCTGGGAGTGAGTCCTCTGGCTCACAGCACCACCCTATCCTGCCCCCTGCAGCTCTGTATGAGGCTGCGCTTCAATTGACAGGCGACTATTCCCCAGTAGACTATACTCACCGCCAGGTCTCCCATGCCTTGCAAAGCAGTTTCTGGCGCATGGTAGATACCCCCTGAACATTTGCTGCTGAATGTTGGTTTTTCATCTTGAAGGCAAAAGAAAACAATGCCCAGACATGGGAGCAAAAGATGTTATCCTAAAACCAAAGGCTCTTTTGGATACAAAATGTTGTATTTCATGTGAGGAAAAAATGCAGCATTGGAAAGAACTAGAACCCTCAAAAATACATGAAATGAGCTACATATATCATTAAATATGGGGCATGGGTCTGTCTGTTCTGAGTGTGCATAAAATCACAAATTTTTCATTGAGATGTAAATATTTAAAAACAGATTAAAAAAAAAAAAAGTAACCGTGAGTGCCAGGAGAGTTTGGCTAGGAGTGCGAGGTGAGGAGGTGCAAGTGGTGAATGAGAGCGTGCTGGATTCTGTGGTCCCAGGCGGGCTCTGTGAGGTGTGGGTGTGCATGAAAACAGTGTTTTATTTTTGAAGATACTTCCTCAAGAGATTGTTCATTAGGGAGTCTAACCTTTTCCTTGCTGTTCTCTGCTGCAAACATGACCTGATTCTGGAGATGGAGTTTGGAGTGATGTTAAGATCTAAGAGTCAGTGGAGTTGAAGAAGGCAGGGGTTGGAGGGTACAGAAATGTCCCACAGGCCTTATGGTTGATGAGTGAGTCTACGTAGTTGAGGCTGGTCTTCTGGGCAGACAAACTGGTGTTGGTAATGGTTTTCATTCCAGTGGCTCTGAAGGAGTGATTCTTGGTATACAGTACATTGATGTGCATTTGAATTGTGATCTGTTTCTGCCACCAGAGCATCGCCGCTTGTGATTGGTCCGGAGACTGAGGCAGTTAGAGAATACTGAGCCTGGATCTACCCAAATTCCTCAGGTGGGAGGTGGGGTTGCCATTTTCTAACTCTGAACAATCACATGCCTCTGCATGATACTGATGATAAGCATCTACTTGGACAAGGCTACCAGATTTAAAAACCTTTGTTGGTAGGTAGATAGGCAGGTAGATGTCTTAGTTTGTTTTTTATTGCTATAGCAGAATACCTGAGGCTACATAATTTACGAAGAGAAGAGGTTTATTTGGCTCACAATTCTGGAGACTGGAAGTTCAAGATTTGGCAGCTACATCTGGTGAGGGCCTCAGGCTGCTTCAACTCATGGCAGAAATTGTGCAAAGAGATCACACAGCGAGAGAGAAAAAACAGGGAAGCCAAACTCTTTGTAACAACCCACTCTCCTGGGAACTAATCCATTACTAAGAACTCATTTAGCTCCTGGGAGGGCATTAATTTATTCATAAGGGCTCCACCTCCATGACCCAGACACCTCCCATTAGGCCCCCACCTGCCAACACTGCCACATTAGGGATCAAATTTCAACATGAGTTTTGGTAGCACAAACCATACCAAGATAGACATACAGGCTGACTGATAGATGGCTGGCTGGATGGGATGGATTAGCAGGTGGATATAACTATGCAGAGAGATGTAATAGAAAAAAGAACACTTTATAAGGAGTACAATGGGGGGAATATGTTCTTTTACGACCCTTGTTTGCAACTTATTAAAAGTCAACATGCTGGTTAGGTGGTGTTTTATAATTGCAAAGCAGAAGGTCTAAATAAATAGGAAGTTCTACCAAAGATTTAATTAACCTAACCTGTAAAACATCTTTAATTGATCTGTATAATCAACAAATGATTAATACATCATTTAGAATGAGGTATCACAAAGGGGAGGCTGATAAACTTAAAACCCCTTTGTGTAGGCTTAAGAGAATTTCTCAAGAAGCAAGAGAGCTCATTTCATTTCTCTCCACTTATAAAATGACATCAGCTGCATAATGAGCAGATTAGGCACAGAATCACCAACAAAGTACTGCACCTGCTAAAGCAATTAGCCCTGTGTGCTTTCCTCCTGGGAGAAGCAGACACAGGTTATACGCAGAATGCAAGGGCAGCACCTGAGCTAAGTGGGCTGCTTTGTCCATAACAACATGTATGTGGTTTGGCTGATTTTAGAGAGCACGAAGGAAGGGGTATAATGGTTATGATTCTTTCCCCAGAACCAGTAGTCCTTTCTTCATGTCTGTTTAGACATGCATAATATGTCAACCTGAACACCTTCCTTTTGTGTGAAACACTTCTCTCCTGCTTCTTTAGCGGGTCGTTTTTTCCCTACTCCAACTACATGATTCTCATAAGGGCTGCTAAACACAGTACCCACTCTCAGGAATGGGCAGAAGATTCAAGCAGGCCAATCATAGTAGGCCCAGGCCATGAGTCAAGCCAATTAGAATTCTTCTCAGGAAATTTTTAAGAGGGTGTCACTTTTTTTCTTTAGTTGTATAGCTATGAGGATTGGCTATTTGGGAGAATAAAGCCAGCTTGCAGAAAGGAACACGTGATGGTGAATATTGAATGTCAACTTGGTTGCATTGAAGGATGCAAATTATTATTCATGGGTGTGTCTGTGAGGGTATTGCCAAAGGAGATTAACATTTGAGTCAGTGGACTGGGAAAGGCAGACCCATGCTCAATCTGGGTGGGCACCATCTAATCAGCTGCCAGAGAAGCCAGAATAAAAGCAAGCAGAAGAACATGGAAAGACTGGACTGGCTTAGTCTCCCAACCTACATTTTTCTCCCGTGCTGGATGCTCCCTGCCCTCGAACATCGGACTCCACGTTCTTCAGCTTTGGTACTCTTCCACTTAGACCAGTGGTTTGCCAGGGGCTCTCAGGCCTTTGGCCACAGACTGAAGGCTGCACTGTCAGCTTCCCTACTTTTGAGGTTTTGGGACTCAGACTGGCTTCCTTGCTCCTCAGCTTGCAGATGGCCTACTGTGGGACTTCACCTTGTGATCATGTGAGTCAATACTCCTTAATAAACTCCCCTTTTTGTTTACATCTATCCTATTAGTTCTGTCCCTGTAAAGAATCCTAATAAAGAATAGAAGTAAGAAACAGCTAGAAAAAGAGGAGTCCAGAGTCCAGATAATACTTAAATCATCAAATCTCCCCAGCTTCCCTGATCCTTTCCTTTCTGAGACTTGGCTGCTCAGCATGTCCAGACCTGTGCGCTTCTTCCGGCATTCTTTCAATAAGTACTTAACGTTCTCAGGCTGTCTGATCTAGGTTTTTGTCATTGGCAAAGAAATCAGTCCTAAATAGCTTTTCTTCTTTCACACTCACTTACCTAATGAGTAACTGAGTAGGTAATGAATACCTACATTACAAATGCATAAGGCCTCACATTTGCCCTAAAGGACCTGATGCTTTGCGGGGGAGACTGAAAGAGACAACAGTGGCATAGTTTGGTTAGGAGGATGATGTGACATGAAAATATTTGCCAAAACATGAAAACCTAGTTTGGGTTGTGGTACATTAAGTTTTCTTTCTTTATTTATTTTACTTTAAGTTCTGAGATACATGTGCAGAACATGCAGGTTTGTTATGTAAGTATACAAGTGCCATGGTGGTTTGCTGCACCTGTCAACCCGTCATCTAGGCTTTAAGCCCTGCATGCATGAGGTGTTTGTCCTAATGCTCTCCCTCCCCTTGTGCCCCCACCCA
Organism: Pongo pygmaeus; assembly: GCF_028885625.2. NCBI lineage: Eukaryota > Metazoa > Chordata > Mammalia > Primates > Hominidae > Pongo > Pongo pygmaeus. Next base: position 93,937,071 of record NC_085930.1, on the reverse strand, counting down.
CTGACAGGCCCCGGTGTGTCATGTTCCCCTCCCTGTGTCCATGTGTTCTCATTGTTCAACTCCCACTTATGAGTGAGAACATGCGGTGTTTGGTTTTCTTTTCCTATGTTAGTTGGCTTAGGATGATGGCTTCCAGCTTCATCCATGTCCCTGCGAAGGACATGATCTCATTCTTTGTTATGGCTGCACAGTATTCCATAGTGTATATGTGCCACATTTTCTGTATCCAGTCTATCTCTGATGGGCATTTGGGTTGGTTCCAAGTATTTGCTATTGTAAATAGTGCTGCAATAAACATGTGTACATGTGTCTTTACAGTAGAATGATTTCTAATCCTTTGAGTATATACCCAGTAATGGGATGGCTGGGTCAAATGGTATTTCTGGTTCTAGATCCTTAAGGAATTGTCACACTGTCTTCCACAATGATTGAACTAATTTACAGTCCCACCAACAGTGTAAAAGCATTCCTATTTCTCCACAGCCTTGTCAGCATCTGTTGTTTCCTGACTTTTAAATAATCACCATTCTAACCGGCATGAGATGGTATCCCATTGTGGTTTTGATTTGCATTTCTCTAATGACCAGTGATAACACTAAGTTTTCTTAAAATGATTCTTAGGTTAAACACTTTCCTTGTATTCCACCGTGTGAATTGGTGTTTTTTATTAAAATATTTTAAATTTTTTAAAGCTTTCTCAGTCAAACAAGTATGGAAAATGTCAAATTAAACCAAAATAAGTAGAATTCTTTGCTGCAGAACTTGTTGCTGATGCACTTTGGAGTATCATAGAGACAAATTGAGTATGCAGGGATTCCCAAAGTTCCTGAAGCAAATGCATTTTTCTTGCAATGTCTGATCAAATTTCAGAGAAGTGGTGTTGACTTGAACACAGTTTGGGATCTCCATTCAATCATTATGAGCTCCTCAGTACTTCCTGAAAGAATGTTGGGGGAAGCACACTGGTCTGGACATGCTGAGCAGCCAAGTCTCAGAAAGACAAGGATCAGGGAAGCTGGGGAGGTTTGATGACTGAAATATTATCTGGACTCTAGACTCCTCTTTTTCTAGCTGTTTCTTACTTCTGTATTAGGGTTCCTTAGAGGGACAGAACTCATAGGAGAAAGGTATATATAAGCTCTCTACTCGATGATTATGAGCTTCTCAGTTGGTGTAGGCTAAGATCCTGGCAGAGGTAGGCATGGGAGAAGCTCTGGATTAGTTGAATCCCAAAGCATCGTCCTCTCTCTGCTACCATTGTGGGGAGGATACCAGAGCAAATCTTCCTTCTTGCTGGGATTAAGCAGCATGCTAAGCCCTCAAAAGGAGTTCCTATGTTACAATATGAAGAGCTGTTTCACTTTCTTTACACCTAAGGTGGCACTACACAATGAGCAATAGATGTCATCTATATGGATGTTTAGAGGCATGAAACATAGAGGAAGATGGCAAAAGCTCCCACTCTTCTTTACCTCCTTTGAAACTTAAAAAAATTCCATAGAAGTTTGCATTATGATTTTCCCCTTTTCATTGCAAATACTTTTATAACAAGATATTGCTTCAACTACAGCACGCTGCTGGGAAAAAACTGCAGATGGGAAGGCTAAGGCTAAATGCCACTGACAGGCAGGGGAGCTTCCTGTTGGCTCCAACATTTAGCTCTGATGGTTCGATGGACATTTGAGAATTGGAATTTACGAAGTAGAGGAATTTCTGCATATTCACCTTGATACTGTAGCATCAGAAGGTCACCAGAATGCAGCCTCCTCTTTTAAGGAAGTGGAAGACCAAGCTTTCCATTTATACTCTGGTTCAGTGTCTCAATTTGGTACATCTTTATGTTTTGCTACTTATTGATTTGACCAACGTGAATCACTCTTTGGCAAACAGGGCTGCATTAATGCGTTAAAAGCTCATTATGAGGATAATAGACACAAAGTAAAAAGGAATCAAATGATGTGAGTGTAAAAGGCTTTTCCCTAGACAGCTGAAAACAAATTGAAAAAAAATTCAATTAAAATAACATTCAACCTTTTTTATTTCTTCCATGGTGTGATTCCTCTGAAGGAGATGCCCAAAGCTAACATGCTGCTTTGAAGGGCTACCCTGTCCCGCACCAGACAGACGTAGGAAGACCAATGCAGAACGTGTGTCCATGATGGGCTGATTTAGGAAGCTGTTCTCTAAAGCCACACGTTTCTGCCTCCCGCAGATATCTCTATGTCTGTTGCCATATCCCTTTCTGCTTTCTTTTGGTTAAAAATCAGAAGATCCCTCAAAGCAAGGCAAGCTTCCCATCATGTAATACCCTTCCTGCATCTCAGCCTTATGCCCCAAGCTGAAATCTGGGTCTATCCTTACCCCAACCTACGCTGCTGCTTTAGTTTCACAAGCGCAGTCAGGCTTCCTCTATCCACAGGGATTTTCAAACCAGCCCCAGGAGTCATGCAGTTTTTCTCTCCTTTTCTTATTTACTTTTCTACTCTGTTGTTTTTATTATGAAAGTCCGACTCCCTCTTTTAAGAAGACAAAGGATGGAGTGGTGTATTTTATAAGGAAATGCTCGCTGTTTCTTCCTTCCCTCTAATCACTGCTGCCCTTCCACAGGTAACCAAGGGCAGTAGCTGGGTGTGCATTGCCAGCCTGCACATTTTCTTTTCCCCACTTCCCTACACCCAACCCATCTCAAAGCTCTTTAATTCTATCTTTAAAATGTTTTTCAAAGCAGTGCATTTCTTTCCTTCTTTCCTAGTCATTGTCACCCATTAGGTGTATTTATTTCCTAGGGCTGCTGGAATGAAGCACCGCAAACTGGGTGACTTAAAGCAACAGGAGTATATTATCTCACCATTCTGGAGGCTAGAAATCTGAAAATCAAAGGGTCAGTAGGGCCAGGCTTCCTCTGAAACCTGCAAGGGAGTCCTTCCTTGCCTCTTCCTGGCTTCTGGAGGTCTCTGGCATCCTTGACCTTACTTGGCTTGCAGCTGCAGCATGCCACACTCTGCCTTCATGCCACCTGGGGTTGTCCCTGTGGGCCTGTCTTCACATGCTTACCTTTTTATAAGGACAGCAGGCATTTGTTGGACCCTACTCCACTATGACCTCATCTTAACAAATTATATCTGCAATGGACCCTATTTCCAAATAAGGTCACATTCCAAGGAGTAGGGGCTTAGGGCTTCAACACATTTTGGAGGGGGAGGAGGGGACAAAATCAGACCCATAGCACAAGGCTACAGTGGACTAGCCTCTTACTTTCTCAGAGTAGAACCTGCCCAGCAGCCAGAAGAGTTCCTTCAACTTCATGGAGATCCAGGCACTCTTTTCCTTAAAACCCACGCTTACAAGGCTTCCGTTGTACCTAAGGTAAAATCCAAGCTCCTGATGCAGTTGACAAGGCTTTTTTATCTGGATCCCGCTCAGCTGTGCTGCTCAAAGCCTTTACCTGTAGCCCCTCTACCTTCATTCAGCCCCCTCACCCTCCTCCCTCGCCCTCCTCCCTTGCCCTCCTCATTGTTTGCTGAGTTAGCCCTGCTCCTCCATCACATCATACTTTGAATGCTTCTCCTTCCTGGTGGCCTTCCCTGACCCCTCCAAAATCTTGACCATATATATGCAGCCTTTTTTTCCTCTCTCACTCTCCTACGTGCTTATTTCACCTGTACTGATGTCATCCTCAGGGCATTTGTTTAATGTCTGTCTTAAACAAGTGCTGACGAACTATGGCTAATGGGCCAAATTTGGCCTGTGGTCTATTTTTGAAAGACCCTTGATATGAGAATGGTTTTTATAGTTTTTAGTGTTGTTAAAAACAAGTGTATACAAAATACAAAGAAAATATGCTTCAGAGACTGCATGTGGCCTGCAAAGCCTTAAATATTTATGCTCTGGCTCTTTGTTGAAATGTGTGATGATCCCTGGTCTTACCTACTATCAACTCCCTGGGAGCCAGAATCTTGTCTGTTTTATTTGCCGCTGTGTCTGGAAAACCTTGCAAGGGGTCTGGCACTTACTAACATCCTTGCTAGATATACGGTGGTGAAGTGAATGAGTTATTCAATGAATGGTTGGTTCTCAGTGACTGTTGATTTAGGAGAAACCAATCTTTTCACAAAAGCCAGAGAGACTTCTCTGGTAGTATGTATGGATTTTGATAATCTGGCAATTCAGTCATTTAACAAATAGTGAGGACAAGTGATGTTTTAGACGCTAGTCGAGTAACCAGGGAGGGAGACTGATTGAGCACTTCTCTTGGGTAACTCATCTAAAGAAGAGATGCAAAATGTGATGAAGGGTTTTAACCAGGGCATCACTTGTGAAAGAGAAATTTAAACAGTGGATTGCTGCAGGCTGGGTGTGATGGTTCACACCTGTAATCCCAGCACTTTGGGAGGCCAAGGAGGGTGGATCATGAGGTCAGTAGTTTGAGACCAGCCTGGCCAATATGGTGAAACCCTATCTCTACTAAAAATACAAAAATTGGCTGGGCATGGTGGCTCACGCCTGTAATCCCAGAACTTTGGGAGGCCAAGGTGGGTAGATCACGAGGTCAGGAGTTTGAGATCAGCCTGGCCAATATGGTGAAACCCCATCTCTACTAAAAATACAAAAATTAGCTGGGCATGGTGGCATGCACCTGTAGTCCCAGTTACTTGGGAGGCTGAGGCCAAAGAATCGCCTGAACCCACGGGGCACAGGTTGCAGTGAGCCAAGGTTGCTCCACGGCACTCCAGCCTGGGCAACAGAGTGAGACTCCATCTCAAACAAACAAACAAACAAAAAACCAGTGGATTTCTGAAGGTTCAGTTCCTCCTTGGTGGTAGGGAAGAGAACAAGGGGATGCTGTCATCTAATTTTATATTATCAATACACAAACACTGTTCTCCTAGAGACAAGTTTTCCCCAGATGGGCTGGTTGTTGCTTTGCCTCTGGTCCAAACAGGACTATCTCTCATGAGTCATTCTCACTTTGTTGCCCTCAAAGTGCAGGTAGTTGTGGAAAAGAACAAAACTTTAAGCATCCTCAACTCCAGCCTAAATGAGAAAGCTGGTTGTCCTATGCAGCCTATGGAAACTCTTGAGGAATGAACTAGAGACCGCGTCCCTTAGTAGACAACTGAGCAGCCCTTCCTTGTCCAACCGCCATCTTTCACCACAAGGCATGTCCTTATGGCTGTCATTTAAAATCCCACCTCAGCTTTTATTTTTTCCAGGTTGCTGCAGTTTTAATGTCTATTTTCAGAAGCAGGATGAATCTGAGATACACAATCTGCCAGTTGACCTAGCTTCTTACAATTTAGTGATTCATTTCAAAATCTCTCCCTGTGAATCTTGAGAAATCAAGCTTAAGGATAGTGTTAAGTTGTACAGAAGGTCTTTGTTCTTCCCACTTTTGGCTAAATTAGAATCAGTTTGTCTTGGACTTATTCTAAGCCTTTCTACTGGAACTTACCGAGATCTTTTATTTCCTAACTGTACTTAAATTTTCTTTTTAATGTAAGTCCTTGAGAGATGGCTTTTGTCCTCCAAATGGGTAGTAGCCTCATGATACAGCTGGAAGTGCCCTTCTTCCCCTCAGTTCTTCCTGCAGCTCCCAACTTGAAGGCCACCCCCCTCCTGGAGGCCTTCCTTCAGCACCAGCAGCTAGACACACCTGTTTTTGAGGCTCCCAGGCCTCCCCCAACAAATAGAAAGCCAAATCAAGGGCCCAAATTTGCAAAATATTTAAAATTATATCATTGTCTATCACAATAAAAGATACAATGGGACTCAAATTCACTGACACACAAGAAGATGGAGAGAATTCATTAAAAGGACATGTAGCATAGAAGCTGAGTCCTGCGGTGTGGTGGTGAGGTCCTGGCACAGGACTGGTCAGAGCTGCAAGTGTGACATCTTTCAGTCTGTAAGTTGCCTCCTGCACCTTTGCAAGGTTCCACAGCATTGGGAATGGGAGGCCCTTTGAAATGAGAGGCATGGCCAAACACTGCTGGTTCTTCTCTGTGTTCAACAGATCTTTTTCCCCATTGTTCTCCAGCACAGTGTCCTGTTCATTTCCTTTAAAGTATATCTTCCAATTTGTAACTATTTTACTTGCTTTACCTGTTTGCATTCTGTGCCCTTCCCTTGCCCCCACCAGAATGTAAACTCCATGAGGGTGGGGTACATGTAGTATGTAATGCAGTCTCCTGGTCTCCCCAGCAGCCTCAGTGCCTGGCCTCCTGTAGACCCTGTGAGAGTGACAGTGCCATTCGCAGGGCCTGTTGGTGGTAGGGATGGGTAGGTGTGAGCAATCCACCACACCCAAGGGCATGGAAGATGGTCCGCTAGTCCTGCAGTGTTGGGCAGTGGTTTAACACCAAGGCCAACCCCCAGTCTGGCAATTGAACTATTTCATGCTATTTATCAGCAGTGCCCCTCCTCAGCTCCACCAGCTGCTTGGGTCTACGGTTGAGCTAAGTTTATTCAGTTTCAATAATAAATATAAATAAATATGAAGACTAAATAAATACATAAGTCTTTTGCCCCTTGGTCTCTGTTTTCCTGTTGGTCTCTATCTCTTTCATGTTCTCATGTAACTGTACTGACCCATCCTTGATTCTCCCTGGGTTCCTCTGTTTCCCAGAACCTCCTTCTTTCACTCTAGCCATCATTCATCTGTGAGCTCTCAAGTTGGGTCCCCATTGTCAGTACTAGGGAGCCTCTGCTTGTGATCATAAGACTCCATCATGTCAATGACCTCTCATGCTACTGCATTACGGTAGTCCACCCTTATCTTCAGGTGACCATTCCAAGGCCCCCAGTGGATGCCTGAGACCACGAATAGTACAAAACCCTGTATACCTATATATGCTATGTTTTTTTCCTGTACATACATGTCTATGATAAAGTTTAATATAAATTAGGCACAGTAAGAAATTAATGAAAACAACAATAAAAATAGAACAATTACAACAATATCCCAGCATCACTACTCTTATGCTTTGGGGCTTTTAATAAGTAAAATACAGGTTCCTTGAACACAAGCGCACAGTACCTTGGCAGTAGATCTGATAAACAAGCTTGCTGCCAAGTGACTAATGGGCAGGGAGTGTGGACAGTGCAGACACACTAGACAAAGGAAGGATTCACATCCCAGGCAGGACAGAGCAGGATGACGTTAGATTTCATCACACTCAGAGAGTATGCAATTTAAAATTGATGAATTGTTTATTTCTGGAGTCCTCCATTTAATGTCTTCTGACTCCCAATTGACTTTGAGTAACTGGAACCATGAAAGCAAAATTGTGCATAAGGAGTACTACTGTGTTTGGTCTTTCCATGTTAAATTAAGTATTTAGATCAAACATAGGGATTGGAAATGTGAGTTCTGGAGCCAGGCAGCCTGGGTTCAAGTCCCAGCTCCACCAGTGGCCAGCTAGAAATCCTTGTGTAAGCCGCTGGGACTGTCTGTGCCCCAGTTTTCTCACCTGTAAAATAAGGATAGTAATTGTATCTTCTTCAGAGAGTTATTGTAAGGATTAAATGTCTTAATCCATGAAAACACATGTGACAATACCTGGCATATGGTAGGTGGTCAACATGGGTCAGCTTCTGTATTGTCTACACATTAATGCATTTGGCTCAGAAACAGTCTCCTAGAGTCCTCTTCCTAGGTGCTAAGAGCCTTCCATTGTGTGTGAGGCCTTCTCTGTGTTGAAATGTGTGTTTAAAATAAGGACTTGGGCTGGGCGCGGTGGCTCACGCCTGTAATCCCAGCACTTTGGGAGGCCGAGGTGGGCGTATCATGAGGTCAAGAGATCGAGACCATCCTGACTAACATGGTGAAACCCCATCTCTACTAAAAATACAAAAAATCAGCCGGGCACGGTGGCGGGCGCCTGTAGTCCCAGCTACTCGGGAGTCTGAGGCAGGAGAATGGCGTGAACCCAGGAGGCAGAGCTCGCAGTGAGCTGAGATCGCGCCACTGCACTCCAGCCTGGGTGACAGAGCGAGACTCCATCTGAAAAAATAAATAAAATAAAATAAAATAAAATAAAATAACGACTTGACCAGAGCTGCTCACTGCCCAGGAGAGGTGGAACCTGGCGCAGTAAGCCCTGGGGTTGGACAGCATCTCTGTTCACCCAGCTCAGTTGGGGTGGCCCCTGCCTCAATTCCTGGTGGGCTGCATTGTCTCACACATGGTGGAGGCCCTGGGGAGAGGAAGGGACATAGCCAAGGAGACCTGGAGCCTGTGGTGGCCCAAGCCTCCAGCAGAGGCCAGAAGGCAACAGGCTCTGATGTGCTGCCAGGCTAAGAATGGGGGCAAAATGCCAAGGAACAGAGTGATTGGCACCTCAGGTCTGCTCTCTCTGAATTATCATCTGCTTCTAGAGTTGCAAAGGCAGGTGTTGTCCTGAGAGACAGGCAGGGACAGATGCCACACATGCAGCAGCATGGCAGACGGATTCAAGCTGTGACCCTCCAGAGACCACAGTGATGGCTGAGTCCTCCATTCCCCTTGGATCTCAAACCACCGGGCAGGTGACTGTCAGCCGCCTTGCATCTTTACCACCCCCGTAGTTACCTGTCTGTGGGCAGCTTCTCCCGAGCAGTTCTCCGAGAGGCCAGCAGATGGCGGAATTTCTCCTGTGTTGCAGCTAGAGGCTTTCAATTGGCGTAGCATTTCCACAGTTGAGAACCAGGGAGAATGAGTACTGGTAACATTTTGAAAATAAAATGTAGCAGGCAAAATACCTTGGAGACCACAAATTGGGAGAGCCTTTTAATTTTTTTAATTTTTCAGAAAAAAGATGAAATATACATTAGAATTTACAGAACACTTTTATATTATCTCACCGTAAAAAGGGAAAAGATGAAAATCAGTTTTAACCCCCTTTTGGAAAATAGGTAGGCTGCAGCTGAGTCTTCCATCTGCATGATTGTTAGACTGTAAATTGAATCACTCGGTGCTAGTATGTGACAATATTATTATTGCTGTAATGATATTGATAATGAGAATATCAGAAATAATAGCTGCTATTTATTAAATGCCACTATGGGCTAAGCATTTTACATGCATTATCTTGTTTAATCCATAGAATAACAACACGATGCAGGGATACACAGTGATTTACTGTTGAATCTTGAGACTATAGCAGCAGCCTCGTGCTTATTGTCCCAGAAGTAACTCTGCATCACCAGACAAAAGCCACCAAGAGTTAACTCACAGTGGGATTTGTCCTCTCAAATAAAAACATGCCAACCTGTCCCTTTTGCTTAGAATTTAATTCTGCTACTATTTTCCTATGTCCTGGTTAGCAGAACATACTATATATTAAATTAATAATAACAGCAACAACAATAACAACTATCATTTATTCAACGCTTACTATGTGCCAGGTGCTATTCTAAGAAAATCTTAAAACCTCACAGCAGCATTACTGGGTAGGAACTTTTAATCACCACTTTATGATGAGGTAAATAAAGCCCAGAGAGGTTTGGCAGTGCTTCTAAAGTCACATAGCTAGCAAACAGCAGTTAACTCCAGGGCTGGGAATATGTCACTAAGTTAATGGCCCTCGTGTCTTAATTGTCTGAATGAATTTCCTACTGTATATTCCTTGGTTTCATGGCAGCGTCCTCATTAGTCTGAGATTCTGCTTATAAGAGCATTTTCTTGATGTTCCATTCTTTGCCTCCATGGGATTTTTTTTTTTTTTTTTTTTGGTGAGTTTTGCCTCTGAGCTTGTGTCCATGCTAATTCCAAACCAAAAATACAGTCCCAGTTGGTGAGTCCAGATTGGTGTTAGGGACACACTCCATATCCCAAGATAACCCCGTATTTCTAAATTATTGGAGGGATTTGACTATTTGGCAGAGCAAATGCGCATGCAAGATGTTCTTCTCAGCAGAGTTATTTTACGTCTTTTTTGAGTGTGTCTCTTTTCTCTGGCTCAAAAGCAAAGGTCGCTGTAGGATGACTATAACTAACAGTCATTTATTATATATTTTAGATTGCTAGAAGAGAGGCTTTTGAATATCCCCAACACAAAGAAATGATTGATGTTTGAGTTGATGGACGTGAATTATCTTGATTTGACCTCTATACATTGTACATGTTGTAACTTCATGTTATACTCCATAAGTATGTACAATTATTATGTATCAATTAAGAATAAAAAGAAGCAAAGGGCACTTTGCTTCCTTCCTCAGCAGGTGTCTCATGGCCAGCACTGGCCGGAGTGTCACAGTTCTTAAGCCTTAACTTAGATCTCTCTCTGTTGTTCTCTCCCCCTCTCCCCTCTTCCCTTTGTCCCTACTCCACTTTCCTTCCTCTCTTGTGCACTCTATTTCCAGACACACTTTTGGGTACCCCATTTGGATGAGAAAATACAGGTTAGGTGTACATATCAGCTTCCTGTGTGCTGTCAAACTTTCTTTATAACATTTGGATTTTGGAAGTGCCTCATGGGTATATAGGATGGATTTTTGCCAGAATGGCTTATTTTCAGGCCTCGTGAATACCTCTATCAGGTGAAGACAGCTGTCTCTTAACAACTCAAGTAATAGTGCCTGAGGCCTGGTTAGAAATCCTGTTGCCTCTGCAAATGGGACTGTGGCTGGTATCTGGGTTCCCCGTGCTCAGCCTTCACATCCCAGTTCCCAAAAGTCTCAATTCCCAAGGCTCAGGTTGACCACTTCCTTCCTTTCTGCTGCCAGAGTAAGAATGTTCTGTGTCCAGAAAGACATCCTGTTTTAGGGGCTACCCTCCAAGTCAGGAGCTCCCATCAGTATTCAGAGGGTAGTACCAGCTGCAGAATGCATTTCGGAGCTTGGGGAGCCTTGAGGCAGGACAGGCTGGAGGCTTCCTGCAGTCAATTTACCAGGAGAACGTTTTCAGAGTGGGGTCTGTGGAATGTCATTGGCTACCACATGTACATAGGCATACGTGCGGTCTCTCTTCCTCTTTTTCTTTCTCTTTCTCTCTCTCTCTCTCACACACACACAGACACACACACACACACACACACACACATACAGTCACACTGCTACAACCAGGATACAAAATGGTTCCCTGGCTGAGCAAGCCCTGGGAACATTGGATTAAACTGTTTTCTCTCAAAGGTCTTAATTCTAAAAAAGGGTCACAGCTTGGAGGGTTTTCTACATTTTTTTAGGCCAAGGAGTCCCTTCTGGCAGACCATGTCATGGGGCTGGTCATCTATGGAACACACTTTTGGAAACTCCACACTTGAGATATAGTCGTAAGTGCCAGTTCTTGCCTAAAGGCAGAAAAGTACCTCTTTGCCAAACACCCAGTTCAGCCCTTGAGGAGGGGGGCAACCGGATGTGGCTGTCCTGTGTGCCACTCCCTTTGGAATGAGCGATGCCCAGGCAAGACCAGGCCCCTGTGTCAACAACCCATTACTCTCTCTTGTGCGCTTCTCAGTGTGGGCTTCAGTCCCCACACTCCATGTTTTTCCTAGGCATCCACAAGTTCACTCTGTGAGTCATTGTCACTTAACCTCAGGGTAGCTTTTGGGGCTGGCCGTATCTTCTGAGAGTTCCCATTTTGGCAGAGCTTCTGAGCTCTTCCACCAGCATCATGGTCTCCATGTATGCCTGGATGCAGCTCTTCTAATGAGACTGATCCCCAATGCTGGGAAACCTCCATGGTACCAGTCTGGCACTGCCAGCACCATGCCATGGTGTTCCTCCCAGAGCAGGGCAGGACTGACACTCAGGACATTACTGGGATTGAATATCAGACACCATGACTTTCTTTGTATGGCCCTGCCCATGCCTCTCTGTCCTCGGGCCACTTCAGGCCCTGCGGACCAGATACTTCTTGCCTGCCTGCAAATCTTTCATGAAGAAAATAGCCCCGCTATAACAGGGCTACAAAAAGTCAAAGGTAGCAGTCTAGTTTGGGGTCTTTTTAGAAGCAGTAGGTTTGGGGATTGGGTTGGGGGAGGCCTCTAGCATCTTAGCCCAGCATCTTGGGACAGTGGATGTTACTACCTCATAACTGTTGTTAACCTGACCTTTCCTACATCTGCCCTAATAGAGAAACTGTAGCACTCTGTATCTCATCTCTGTCATCCTACAGTGAGGTGAATGCAGAGATCCTGCACTGATGAGAAGCCCATCTGGGATCTCTAGACACAAGGCCACCGGCATAAGCATGGCAGCCCAGGGAGAATACAGATGGTGTACCTCTATGCCAAACGGATCAAAATGCTTCATACACATAGCACAGATTAAAGGCTCCAATCACACCTTGAGTCAGGATTTTAGGAAATGAACAGAGATTGTAAGTCTCTCAAAAGCCACTCTAGACATAAAAACAAAATATAATAAATTATCCTAGACTGGAACCTTTACTAATGGGAAAATATTGGCCAAAGGGCATCATCCTAACAATTGCCAAAGTTAGAGAATGTACTGTAGGTTACATAAAAATGGTACCTCAAAGTTAAATTTCCTGAGTGTGATAACTGCACTGTGGTAATGTAAGAGAACATCTTTATTCTTAGGAAGCATACCCTGAAGTATTAAGAGGTTAAGGGACATAAAGTATGCAACCTACTCTCAGTAGTTCATAAAAAATACTAATAAGTATCTACAAGATAAATTCTTTAAAATTCATTAATCTGGGTGAAGAATACATATTTTTGTATTTATTTGTCACGTTTTTCTGTAAGTTTGAAAATATTTCAAATATTATCCAAGGGGGTAGTTGTTTAGAGATGAATTTCATCTCTGAGATGTAAAACATGCAAAAATATATCCTAAAACCAAGACCTGCAGAAATTGAGTTGGATATTTGCCCTGGTCTCCTTAGCCCAGGGGTCCCAGTGCTCCATGAGGCCACTCCCCAGAGCTAGATGAAAAGCCAGGCATCCTGAACGGTCCTTGGTGGGGGATCTTAGCCTTTTCTCCCTTTAGAGGAGTTGATGGCCAGATGTGGGGAATTCTGGCTGAAAGTAGATGTATAAAGGCAAAGATAGCACAACACTATTTTGGTGAAAATTAGGAAGTCTTTTTGCTTCACCTAATGAGGTCTGCATGTTTTTATGAATGCTAACCTTATTACAAGGTATATGAACTCCAATCTGGCATTCATAGATCCCCAGAGCCCATGATAATGACTCAAAGGCATGCTACAAAGTAAATGATCAAATTCTATGATCATTTGTTGCCCCATAATTAGAAATTGGCCATCCAGGTATTTCCCCCAATGGTGCCTCTGACCCATACCCAGACAGACCTGTGACCTGTGAGCTGCTGTCCCCACCTGCCTCCCCCATCACCCAGCTCTCCCAGCACTTAGTGCCCAACAACTGGGTGGAAACTTCCAGTCTTCAGGATCCACCTTGATAACTCCAACAAGTCTGCTTCTGTGTGCTCCTCAGGCTCTCAGCAGCAGGGGTGCCAGAGTATAGGGGGGCACCATGCAATGGTGAAAAAAGCCTCTCCTCCATAGCCTGTCACAGTTTGTCACTCGGACCTCAAGGCCACGCTGTTCATGCCCAGAGTCTCCCCATTTATCTTAGGAACTGCGATTCTGCTTTGAGCTGAAATGTTGCCAAGCCTCACATGTAAAAAAATAAATACACAAATAAATCAAAATGAAACAGAAAAAAGACACAAGGATTCTGTCTGCCTGTCACCCCCATGACTGTACAGTCTCAAACTCAGTGCATGGTGCCTGCTGAGAGACAAACCTAACACTTTCTACTTTATCCCCTAGTGCTTCCCCCAACCCAGATTTTTCTTTGTTGCTGTATATGAAATAAAAACCTGCTCTGCATATTAGTGGATTTAAACAGCCCTCAGGAGATGATGGTAGACTAGAAATATTACCAGAAGTTGTAGCTGTTCCAACCAAGTGAGCACCTTTTTTGTGTCTGGCTCAGTGCTGACTGCTTTATGTGATTTATCTCATTCAGTACTTCCAATCATTAAGTTCCATGTCATCCCCATCTTTCAGATGAAGAAACCAGGAAGTTAACTAATGTGTTCAAGATCTCACAGTTAGCAAGAAGTGGAACCTGAACAATTGTCCAGACACATCTGACTCCAAAGTCCATATTCTTCACCCACTATATGATTTTGCTCCCCTCCCTGTAAACTACGGAACTGATGTGGGGCTGGATGTTCTCTTCTAGCGTCTGGACTCTAGCAAAGGCTGCCCTGCCCAAAATGACCTGTTCCCCAGAATTTCTACAGGGAGAGGCTATAAAACCTTTATGAGTCATATTTACCTATGCTAATGACTGTTAACAATATTAAAGCTGAAACTTTTAAAACGAGTCAACTTGCAATAATCTAATGGAAGCCAGAAACATACTTAACTCATTCCCATTTTAGATTTGACTTTGGGATACATTGAGTATTTTGGAAATGACAGACTCCTCTATTTTGTTGCCTCTGGATGATTAGACTGAGTTTGCCTTCTGTGGGTTCCCCTGAGTCAAAGGAAAGAGAGGTAGCTCAGAAGCATATTGCATCACCAAGAAAAGTTGGTCTGAGAGTGAACATCTATAACAGAAAGCCCAGAATGTGAATTATTCAAAATTAGACAATATAGATTGCACATGCTTCTTGTTAAATAGATTCCAGGTGAGGAACTTGTTGCTTCTCTGTGCAGTTGAATTCCTCATCCACGCCCAAAAATATATGTAAAATTTATGATCTGACAGATGCTTATTTATCCTGTTTTGTACCCATAATCTATACTTGTCTTAATTTCCTCTCAATTATGCTCAGGCATTAACTAATACTGACTAACTACAACCCCAAATAATTATTGCTATCTGTTCCCTTTGTAAATACAACTCCAGCACAGAGCTAGAAGAATAATGTCATATTTACAGAAGGCAGCTAATTAAACTGATTTCCAATTGCTTTCACTTTGCCAGAAGGAGCCATTTTCACAGCAAAAATTGGGTGGATGCTTGCATGCTTACCAGGAACAACTTGAGGTAACATAATTCAGGGTTCCTGAGGCAAAAATTCAGTGCAAGACAAATATACACAAGCAATAAAAATCTCATTAAGGAAGATATGAAGATTGTTTTACTGTAGCCCAACCATTAAAAGGGGATATCATTTTGGTGGGTTTATTTAAGGAATAGTATATATTTCATTGTTTCATAATGGAAGTAATTGCAAGGGACTCTTAGACAATCCTTGAAGAACATTTTTGTCTTCTGTTTGAATCTTTCTTTTCTAGTTTATGAAACTACTTCACCATCTTTAGCCTCATCATTTCTAAACTTTCTAACAGATCTGAGCATTGTTAAGCCCAATACCCAAAATTGTGAAAGTCCAAACACCCACCCTTACCCCTTCTCCTCCATCTGCTCTTCATTTATTTCAGGAATTTGGTCTTAAGCACAACATGATCTTTCATACAGAGTATGGACGCTTCTGTGGTGTGATTTCTGGAGTTTAACTGAACTCATTAGCAACAGTCACAAGAATGCAAGTTCCTCTGACAAACTTAGGTTGGAAAGCATGTCTTCAGTTCTCTTTCTCTTCTGGGTTTATAGGTTATTCAAACCCAAACCAAACAAACACCTTTCTGAAATAACAACAGAAAAGGAACCCGACACCTTGCATTGTAAAGATGCCAGATGCTGTCTTGTATTAGGCTGTTTTCACGCTGCTGTTAAAGACATATCTGAGACTAGGTAATTTATAAAGATAAAGAGGGTTAAGGAACTCACAATTCCATGTGGGTGGGGAGGCCTCAAAATCATGGTGGAAGGCTAAAGGCTTGTCTCACATGGCGGCAGGCAAGAGAGAATGAGAACCAAGTGAAAGGGAAAACCCCTTATAAAATCATCAGATCTCCTGAGACTTATTCACTACCATGAGAATAGTATGGGGGAACCGCCCCCATGATTCACTTATCTCCCACTGGGTCTCTCCCAAAACACGTGGGAATTACAGGAGCTACAGTGCAAGATGAGATTTGGGTGGGGACACAGCCAAACCATATCCATCTCTAAAGGAAGAATGTGTCTTCCTTGTCCTAGCTTTAGGAGAGAAACTCAGGAACGTTTTAGTGCATAGACACCTGGATTAATTGAACAGTATTTTCAGTTGCAACACTTTGCTGTGTTTCTGGATGCTGTGCTGAGTTTTCTTCCTGCCTGTGTGCAATTTCTGAATTCATTTCTATCTACTGGAAGTAGTGATTTGGCAGGCATCAGCACTTTTTCCATGTTTAATTAATTCCTCTAATTTTGTAGTAAATGAGAATAATGGGACTTAATTTTGCTATTTATGTAAAATTGATTGGTAATTATGGGGAGCACAGGAGATTTGGCTTTACAAACAAAAATTAAGTGACCTCTCCATCATGGTTCCTTGGCATGCCTCATTCGCTCATCAGGGAAAAGCAGAAATGGCAGCAGAGCAGATGCTGGAGGGAGACGAGGGCAGGTTTTGACTTTTGCAGAAGTTGAAATATGGAAATGTGCAGGGTCTTGTTGAAAAGTCCAAATGAACTCAAGCCAGAATCATTCAGAAGATAACATGTATAGGACAGAAACCTGTTTAGAAAACTGTTTTTTATTATCTCATATTTGGCATGATTTGGTCACCTTAATTTCAATATATTCCTATCTTTTGTGTTCTGACCAAACCAGGGGATGGGTGGCAGGAAGAAAGTCTCTTCCTAGAGGTGCTTTATGTTAAAGGAAGTTCTCATAAGATGTGGTCTCAAGACAGAAGGTTTTTACAATTATTAATTTCCCTCTTGAAACTGGATGTAGCTCCAGATCTCTGATTCTTGGTAAATGATACTTACCTTGTAAAAACTAGTTTGTTATAGGTTGATATCTAGACTTAAATGATGTCTACATCTCTATGTCTATATCTGTCTCTATAAGTGCCTCCCTACACACACACACACACACACACACACACAAATTTTGCTTTTGCTTTCAACTCAAGGAGTCTTGGATTAGAAGACAATATACATGAAAATTATTATCATCCCTAAGTATTAAGATTTAGTTATTATCATGATAGAATTTATTCTTAAAGAAATGTGGGCCGGGTACGGTGGCTCACGCCTGTAATCCCAGCACTTTGGGAGACCGAGGTGGGCAGATCACGAGGTCAGGAGTTCAAGACTAGCCTGACCAACATGGTGAAAGCCCGTCTCTACTAAAAATACAAAAATTAGCCAGGCATGGTGGCACATGCCTGTAATCCCAGCTACTCAGGAGGCTGAGGCAGGAGAATCACTTGAACCCAGGAGGCGGAGATTGCAGTGAGCTGAGATCGTGCCACTGCACTCTAGCCTGGGTGACAGGGTGAGATTCTGACTCAAAAACAAACAAACAAAAAGTGGCCGAACTCAGTGTCTCAAGCCTGTAATCCCAGCACTTTGGAAGGCCGAGGTGGGTGGATCACCTGAGGTCAGGAGTTCGAGACCAGCCTAGCTAACATAGTGAAAGCCTGTCTCTACTAAAAATAATTTTTTTTTAATGTTTTTTTTTTTGAATCTTATTTTTTTTTTCTTTTATTATTATTATTATTATTATTATTATTATACTTTAGGTTTTATGGTACATGTGCGCAATGTGCAGGTAAGTTACATATGTATACATGTGCCATAAAAAAAAAAATTAGCTGGGTGTGGTGGCAGGCATCTGTAGTTCCATCTACTTGGGAGGCTGAGGCAGGAGAATCACTTGAACCTGGGACGCGTAGGTTGCAGTGAGCTGAGATTGCACCATTGCACTCCAGCCTGGGTGACAAGAGCAAATCTCTGTCTCCCAAAAAATAAATGAAAATTATTTTAAATAATTTTGTTTTCCTTCTTTTTGGCACCATCAAAATTCAGTTCCTTGATGGGCAACATTCAATCTTCTGGCTAGATGACAAGCAGTTCTGGTAGGGTTGTCATAAAGAAAAAGAGCCTGGAGGTTGCAGTGAGCCGAGGTCATACCACTGCACTCCAGCCTGGGCTACAGAGTGAGACTCCATCTCAAAAAAAAAAAAAAAGAGAAAAAGAGACAAATCATGCCCCATCACTGTGCCAGTAGCATAGCATAGACATTCTCAGGTGAAATCAAAGAGACGTTACATCCTGGAAGCTGATGTCCAACTCCAAAGACCTGATAAAATGAATTCTTGTGATTTAGCCACACAGAGCTATGGAAAATTATGGACAATATCTCAACTAGTTGATACTTATTACCTACATATTATAACTGTTTATTTTAGGAGCCTGGACAGTAATAGGTGAAATTTTAAAACTATTACTTAGAAATAATAAGAAATTACTACTTTGAAATAAGATGTGTTTATCTCAGTACTACCCTTCATGGGGATCAGATTTTACCTTATAATGGAATAGACAGGAATATCTGGCAGTATTAATATTTATTTTCCCCCAAGATATTTTTTTTCTTCAATAAAGTAATTCACTTGATCTGTGCTTTGTAAGTCAATGCAGAGTTTCAGAAAGATTCACATTTAAGAAAGCTTTTGCCTTGGCTAAAACAAGAGCAGAGGGCCCAGAACATAAACACTAGCAACAGGTTGTGCCCTGGGTTGGTAATTTCCCGCCTGTGACCCATTTGGAATCAGATCATCAGGGATCAGACCCAGCATTCTACGTGCCTTACAACATTCCATCCATTGGGGCTTAAGGTGGAAAATAGAGTTGAGACAACAAAGAGGCCTAGGGGATCAATTGCAAATATCACTGCATAATGAATAGTATTTGCCTATTTTTTTTGTATTGATTCTACACCTATGGTCTCCCAAAACAGTTTCGATAACTTTAAAACTCAGAGGCTCATACTGCCTTCCTGGAAAAGATATTCAAAGTACCCAGGCAAAAACCCAAATTCATTCTTTCAGATTTATTTTCTTTCAAAACCTACTTCCTGGTAAATCAAATCAGATAATCATTTCTGCTTGTTAAAACTATTAAATCAGGAGGTTTGGGGATAGTAGCAACAGTGGCAGCAAAATGTTTGCGTCTTCCTGAATCTTCACATAGAATCAGACTGAAAGACTACTCAGCAAAACCAAAGCTCGTGGTTTCAGAAGAAAGCAAGGTGACAGGGTATACCTCAAACCTCAAAATGCAACCCAGTATCAGCATTTGTCTAACAGAAAACAGAGGAAAGCAATGGGCATCTGACAGACCAAAGAACAGGAGAACCCCAAAAGAGCCAACAGACACTAGCTGGAATGCACAGCAGGCGGGTTTTAAAGTGGCAGCAAAAACGGGGAGGGGTTTTGCTGCATCCCATAACAGATGAGTGCCTGTCAGGTCTTAAGGAGCTGGGGTAGTCTTATCTGCATGAACTCTCCACTCTGACTTCCCAGGGTCCATCCAGGACAGGACTCTGCACCAACGAGAAACTGTTGGGAGTTGAATCAAAATTTAACAGGACAGGGACAATAGATACAACAGAAAAACAAGATCTGGATAAAAATAGGAGAGAGGAATAGATACAAAGAATCTCAAGAACAGGCCACTGTATTTTTAATACTACGTGAAAACAACTGAAAAGAGAGTTCTATTAAGTAAAAGAAATCTTCTCTGAACCAAGCTTTCTTCCAAAAGTTCAAGGAGAGTAATTTTACGTAGATATGAGAGAAAGAAAAGTATCCAGGTCAAATCCCATACAAAATTGTTATAACAAAGAAAGAGAATAAATGGTAGAAGATATCCTTATACATGATGAAAACATGCCAGAGATAGATACTCAAAAAACAAAGACAAAAAATTGGGACATTCTGTTTTTTAAAAGTCTAAAATATGTTGAGAAAATGATATAAGATATGAAAAAAATAATCAAAATTAAAAAAATTCAAATTAGGTGACAAAGCTCAAGGAAGAATTAAAATAAAAATAAAAAATCATTTAAAAAAGTGGCTAAACTAGAAGGAACAAAGGAGTAAATAAACACAATATAATGCCTTAAGAAAAATAGAAGATAAAAGGAGGGAGTTTTTTAAAATCAAAAAGAAATGAAGAGATAAAAAAGGATTCACATTAAATTGACAAATATTGAAGAGGCAAAGAAGATCCAGTATATAGATAATGGGAGTTTGTGAGAAAGAAAACTGGAGCAAGGAAGAAGAGCAAATCTAAAAATATAATTAAGAATTTTATCCTGGAGTTAAAAATTTTTAAAGTGCATGTTGTGAAAGAGATTTTTCAATATCAACAAATAGCAAGATATATTCCAATAAAATGTCTGAACTTCTTTTTTTAAAAATGGTAAATAACATTTGGGCATCCTAACAAAGAGAACCCTTGACTTACAAGGGAAGGAATATCAAATGTCATCAGACTATTTGACAGCAACATTTTACTTCAGAAGAAAATGGAATTAAGAAGGCATAAGGAAAGTCATCATCCACCAAAATTGACCTTCTAGTGTAAAGGGCATAGACAGTCATCAGTATCCAAATTGGAAAGAAAAGTCACATTAGCCTTGTTTGCAGATGACATGGTCTTATACCTAGAAAAAACTAAAGACTCCACCAAAAAAACCTGTTAGTACTGAAAAACAAATTCAATAAAGTTGTAGGATACAAAATCAACTTAAACAAATCAGTAACATTTCTATATAACAATATCAAACAATCTGAAAATAAAAATCAAGAAAGAAATCTCATTTACAATAGCTACAAAAATATATAAAATAACTAGGAATCAAGCTAATCAAGGAAGTGAAAGACCTACAAAAGGAAAAGTACAAAGCTCTGGTGAAAGAAATTGAAGAGGACACAAAAAAGTGGAAAGATATTTCATGCTTATGGATTAAAAAAATTAATATTATTAAAATAAGGATACTACCAAAAGCAATTTACATATTCACTGCAATCCCTATTGAAATATCAATGACATTCTTCACAGATATAGGGAAAAAAATCACAAAATTTATATGGAACCACAAAAGACTCTGAAGAGCCAAGGCAATCCTGAGTAAAAAGAGCAAAGCTGTAGGCATCATACTACCTGACATCAAATTTACTATAAAGCTATAGTAACCAAAACAGCATGGCACTGATGTAAAAAGAGACACATAGACCAATGCAACAGAATAGAGAACCTATATATAAATCCACACATTCACAGCCAACTCATCTTTGACAAAGGCACCAGAAACATATAATGGAGAAAGGGCAGTCTTTTCAATAAATAGGGGTAGAAAAACTGGATAACTATTATGTAGAAGGAAACTATATATTGTAAATGAAAATCTAATCAGTAGATTAAAAGACTTTAAGGCCTGAAACTATGAAAGTACTAGAAGTAAACATTGGAGAAATATTCCAGGACACTGGTCTGGGCAAACGTTTTTTGTGTAAGACCTCAAAAGCACAGGCAACCAAAGAAAAAATAAGTGGGACTACCTCAAGCTGAAACGCTTCTGCACAGCAAAGAAAAGAGACAACCCGCAGAATGGGAGCTAATGTTTGTAAACTATGCATCTGACAGGGATTAATGACCAGAGGAGTTCAAACAAGTCAATAGCAGAAAGGAACAGTCTAACTTAAAAATGAGAAAAAGATATGAAGAGACGTTTATCAAAAGAATACACATAAATGGCCAACAGGTATGTGAAAAAATGTTCATCGTTAGTTGTCAAAGAAATGAAAATCAAAACCACAATGAGATCTCATCTTACCCCAGTTAAAATGACTTGTGTCAAGAAGACAGACAATAACAGATGCTGGTGAGGATATGGAGAAAGGGGAACCCTCATATACCACTGGTGGGAGTGTAAAACAGTAAGTACAGCCATTGTAGAGAACAGAGTGGAGGTTCCTCAAAAAACCAAACATAGAGCTACCATATGATGCAGCAATTCCACTACTGGATACAAAGAAAAAAAATATATCTATATATGTATATTTGTGTGTATATATGTATACACACACACACACACACATATATATATATACTTTTTTTTTTGAGTCAGAGTCTTGCTCTTTAGCTCAGGCTGGAGTGAAGTGGTGCCATCTTGGCTCACTGCAACCTCTGTCCCCCTGGGTTCAAGCAATTCTCCTGCCTCAGCTTCCCAAGTAGTTGCCTCAGCCTCCCAAGTAACAGGCCAGACGTGGTGGCTCATACCTATAATCCCAGTGCTACTGGGAGGCCGAGTTCAGGTGGATAGCTTGAGCTCAGGAATTTCAGACAAGCCTGAACCACTGCACTCCAGCCTGGGCAACAGAGCGAGATTCTGTCTCTAAAATTCAAAAACAAAAACAGGTAGCAGTGGTAAATGTTATGTGTGTATTTTACCACAATTTAATTTACAGGTGCCTGCCACCACGTCCGGCTAATTTTTTGTGTTTTTAGTAGAGACAGGGTTTTGCCATGTTGGCCAGGCTGGTCTTGAACTCCTGACCTCAGATGATCCACCCACCTCGGCCTCCCAAAGTGTTAGGATTACAGGTGTGAGCCACTGCACCTGGCCAAGAACTCAATATATTGAAGTGCCATCTGCACTCCCATGTTACAGCACTATTCACAACGGCCAAAATCAACCTATGTAAGTGCCCATCAGTAGACAAATGAATAAAAAGAATGTGGTATATACACACAATGGAATGTTATTCAACCATAAAAAGTCATAAAATCCTGTCATTTGTGGCAACATGGATCGAACCAGAGACCATGGTAAGCCAAGCACAGGAAAACAAATATTGCATATTCTCATTGGTATGTGGAAACTTAAAAAGTGGATCTTATGAAGGTAGAGATTAGATTGGTGCATATCAGAGGCTAGGAAAGATAAAGGGAAGTGGGGAGATGAAAGAGAAAAAATAAGAATATAAATGTATTTATTACCACCAAACTTTACACTTAAAAATGGTAACAGGCCAGACGTGATGGCTCATACCTGTAATTCCAGTGCTACTGGGAGGCCGAGTTCAGGTAGGATAGCTTGAGCTCAGGAATTTCAGACAAGCCTGAACCACTGCACTTCAGCCTGGGCAACAGAGTGAGATTCTGTCTCTAAAAATCAAAAACAAAAAAAGGTAGCAGTGGTAAATGTTATGTGTGTATTTTACCACAATTTAAACAATTAAGAAAAAGGAAAAAAATAAATAGAAATGAAAGATTTCAGGGGTTACCTTTCCCATTATCTTTTTTTTTTTTTTTGTCAAGGAATCTAGTAGAGAATTGTCTTCAGATTACCAAAATGACAAGAGACCTCAATATTAGAACTGGCAGTGGGCACTAAATGTATTATGACAGTACTTGTGTGTCTATGACTAAGAAGAGAAAGATTCTGGTAGGTAATGCTTGTATGATTTGAGAATGCAGACATAGTACCACAATAAAATGAGGAGAAAGATGGGAGAGCATATGTAAAAAAATGTTCTATAATCAGGAATCATTATTGATGGCTTTAGTGTTGTTATTCCAAGACTCATGTATGTATACAAGTATAATGTAGGAAAATTAAAGTAAATTTCTTAAGCTCCCAAATTTGAATTAAAAATATCATTATGAATTCATGATATATTTAGACGTTGAGCATTGATGACTTCTACATTCAAAAAAGAGTGAAAAACAAGACATGATGTGTCTCCAGGTGAAACAACCCAGTACCACCATTAGTCTTGCCAAAAGCATCAAATTGAATGTAATTAAGCCTCTTGATCCAGTTGTCAGTTTGCAAGAAATACCAAAGAAAGAGGCTCATGTTGAATTGTCTGTGTGTGCAACCAGTAAAATCCAGGCGGCAGGAAACTCTACATGTATGGCACAGGTTCTTCAACAAATACATAGTAAGGTGAAAAAATGGTTGGAGGGAAAAATATCTCAACTAGAATACCTTCTTCACCTTGCATTTATATTGGAAGAATAATAGAAGAATTTAAGAATTGCCTTAAAACTCCTGAAATTTCTTAAACAATTGGTTGTACGATAAGAAAACGTAGGGAAGATTTGAGGATTCAACTCATGGCAATGATAGCAATAGCTATTATGCATGGAAAGCCTACCACATATCTGGTACTGTAATAAGAACCTTCAATGTATTATCTCTAATCTTTATAACAATTCTGTGAAATAGTAAATATAATCCCCATTTTACAGTTGAGGAAATAGAAGCACTGACAGGTTAAGAAAATTTCACAGATACTTAATTAATACATAGGTGAGTCAGTGGGCTAACCCAGGCCAATGGACTTCATAGCTCATAATTTTTAACTACATTGTATAAAAAATTAACTTTAAAATGTGTATTAAGAAGCCTATGTTGTAACCTTAATGCTATCATTTGGGAACTTAAAAAGGTTGTGTTAATAAATCTTTTGTTACAGTTCAGACATAAAGGTAAAAAGAATGGTGTGGGATTTAGTATTAGCCAAATGGTATTGGCATCTAATCATCAGTGTATCAGAAAGAATTTATATTGGACATTAATTTTTGGCTCTGTAGAGATGTCATATTTTTGAACTCTTATTCTATGCTTTGAGAATTGTCAAGCACTGCTTCTAAACATTTTATCACTTTCAATCTTATTTTGCATCTCTCATTTTATGGAAATTTTGTTTAGCTACATACTTAAAATCTTGGTTTCTGATAGAATCAGAACAAGATTTTGATGATGCCCCGAAGGCAAAGTGAGAAACAATTAAAGTGTTATTAGTATTCTATAACTGATCCCTTATACCATGGAGCTAAGCTTCTTGAAGAAAATAACTTCTGAGATGCTGACCCAATGTAACTGTGTTCTCGGCTTAGCACAGCCCAGATATTTCATGCATGGTAAACAGGGAGCTGTCTCCAAAATGGCACTGATTTTAGGGAATTTCTCATTTTGATTGGGCAGCACATACATTACAATCCATTTTACTTCATGATATCTTTACTTAGATGCCACCATGGGAAGCAGCATAATCTTAGAGTAGCACGGACCACCCCAGAGATTTCTGGAGGGTATTGCAATAATATTTCAATTTGCTATAAGGCCAAGAGTTTCATGCAGAACCTTTCTCTTTCTTTCTGTTTCTTTTCCTGTCTGACTCATTCTCACTCAGCTTAAAGCCCATCTTGAAATGGTGTTAAATCTAATACCACTCTCAGATTTCATCAATCTTTGAAGTTGGCCAGGGCTACATAGAGTAAAAAAGGCAAGCAAAAATGGGCCTCTATAAATTAGAGATTGGAAAATACCTATTAGAACACCAAGATTCTGACAAAACTTTCCCCTCCAATACACAGGGCTTGAAATTGAACTGGTTTTCTCCTTGGACATGCCTCAAAGAATTTTAACACCTCCTTTGTAGTGGATTGTAATTCCTTGTGCATCCCTTGCTCACATTACCTCCAATTCTTTATTCCTGATTTTTAAATGAAGGTGATAACTTTTGTTGCATTACAAATTTACCAGGATTCCATAATCTGCATGTTGTTGATTTAGTCCCTGTTCTGGAGATTTTAGGATGCTAACAAATTGATGTAAATAAGCTTGGACCCCTGCCAAGGAATATAGAGAGCCACTGAGCAGCTTTTCACATGGAAGGTCAGTGCATTTTTAACAACATAGAGAAAAAAGATGAGCCTTGGGTATGTTTTAGATCCAGGAAAGATGAGGCCAGAGAAAACCATCTTCCCTCCCTTAGAAGACTTTGTGGAAGAGGGGGATTTTTAGGAATTGCTTAAATGATGGATGAGCTACCACCTGTTTCACAAGGATTCGGTGTCGCTGAATAAGATACTTTCAAATCACTCAGGTATTACTGGAAGAGATACTGTACAAATACACAGCCAGATCTGTGTTCGAAGTGGCCCTTTAACTTTGGCCAGCCACTTATTCTTTAAATAATCTAATCTCCTCTTCTGAAAGTTGATGTGTGTATATTTGTACTTTTATATGTGAAATATCCAATTGTGGTTAATATGGGCAATAATTTTAAGAATGATATAAAACAAGATCCATAGCATCACTGAAAAATGTAATGGATTTGCACAGTGAAGTGTCTTTGGGATTGATTAGGACTGTTTTGCATGACTTGGTAAAGGTAAAATGTCATCTCTCTTTTCTTCAGACAAATGGATTTGGTTATTTTTTTTTTTGAGATGGAGTCTCACTCTATCACCCAGGCTGGAGTGCAGTGGCACAATCTGAACTCACTGCAACCTCCACCTCTCAGTTTCAAGCAATTCTCCTGCCTCAGCCTCCAGAGTAGCCAGGATCATAGGCATGTGCCACCATGCTCTGCTAATTTTTGTATTTTTAGAAGACACATGGACCTACTCTTAGGACCAAATTAGGACCATAATAAGAAAATTTATTGAAAATGATCATATTCTCTTTTACTATGAACTTTCAGACTATAATTTTTTATAGTGGTCTGGTCTTCCTAATTATGTTTGAAATCCTGACTTTTATTTCTTTTTCGATTCTTAGGGGAAACTAATTTAATTAGTAAGTTATCAAAATCTTTTGATCTTTAGTAAGTACTTATTATGTTGGGAGTTTATAAGCTAAAAATAAGAAAAACAACAGGAACCCCTGAAAGATTCAATAAAACTTTCTAATTCTAGACCTAACATTTGTTGAGTGACTTGAATAAGTCACTTAACATCTCTATGGTTCACCTCCCCTTCTGCCCAAAATCTAACAAATCTCTCTCCTCTTATTTCCCCAAATGCCAATGGATGGATAAATGAATAGGTGGGTGCAAGGGTGATACATGGATGGATGCACGGTTGGATATGTGGACAGATGCATATTTGGGTGTGTGGACTGATGCATGGTTGGGTGCATGGATGGCTGGATGGGTGAGTGCATTGATGGGGTGCAGGGTTGGGTGCATGGATGGATTCATGGATTGAAACCTGGTTTAAAGGAAAGGTGGAAGGACATAGAAAATAAAGTGTTTTTATTAAAAAATGAAATTAATCCAACAGAAGAATGAACTGAAATAAAACTGGAAAAACTGATAAAATTCGTAGAAATATTTCTTTACCCCTGAAAGGAACTATAGTGCCTAAAATACTTTTTAAAATTTTTCAAAAAATGTGTTTGTGCCAAGCTCCATGTTAGATAATATCTCAGATGTTTTCTTTGATAAGACGCCTCTATGTTTTATATGACAGAAACTTTATAGCAAGAGTCCTCCATTTGTATAATAAGATATTTGCAATCCATAGAGACAGCCTCTTGCTGTTTATCTTACGGTCCAGTCCAGTTCATCGCTGGGTCTGAAAGGAGAGGTACTGAACATCAGTTTGAAAGGTTCCTCAGAGCATCCAGAGCCCCCTGGTATAGGTAAAGCTAACCAGGGGAGCCATTGTTGTGTTAATTTGTTTTGTTAGATTAATGATTCTTCTGTTAATATTTAACCTTTTGTCAAATTGTGATGCATAAGGTTGTACATCTAGATCAATACAAATGAATAATGAGACAGGCATATTTTTTTCATCTCATTTATTTTCCTGCTAGTACACAACAGTGTTTTATTGACATTGTGTTTCAAATGGTCCATTATTAATTAAACTTAGAGAAGGACATATCCTTTTACCACATGAAAATAAACACCAATGTTTCCCCGCTTTGATCTTTCCTGAGGACTTGGAATAGTAAAAAGTCTCTTAGGACTGTGGATGGAGGGGAGAGTGAGGTATGCTTCATGGAGTGTTTGCAGATTGGGCACTATGTACTATGCCCTGAGGGGCAGCTCTGAAAGTTTCTGTGTGTTTTTATGGTTAGGATGTTATTGGCAATGATGCTAAATAAGAAATGCAACAGTAGCTGGGAGTTTCTTCAAATGGCATGGTTTTAAATTACTAGATCTCCCAGAATAGAAAAGAATAATAAAGTACAGGTTTCCTCAATCCCTCACAATATCATTTTGCCAGTTTTATATTTTAAAAGCATCCTCATTTATGCATTCTCTCAATAAAATCTGTCAGGGAAAAGTCCTCCCTCCACACAATGTAGTAATAAGAGCAGAAGCTTCACCATCATGTAGGGGTTCTGCGGAGACGTTCTTCTTTCAAATCCACATTTCTCACCAGGGCTCTGAACTCTCTGCTTTGTATTTGTCTGTCTGTGTGTCTCTCTGTCTAGCTCCTTTGCTTTTCTCCTGCACATCTGCTCTTTCTCCTCCCTCTCTGTCGTCTGGACCCCTCATCCTCTGTCCAAATGATGCAAGGATGCTCTACTCTCTCCAAGTTCACATGCCACTGCCAGCCACTTATAGGGACTGATGAGCAAATTTTGATTCCAAATTCACAGAAGAAAGAAGCTGTTTGGCCCTGCTTGGGCCAGATGGTCCAATGTGGCTGTACGTCACCCATCTCCATGGGTGTGGAAAGAGGGGTGATTGTGGGAGGAGGGAAATAATCATGACCTAGGCAGACCCTCCAAGATGTGTCTACTACAACGAGGTACCTCATAAAGGTGTGCTGAATGGAAAGAAAGACAAGGAATTGGAATAAATAATGTCTATTTAATTGCAAATTGTACTTTCTTCTTGAGGGCACATAAATTTAAGAAACAGAATAATTATAACAGCATTTTCATAAATTAAGTAGTATTAGGCTTAACCCGAGTCACGGCTGGGTGCCCAACACAGCAGGGGTTTAATAAAGGCTTGTTAACTGTCTAGAACTCTGTTGAATTTAATTTAGCTTGATTTAGCATTTCCTATATGCAAAGTGCTTGACAACAATTCCATTTCCTGATATTTGCAGTCTTCCTGAGAACCTGAAATGCTATTTCTCATTTTATAAATGTGAAGCTATAATTGCCCAGTGAGACTCATTTCTTTGTGGGAGTAGGGTGGAAACAGTGGTTAAGGACACCAAATTAGATCCAGATCTTGGCTTCTCCGCTCACTAGTTTTGTGACGTTGGTCAAGTTACATAATCCCCTTGAGCTTCACTTTCATCTCTTAAACTGATATAATAGAAGTTACCAGGCCAAGGTTTCATGAGAATTAATTGAGAGCTTGGAACACAGAAGGTGCTCAGTATGTTAGCTCTTAATAATTGCAATAGTTATTGTTGTACAAGATTTTACTGCATGTTAGGCAACAATTTCTTAAAGAAGAGTCCCAGGAATGCTGTAACACAAATGGCTTAAGAGTGCGTGCTGTTGTTTGCCTGATAGCTCCCTGTAACTGATACGCTCAGATTACAGGCTCAAGTATATGTGTTTTATTCTCTGCATCACACACAGAGTTCACCCCTCCTCATGGGTGTTGGTCTGTTGGATCCTCCTCTTCAAGAGACAGACCCAGCTCTGAAATATTGACTTGAAGGTCTGGGTAAAGAATTACCTTGCTGCTCTTACCTAAAGAAGAGAGAGCAAAGCTAAGGGGCAGGTGATGTGGTTTGGCTGCGTCCCCACCCAAATCTCATCTTGTTGCTCCCATAATTCCCATGTGTTGTGGGAAGGACCCAGTGGGAGATGATTGAATCATGTTGGGGGGAGCCGTCTTTCCCATGTTGTTCTCATGATAGTGAATGGATCTCACAAGATCTGATGGTTTTAAAAATGGGAATTTCCCTGCACAAGCTCTCTATTTGCCTGCTGCCAACCACATAAGATGTGACTTGCTCCTCCTTGTCTTCCACCATGATTGTGAAGCCTCCCCAGCCATGTGGAACCGTAAGTCTAATAAACCTCTTTCATTTGTAAATTGTGCAGGCTCGGGTATGTCTTCATCAGCAGGCTGAAAATGGACTAATACAGCAGGTATGGAGAAGCCATGCACATTTCCAAGCAGAGCATAGGAGCATTGTGTGAGCACAGGAACAGGTTCAAAACAAGGCTGAGCAAGGAGAGAGGGCCCAGGCCTTAGTTAAAAAATGATACTGGGGACCTGGAGGAAGCTGCCAGGGGAAGGGCTAGGGGTTTGGTAGGGAGAGGAGCTAGAGTTCAAGGCATCATGCTGGGGCAGAGGCCATTATTATGCAAATGTGATACTGGTCTTAACAGTGATCCGAAAGCATTTATATGCTAATTATTATAATCATATACTAATTATTATAATATTGGTTGTGTGTTGACTGGCTTTCTTACTGCTAATTGGAAGAACTCAAAGTTGTCCTAGTAATGTGGGATCATGGTACTGTCTTCAGAGCAGCTAAGTTTAATCAGACCATAGCATCAGTGTTGGTACATTGGTGTACCATTGTATATAAGGTACAATCCTTATGATTTCATTATTAATCATGGCTGCAGCGCTATCTTGAAATCATCTGAATACCATTTAGCCACTTGTTGATTACTTCAGTTATTCCAACTTTGTTGAGCAGGCTCCAGTGAAACCCAGATTACCTAGACCCTACAGTCTAGAGGGAGAAATAGCTACATGTGCCATATATGCACATGATGAATGTTTTATGCAGCTTAAACTTGCTTCTCACAGATTTGGGAAGCAAAAGTGTAGTGCAAAAAATACAAGACAGTTGGCAGATACACCCATGTCTCTTTTATCTATGCTGTCAGAGCTAAAAACTCTTGACTGAGCTGTAGAGGGTCAACAGATGGCCAAAGCATCAACCAGAGAAGCAAGTTCAGCCTGAATCCAACTCATTAGGATTCTAGGTCAGGCTTCAGGCAGGAAGCCTGAACTCACAGGTCAGTGGAAATAGACAGGGGTTGATGCAAGTGACCTTCAACATCAAGACCTGATTGCTCCTGCCATTGAGACTGGCAATGTGGAAGGAAAGGGCAATGATATACCTTCAAGCTGGGATTATAAAAGCAGCCTATGGTTTTAGTCTGAAGTTGGAAGGAAACAAATGTGTTCTACGAGGGTCTGGCATTCACAGGAAATTGCTATCTTGGGAGAGAGTTGCCAAGCTAAGACTCTCAAATCTGGCAGGGTTTGCATAGTTAAGTCCTAGATGAGAGTTCATGGTCAAACGTTTTCTTTACAGTGTAAAGCCATTTTTTTTAAGGGAATTAGCGGCACTGAACAGTGCCCTTGTGATTTCCTGTGATGGGGGAAATGATAATTGAAGCAAAACATTGCCATTCTACAAATTCTATATTTATTCATCCAATCAGTCAGTATCTTGCAAGCACCCACCATGTAAGGGACCACTAAAAAGCTCTGAATTACAGTAGTGCAAGGTAAAGTTGATGCTCTTCTTTGAGAAAAGGAGAAATAGTGGGCTAGCAAGAACATAGCAGAAGAGATGTATTCACCGTGTACCCTGCTCCCAGGCATGCGAGAGCACCCACAGGTGTGGTGTCTGATGAGGGCCTGCTTCCTGGTTCTCATGTGTCTCCAGGGGTGCAAGGGCAAGAGCAGCCTCAGGTGTACATTATAACGGCACCAATCGCATTGATGAGGGCTCTTCCCTCATGTCCTAATCACTTTTTTTTTTTTTTTCCTGAGACGGAGTTTCACTCTGTCACCCAGGCTGGAGTGCAGTGGCACGATCTCGGCTCACTGCAACCTCCGCCTCCCAGGTTCAAGCGATTCTCCTGCCTTAGCCTCCCAAGTAGCTGGGATTACAGGTGGGGGCCCCCACACCCGGCTCTGTGTGTGTGTGTATTTTTACTACAGACAGGGTTTCACCATGTTGGCCCGGCTGGTCTTGAACTCCTGACTTCAGGTGATCCGCCCACCTCTGCCTCCCAAAGTGCTGGGATTGCAGGCGCAAGCCACTGCGTCCAGCCCCCTAATCACTTCTGAAAGACCCATTTCCAAACACCATCACATTGGGAATTAGGTTTCAACATATGAATTTTCCAGGGACACAAACATTCAGTCTAGAGCAGCTCCTTAAGCCATGAACAATGCACTTTATTCCTCAGGCTGTCACTTCACCTTCAGCCCTCAGGTTTTTGCAATCGTGTCTACATGGCCTCTCACTTTGTTTTCCTTAGCCATTTCTGGTAGGCTACTGGGAAGGACTTAAAATGGCTCTAGGTCAGCCTTCCACCTTCAGCCCCACATAGTCCACATCTTATTCCTAGTAAAGACTCATGCTTTTGTTACCTGGACATATTCTGGAAATGGAGACCAATCCCCATGCTGCCATCTCTATTTAACTCCCACCTACTCAATTGCTCAAGCAATCGTCAGATCCCAGTCTATCGGGTCCTTGGCTGTAGAAAATATACACCAGATTCTCCTTTGATGTGCTGCTGGACACAAGCCTTAGTCCTTCTCCATGGAAGGTGAGTGAGGACTTGTAGCACACCAACAGCTCTCTCAAAAAACACCCTCTCCCAATTTCCTCACCACCCAGTCCTTTTATACCCTCATTAGAGGCAAGGGATTTAAAAGTCAGGAAACCACGTTCTAGACAAGTTCTTTGAAAATTTTGCTCATTGTACCTCCTTTGGAATCTGGTCTGTCTTGAATCTTGGTGCCTCAACTAAAACTTCCAATGTAACGTTCTGCTATGTAGATTTGGTAACACACTGCTGGGCGTTTGGGAGAACCAGGCAAAAAAGAAAGGAATGTCCTCTGTGCTCCTTGATAATGAAAAATGGATATTGGTGGAGAGATAGGGCAGAGGGGAATTCACTGGCAGAATTTGGGATGAGTCTAAAGGAGGAAGAGAAATGAAACAGAGAAGGGAGAAATCAAGAAAAATGTAGACTTTTAATGGAGCATCTGAGAAACACTTGTTGAGAAGATGGGTCACTGCTCTGGTTTGAAGTCATAATTGATCAAGGAAATATGCCCAGTTAGAGTCTTTGTCTCCATCCCAAGGCTGCTATTTTGGTTTCAGGGAAGCAGCTCAGTGATTCCTGAGAACATACAGTTTACGAAAGAGCCGTTTGGTTTGTGAGAACACAACTGAACTGTGGATTCCTTAGTGGTCAGACAGATCATTAGTTCTCTCCATCCGCAAATGGCTCTATTTGCCTTACATTATAAACCAGCTCATTGAAGAACAGAAGGCTTATGCCAAGCCTAATAATCAACTCTGCCACTGGAAAGCACTGTCATTTGGCTTCTGGATTTTTAGTTTTTTCCCTCTATAGGCATAAAATTTGGGGGCCTGTCTTAGGAAACCATGCAGGTAAAGCTCAGTCATTTGTGTCTGAAATGAGATGTCTGTTGGGATAATTGCAATCTGGTCCCAGAACAGACCATGAACCCGCCCCAGTCTCATCCAGGGCAGTGATGAGGAGTTATGTGTACCTGTGGTTCCTAGACCAGAAAGCATAGTGGATGCCCACACTGTAACTGTCCAGATTGGGGCTGCTGAATAAATTTTATGAGTGTCAAGATTTCAGTGGTGAAAAGTTTGGCATTCTCATTTACCAATTGCATTATCCCATTCAGAAAACAGTGGCTAATGTGGATGAAAAATGGAAGGCCAATTTTAATCTACCTCCCAAAGCTTTCTCATTGATTGGGACATTCTAACTGTCTTTTACTCAATGCCTGCTCCTTAGAGCCACTGTTTTAGCTCCCTACATGTTTTCTTCCTCACATAGTGAATACATTTGGGGTATTTTTCCAAGTCACCAGTCCCCAACTTTAACTGACCTCACTATTGAAATCTAACCCATCCCCTTCCCCAGGAGCCATTCTATAAAATGTGAGCCCATGCCCCAGCCTCAATCACATTAGACCAAGTTTGAGTGACATCCTACAAGCTGGACCAATCAGAATTCCTTCCTTCTAAATTTGGAATTGAGATCAACAGGTAATCAGGGAGATTATCTCCATGTGTCTGGATACATAATGGCTACACTCAGGAACCCTGGTGAAGCCTAGAACAAAGTGAGGCAACCTACAGGGAGAGCAGGGAATGATGTGGATTCATAAAGAAAGAGAGACAAGGGAGAGGGAGAGAGTGCTGAGTTCTTGGCAACATCCAGTGCCCAGTTGTAACCTTTCCTGAGGCCTGGCTGCATTCTTGGTCTTCGTTTCCATGTGGAATGACAGCATGATCTGGTTTGTCCAGTTTAATTATAATGGTGCTCCCCCTTTCACCAGTTTAAAGTCCACAGACACCCTATTTCTATGGGACTTCAATTTTAGTCACGTAAGAGAAACTCTCTTGAGCCTAAGTTATCTCAAGTTAGGTTTTCTGTCTTGCATGAGGACCGATGCCTATTGCAGCCTTAACAAATAGACATTTTAGAGAGTTATCTCCATTTTGCAGATGAGAAAACTGAGGCTCTGGGAAATTAGGCAAGTTATCCAAGGTCAAACATATAATAAATAGTGGAGCCGGCGTTTGAACCAGATCTGACCACCTCTAAAGCCCATACAGTTTTCACTGGACTTTAGCATTTCTCAAGGACACTGACTTTAGTTGTTTTTGTAGTCAACAGCAATTTTGTCTGTCTCAAAGCCTCTAAAGACAGACTGGGTGTCCAAAAAAATGAATCCCAAACTTTTCTAATTAAATATCTGCTTTCCAATTGCTCTTTGAAATATGAGATAGAAAATGGCAATGCTGATGAAGATGAAATTAACTCGGGCAGAAGCCTGAGCTGAATTTGGGAAAGATGATTAGTGGATCGAATGCTGGAGAAAACAAAGAGGTTGTTTGCCTTTTTCCTACTGTCCATGTGTCACTGAAATGGTGGACACATTCCCACCTGAGAGGACTGTAATTAGAAGGTCTTTTGGATAAAAATCTGAATGCAACAGAGGGACCATGAATTAAAGTGTATGTGTTCTCTGTACTGATCTGGTTTCATTAGCCACTGGACCACATCTTTCTCTAGTATACATCAGGGATCATTACCTAGAGTGGCAGTCAATGCAGCCACTGGCTGAGACTAGAAGGCCCATTAAACACTGATTCTTAGACTTTTTTCTCCCCAATCAAGTAAAGTCATGACTTTCAGAAATGAGTCATTATATATGTTTTTAATTAACCTTAACTGGGTGCCAGCTTTTTTCATATAGGTCAGCTTTGACTTAACGAATGTAATGTGGCTAGATTTTTTTTTCTTCAGGGAAGACGTGGCTCTGGTTAGTATTGCAAAAAAGTTTTTGAACTAGACTTGCCCAGCCCAGCATAGTTTTCTCTCAGGGATCCAGCCCAAACTCCCACCAGAAGGAATCTCCCTTTCTTCTAATCACTACCACACACAAAATCCATCTACCTTTTGTGATATATTCATCACTGGCAGAAATCAGGGACCATGGAAGCTAAAAAGCGCTATGCCAATAGGACTGGCGGTTGGCATGCTTTTCCAAGTGAAGTGCTTATGCTTTTCCCTGCCTCTCACTCTATCTTCTTAATGGCAAAGGATGTGGTGCTAATTTTACTGGTCAGCAATCGGAAGAGATCAATAGCAAACAGAGGTGCCAATTTGTAGAGGAGGTGTTATTTTTAAACAGCCTGCCAAACTCCAGAATTAAATTGTGGCTTTAAGGGCAAAGAATGGACAAACCAGGTCTAATAACTCTTTATTCTTTCCAGTTTCCCATATTTTATCATTGTCTTGTTTTCTAAATGTAAGTTGCTCCGGCTGCTTTCAGAGAAGAATAGGGGAGGGATGGGAGAGGGGTAAAGGAGAGATGGAAGGGGGAGAGAAGAAAAGAATGTGAAAAGCTGCATGAATTATCAGGGCCCAGAGGATGACATAATACCAACCAGTAACTTTAAATTGTTGGCAGTGTCTGTACTGCTGACTCTGTTATTGGCCGGTCCCCACTGAGGAAGATTATTTAATGCAAATTTGTCATTTCACTGTAACTCTCCAGCTAACATAAATAAAATTTCAACATTTGCTCAACATTGCAACCAAAGATACAGACAAAGACATCATCTAATGCCTGGGGTAATTTCTCCTCAGTCAGATTTCTTTCCCAGGACAAAGTCATTCAATTTTGCTGCTGTATAGGTCAGGCCTTAGGAAAGAGGTCCCAGATCCGTTGAGCATTCTCTATCTTCATATGATGTGCCCTGTATGTGGAATAAATGGTACTGGGTGTGGGGGAGATGGTTTGGTTCTGAGGAAAACAGTATAGAATAAGCGAGATGATTCCTGGTCTTCCAGTCCATAGACCAAAGTGCACTATCCCTGTAGGGAAATATATGAAGGGAAGGGCCACTAGGGCAAGTGGGAGGGGCACTGGTATTTTCAGAACATTCCTTCATGTTTTAATTTGGAGGAAAACGCATCCCTTTTGTGTTTTCACTACTAGATTACCCTGAGGAGGGATAGTCAGAATTTTTTTTTTTTACTTTTAAGTTCAGGGGTACAAGTGATAAGTCCAGGTTCATTACATGGGTAAACTTGTGTCATGCAGGTTTGTTGTACAGATGAGTTCATCACCCAGGTATTAAGCCTAGTACCCATCAGTTGTTTTTCCTGATCCTCTCCCTCCTCCCACCCTCCAGCCCCGATAGGCCCCATTGTGTTTTGTACCCCTCTATATGTCCATGTGTTCTCACCATTTAACTCCCACTTACAAGTGAGAACATGCGGTATTTGGTTTTCTGTTCCGTTGTTAGTTTGCTAAGGATAGTGGCCTCCAGTTGCATCCATGTCCCTGAAAAGGACATGACATGGTTCTTATTTTTTTAAGCAACTATTTAAAATGGAAGTGGGAGGCAAATCCTGCTTAGCCCAGATTTGAGAGGAAAGAGCAAACGAGTAGACCATGCACAGTAAGTAATTTCCAAACGATTCTTTATCTTCAGCTTGAGATATTTCCATGAGGTGAGAGAGTCACACATTCTCATATATATTTACACCCAAATTACTGTACCAACATTTAGATCTTTCCCAAGTAACAGTGTGAAACCAGCAGCTCAGAAGTATTTATAACTGAGATGCATGATTGGTGGCACAATAATTGTTTTATAAAATACTATACCTATCATTTTCAATTGCTGACTTAAGGTGGATGATCTGTATAAAAAATAAATTATTTGTGTTAAGGAAATGGTGATTAAATATGGGCTTTGTGTGTTAGTCATTAATCTTTCCATTTAAATGCAAATTTTCATTTCAATCCCTACCTGAAAATACTCACATCTAATAAGAAACAAGTTTGATTTTCTGATTTATTATTTCAGACAAAGCCTTTGGAATATGCATTTTCTTTTCATGGGAAAGAGTGGGTTCTATTTACATTTTTCAAATGTATTTTAAAAACCCAGCCAACCAAATATCACTTGCAACTCAAACATGAAAGTTATTTGGTTGGCCAAGAGACGTCTAGACGTATGGGTGTGTGTGTTTGAGAGACAGGTGTTGAAGTGGATATCCACTCTCCCTTGGTGATCCCCAAGTCATGAATTACTGGGGATCTTGGAGATACTGCTGGAGTTTGAAAACCCTGGTGTTCACCAAACATTATCTTAATAGTAGAAAAAGTATATCTTGTCTATGTATTTTAATAGTAATTATTAGTATTGCACAGCAGGAGGTACCATATTAAACTCCAAAGTAGGTTCATTCATCTGATCCTCACAATAACCCGTTGACGTAGCCATTATTTTTATACTCATTTTATAGATAAAGAGGTGAGACCCAGAGAGATTAAGGAGCTGGTCTAAGTTTATATGGATGTTAAATAAAGGATAGGTTGACACCAATGCCTGTGAATTCACCCGTAGACCATGCAGCCTTCAGAGATTAAATGTTATTTAAAGGCATTTCTGATGAATTGTTTTTCAAAATCAGTGTTTAAAAAAATGCGGTCCTCAAGCATGAGAAGGCTAAGAGCCCATGCTCTTATTTAATCAGTACCTACAGTTAATCAAGTTGGTTGTAGTCAGCTGAATTCTTCCTAAAACTAGGAGATCAAAAGAGATGGGCAAGGGAGCAACCAAGAATATGCAGTTCATTCATTAACTAACTCACTTTTCACTCAGAGGAAATCATACAAGCTTTAGGTCAGGTGCTCAAGTACTCATCAGAAGGATGAAGAAAAGAGTCAACTACTAACAAGCCACTCTGTGAATATAGTTTTTCTGTTTCTTACAAACGGCCAGGTCAAGATGTCCCAAAGGAAAAAAAAATATTTAGAAGGTGAAGTAACCAGGAGGCTGAGGTAGGTGGATCACTTGAGGTTAGGAGTTTGAGACCAGCCTGGCCAACATGGTGAACCCTGTCTCTACTAAAAAAATAAAATCAAATAAAAATTAGCTGGGCGTGGTGGCATGCACCTGTAGTCCCAGCTACTCGGTAAGCTGAGGCAGGAGAATCGCTTGAACCCGGGAGGTGGAGGTTGCAGTGAGCCAAGATTGCACCACTGCACTCCAGCCTGGGTGAGAGAGCGAGACTCCATCTCAAAAAAAAAAAAAAAAAAATCAAGAAGGTGAAGTACAGATCAAGGTATAAAATGCAGTTACGAAGGAGTGCTTCCCTCTTTAGTAATATAGGGGAAAGAAATACTTGCGTAGGCTGCCACCCTGGAAAAAAATGTTAGTACTGGAGTATCATCTAGCAATGTCCTGTTACGTTACTGAGCTCCTCTTCTATCAAATCTATTACCAGCTTCACAGGCTTGTGGGAAGGCTAAGTTAGACAACCTCCACCTAGTAAATCCTCTAGCGCAGTAACTGATAGTTGCTCTTGTCACTGCTACCAGATCCCTCCCCCACCCTCACCCCCACCAACAAAGTGGTAAATGCAATGAAGAGAAAGAGGAAAATGCAACTACATTTTTTTCTTTTTAGGCTACAATGAGACATCTCCTATGGCTCTCTCTAAGAAGCTAGGAAGATTCTGTGGTCTTTAGGGGAGCCATTTAGTGGCTGCAAAATTGGTCATTAAAACAAGAAGAGTCCTGCCTGCTGTGCCTCACCCGTGCTCCAGAGATCACTCTGGTCTCTGACCTCTTCAATCTTCCCTGTTTTTATTTGGTGGTCGGTCCGTGCCCTGCCCTGCTCTGAGCATTACTAACCCGTAAGTGAGAGCTGGCAGGGGGGTCAGCCTCTGAAAACCCAGATAATTGTAAGGGTTAAAGCAGTTCACGGCATTATAATTAACTGCTGTATTAGGTGTTTTACAATCCTGACACCACCACAGAGAGAAAATGTTTAATCAGAATTGAAAGCCCCTTGGAATTAATCCATTTTCATGGTGGAAATTGCAGTGAAGGTATGAAATCAGGCCCAGGCGGGAGAATTAGCCCATTTTCCTTGCAGGTTGCATGCTAGTCACTGTCTTTCCTACAGCTGGTTACAACTTTACCACCCAGAACTTTCTATGCTGTGCAACAACTTTTTGTGACTACAGCAAAATCCATTTATCAGCCTTACCTGGAGTCAGGGTTCTCAACACGATTTCACCTATCAGAATTCTATAAACCACAACCTGTCTACAAAAATAGACTAGCATGTGGCCAGGTCGATCTGGAATGAGGCTTATGTCACCCAGTACTGACACTGATGCATCCCCTCTGATCCTCCCAGCAAAGGCACTGAGAATCACCTGTCCCCGCTCCCCCTGGCTAGCACACCTGACTGAACAACAGGGAGAAAGGAGGAGCTGGCCATATTCCAAGGGTGGCTGAGCCCTGAGTTACAACTGCTTCCTGCTCTATGATTCTATCCATAGGGCCCATAGCACAACACCTGCCACAAAATTGACAGTCCCCAAGTGGTTACTCTTTTACAGGCACCATCATTTTGCTACTGGGCTGGGACAAGTTACTTACCTGCTCAAACGTCTCACTTTCTTTATTAGAGAAATAACCTTGTGGGACTTAGGTAAGAAACAGAGGTAACAGATATAGGATGCCTAGGACATGGTATGTGCCTGAAATCATGAATGAGCACCATCGTGCAACAGAGGGTGCTCACAGGTGTCTGCTCGTATTATTGCAACAAATATTTGATAAACTTTGTCCTAGAAACAGAATAAAGATGGTCCTCTGGATTGAATAACTGCATTGGTGTGCTCAGACAAATATATTTGTTGATTTCCAAGCCTCTGAACTTTTGCACAGGCAAACATTACATAATTAATTATATTTAATAAAAGTTAGAAACCTCAAAAGATATATTATTTAAGTCAAACTTTAGTGCTTACTTTAAGAATAGGATGTTTTGTCCTTGGTGGTGACTACCTTGCAGGGAGCCCATTTGGACAGGTTGTAGCCATTCTGCAAACAATAGATTTCTGCCTATCACTGCCCAGCTGATGGACAATTTAAAAATGGTTTCTAGCACCTGTGAATTGCGGAGCTACCTATGCAAACACTTTACCATCTCCTAATAAGAAACAATGAGGTCTGCAATGCAATCAGGTCTGGAGGGTGGCCAGGTAATCTATTTGTACAGCGTGTCTGTCCCTGTCTGTGAAGGTGTTTATTTTTAGTTCTCCACTGTTTATAGCACCATCCCTCCTTTAGAGCCCGACAGCCCATTTGAGGGGCCTTAAACAAGCTGTTGAAAGCAAGAAACTGCTGAAAGTAGGAGGCAGCTGAGCAGCCGAGAAGCTGATTAGAGCAGGATTCACCTTAGGTGTCCGAGGTAGAAAGGTGGATTCAGCTTCGGCTTTGACAGAGTGTCAAGTAAGTTGGCCAACAAACTTTTAAAAGCCAGCCCCAGTGACACTCGCCTGGAGCTTTAAAGAAATAATGCCTGAGAGGACCTTGGATTGTGAGGGCCCCTGGGTACAAAGGATGGCACTGGGCATGTGACTTCTCACAAATGGCAGCAAGCTAGACTCCTGAGCTCAGACTGCAAATGCCAAGGGCAGAAGCAGGAAAAGAAACCCTGAGTCAGTGACGTTTCCACAGGGCCAGCTGGTTGGTGCCTGTTTGGGCTAATTTGGGGCAGCTGGAGGTCTGTGCTTAAGGTCACATTCATAATCGTGATAGTGTCAGAAGGTGACACCACCCAGACAGTCCCTGGACACCTGCAGGGGACAGAGCTCCAAGGTTATGAAAGTCAGCAATGACAGATCTCGGAGCAAGTTAAGTGTCACAGGGTCAAATTCTTTGCAGCAATGAAGGTAAAAGAGGCTGAGGACATTGCTTTTCTAAGTGGTACCAAGTACACTGAGTGCCCTAGATAAATATTAAATAGCAGTGATGACATCACACCACATCAAGTGTGTCGTTAGGACTCAGTAAGTCTGGTTGAGCCAGCTCAATGCGACCATCAGCAGAGGGACTGACCCCAAGGATTTTTAGTGTGGAAGGGGAAAATGGGAAGCAAAACAGCAAATACCAGAGACTGTAAGAGCAGCTGCATCTCTCAGGCCTGCCAGGCCCACAAAAGAGTTCACGACCACAAGCACTGGTCAGCAGGCTCTCTGCCTGGGTGTTTTTATTTACAGCAGACACAAGACGTGCAAGTAGTTTCACAGAGTACCCAGGGGGGAGGCAAAGGAGATGAGAGACCTTCCTCTCCAAGGTTTACAATCATATATGGCCCTTTAACTGGGAGGCACTTAAAGCCTTGGAGGCAATGGAGAAGCAAGTGGGGAGTTGACTTCTCAAGAACATCACAAAGGAAGAAATACCCTGCGGGTAGATGTTGCAGAAAGTATTCTCAGCTAATGGTGGGGTTTTGAGGAGTTACAGAAATCGAACATTGACCTCTGAAAATGGTGGAGCATTTTCCCTGTGAGTTTCTTGGATTCTTCTTTCTGTGCCCAATCTTCAGGTGGTGGGGTATCCATCAAGAGGTGGAATGATTTGTCCAGGTCTTGCAGCCAATCTGGCTGAACCCTGTCATATCTCTTAGCTGATGGTGAAAGGTTTTGGACCTCTGACTCTAAATAAGTGACATAACTGAACATCAAGTCACTGAAAGCTAGGGGTGAGTCATGGGAAGAGCATGGACTTCGGAATCAGAGTGAACTTGGCCTCAAACAACAACTCCACATTCACTAGCTTTGGGACCTTGGCAGAGTCGTTTAGCCTCTGAGTCTCAGGCTTCACGTGTATAATGTGGAAAAAATACTGCCAGCTTTGTCAGGCTAAGAGAGAATGTGTGCCAAGCACTTAGTACAGAATCTGGCAGAGTTGCCATTCAATTAACTGTATTTACCAATCCATGTTAATTGTAATAAAAACCAACAGGGAATTAGAACCAAAATAGCTACCTTTCAGGTCGGAATCTACTGATGAACTGAAACAGAGGAAGAACCTACAATTGTAGACTGTGTTTTAAGGTGCGTAACATCATGGCAACTATTTAAGTACATATTGTGGATAATTCTCTAGAGTTGTATGTTAAAAGTGAACATCATTATCTCCTAAATATTTACAAGCTAATCCATTACATGAAAGGATAAGAGAAAATAAAAGATTCTAGGCCAACGAAAAGAACTATGTATGGGTAGGTGTCTTTTTTCAACCAAATTGAGAATGTGGATAGGGAAAAATAAATGAGAACAAGAGAGACAATAAAGATACGATACTTCCAGCTCTGAGTAATGCAAATTGGAGAGGAGGACGGATTCCAGCAACTGGGATAGGTCAGAAGGGAAGAGAAGAATAGAAACCACTTGGCAGAAGATCTGAGAGTCAGCAGCTACCACAAAGGTGGAGGTGAGTCTCTGGAGACATCTGGTCTCCACC
The DNA here is from genome assembly GCF_028885625.2 of Pongo pygmaeus. Classification (NCBI taxonomy): domain Eukaryota; kingdom Metazoa; phylum Chordata; class Mammalia; order Primates; family Hominidae; genus Pongo; species Pongo pygmaeus. The sequence continues at coordinate 93,894,624 of NC_085930.1, read as the reverse complement.
TGCTGCCTCACAGCGTGAACTTCTGTGAAGTGGGAATCACTGGTGCTACTAGAACAAAGAGCCCATGCGGGCAGCCAAGCAGCATCCATCTGCTCAAGCTGGAAGCAGGAGACATGGGGAACACACAGGCTATTAAATATAAATAACCCATATCTTCATAAATATTTTATATGGCTGCATACAGAGAAGGTACCATATTTTATACCCTCGCTGCGAATCTAAATATTTTATTGTTGCCAATTTTGCCATTGACCTCAGCTACAGTGAGGTATTTGTGGAGGTTGACATTCTTTGGTTATATTACCAATGATCATTCCTGTCACCATGCGACATGATCATCTCTCCTGAGGAAATAATTGGCATCCATTGGCAAACACTGGACACTGATGGGTTTGTTTGCTTTTAAGTGATTCTGAGAGATGCACAAGTATGTGCACATATTAAGGAGAGGGTTTACTTTTAGAATGAAGAAACTTGAGGAAACTGTTATTCAGGAAGTAGCTTTCTGTGCTTGATTCAAATGAATAAAAGGCAATACATTTCTGAGTGGGGGCCTTGAAAAGATTTCTATTTTTGTGTAAAACCAGAGTGAATTAATACACAAAATGTGCTATATCCATGTGATGGAATAGTATCTTGTGACAAAAAGAAACACAGTACTGATATATGCTACAACATGAATGAGCCTCAAAAACATGCTAAGTGGAAGAAGCCAGACCAAAAATACGAACATGTATAATTCCATTTATATGGAATGTCCAAACAGGCAAATCCATAGAGACAGAAAGTCAGTCCCAAAGCAAGAGGGTCTCAACAAGAATTAAAATCCCAACCTTGCCTAATGTCAGAGTGGAAAAGGGGAATAATTAATAATGTGCATTGAGGTTTCTTTCTGGGATAATAGAAATGTTCTAAAATCAGATTGGGGTGATAGTTGTACAACTTTATAAATGTAACAAAAGCTGAAATGTGCACTTAAAATAGATGAATTTTATGGAATATAAGTTATATTTCAAACTGTTAAGGTGGAAAAAGGAGTGTGACTTTTGCTGGATGCTACTGGAAGACCTCTTTGGAAAAAAGGTAGGGATATAAGTTTTGAAGCCTTCCAGAAAGGTAATAAAATGGGGGCATGGGGACTGGAAGGCTGAACTGTGGACTCTGTTCCTCATGGTTACAGAAGCATCCTTCATCCCCTGACAAAGATGTGACCACAGTTCCCACCAGTTTGTCCTGTTCATATCCGGATACATGTCCTTGTATGTGCTGAGACAGATGCTCCAGCTAAAGGGAGAGTGAACAAAATAAAACTAGATCAGACCAGTCTCACAGGGTGGGGAGGGGAAGCATTAATAGCACCAAAAAGGAAAGAAAACTGGATCACAGGTGGCACAGTCCCAAGGCAAGAGGGTCTCACCAGGAGTCGAAAGTCCAAATTGAGTGTAAGCCAGATAGAGTTGTAATACAAGTAGCTTTGAGTTCTGGTAGCAGCAGAGAGCAGAGGTATCAGGGGTCACTGCACAGCACAGTAAGATGTGCCACGCACTGCATCCTCCTGTCAGTGTGACATCCTGCCAGAAGCTGCAATCCAGCTTATTATTCATAAATAGGATTGGGAATCACACTTGGGTATTTTTCCCCATCTGTCTAATTAAATGGTAAGTCCCAAAAGGCAGAGACCAAGTTGAGCTCCAGCTTGTGCTCTCAGCATAGTTTTTGGTGCTGGATAAATAGCAAACAGTAGTCTTGGAAGAAAAGACTAGCATTTTCCACAGGGCCTTTGTAGCTGACATGAAAAGAAACCCTTTGAGTGGAGTTGCAGAAGTTCCTCATTGTTTACTTATTTCTTAGTAAAAGGCTCACTCTTGTCAATCACATTTTTCATTTGTAGTAAACTAAGCTGACTGAGGATTATAAATGAAATAGTTTCATGTTGGAGTATAACCATGTAAAGCCTCAGATGGGAACTAGTTCTTGTTAAAACTAAGAAGCAACTGAGGAGTCACTGCCTCACATCAGTTCCTCTAGAAAGGGCTGGCCCAACTCAACCCAACACCTAGAGAGGTGCTGTCCAATAGAACTTTCTGCGATGATAGACAGGCCCTGTGACATAGAAGACATATGTAGCTAGTGGCTACCATACTGGACAACACAGCACTATAGGCTTTTTAGTACAGAAGATTCTGCAGCTTGTTGACAACCTGCATTGAAGTTTATTCTTATATAACAGTGACAAGTTGACATTAGGTGGTGGGCGCCTGTAGTCCCAGCTACTCGGGAGGCTGAGGCAGGAGAATGGTATGAACCCAGGAGGCAGAGCTTGCAGTGAGCCGAGATTGTGCCACTGCATTCTAGCCTGGGCAACAGAGTGAGACTCTGTCTCAAATAATAATAATAATAATAATAATAATAAAAATATCATGTTGATCTGTCAATTCAACAAGTATTTACTGTGAACTTTCTAAGCGCCAGGTACTACTCTCAACTATGGAGCTATCTCTGTAAAAAACAATACAAATAAAAAAAAAACTGGCAAGGCCATTGATTTCAAGGAGTTTATAATCTAATGTGTAGAAATAAACAAGAAACAAGAAGCAAATAAAGACATGGTTATAAATAATAATCAGTGTTTTCAAGGAAGCACAGGGAGTGTTGAGAGGGAGATTGAGCTTCTTTCAAGGGAGAAGCCAGGGAGTGTCTACCCAAGGAGGTGGGATGGAGGCTTCAGTTGGAGAAATTGGTGAGAAGGATTGTTTTAGGCAAAGGGAACATCATAGAAACCCCAGGTGGGAAAGAGCTTGATGTGTTTGAGGAACTAAATTAAGGCCAGTGTGGCTGGAACACAGTGGGTGAAAGGAGAAAGGAACAAGATCATGTTGATAGGTTGGGCAGGAGTCACTCATACTGACTATTTCCAGTATATCAGAAGGTCTTGGGAGGATTTCAAGAAGAATGACATCAATCAGATATAATGTGAAAGTTTACTCTGACTGCAAAATAGAGAGTACTTGGAGAGGGGCAGGAGAGAGAGCAGGGACACCAGTTAGGAGGCTGCTATGGTCAAAAAGTGAAAGGCAGCTGGCGATGCTGTAATCTAAGACATGAGCTGAGCCACGAAGATGATGGAAGTGGGGTGGATTTGAGAAATGATTCAGGAGGAGTAATAGAACTGAATGATTGATTGGACGTTAGAGCAAGAAGATGGAGAACTCAGAAATAATTCTCAGGTTTCCACGCTGAGAAACTGGTAGATTTTGGCCTCATTGGCACTATTGGGAATGGAATGCAGATCTTTCTTCCCACTCTAATTCTGTGTTGACTTTGCATGCCCACAGTCTTTTTCCTGATCGTGGAAGGCTGGTGATAACAGGGTCTGAACAAGACCATCCCATTTAGCACTGATGCATTTCTGTTTCCAGACCTATCACTTTAAAGCATCTTTTACTCCTGAAGCAAGAATGAGCTTGAAAAAAATTTTATATTAATAAAAATAAAATGCCTGTTACATAATGGCTTCATTTAACTCTAAAATCCATCATGTTATAGAACTAGAAACTTCTAGAGGGTTTGCTTCATCGGTTCTCAATTTTTCAGAAATGTGGGACCCCTCTGTAACAGTGAAGTCCACCTTTCCATATCATGGTAATAAAACTGTCCATCTGCTTCATTTAAATGAGATATGGGCTGGAAGAAAGATGCTAAACACATAGCCTCTGTGGAATTAGATTAAATTTTCAATTTAACCTGCTGAGATTATGAAAACAGTATGACCCACAGGGCTGAGGGAGTTGCAGCAATTACTATCCCGTTAAGAGTTACAAAAACAGTGGGATTTTTGCAAAATCATTGCCCCAGGCTTTATATCACCAGCTTTCGAACTATGTCCCAGAAAGATTAAGTACTTACCTAAATTTAAGGGACTATTTAAAGAAACCACACTCTCCTACTTCTTGACTCCCACTTAGCCTCACTATGCAAGGGTGAAGGGAGAGTCTGCAGCCAGGTTGAGTAATACTTTTCTCATCCTTAATCCTGCACAGCCCATCTCCTTTTTCTGTGCCTGATAGAACACTTACCATGGGTCTGGCAGGGACTGTACCAAGCCCCTTCATGCATTATTTCATTTAATCTTCACAAAAATTTCATGAGATAAGCTTTCTTTTTTTGTGTTATTAACAAATGAGGATATTGATACTTTAAGTTTTAAAGAATAACCATTTTATTTTTGGTACATATTTATTGATCAAGAACTACATGGTGACAAAAGTGCTATAAATTTTAGTGATTATAGATGAATTTGTATTTCATTCATTCCAACAATCTCTATCTGCTTGGGAAATTAGTTACCATGTCATTCATTTAATATTTAAACAGTATGTAGAATGTTATGGGTTTGAGGCTTCTTGCAATTAATTATTATGCCCCACCCCCGCCAGGGGTCCTTGGGTCATGATTGACATATTCTGATCAAACCAAAACTACTTGTTCTAGATTAGAAAACTGGACTTTAAAGAAGACAAGTGACTTGGCCAAGGGCATAGAACTTGTTGATAACAGAGTGGAGGCATGCACCTGGTCCTTCCATCTTTCCATTCACAATCTTTGCCACTATAGCTTCTGCCCTTATAAGGTGAAGATACTAGAAAAAAAGGTGATTACATCAGGACTGGCAGGAGAGTTGTAAATGCTATGAAGAGGAGTTGCCTGGAGATTTCTGCAGAGAAGGATCACGAGGCCCAATCTGTACTTACTGGAAAACAGTGCAGTGATTGATTAATAATGTCTACCATGAGTTCATGATTGGGAGTTAAGTCACATGTGCTATGTATTTGAATGTGACTGGGTCAAGTCTTTGTGGCTTTTAGGTGACTTTAGGCTGGTTATCCTTATGGCATGGAGCTGTGCTCCATTTTCTTCATGGTTGTCCTGGCCATAAAAGCCTTAAGAAGTCTGACATAGTGGCATACACCTGTAGTCCCAGCTATTTGGGAAGCCGAGGCAAGAGGATGGCTTGAGGGCAGGAGTTCCAGACTGTAGTGTGCTATGATGATGCCTATGAATAGCCACTGCTCTCCAGCCTGGGCAACATAGCAAGACCTTGTCTCTAGAAAAATATAATTTTTTTAAATTGGATTTTTAAAAAGTCTTCAGAAAGGAGCAACAGAATTCCACTAGCTCTGGGCACTGAAGGAAAATTTCCATCTCCTTTCCATCTTACTCACCAGCCTATGTTATTTGGCTACAATCAGATACCAGTAAAAAAATTCTACGCAGTTAAAAATTGAGCACTGTTGAGGTTCCAAGATGGCTGAATAGGAACAGCTCTAGTCTACAGCTCCCAGCGTGAGCGACACAGAAGATGGGTGATTTCTGCATTTCCAACTGAGGTACCTGGTTCATCTCACTGGGTCTTGTCGGACAGTGGGGGCAGGACAGTGGGTGCAGCACACTGAGCGTGAGCCAAAGCAGGGCAAGGCATCGCCTTACCCAGGAAGCACAAGGGGTCAGGGAATTCCCTTTCCTAGCCAAGCAAAGCTGTGACAGATGGCACCCGGAAAATCGGGTCACTCCCATCCTAATACTGCACTTTTCCAATGGTCTTAGCAAACGGCACACCAGGAGATTATATCCCGCACCTGGCTCGGAGGGTCCCACACCCACGGAGCCTCACTCATTGCTAGTGCAGGAGTCTGAGATCAAACTGCAAGGGGGCAGCAAGGCTGGGGGAGGGGTGCCTGCCATTGCTGAGGCTTCAGTAGGTAAACAAAGTAGCCAGGAAGCTCGAACTGGGTGGAGCCCACCACAGCTCAAGGGGGCCTGCCTGCCTGTGTAGACTCCACCTGTGGGGGAAGGGCATAGCCGTAAAAAGGTAGCAGAAACCTCTGGAGACTTAAACGTCCCTGTCTGACAGCTTTGAAGAGAGTAGTGGTTCTCCTAGCATGGAGTCTGAGATCTGAGAATGGACAGACTGCCTCTTCAAGTGGGTCCCTGACCCCCGAGTAGCCTAACTGGGAGGCACCCCCTAGTAGGGGCAGACTGACACCTCACATGGCCGGGTACCCCTCTGAGACAAAACCTCCAGAGGAACGATCAGGTAGCAACATTTGCTGTTCAGCAGCCTCTGCTGCTGATACCCAGGCAAACAGGGTCTGGAGTGGCCCTCCAGCCAACTCCAACAGACCTGCTGCTGAGGGTCCTGACTGCTAGAAGGAAAACTAACAAACAGAAAGGACATCCACACCAAACCCCATCTGTAGGTCACCATCATCAAAGACCAAAGGTAGATACAACCACAAAGATGGGGAAAAAACAGAACAGAAAAACTGAAAATTCTAAAAATCAGAGCACCTCTCCTCCTCCAAAAGAACGCAGCTCCTCACCAGCAATGGAACAAAGCTGGATGGAGAATGACTTTGATGGGTTGAGAGAATAAGGCTTCAGACGATCAACCTTCTCTGAGCTAAAGGAGGAAGTTCGGACCCATGGCAAAGAAGTTAAAAACCTTGAAAGAAGATTAGACGAATGGCTAACTGGAATAACCAATGCAGAGAAGTCCTTAAAGGACCTGATGGAGCTGAAAACCATGGCACGAGAACTACATGATGAATGCACAAGCTTCAGTAGCCGATTTGATCAACTGGAAGAAAAGATATCAGTGATTGAAGATCAAATGAATGAAATGAAGTGAGAAGAGAAGTTTAGAGAAAAAAGAATGAAAAGAAACGAACAAAGCCTCCAAGAAATATGGGACTATGTGAAAAGACCAAATCTACGTCTGATTGGTGTACCTGAAAGTGATGGGGAGAATGGAACCAAGTTGGAAAACACTCTGCAGGATATTATCCAGGAGAACTTCCCCAACCTAGCAAGGCAGGCCTACATTCAAATTCAGGAAATACAGAGAACACCACAAAGATACTCCTCGAGAAGAGCAACTCCAAGACACATAATTGTCAGATTCACTAAAGTTGAAATGAAGGAAAAAATGTTAAGGGCAGCCAGAGAGAAAGGTCCGGTTACCCACAAAGGGAAGCCCATCAGACTAACAGCTGATTTCTCGGCAGAAACTCTACAAGCCAGAAGAGAGTGGGGGCCAATATTCAACATTCTTAAAGAAAAGAATTTTCAACCCAGAATTTCATATCCAGCCAAACTAAGCTTCATAAGTGAAGGAGACATAAAATACTTTACAGACAAGCAAATGCTGAGAGATTTTGTCACCACCAGGCCTGCCCTAAAAGAGCTCCTGAAGGAAGCACTAAACATGGAAAGGAACAACTGGTACCAGCCACTGCAAAAACATGCCAAATTGTAAAGACCATTGATGCTAGGAAGAAACTACATCAACTAATGAGCAAAATAACCAGCTAACATCATAATGACAGGATCAAATTTTCACACATAACAATATTAACCTTAAATGTAAATGGGCTAAATGCTCCAATTAAAAGACACAGACTGGCAAATTGGATAAAGAGTCAAGACCCATCAGTGTGTGTATTCAAGAGACCCATCTCAAACGCGGAGACACACAAAGGCTCAAAATAAAGGGATGGAGGAAGATCTACCAAGCAAATGGAAAACAAAAAAAGGTAGGTGTTGCAATCCTAGTCTCTGATAAAACACACTTTAAACCAACAAAGATCAAAAGAGACAAGGCCATTATATAATGGTAAAGGGATCAATTCAACAAGAAGAGCTAACTATCCTAAATATATATGCACCCAATACAGGAGCACCCAGATTCATAAAGCAAGTCCTTAGAGACCTACAAAGAGAGTAAGACTCCCACACAATAATAATGGGAGATTTTAACACCCCACTGTCAACATTAGACAGATCAACGAGACAGAAGGTTAACAAGGATATCCAGGAATTGAACTCAGCCCTGCACCAATTGGACCTAATAGATATCTACAGGACTCTCCACCCCAAATCAACAGAATATACATTCTTCTCAGCACCACACCACACCTATTCCAAAATTGAACACACAGTTGGAAGTAAAGCACTCCTCAGCAAATGTAAAAGAATAGAAATTATAACAAACTGTCTCTCAGACCACAGTGCAATCAAACTAGAACTCAGGGTTAAGAAACTCACTCAAAACCACTCAACTACATGGAAACTGAACAACCTGCTCCTGAATGACTACTGGGTACGTAATGATATGAAGGCAGAAATAAAGATGTTCTTTGAAACCAACGAGAACAAAGACACAACATACCAGAATCTCTGGGACACATTTAAAGCAGTGTGTAGAAGCAAATTTATGGCACTAAATGCCCACAAGAGAAAGCAGGAAAGATCTAAAATTGACACCCTAACATCACAATTAAAAGAACTAGAGATGCAAGAGCAAACACATTCAAAAGCTAGCAGAAGGCAAGAAATAACTAAGATCAGAGCAGAACTGAAGGAGATAGAAACACAAAAAACCCTTCAAAAAATCAACGAATCCAGGAGCTGGTTTTTTGAAAAGATCAACAAAATTGATAGACTGCTAGCAAGACTAATAAAGAAGAAAAGAGAGAAGAATCAAATAGATGCAATAAAAAATGATAAAGGGGATATCACCACTGATCCCACAGAAATACAAACTACCATCAGAGAATACTATAAACACCACAACGCAAATAAACTAGAAAATCTAGAAGAAATGGGTAAATTCCTGGACACATACACCCTCCCAAGACTAAACCAGGAAGAAGTTGAATCTCTGAATAGACCAATAACAGGCTCTGAAATTGAGGCAATAATTAATAGCCTACCAACCAAAAGAAGTCCAGGACCAGAAGGATTCACAGCCGAATTCTACCAGAGGTACAAAGATGAGCTGGTATCATTCCTTCTGAAACTATTCCAATGAATAGAAAAAGAGGGAATCCTCCCTAACTCATTTTATGAGGCCAGCATCATCCTGATACCAAAGCCCTGGCAGAGACACAACAAAAAAAGAGAATTTCAGACCAATATCCCTGATGAACATCGATGCAAAAATCCTCAATAGAATACTGGCAAACCGAATCCAGCAACACATCAAAAAGCTTATCCACCATGATCAAGCGGGCTTCAACCCTGGGATGCAAGGCTGGTTCAACATACGAAAATCAATACACATAATCCAGCATATAAACAGAACCAACGACGAAAACCACATGATTATCTCAATAGATGCAGAAAAGGCCTTTGACAAAATTCAACAGACCTTCATGCTAAAAACTCTCAATAAATTAGGTATTGATAGGATGTATCTAAAAATAATAAGAGCTATTTATGACAATCCCACAGCCAATATCATACTGAATGGGCAAAAACTGGAAGCATTCCCTTTGAAAACTGGCACAAGACAGGGATGCCGTCTCTCACCACTCCTATTCAACATGGTGTTGGAAGTCCTGGCCAGGGCAATCAGGCAGGAGAAAGAAATAAAGGGTATTCAATTAGGAAAAGAGGAAGTCCAATTGTCCCTGTTTGCAGATGACATGATTGTATATCTAGAAAACCCCATCATCTCAGCCCAAAATCTCCTTAAGCTGATAAGCAACTTCAGCAAAGTCTCAGGATACAAGATCAATGTGCAAAAATCACAAGCATTCTTATACACCAATAACAGACAAACAGAGAGCCAAATCATGAGTGAACTCCCATTCACAATTGCTTCAAAGAGAATAAAATACCTAGGAATCAGACTTACAAGGGATGTGAAGGACCTCTTCAAGGAGAACTACCAACCACTGCTCAATGAAATAAAAGAGGACACAAACAAATGGAAGAACATTCCATTCTCATGGATAGGAAGAATCAATATCATGAAAATGGCCGTAATGCCCAAGGTAATTTATAGATTCAATGCCATCCCCATCAAGCTACCAATGATTTTCTTCACAGAATTGGAAAAAACTACTTTAAAGTTCATATGGAACCAAAAAAGAGCCCGCATTGCCAAGTCAATCCTAAGCCAAAAGAACAAAGCTAGAGGCATCACTTTACCTGATTTCAAACTGTGCTACAAGGCTACAGTAACCAAAACAGCATGGTACTGGTACCAAAACAGGGATATAGACCAATGGAACAGAACAGAGCCCTCAGAAATAATACCATACATCTACAACTATCTGGTCTTTGACAAACCTGACAAAAACAAGAAATGGTGCAAGGATTCCCCATTTAACAAATGGTGCTGGGAAAACTGGCTAGCCATATGTAGAAAGCTGAAACTGGATCCCTTCCTTACACCTTATACAAAAATTAATTCAAGATGGATTAAAGACTTACAGGTTAGACCTGAAACCATAAAAACCCTAGAAGAGAACCTAGGCAATACCATTCAGGACATAGGCATGGGCAAGGACTTCATGTCTAAAACACCAGAAGCAATGGCAACAAAAGCCAAAATTGACAAATGGGATCTAATTAAACTCAAGAGCTTCTGCACAGCAAAAGAAACTACCATCAGAGTGAACAGGCAACCTACAGAATGGGAGAAAATTTTTGCAATCTACTCATCTGACAAAGGGCTAATATCCAGAATCTACAAAGAACTCAAACAAATTTACAAGAAAAAAAAAACCCCATCAACAAGTGGGCAAAGGATATGAACAGACACTTCTGAAAAGAAGACATTTATGCAGCCAACAGACACATGAAAAAATGCTCATCATCACTGGCCATCAGAGAAATGCAAATCAAATCCACAATGAGATACAATCTCACACCAGTTAGAATGGTGATCATTAAAAAGTCAGGAAACAACAGGTGCTGGAGAGGATGTGGAGAGATAAGGAACACTTTTACCCTGTTGGTGGGACTGTAAACTAGTTCAACCATTGTGCAAGACAGTGTGACAATTCCTCAGGGATCTAGAACTAGAAATACCATTTGACCCAGCAATCCCATTACTGGGTATATATCCAAAGGATTATAAATCATGCTGCTATAAAGACACTTAAACACATATGTTTATTGTGGCACTATTCACAATAGCAAGGACTTGGAACCAAGCCAAATGTCCAACAATGATAGACTGGATTAAGAAAATGTGGCACATGTACACCATGGAATACTATGTAGCCATAAAAAATGATGAGTTCATGTCCTTTGCAGGGACATGGATGAAGCTGGAAACCATCATTCTCAGCAAACTATCGCCAAGGACAAAAAAAACCAAACACCTCATGTTCTCATTCACAGGTGGGAATTGAACAACGAGAACACTTGGACACAGGAAGGGGAACATCACACACCAGGGCCTGTTGTGGGGTGGGGGGAGGGGGAGGGATAGCATTAGGAGATATACCTAATGTAAATGACGAATTAATGGGTACAGCACACCAACATGGCACATGTATACATGTGTAACAAAGCTGCACGTTGTGCACATGTACCCTAGAACTTAAAGTATAATAAAAAAATATATATACATATATAAAAATTCTGAGCACTGTATCCAAAAACCTTCCTTGACAAAGAAACAGAGGTTATGCCTAGTTGTGAAAAATTTGGATCATGATAATTGGGAGTACCCCTTGACATTTATTCAAAAATTTAAGTTGAAAAACTAAAAATGTAACATTTCAATGTTTCTGTGCTCCTATTTACCTCCAAACTGGCAATTGATTGCCCTTACATCTGAATACACAGCTGGGTCTTGAAGTAGCATTAGGAAAATAGAATTTCCAGTAGAAAGCCTGAGTCTACCCACAAACGGGGTATTGACCAGAAATATAAGGGCAAACTAATTCCATTACTTTCAGTAGAGTTTAACCTATGATCTTCACCCAAGCATATAGGTACCTCAGAATAAGAGAAAGAACTTACAAAAAAATTGATTATATTACCCCCGAAAAAGAGAAAGCCAGCAGCTGGTTTTGGGGAGGGCTAAAATCTGTTTCTGTCAGCACAGGAACTACCATCTTGGAACCGTGAAAGAAATGAAAATCAAGGTATAAGTTAAGTACTTTTTTCCGATGACCTGGTGTAATGATTAAAATGCTGAATTGCTTTTTTAAAAGGTTTTTCCACCGGAAGAAAGAATGTCAGAGCCTTCCCCCGACTCAACCTCTGCTCCCTTCTTTCCAAATGAGTGTAAAAGAAAATAAAATAGAATAAATATTTATATATATTTTCTTCGTAAACAATTTGATCTCTTTTATCTGAAAGTTTTGCCAATGTTTTCATCAGTTCCCTCAGAGATGGCTGTGATTCCACATTTTCTTTGAACAAAGAATAAATTGAGTTTCTTTGCAGTGAAAAATAGAAGCCTTGCTAAAAGCACTGACTTCAAAATAGTGGTTATTGCACATTTAGAGAAAGCATATTGAAAAAACGGTGCTCGTGCCGCCTTTACCGAGAAGCCCACTTTGGCTTACATTAAGCTGCCAGCATCTTCTGGAAAAAACAAAACAAAACAAAAAAAAACCTTGGCGATATGCTCAGCTAGAGACAGTGTTGATATTTTCCTTTGACTCTGTTTCTCACTCATTTATTTGTGCCTCCATTAGCAATTTATTTTTAATTCAGCATTCTATGGAAAAAGCATATTGCTGGAAAACAGGCACATCTTACATGCATATGCCTGACATTTTAAAAAATGAATGTAATGCACTCCACACTCAAAATAAAGAAGCTATTTTTCCCTTTCCCCGCACAATATTTATGAACCTCCAGGAGATTGCTAATGCATTTACCACCGCCAGCACACTAGTCCTCACCGTGTAACTCCTTTGTTCTTTTGAAAGAACTGTGTCCCTGGCTCCCAGAATCCCACCCTGACTTCCCAGGATCAGGAGTCACTGGCCATCAGGTAGGCGACCTTCTCCTGGTGACCTGCTGGATTCAGAACAGCAATATTTCAAAGTTAACCCAAGAAAATTCTTGAAGCTTGCATATTTCCAATGAACAGTAGTGTTTACTTTTTCGATAGTGTTAATCTGCCTTCTCTATGTTCTGCACATTAAAGAATAGTTAAAATCATCGGGCAGATCTGAGATGAGTCCCTATTCCATTATTCTCTGAAACCCCGGGCAAGAAACTTTTCTGAGTCTTAGCTTACTCATCCATATTTAAAATTTATACTGAAATATATACGTATACACACACCTACATTAAAAAGTTATTTGTAGGGATTCATGAGAAAATGTTTGTAGAGTGCTTAGCACAGGGCTGGACTTGCTAATAATTATTATTCGCGAAACCAGTGATTAGATAACATTATTGACGTTTATAAATAGCTTCACATTTTACAAAGCTGCTATCCTGAACAGCATGTGAAAAAAAAATTGGTGTCCACATTAATATTGTTTTTCTTTAAATGTCATTTTAATACTACAGATCAATTACCTGGGCTAGATGTCTTAGCCTATTCCAAAATAGATTGACTGTAACCAATCCTATTTCCTCCAGGGTCCCGACCTACTGGGCGGTCATGATGTTCTAAAGAAAGATGGCCACTGCTATAAATATTAAGTGCTATGGTTTGAATGACCCTGTAAAACTCACGTTGAAATTTAATTGCCAATGTAACAGTATTTAAGAGGTGATTAGGCCATGAGGGCTCTGCTTTCATTGATGGATTAATGCTGTTGTCACGGAGTAGGTTTCTGATAAAAAGGACGAGTTCAGCCCAGTTTCCTTTCTCTGCCTCCTGTGCTTGCTTGCCCTTCTACTGTGTTTTGATACAGTAAGAAAGGCCCCACTAGATGCTCATGCCGTGCTTTTGGACTCCACAGCCTCCAAAACTGTGAGAAATCAATGTCTTGTCTTATAAATTACCCAATCTGTGGTACTGTGCTGTAGCAGCAGAAAACTAAGACACTAACCTTGGGTTGAGTCTTAGGAACTCAAGCCACTGTAAAAAAAAAAGATTTTCTTCTAGTGATTAAAACAAAAAAATCTGCTAAGCAAATTTTTTTTTATTTAGCTTGGATTAACTTGAAGTACGTTTTCAAGTTGAGTGCTAGTATTTCTTCAATTCTAGAAAAGTATAAGCCTTATCTTTTTGAAAATTGTTTTCCCCTACATTCTTTTTTTGGAGCTTCTGTGAAATATAGATCTGGACTTTTCCATCTGTCCCAGTTGTGTCTTCATCTGTATTGCATTCTGAATGTTTTCCTCAAATTCAGTTAGCCAATTTTTTTTTAGGTGTATCTGATATGTTGTTCAACATGCTAATTGAGGTCTTAAATTTAATGATTACAGTCATCTCTTAGTATACCCAGGGATTGGTTCCAGGACTCTTGTATACCAAATTTCATGCATACTCAAGTCCCACAGTTGGCCCTTTGGAAGCTGCATACACAAAAAGTTGGCCTGCCATATAAGTGGATTTCTCATCTCACCAACACTGCATTTTCTATCTGCATTGGTTTGCAAAAAATCTGCCTATAACTGGAACTATGCAATTCAAACTCATGTTGTTCAAGGGTCAACTGTATATAACCTATTGCCAATTATTTGGTTCTCTTTTAAATTTTTATGATCTTTAAAAAATAATGTCCTGTTCTTTTACTAGGGTTTCTATGACATCTTTATCTTTGATGCTTTTGAACACATTGATTTTATACTTTCAATTAAACTATTATCTCTAGTTCTTGAGGTACAAATTTTCCTGTTATACAGCTGGTTCTCCCTCATGGTTCTGTGTTTTCCTGGGCAGATCATCTTATTTTTTAAAAATTAGGCTTATCATTGGAGATGGGGGGTGGGAACTTCTTTGCAAGTTCTTTATGTCCTGGATTATAAAAATATTCCTGTGGACCAGTTAAACACTTGATTCTCCTATACTTTTCTATATTTATGCTTATGTTCATTTCTCAGCTTGAGATTCTCATTTCATAGGTTAATTTGGACCCTACATCTGATCATGGGATTTAGTCTGTGGGTTTTACTCTTTCTATGTGTAACTATTTCTCCACCTGTAACTCCCTTATAGTTTTATAAGGTGCAATATTAGGCCAACAGGGTAATTTTTCTAGTCTTTTACCATAGAAAGAAGAATATTTGAAGGTTCCAGTATTTTTGTTGTGGGCCTACTTCTAACTTCCAGCCTCTCATTATCCAAAAGGTCACCATGGCATCATGTCTATTTAGATTTCGTGGCCCTCTTTGTTTGTAGACATCTGGGGATCCCTTGCAAGCTCTACTATGTATATACTTGTTTTGTTGTCTTTACGTTTCACCCTTCTATTCCTTGTGTTTTTAACAGGAGGATCGGTTCAGTGCACTGAGCTGACCTAAGCATCTTTTATTAGAGAGCACTTCTCACTACTGTATATCACTTAGGTCTCCCTGCCTATAACTCAGCAAAATTGCCCACTCAGAGCACTGAGACCAGAACCAATTTAATGCCTTGATTACAATTCTGGACCTTTTGGTGAAGCAATGCTTCCCATTTTATTTAATGAGTTGTCTTGAATTCTAGGTTTATTTTGTGGAAAAACCCTAGATGTTTGATCATTTAAAAATACAAAAAGCAATTTCTCACAAGGATACCTTTTTACCTGAAGGATAAAGCGGAAGGCATTTCTTTCTGCAAACCAACTCCAGATGATCTCAACATCTAAAAGAATTTAAAAAGTTGTTTTCCCCCTAATTTAATCAGCATTACAAGCCAGTGATGGTGTTTTCAGCAATAAATAGATCATCTCACTACTGGCCTAATGTTTTCAGAGAGTATGCTAGGTGATGTATAAATTATGAAATTGTTATGAAAACTTCAACTAGAAGAGCTTAACCCCTTTCTTATTGATGAGGTGATATCCAGGCATTTTTATTGTCGTTAATCTATAGAAATATAATTTGGACTCTAGAAGTGTTCTGTTGTAACAAAAATGAAATAATCCAAACTTTTTCCCTCTCTTAATAAAAATTCCCCATGACCTGAAATAGTCACATTTCCCTATGGTGGAACTAGCATGAAGGTCGAGAGTTAGAACCTGAGAGATGGTGTGGAAGGGGGTGAGGCAGGTAGAGAAAGAAAGATGGGTTTAGGTCTTTTGTCTACCTCATAGTACAATACCGCCAGGACTAGGGTAAAGCAAATGAGATCCTTGCCTTGGGCACAAAATGCAAAGCAAGTCTAGGAAACTTAGTAATTATTATAGTATTTTAATATTAAAAATATGTTAATTCACTTGATTCAATCATTCCATAATGTATACATATATCAAAACATCACATTGTGCTTTATAAATGTAATACAATTATGATTTGTCAGTTAAATGGTATTAATAAACAAATTTAAAATTAATAAAACAATATTAAAAAAAATCAAATTGGCAAACTATGAGCCATGGACTGTCACCTGCTTGGGTAAATAAGATTTTATAGGAACCAAGGCTGCACCATGGTGAGGTGAATGAGACAGAGTTGTCCAAATGCAGGGTCAATGAGGTATAACAGTTGTCCCTTATTATCTGCTGGGGATTGGTTTCAGGACCCCCACAGACACCAAAATCCTCTGATGCTCAAATCCCTTACATAAAATGGCATAGTATTTGCACACAACCTATATACACATTCCTGTATATACTTTAAATCATCTCTAGATTACTTATAATACCTAATACAATGTAAATTCTATGTAAATAGTGTAATTTTTATAATTTCTTTCTTGCTGTTATTGTTTTTTTCTGAATATGTTCAATGCATGGAGGGCCATCTGTAGTGTCCTTATTTAAAATTTGATATTTTGTTCATCGTTGGATTTTTGCATTGCTTTTGATTTTTTAAGTCATTGCCTTAAAAATATCAATTATCTTGACTACCCCCTTAAATTTTGTGCCAAAGAGGAGTGCCTCACTTATGTCACCCTGTTCCTAGCCCTGAGATGGGAAGATATCACAGATAAATGGTGATGTCTGAGCTGTTACGGTTGCATATACAAGCATCATAGCAGCATTCTGGGATGTATGATCTTCATCAGAGTGTTTAACTCTTGGTTTTCCCACCACGAGATGGGGGCAGTAAAAGTACTTACTTTACAGGGCTATACTGAGGATTAATTGTAGACTGCTCAGCACAATGCCCAGTACATTGGTTCAGTAAGTATCTTTGTTCATTCAGATTGCAATAACAAACTACCATATACTGGGTGGCTTATAAACAACAGAAATTTATATTCTTATAGTTCTAGAGGCTGGAAGTCCAAGATCAAAGCGCCAGTAGATTCATTGTCAGGAGAGGACCGACTTCCTTGTTCATAGATAGCATCGTCTTGCTGTCTCCTTATATGACAGAAGGGTCAAGGCAGCTTTCTAGGGCCTCTTTTATACAGGGAATAATTCCATTAATGAGGGTTCTTTCTGCATGACAAATCACCCCCCAAAGGTCCTACCTCCAAATACCATCACATTGGAGATCAGGTTTCAACATGTGAATTGGTGGAGTGGGGCAAACATTTAGTCTATGGCAGTAAGCATAAGTTAGTAGCAGCAATAATAGAAATGAAAGATAAGTTTTTAAAGCTCTAAGCAAAGGCAGATTGATTAGGGCCTTGATTAAGAATTTTTTGTTGTAGTAAAATACGTATAATATAAAAGTTATTTTAATGATTTTAAAGTATACAATTCTGTGATGTAAGTACATTCATATTTTTCTGCAGTCATCACCATCGTCCATCTCCAGAACTTCCAAAAATTTCAAACCCTATCCAGGAAGCTTTTAAAGGACCATTGGAGGTTGTGGAGCAGGAACCTGGCCTAAAGAAGCATGTGGCTAAAATTAATCTCAGAAAAGGATCTAGATGATACAGAGGAAGACAGGACGCAGGAAACAGGAGGGTCCCACAGTGGTCTGAATAGGAGGTGGTGGGCTTTGACTAGCAAGGTGACAATAGGAGTAAGGAAGAAGAACAGAAAATGGAACCTCATTAGACAAAGGAGGGAAGAATGGAAAGGAATCAAATGGGTGAGGTGATATTTTGAAACAGAATACAATTAATTGAAAAGTTCCATTAGGCATAGAAATAGTAGAGCTGGGGGTCAGACAGCTGCTTCTCTTGCAAAGTGGTCTTCTGCCACCAGCTCCTGCTGGCAGAGCAGATTCTTTAATTTTCGGAAATGTTATGAGCCTATTGTTAAATGTTGCCATAATTAAAAATTAAATTAAACTTACAATTAAATAAATTACATTAGAAACAAAGGTTATAACTGAATACCCATCACTCCTTAATTACTTTACTACATTTCACTATTATCTCTGCTTTTGAAGTTATTTAAATCTATCCAATCTGTATAGTAAAATACCATATAACAGCATGCCACTGCCCGTATCTTCTCACCACCACATTCATTGACATCCTTTTGGTAACCTGAAACTGGCCGAGGTGGGAGTATTTACACCAGGAAATTGGCAAGGGCCTCAAATTAGGGCTTGATTCTTTGTTGTCTATCACAATGTTGATAATGCACTTAAAAGTGTGTTGCATCTGTAGCTATTATACTAAAACTGTATGTTAAATCAAGGTCGAATGGCTAAGAAATTATAATGAGTTCAGCAAAAAACGAAAGCATTCTGAGAAAATCAATTGGAACTTACAGAATGTTGTATATTTTGTTATTTATAACTTACATGATATATGTCCTTTTATCAGTAAAATTTGTAATAAACTTATATTTGTATAAATGCATATTTTTGGGGAGTCAATTGTTGAACATTTACTAGCACACCATTGACCATACTCTTCTCTGATAAAGAGATTTATTGTATAACATGTGTTTATATTCCTTCTGAAGCTATTCCACTCAATAGAAAAAGAGGGAATCCTCCCTAACTCATTTTATGAGGCCAGCATCATCCTGATACCAAAGCCTGGCAGAGACACAACAAAAAAAGAGAATTTCAGACCAATATCCCTGATGAACATCGATGCAAAAATCCTCAATAGAATACTGGCAAACCGAATCCAGCAACACATCAAAAAGCTTATTCACCATGATCAAGTGGGCTTCATCCCTGGGATGCAAGGCTGGTTCAACTTATGCAAATCAATAAACGAAATCCAGCATATAAACAGAACCAATGACAAAAACCACATGATTATCTCAATAGATGCAGAAAAGGCCTTTGACAAAATTCAACAGACCTTCATGCTAAAAACTCTCAATAAATTAGGTATTGATGGGACATATCTCAAAATAATAAGAGCTATTTATGACAAACCCACAGCCAATATCATACTGAATGGGCAAAAACTGGAAGCATTCCCTTTGAAAACTGGCACAAGACAGGGATGCCATCTCTCACTACTCCTATTCAACATGATGTTGGAAGTTCTGGCCAGGGCAATCAGGCAGGAGAAAGAAATAAAGTGTATTCAGTTAGGAAAAGAGGAAGTCAAATTGTCCCTGTTTGCAGATGACATGATTGTATATCTAGAAAACCCCATCGTCTCAGCCCAAAATCTCCTTAAGCTGATAAGCAACTTCAGCAAAGTCTCAGGATACAAGATCAATGTGCAAAAATCACAAGCATTCTTATACACCAATAACAGACAAACAGAGAGCCAAATCATGAGTGAACTCCCATTCACAATTGCTTCAAAGAGAATAAATTATCTAGGAATCAGACTTACAAGGGATGTGAAGGACCTCTTCAAGGAGAACTACAAACCACTGCTCAAGGAAATAAAAGAGGATACAAACAAATGGAAGAACATTCCATGCTAATGGGTAGGAAAAATCAATATCACGAAAATGGCCATACTGCCCAAGGCAATTGATAGATTCAATGCCATCCCCATCAAGCTACCAATGACTTTCCTCACAGAATTGGAAAAATCTACTTTAAAGTTCATATGGAACCAAAAAAGAGCCCGCATTGCCAAGTCAATCCTAAGCCAAAAGAACAAAGCTGGAGACATCACGCTACCTGACTTCAAACTATACTACAAGGCTACAGTAACAAAACAGCATGGTACTGGTACCAAAACAGAGATATAGACCAATGGAACAGAACTGAGTCCTCAGAAATAATGCCACACATCTACAACTATCTGGTCTTTGACAAACCTGACAAAAACAAGCAATGGGGAAAGGATTCCCTATTTAATAAATGGTGCTGGGAAAACTGGCTAGCCATATGTAGAAAGCTGAAACTGGATCCCTTCCTTACACCTTATACAAAAATTAACTCAAGATGGATTAAAGACTTACATGTTAGACCTGAAACCATAAAAACCCTAGAAGAAAACGTAGGCAATACCATTCAGGACATAGGCATGGGCAAGGGCTTCATGTCTAAAACACCAGAAGCAATGGCAACAAAAGCCAAAATTGACAAATGGGATCTAATTAAACTAAAGAGCTTCTGCACAGCAAAAGAAACTACCATCAGAGTGAACAGGCAACCTACAGAATGGGAGAAAATTTTTGCAATCTATTCATCTGACAAAGGGCTAATATCCAGAATCTACAAAGAACTCAAACAAATTTACAAGAAAAAAAGAACCCCATCAACAAGTGGATGAAGGATATGAACAGACACTTCTGAAAAGAAGACATTTATGCAGCCAACAGACACATGAAAAAATGCTCATCATCACTGGCCATCAGAGAAATGCAAGTCAAAACCACAATGAGATACCATCTCACACCAGTTAGAATGGCAATCATTAAAAAGTCAGGAAACAACAGGTGCTGGAGAGGATGTGGAGAGATAAGGAACACTTTTACCCTGTTGGTGGGACTGTAAACTAGTTCAACCATTGTGGAAGTCAGTGTGGCAATTCCTCAGGGATCTAGAACTAGAAATACCATTTGACCCAGCAATCCCATTACTGGGTATATATCCAAAGGATTATAAATCATGCTGCTATAAAGACACATGCACACGTATGTTTATTGTGGCACTATTCACAATAGCAAGGACTTGGAACCAAGCCAAATGTCCAACAATGATAGACTGGATTAAGAAAATGTGACACATGTACACCATGGAATACTATGCAGCCATAAAAAATGATGAGTTCATGTCCTTTGCAGGGACATGGATGAAGCTGGAAACCATCATTCTCAGCAAACTATCGCAAGGACAAAAAAAAACAAACACCGCATGTTCTCATTCACAGGTGGGAATTGAACAACGAGAACACTTGGACACAGGAAAGGGAACATCACACACTGGGGCCTGTTGTGGGGTGGGGGGAGGGGGAGGGATAGCATTAGGAGATATACCTAATGTAAATGATGAGTTAATGGGTGCAGCACGCCAACATGGCACATGTATACGTATGTAACAAACCTGCACGTTGTGCTCATGTACCCTAAAACTTAAAGTATAATAGAAAAAAAATGTGTTTATTATTATATCCACCCTAAAACTGTCTTTGCAAAAGACAAATTGACTCGTTCCCTGGTCAAAATGAAAAACTGGACACCTCCTCTACCTAATAAACACTGTAATGGTTTTTCTGTAGGCAAACCACAGCAATTGGTTGAAATTGACAGAAAAATGATTATTTTTCACTATAATCACTAGCTATAGTTAGCATTTTTTGAGCACCACTATGTACCAGGCACTATACAATGTATTTTGTTCATATTTCAATCCTCGCTCCCCTATGCAAAGTAGGTCCTCATGTTATCCCATTTTATAGATGGAAATATTGAGGTTGTATAATTAGTAAGTGGTAAGGTAGGGATTTGAAGGCAACCTTTCTGATTCTTTCTGACCTCTTCATTGTGATACCTTCTCTACTATGTTGTCTCCAACTGTTTGTATGGAGGTAAAATCTTCACTTCAAAAAACATCATATATTCCAGGCAATAGTTACTGACCAACTACTACGTTCACTGTGCTGTGCTGGGTAATCACAGGAAATTTCTCAGGACACTCACCTGAGAAGTATACAAAGTGGCCTCTGACTCCCAGGAATCCATTCTGTTTACAAGGGTGCTTATATAATCAAGTGTCCATGTGTCATCACTAGCAAGTCCACTTCCGGAGTTGGAAGACTGACTTCCCAAACAAGCTGCACTCAGCTGATCCTGGTTGGCTTCACTTGCTCCAAGGCCCAGACCGTCTTTTCTCAAGTGTCTTATATTCATCCCCTAAATCTCCCTTGAAGAATTCATGTGCTTCTCCTCCCACTCAGTGCTTTCTAAGGGAGTTAAATGATGATGCAGAAATCAAGCAGCAGGTACCTCCAGCCAGGAGGTCCTTACTGGTTGCACAATTACATTTAGTTACAGAGCCTTTGAGGAGTCTCCTATCAAAATTTTGTGTTGCCCTGTGTTCTGTCAGCTGATTCACCTGAGATAGGTCCAAAATGAGAAATTTTAAGGGCTATTGAGCACTATTGTTTTCCAAGCTGATTAGTACAAAAGCATTCAATATTGGAGTCTTGGAATCCTAGATACATTGGAAGAAATTTTTCAGTACTGGATGGCCCTAAAACTTCCCCTTACCCCAAAATTCCAAGGCAAGTCCAAATTCACAAATACCTCATGAACAAATGGCAGAAACTGGGAGGTGGTTCAAGGATTCTGGTTCTCTCTCCCTATTTTCTCTTTCTTCCTGTCTCCACCTACCAAGATAACTTCCTTGCTTGTGCTTCAAACTAGGCCACTAATTATGAGAGAAGTCAGAAATAGTGTTGATACACGTCTGTAATGTAAACAGAAGCTCAGATGAAGCAAGACAGGAAGGTATGCTAAAGATAGAAAAGAGATCCTTCTGTTCATCAATGGCTGAAAAATAAAGATTCTAGAACATGAACAAAACATAAATAAGCCAAATAGAAATAAACATGTATGTATGTATGTGTAACTAAGCAAGTACACATATAATAGCATTAATTCCTTTTGTCTCCAGAGAAAAAGAGGGAGGGGCATTTGCAAACAGGAGTGCCCACTATTTAAATGTCCATGTGGGTGTTTGGAATCACGTAAATATAGGCTGATGCTTGTCTTCGAGTGGTCTATAGCCTACATTTCCAAAAATGGCAAGTAAGTTCTGTTTATGCAAAGTCATAAGATCACCAAAAATGATTGTTTTCCTATTTACCAACATCTTTGTGCCAGGCATGGAGTAAGTGCTCTGAGTACATGATCCCATTCACTCTCCCCATCAACACCTTTAGGAAGGTGGTGATCATTTTACATTACAGGATGCTGAGGGTGAGATAGCTCAAGTTGTTTGCCCAATGTTATGGACCTGGCACAAGGCAAGGCTGGGATTTGAGCCCAGGTCTGTCTAATTCTGGGCCCTGGGCACTTAGCCTTTCTGCAAGGGCTGAGAAAAGGTCCTGGAGACCACACAGACCCAGATTCAAATTCAAAGCCCCCTCTGTTGCCTCCTATATTACTGTAGTGTGGTGGTGGTGGTAGTTTACTTTCCCTTCTTGAGCCTCACTTTCCTTCACTGAAATAGAACCAACCTTGTAGTGTATTGTGACAATGGGAAAGAATGTGAGCAAGGAGCTTAAAACAAGACTTGGGCTGGGCTCAGTGGCTCACACCTGTAATCCCAGCACTTTGGGAGGCTGAGGCGGGCAGATCATGAGGTCAAGAGTTCGAGACCAGCCTGGACAACATAGTGAGACCCCGTCTCTACTAAAAATACAAAAATTAGCAGGGCATGGTGGCACATGCCTGTAGTCCTAGCTGCTCAGGAGGCTGAAGCAGGAGAATCACTTGAACCCAGGAGGCGGAGGTTGCAGTGAGCCGAGATCATGCCATTGCACTCCGGCCTGCATGACAGACTGAAACTCTGTCTCAAAAACAAACAAAGAAGACCTGGCAGATAGCTAACATTCGGTAACTAGCAATTGTGATTCATGTAATTAATTCTGCTGTGAAATGGTGCCTGATCTTCAACAGGCAAACTTTACACATAAGTAAAGAGAGGGTTATTTTTAAAAACCCAATTCATCTGACATCCATTTGTTTATTCGTTTGTTTAGCCATTCAACAAATATTCATTAAGCATCCACCCTGGCATGACATATTTTCCTTGGTGCTTTATGTGTTGCTGAAAAAAATAAGACGACAATCACCTGAAAACCACACCATGCAGTAGGTGTGATGTCTGAGCCTTCACCAGCTCAACTTCTCACACCTTCTTTTGTATTTCAGGCACTGGGCTAGGCTCAAGGATGGACTGAAGGCACTTCCTGTCATGTCAGGGATGAGGGGCTCATGGTCTGGCCAGAGGCAGCCAGGCAGCATTGCAAGGAGTATGGATAGAATGTTCGAAGGAGAGGGAGAGATTGCATATACACAAGACTGCACCTCAGAGATAACTTTTGAAGGTGTTTTGGGGGAGAGGAGGCATGACAGGCCTAGGGAGCAGTGAGAGACCCAGCTTAGTTGAAGCATCAGGTGCAAGGCAGCTTGGGGATGGAGTGTCCATTTACCCTTTGGAATACAGTCTTCCTGTTGGCATGGCAACTGCTGCAAAATAAATTCAAGGTGGTACTTCAAATGATGCCTCCGAGACTGTCCAGGAGTCATTTAAATAGCTTGTTTGTTATGTATGAGAATTTGCCTAACCTCCAACCTGCAATTGTAGCTTGGCAATCTTTTGTTTATTGTGCTGATGTGCTTTCTTGCATCATCGTCTTCCTTAAACCTCTTTTTTGGTTTGTTTTATTTTGCCCATCTAGAAAATATACCCAGGCATTGTGCTGATTTTTCCAGGCTCCCTTGAGATCCTGCAGGCTCTCCATCTTTTCATCTGATGAAAATGCTGCCAGAGTGATGTTTGCAATCTCATTTTTCACCCCAGGATCCCTGCACTCAGCTGTGGTGGGAATCACAGTGTGCTCAGCCAGCCATGTCCCTTCTTCCCATGGAATTTTTGGAATTTAGGCTGCTCATAGGGGCATGGAAGCACCAGCTACATTGCTCCTTCTATGCTGGGGAATGACAGAGTCGGTGCTCACACTATGAATGTCTCCCAGATGTACACAGCTGCCCTACAGACTGACACCACATGCTTGCCATCCCTGACTGACTCTAAGTACGGAATAAAAAAGAATTCATGAAAAAACAAATAAATAACTTAGGGTGCCTTTTCCCATCTGAGATTCTAAAGCAAACAACCAAAAGTCCTGGCTTCTTAGGTCAGTGGTAGATTTGCCAAAGCAAAATAAATGTCTGAATCTCCTCTTTTTCCTGTTTCTCCTAAGCTTGTGTGTGTATGTATGTGAAAGGAAGACAGAGACAGACAGATGGGGGCTGGGGAGGCTGGATGGAGGGAATGTGGCTTCAGCTTGTGCCAGGAAAGTTTATCTGTCTTCCTTTCTAGGGAAACTGAATATAAAATCCTTAGGCATAAAAAGAATCTTTCATATGTAGACTCCTTGGGAATTCAAATCACACTCTTCTCTACATTCTTTCTCACTGTCTCTTTTGAACTTGAGGGAAAAAAATTCCTATGCCGTTCACTTCCCTTGCTCTCAGATAATGAAGAGAGAGAGAGCTAAGGTGCTTAAATATCAAGGTTTGTAAAATTGGCAAACTGGCCCCACGAGGTTTGTGGTTTGAGTGATGGGTCTCCATCAGGTTTGGTGACAACGATAGTGAAGGGGTCTAAGCTGGTAATATAGCAGATGCTTTTTTGGCCCTTCCTCTGTTTCAGTCACTGTTCTGAGATGTATGTGTACATTAATTCATTTAATTATCCCAATTACCTTACGAGGTAATGGTGTTATGATTGATGCTATTGTTAAATCACCTTACTTTTTTGCAGATGAGGAAACTAATGTCTGAGAGGTAAGTGCTGTGCCCGAGTTCTCATGGCTAAGAAGCACAAGAGCTTAAATTTGAATCCCTGCAGTTCGACTATAGACTGTGGTTCTCAACCAAGGGCAATTTGTTCCCCCACCCCACAAGACATTTGGCCATGTCTGGAGAGATTTTAAATTGTGATGACTTGGAGGGCTACTGCTACTGGCTTCTAGTGGGTAGAGGTGAGGGATGCTGCTCGATCGTGAGCCCCATAATCAAGAATTATCAACCCAAAATGTGACGATTGCCGAGTCTGAGAAGCCCTGCTCTGCAGACAATATGTCTCACAGTTCTGGTGCTGATCAGACAGCAGCACATTTCTGGGGCTCAGTATAGGCGAGCCAGAGATAATGCCCACAGCAAAGGGAATTGTAATTAGGAGAAGACAGTCTTTGGCAGTGTGCATTTGTGAGCAGACGCACTCCTGAAAGCACAAGGTTGAGGGTAACTTATGGTTCTGTTTCTCCCTTAGTATGGCAGCATCTGATAACCAGATATAAAACTTGAGAGGAAATTGTTAAGCTGTGACTAGTCTGATTCCCAGCTGGCCAGCTGAGCCACCCTACTTCTGTGTTTTCTGGTGCAAAGAACAAGGTTCTACCGAATGACCTTAGACTTGGCTTCTGGATGAAATTGGCAGAGAGCTACTAGCATTTTGCCTGAGCCATCACAGGGGACCTGGGTTTGGAATCTCAACCACTCATGGCAAAGTTATTTTCATTCCCCTTGTTCTCACCTGCCCCCATGGGAATCCTCCATAGGAGAAATGTTCTAAGTGGGCTCATTAGAAAATATAGTTCATGATTTTGCAAGAATCAACCATAAAAGAAGGGTGACCTTTGAAATCCTTTGCTGGCTCATTTAAAATGCATTGAAGAGGGGAATTTTTTTTTAAGCATCATCAATGCAGTTCGGTTTTAAAGTGTTCCAGGAGTCAGGCCCTCTCACTGGGCTCCCCAAGGACTTACTCCTGGTGACCCAGAAGAGGTTAGCTTTACTATTCCCTCCCAGTTTACTACATTCCACCCAAACTTCCGCTGTACTTTTGGAGAATTGCAGTCATGAGACCAGCAGTCTTGGCATCACTTGGGAATTTGCTAATTATCTCAGGTTGTAACCCAGATCTCCTGAATCAGAATCTGTATTTTAACAAGATTTCCAAGTTACTCATATAAACTAATCTATAATGTTTTGTTTTTTACTCTAAAAATTGTTCTCTAGGAACTGTGAGTCCAAGTGGATGGCAGATTTCCTCTCTCAGTCTGATTCTGAATTTTTAGAATGTGGACATTCTGTTAGCTGAGCTCCAAGGCACTGTTGCAGCTCAAAAATATTGTGATAGCCCAGACTTCTGTAACCAAAGAATTCCCAAGCAGTCCTACCAATACACCTAGGCAGAGATGTTTGAGCAGCTCTACCAATGACATTTCATACACTCTTAGTTGACCACCAGGCTCTGCCTGACCTCTCCCACTGAGAAAGAAGATTTCCTGTTAACTGCCACTCTCTTTTGGCTGTGACAGGTTGTCACTTATTTGATCTGACTTCTTCCATCACTCAGCAGTTTCTCAGTCCAGCTGCCATGTCTCTCAGGGCACGTGAGTTAATCTACTTCTTGGTCCTCTACTTTCATTGGGACTGACATCATCTCAATATACTCTTAAAAGTGATCCCAAGTTTTTAGGTTGAGACCCAGTTTCAAAAACCTCATTCCAGGGTTCCTGAATGCCTGGATCTATTCATTGGAATGTTCACACAAGTTTTAAGATCACCAGAGTGTGAGGCTTATTCCCCTAACCTCTTTATTTAGCTAGAAGGCAGTAGGCTGTGCCTGTACCCACCAAGCAGGTGGCATTGTCATACAGATCTCAACCAGAAAGGGCTTGTGCCCTGGTTGATGATGGGCTCATCAAAGAGGTGTAAAGTTTCAGAATAAAGGGGGTTACAAAAGCAAATGTCAACAGGGGCCATAAGCAATGGGACTGGGGCCTATTGCCACAGGACCTGGGAGACTGCTGTGACCACGGGTGAGGGTGGGAGGACAGCAGATGCAGATTCCAGATGGTTTTTCCCAGGAATAAGGGCATGCCCAGGGCCTTTACATGATCTGATCTTTTTCAAAAGGAGTCTGAAATCTGGCTTATGACATCTTCCTGTCTTTAAAATACTGGTGATAATTCAGTTTCCTTTCTTAAACACACTGAGCAGGCAAAAAGAAAAACATCTGCAGGGTGGAGTTAGACATCTGTCTCTCCAGACTGATGCTTGGGTAGGGACAAATCAGTCCTCATGTCTTGATTGAGCCTCTTCTAGAGCTCCAGCACCTTGTGATTTTCAAAGTTCAGTTTCTGGATCTGCAGTGGCAGAATTGTACAAAATGACTATATGCTGTTCCTAGTCCCTGACCAAGACAGCCAAAACCCAAATTCTGTAGGTGATTCCTGGGAATTTGTCCTTCATTGTGCTTCTGAGGGTGCAGAAGTGTGATTCTTATAAAGCCAGGTGATACGCAAAATACAGAGATGTAAGAGCATAACCTCACCTTAGGGCCTGAGAATCTACTAAAGAAAATATGATTATTACATATGAAGTGGTACATTTAAAAACCAGCATGATGGAGTATATGTGTAGAATCTGGCCCAGGACTGGGGATCACTCAGATCAATTGCCTTAAGCACTAGGCAATGACCAGTTTCCTTGGAATTTTGAAGGGGGCTGACCTTTAGCTTGGAGGTCAGCCTTCAAGGACTAGTCTTATGCTAATTGAATTTCTAAGCACAGGCATATAGATGTGGTTTGAATACTCAAATGCCTCAGGTGGCAGGCAGATACATGAGGGAGGGAAGCAGGCCAATGTGAGATGGAGTAAGACGTGGGGTAGGCTGTGGAAAATTGGAACGTTCCTGGCCCTGATAGAAGGGGCAACTAATTCTCCAGAGAAAAATAATTACCAGAGACCAAAACTAGATATATTAAACAAAATATAGCTGTGAACTGCTAATTGACAACTATTTAGATTAATTTTATTAGAGGCTCAGAGGTAGAGAGCTACATCTGCTTTTGACTTTGCTACTATTTGAACAGGTCACTTCCACCTTGCAGGTTCTTAGATTCTTCATATGTCAAATGAAAAAATGGCCTAGATGCAGAAAAGCTCTAGCACTCTTGTTCTTTCTGTCCTGCAGGGCAGTTGTGTTAGGTAGTAGTCCTCCCACTGAGCTTTGGCCAATAAAGAGCACCAATAACAATAGCAGAATAATGACCAATGTTCACGGAGTTGTTGCAGTGTGCAAGACATTGGGGTGGGTGGTTTTTCTTCTAGAAAAAATGAGCAAGAGAGGAAGACAGGCAGGCAAGAACAAGCATGGTATGTGCACAGACAAAAGGAAGCCAGAGAAATAGAGCTGAGTTTCTCTTTGGTTAATGCTCAATGAAAGTCAACTGTTTTTCTTCTAATGATTATTCAGTCTTTCAGTTAATGGGCAAAAGTCATTCATATGTTCATGAAACACATTTATTGAATACCTATTATATGCTAGTGATTGGTAACTGTTAACTTGTCTCAGACCAATCCCCATAGGCTGACCTTCCAAAAAGAGGCTTGGCCTCTGTGATTTTTGTTGCTATAATAGAATACCAAAAACTGGGTAATTTAAAAACAATGGATTTTTTTTGGCTCATGATTCTGGAGGCTGGGAAGTTCAAGATCAAGGGGTTGCATCTGGTGAGGCCCTTCTTGCTGCATCATATCATGTTGGAAGGGCAAAGAGAGGATGAGAGGCCAAGGGGAACCAAATGCATCCTTTTATAAGGAGCCTGCTTCAGCAATAACTAACCCACTCCTGTAATAACTAATCTACTCTAGCAATAACTAACCCACTGCAGCAATAACTAACTGACTCATGCAATAATGGTATTAATCCATTTATGAGAGCGGAGCCCTCATACCTAATCACCACTTAAAAGTCTGACCTCTCAACATTGTGGCTTTGGGGATTGAGTTTCCAACATGTAAAATTTGGGGAACACATTCAAATCATGGCAGCTGCCAATACTCTATAGAAACTGGCCACTGCCAAGTGCTTTAAGAAGCAATCCTGGGGCCACGTGCGGTGGCTCACGCCTGTAATCCCAGCACTTTGGGAAGCCGAGGCAGGCAGATCACAAGGTCAGAAGATCGAGACCATAGTGGCTAACATGGCGAAACCCCGTCTCTACTAAAATACAAAAAATTAGCCAGCCGTGGTGGTGGATGCTGAGTAGTCCCAGCTACTTGGGAGGCTGAGGCAGGAGAATGGCATGAACCCAGGAGGCAGAGCTTGCAGTGAGCCGAGATCGCACCACTGCACTCCAGCCTGGGCGACAGAGAGAGACTCTGTCAAAAAAAAAAAAAAAAAAAAAAAAAAGCAATCCTGCTGCATTCCAAGTCTTGGATAGCAACCCTTGCTGCCACTGCCACCACGATTGCCACCCATTATGCCAGGTAAGAGACGGTTTCTTCTTCAAGCAGGAACTATGAAGTGACAAATTCAGTCTCAAGCTTTTCTTATTATAGATCCACAACTGTAAGTCTTGAAACTAAGCTTCCAGATCAGGGAAGGGGCTACAAACACTAAGCCAGTTGGAGGGACTGGCACTGAGACTCCAACTTACCATATTGCTACTGTATTCTGGCCCCAGGTTATGCCAGGGGAGGGGTGAGTGCTTCCCTAACTATTTGGCTTTAAATGAAAAAACAAACTTTTTTTTCTCTCTCCGTTTTCACACGTTTCTCAGCACAACACTTCTGATATCACGTGTGTGTTTTGCAGGGGGTTGCGGGGAGCAGGTTCCCCACACACCAGGTAGTTCTCCAGTAGACACCAACTATGTGTCCTATAACTCAATTCTGACATTTTCTACTGGGAGATATCATCAGATTCCACAGGTTGTGGGCTCAGTCCCACAGGACTGTCCCCCACTTCAGATGCCAATAGCAAGTACTAGGTTGTCACCTAAACTTCTGATTGACCAGCTATAAATCAGGGGTTCTCATGACCCCCTCCTTCGGTTCAATTAATTTGTTGGGATGGCTTAGTGAACTCAGGGAAGCACCTTACTTGGGTTTACTGGCTTATTAATTAATGACAGAGTAAAGGATATAGATATGAATAGCCAGATTGAGGGGATATATAGGGCAAAGTATATGGGAAGGGGCCTGGAGCTTCTGTGCGCTCTCTGGATAAGCTGTTCTCCAGGAACTTCCTCATGCTCAGCTTTCTGGAAGCTCCCTGTTCTTTTGGGTTTTCATTGAGACTTTGTTAAGTAGGCATGATTGAACAAACCACTGGCTATTGATGATCAGCTCAACTTTCAATCCTTTCCCCTCCCTGGAGGTCAGGGTTTGAGGCTGACAATTCCAACCCTCTAATAATACGGTTGGTTTCCCTAGCAACCAACCCCAATCCTGAGGCTATCCAGGAGCCAACCGAGAGTCATCTCCTCAGAACAAAAGATGCCCCTATAACCCAGAATATTCTAAGGGATTTAGGAGCTCTGTGTTAGATGCTTCCTATCACTCTGAAAATTACAAAGGTGGTCTTAGGAGCTCTGCATCAGGAACTGGGGTCAAAGACCTAATACCAGAACAAAAGATTCTCCTGGTATCCCTATATATCAAGGTTTTAGGAGCTGTGTCTTAGGAACTGGGTCAGGAATCAAATACATATTTCTTATTATATCACAAGACCACAGCAGCTTAAAAGCCACATAGCCTGTAAGTCAGGGTCCTCCTACCGGGGTCTGAGCTCTAAATTGCTGTGGCTCTGAGTGCTGCTCCAGAATGCAATGGGCAATGAGTACCTACGTACCTGTTTCTGCTCCCCTGTCCATGATTTTCCCCAGTGAACACTGCTCAAGCCAGCCTTGTGTATCTGAGGTTGACCATCTTGCTTGCATGACTGCCAGGAGCTGGAACTGCAACAGAGAACAAGTTGGACAAAGTCCCTGCCCACCTGAGGTTTACATTCCAGTGGAGAGACTGAAAATACACAAGTGAGCAAAGAAACATGCAGCAGACTGCAGGTGATTGTAGGGTATGAGAGAGACTGATCAAGGCTGGGAGGAAGAGGCTTTCTAAATACCCTGGTCGGGAGAGACCTCCTTGCTGAGGGGGTAAATGAGACCAGAATGAATTTAGGGATGCAAGCCACAGGCACTATGGAGGAAGAGGAAAACCGAGGAGGGGAACAGTGCCTGCAAATATGTGAGAGGCTATCTGTGTGCAGCATATGATGTGTGGTTTCCAACTGGAAATGAGGACTGTGGGTTATTTCTTCATTTCTCAAATACTTTGAACAATTATTGTGTGCAAGGTGCTGGAGACACAGCTGTGATAACCCACAGGCCCTGCCCTCAAGGAGCTTACCCTCTGGGTAGGAGTTGATGTATATGTGGGGAGTAGAGGAGTGAGGCAAAGAACTGAAGAGTCAACGACACTGCAAAGTGACCAGTGCTGAGATGGGATAGAGAGGATTGTGGGAACAGGGGATACGAGGGAGGAGCCACTGAGGAGGCAGGAGCTGCCAGACAGCTAATTTATCTCACTCATGATCAGTATAGCTTCAACAAACAGCAATGTTTTTACTGTTTATTTTTAGTTTATCATAAAGCTAAACATTTTTTTTAAGTTCATGTCCATCCTACATTTGAGGCTTTCAGTTAGCCTTTATTTTTAGATTAAGATGTTATAGTTGATGGTTCTAGTACCTTTCACATGCAAAACAAAATGCTCAGTATAAGAGGGAGGGAACTTTTTAATTTTATGAGACTGAAATTTAAATATCCAAGAGCCACTGCACCAGCCAAATGTCCTGCCAATTCTGTCCTTATCAAAGGAAGCTTATACTTATTGAGCACTTACTACATACAAGACACTTGTCTAAGTACTTCCATGTGCTTTTTGGATCTTCAAGCTAACCCTGTGAAGAAGGGTAGATTGTGATCCCCATTTTATAGACGAGGAAAATGAGGCACAGAGAGGTAAGGAAACTTGCCCGTGGTTATGCAACTAGTAAGTGTCAGAGCTGGGATTTGATAGGCAAATTCCAGAACTCATGTTCTTATCTTCCTCTTCCCCACAAAAAAAACAACTAGCAACTTTTGGAATATTAGAACTCAAAGCTTTGATTATCATCTATAGCTCTTTTTCTTTCTCCCCTCCCCAGTACTGGCTTTGGAAACTCTTGGATAAAAATTACCCTAGAACTGAAGAGAACAAGGAACCCATAGATAGGCAAAGATTCTTGGACATTCCCCTGAGAAATAAAAATGCTTTGCCAGCGAGCTCACTGTGCATATTTGCTGCTCCACGGATGCGTCCCAGTTGGGCCAACTTCTGTTCTTGGCTGTTTGAATATATCCTGGCAGCTCAGAGGTGTAATTTCTCCAAATGCCGCATTCCTGCTGAGCCCATGGGATGAATTGTGCAATTTCGGGTGAGCACTTTTTTAAACTCTAGCAGGCCTTGTAGTTTCCTTCCTCCTACTTTCTCTGCAGGCTCCACATGGAAGATTGAGGGCTGAGTGGATGCTGGGGCCAGGGGTACAGAAGGTGGGGTACTGGGATGGAGAGACGGAGAAAGGCAGGAGAGGGAGAGGAGGGTGGGGCAGCATCAGCTGCCCAGGCAAATGCCAGAGCCCACTTTGAGAATTGAGATCATCTTTAATTTCCTGGAGTGTTCATTCATTCATGCATCCACTTGTAAAAATATTTTTGCATTATTTGCTTTATGCCAGGTACAATTTGGGAGTGGGAAACAGAAATACAGGGACAGGTGGAATCTCAGCTGTTAGGAAGGCAAGTCTATCTTATGATGAGCATACATAATGGGGGACAGGGTTAACACAGTCAAGGAGACCAGGGACATCTTCTTGGGGGGCACATTGAATTGAGCAGAAGTATGAAGGCAGAAAGGGTTTAATTCAGTACAGAGGAGAGGAAAGAGTGTCTGAGACCGGGGGCGGGGAGGGGGGCAGCCTATGAAAAGTTTCTGGGACAGGCAGGAGGGTACCTGAATATATGAAGAATTCAAAAGCAACCAATCTCCTCCCCACTCCATTTATGAGTGCTGACTGTGTGCTGGCCCAGGCTTTGGACTTTATAACCTCATGATAAAGCTTGCCAGGATTTCAGATTTTCAAACAAACAAAAAAAACAGATTTTAAGAAGCTAAATAATTTTTCCACAGCCACACGACTAGTGCATAGTGGCATGGAAATTCAAGTCCAGGTTTGTGTGATTCCAAAGAAGGGCTTCTTGACCACCACTTTATATTGTTTTCCTGGAAATCTCTCATCATTTGCAGAGACCTATGTACCCTATGCATACTTCTGTCCTGGTTCTAACATTGAAAATGTAAGTAGACTGATTTCCTATAGAATAAATAGAAAGTAAAGATAAAAAATAAAGTCACAATATCTAAAACTGTGGAAGGGATGCAGTTGTCCATTAAGGAATAATTGGATAAATTGTGGTGTACACATACAATGGAATATTATTCTGCCTTAAAAAAAAATTCTGACACAGGCTACAACATGGATGAACTTTGAGGACATTATGCTGAGTGAAATAAACCAGTCACAAAAAGATACTTTGTGATTCTCTTTATATGGTAAATCTAGAATAGACAAATTCATTAAAAGCGGGTGGTTTCCAGGGGTTGCAGGGAGGTGAAGACAGGGAGTTATCTAATGGGTGTAGAGTTTTAGTTTTGCAAGATGAAAGGAGTTCTGGAGATTGGGTGCACAATAATGTGAATGTACTGTCACAAACTACATAACAGTGTTGCAGTCAGCAACGAACTGCATATACAAAGGTGATCTCATAAGATTATAATACCATATACCTTTTCTGTATTTAGATATGCTGAGATCCACAAATGCCATTGTGTTACAGTTGCCTACAGTTTACAGTATAGCAACATGCTGTAGAGGTTTGTAGCCTAGGAGCAGTAGACCATCCCATCTAGCGTAGGTGTGTTGTAGGCTATACCATCTAGACTTGTGTAAGTGCACTCTGATGTTCCCACAATGATGAAATCCCATAGCAACACATTTCTTAGAATATATCCCCATGTTATGACACATGACTGGACTCAAGATTGCTGAACTCTACACTTCAACGTGGTTAATATGATGGGCCAGGCGCAGTGGCTCACACTTGTAATCCCAGCACTTTGGGAGGCTGAGGCAGGTGGATCACTTGAGGCCAGGAGTTCGAGACCAGCCTGGCCAACATGGTGAAACCCCATATCTGCTAAAAATACAAAAATTAGCTGGGCATAATGGCACATGCCTGTAGTCCCAGCTACTCAGGAGGCTGAGGCAGGAAAATCACTTGAACCCAGGAAGTGAAGTTTTCAGCAAGCCAAGATCGCGCCACTGAACTCCAGCCTGGGTGATAGAGCGAGACCCTGTTTCCAAAAAACAAAAACAAAAACAAAAGCTAATATGCTGCATGTCATGTGTATTTTGTAAGTAAAAATGTTTAAGAAAAAAAGGAAGAAAAGAAATTTTTTAATCATGCATAATTTCATCTGGAAATAACCACTGTTTAAAAAATCAGCGTGTATAAACTTTTAGACATGTTCTATGTAAATGACACATGGGAATCTTTATATGTTTGCACGTAATCGGATCACATGATACATAGTTCGGTAGCCCATTTATTTTCCCTTAGTATGTCAGAAACTTCTTTCTAGGTGAGTAAATACACATTCACATTATTATTAAAGACAATATAGTAGTTCCCATTAATCAATATCCAGGATGTTCACCATGGTTCACAATTATAAACATCATCATAATCAACACCCTTAGACTCAGTACCCTCATCTGATTATTACCTTGGGATGCAGCCCCAAATTGGAATTGCTCTGTTCATTTTTGTCATTTGTGAGCCCCTTAATACTTCCATCAAATGGCCCTTTTTAAAAAGTTGTACCACATTATATTATTTCTAAGAGTTGTCCTTCTGCCTGGACCCTCACCCTTTTGTGTTTGATGTCAGCTTTACAATGTATCGGTGGTATGATCTTGAGCAAAGGGGCCTCATTTGTCCCAGATGAATATGGTGCCTATTCCACAGGCTGAGGAAGGAGTAAATGATGGAATCCTCGTACAGGGCTGACAGCATACAGCAGGTGCTCAGTATGCCTTCACTATGCTGTCATTACCTTCTCCTCATTCTCCAGCAATCAGAGCTCCTCAAGAGCAGGAACACCACACCCAGCTCTGGTGCAGCCTGGTATCTGTTGAACCAGTGTGAGCAGATCAGAACAGAGCGAGTGATGTGTGAGTGTTTGTAGAAAGCCTTAGAAAGAGAACCAAGAGAAAAGCTTATTTCCTGGATCCGAGGGAAATGGAAATAAGAAGCATACTCTGAGGACAAATGGACACCTCTGCCTTTCTTGCTTTTACTTCCAGATGTGTAAGCCTTATAGTCCTGCTTTTAAATAATTTTTCATTTGCAACAAAAGGTGCCTGGCTGGGCAGGCTGGCAAGCATCCCCAAGTGGGCACAGAGGGTTCATTATTTCCAACTCCCTTATGGGGCCAGCCAGCCTGTGTCACTGCAATAGTGGGACTTTTCTGATCAATCTGAAATAAGGAGCAGGCCCAGCGTGGCCATTCATGGGCAAACCCTTTTCCTCTGATAATGAAAGTCAGGTTCTGAGCAGATCTGCAGTGTGAGTCCATGTGGGAAAGGCAGTTGGTGGGGTTTGCGAGGAGCCAGCCAGCTCTTCTAAGAGGCTTTCACCAGAGGCTCTGAGGATCACGCTGCAGGTGGGGCTGGGGATGTGTGGTGCCTTTTAGTCATCTCTCTCTCTCGAAAGATACTTGATTTCATGGAGCTTCTTTTCATCCAGAAATCATCCTGGAGTTACTGACTCTGAGATACAGACTTGGCAATGGCAGTCAGGAAGGGGGTCATCTGTGCTCATTTAATGGGATTTTTTGTTCTACAGAGACCCAGAGACTTCCAGAAGCAGCGATGGCAAGAGGCAGGTTAGGGCTTAAAGAATTTGAGAGGTCAGTACTTTTTAGAAGTTCCAACATGATGAATAGGGATACTGAGGTCCAGAGAGAAGGAGCTTAGCAAAGGACAGATGATAATCAGCCTGGATTTTAAGTCTCTCCCTCCCTCCCTTTCCTTCTCTCCTTTCCTTTCTACCTAGCATTTTGGTTCTCTTTGCATGTCAGGCATTGTGCTAGATGCTTTCCTCCATTAGTCCTTCTACTCACCCATGCAGTAGGTTTTATTATTAGTTCCCTTTCACAGATGAGGAATGTGAGGCTCAGAGAAGCAAAATTACATGCCCAAGATCTCACAACTAATACATTGTAAAATCATTTCCTTTCTCTCTCTAGAGGTTCTATAGCCTTGATGGCAGGGGAGCAGGTTCTTATTCTCATGAAGAATCCTGATGAGACAATCCTCTACAAGAAAGCAAAGTCAGCCTGGGCAGAGCAGTGCCAGGCTCAGGTCAGTAGGTCCTGCCTCATGGGCATCAGCCAGCTGTGGGCAGACCAGCTTGGCTACATAGCACAGTCCCCCTTGCAGCCCCAGCAGGAGTCTAACATATAATTATTGAAGGGCTCATGGGAACCCACAGAGTAGGGAGCAGAGTATGGGATTAAGACCAGGGACTCTGGAATCAAATCAAATCCCAGCTGAGCCACTCTGGAGCAATATCTTGGCATATGTTTTATAATATCTCTGAATTTCATTTTCTTTATCTCCCAAGGAGAATCATAACAGAACTTAGCTCATAGGTTCATGAGAGAATTTAAATAAAGTGATCAGTACAAAATAACACACATGGTAAACCTAGAAAGGATTCTACAAAGCCGGGTGTGGTGGCTCACACCTGTAATTCCAGCACTTTGGGAGGCCGAGGCGGGCGGACCATAAGGTCAAGAGATCGAGACCATCCTGGCTAACACGGTGAAACCCCATCTCTACTAAAAATAACAAAAAATTAGCCAGGCGTGATGGTGGGCACCTGTAGTCCCAGCTACTCGGGAGGCTGAGGCAGGAGAATGGTGTGAACCCAGGAGGCGGAGCTTGCAGTCAGCCAAGATCATGCCACTGTACTCCAGCCTGGGGGACAGAGCGAGACTCCATCTCAAAAAAAAAAAAAAGGATTCTACAAATAATAGAATCCTCTAATAGTATCATCATCATCAACAACAACAACATCAACCATAACATCATAAAAGACCATGTGGCAATGAGCCTTTGATATATTATTACCATTAGGAAATCATAGCAGGCTAGGATGACATCTCTGCAATGTTGGTGGCCTTTACTGGTGGCAGACCCTTGTAGCAACAGAGAAGACCTCACAGGAAATTTGTCTTACATACTTATTTATCCTTTTCAGCTAGAACAATTTCTGAGTCATTGTAGCTACTTATTAAATATTTTCTGATTAATTGGATGAATGAGCAAATAAATAAATGAAAGAATTAACTACTCTCTGGCCTGGTTCAAAGGTCATTTTGCTGTAGCAAATACTCTTGGATCAGGAGATGGAAATGACAAACTACTCAAGAACAACCTGAGATTTACATCTGCAAACCCAAATACTCAAATAATAGGAATACTTAATAAATGGTAATCATTGCAATTTGTTGCAAGCTATGCCTATGTATTGATGGTGTACTAAGCACTTAATGTGAATTATCTCATGATACTCAACACCTTTGAGGTAGGCATTATTATTATCCCCGTTTTACAGATGGGGAAAATAAGGTTTGGTGAGGGTAAGCAGCAGTTCAAGATGATGCAGCCAAAGCAGCAGCAGATCCTGGGTTGGTTCCTGGGTCTGTGGGATTCCAGGGCCTTTGCTTTAAAGCACTACCCTCTTTAACCTCCCCCAGTCTTCACTGAGGGTCAAATGAAACCCTAAACTCAGCTTCACTCTTTTCAGAGCAGAAGGATAGATTTTGGGAAAGATAACCATGTAATATTGGGTATCCATGGACAAATGGAGGGTCAGACAAAGATAACTTTTCAGTCCTCTAACATCTATAGCACTTCCTCCCTGGCCAATTACAGGCCACCCTTGGCATGCACAGAACACCACTACCTTTGCTACTTGTACCAGCTCACTTATCAATGTTTGTTCAATGTCCCATTTCCTCCAATTTCCTCTGTACTCTAGTTCTCCCAAGCAACCAGTTTGAGCTAAGACATCAAAAGTGTGTTTTCCAGACAATTCCTCCAATCTCTGGTGCTCACTGTGAGAAGGAAGACCAGACCTGAGGCCAAGAGCTCCCAGCTTCCCACCCCTACTTTTAACAGAAGAGCTCAGCCTCTAACTGACCTTGGTCTACCAGTCTGGTTCCTGCACTAGATTTGAATAAAGGGTTTTTTGAAGCAAACAAACAAGTAAATAAATAAACTTAACTACTGGCTTAATATCATCCACAACTTAGTCATTGAAAAATACTTTTTGCACCAGGCGCGGTGGCTCACGCCTATAATCCCTGCACTTTGGGAGGCAGAGGCGGGCAGATCACGAGGTCAGGAGAACGGGACCATCCTGGCTAACATGGTGAAACCCCGTCTCTACTAAAAAATACAAAAAATTAACTGGGCATGGTGGTGGGTGCCTGTAGTCCCAGCTACTTGGGAGACTGAGGCGGGAGAATGGTGTAACCCGGGAGGTGGAGCTTGCAGTGAGCCAAGATCGTGCCACTGCACTCTAGCCTGGGTGACAGAGCGAGACTGCATCTCAAAAAAAAAAAAAAAAAAAAAGAAAGAAAAATACTTTTTGGTGCCTGCTCTATGCTTATTCTCAATATCAGGGATTTCAAGGCAAGGAAAGTCCTTGCCTTCATGGCTGTTATATTCAAGTGGAGAGAGAGGAATTAAACTAACAAGTTGACATAGAGATAAATGAGAACAATAATGGTATGTGTTAAAGAGAGCTAAAATCAGGTAATATGTCCTGCATGGTAAAGTTGAATGATGATCTCCAAAAGGATATCTAAGTCCTGACCCCTGGAATCTGTGCATATTACCTTATATGGCAATAAGATGTAATTAAGAATCTTGGAGGAAGGAGATTATCCCAGATTGTACTGGCGGGACCTAAATGCAGTCACACGCATCTTTTCAAGACGGGCAGATCTGGGAGCTCACATTGGCAAGATGGCTAATTAGAGTTGCCTGGCATTCGTCCTCCCCTCAGAAAGGGACCAAAACAATAAATAAACAACTATAGTTTGACTAGAGTGACTGAGGAAGTATGTTGGAGAGCCCTAAAGGAGTGGCAAAACCCTAGTGGAGCATGGACCCCCAAAATAGCACCATAAAAGAAGGAGCAAATCATCTTGCATCTACCACATTTTCTCCCCCACTGGGATCAGCATGGAGACATGGTGGATTTCTTCTTTCAGGGAAAAGATAAGCTGGAGACCTCTAGCAGTTCCTATAGCCACTACAGATGCCAGTGGTCTTTGCTATAGGAGCATTCCCCAGTCTTCACAGGCTCTGAATCCAATTAAGAAAGTTGCTAGGAGTTCATGCAGCTGCATTGCCCCAGAGTAGGAGCCCAGGTCATGCATCACCCCCTACAAATCCTATGACCTAAGCTGCTACAGCATGGTGCCATCTTGAAACCAGATCCACTGCTACAATGTGTCCTGACCTGGGGGCCAGTACCACTGCTCTCTCCATTCTTGAGGCTCTGCCATCATTTCATCATATTCACACCATTGCCTACATCACCATGATCCTGGTTATGTGAAGCCTAGGCCCAATGGAATGACCAAGATCCTGGTGTCCAAACCTATGTAGCACAATTCCCACTAGAAAACTGGCAGATCTGCACAGTGGGGAAGGCACTGAACAGCGGGCCATCCTACCCTGCCCATGTGTTCCAGTGCCAGGCCTGACAGCCATCTCAGTGGTGATCCTACCTCCCCAGAGACGTTGCTGCACAGCCAGCCTGCCTGCCATGCCTGAACAAGCCTGACTTGAAAACCAAACCAGTGCCCCTGCCCTCAGTAAGACCATGCCACTGCCATCACAAACTCCCACACCCTTTGGCATTGAGGCAATCACAGACATTGCTGATGAAGATTACAGCTGAAGAAATGACACAAAGACCATGCTACTGAGCCACCCAGAACCAAAGCCCATGTTCCATACCCAATTGTCATCAAGAATCTGTCTACAGAGAAAAAGTTTCTCCCTACAAAACTACTCCATATAATTGTAAAAAGCAAGTTTTCCACAAGATGTGCAGACATCAACGTAGGGATAAAAGAAACATGGAAAAGCAAGGAAACATGCCACCTCCAAAGGAACACAATAAATCTCCAGTAGCAGACTCCAGAGAAAATATTTGCAAAATGCTTCATAAGAAACTCAATAATCTTAAGAAAAATCAGTGAGATACAAAAGAATATAGATAAATTCAATGAAATAAAAATTATGATCTGAATGAGAAATGCAACAAAGAGATATTATAAGAAAGAACCAAACAGAAATCTTGGAGCTGAAGAATTCAGTGAATGAAATAAAAAATACAATTGAGAACTTCAACAAAAGACTAGATCCATCAGAAGAAAGACTTTCTGAACTTAAAGACAGGTCTTTTGAAGCAAACTAGTTAGAGTGGAATAAGGAAATAAGAACAAAAAAAATAAAGTGTACAGGACTTGTGGGACACTATCAAGCAAACAAATACTTACATTATAAGGGTGTCAGAGGGAGATGGGATCAAGAAAAGCCAAAAACCTAGTTAACAAAATAATAGCTGAAAATTTACCAGTCTTGAGAGAGATATGAACAACCAGATCCAGCAGGATCAGAAGTCCTCAATTAGATTCAGTTAAAAAAAGAACTCTCTGAGGCATATTATAATTAATTTATCAAAAGTCAAAGTCAAAGAGAGAATTCTAAAAGCTACAAAAGGAAAGCATCAAGCCACACACAAGGGAATCCCTATTAGATTAACAGCAGCTTTTTCAGCAGAAACTTTGCAGCCCAGGAGAGAATGGGATGATATATTCAAAATGCTGAAAGAGTGTGGCACTGCTGACACTTTGGGATCTCATTTCTGGTCTCTAGAATTGTGGAAGAATAAATTTCTTTGTTTAAGCCACCCATCTTGTGGTAATTTGTTATAGCAGCACCAGGAAACTGATATGTATGGCTACTTTGGACTAAATGGTCAGGAAAACGTTCTCAGATGCAGTAACGCTGAAGCTGATGCATGAATGATAAGAGGGAACCTCCTTATGAAGATCCAGGGGAAGAATACTGCAGGCAGAGGGGACAGACAGTGCAAAGACCCTGAGGCAGGAAAAAACTTGGCTTGTCTAAGAAGGAAAATTAGTATGGTAAGAATATAATGTGAAAGGAAGAGACTTATATGGGAGGTTGAAGTCAAAGGTACAGGAAAGAAAAATACATAAAATTTCAAAAAGCCAGGGTAAGGAGTTTAGATTTTATTCTAAGTGTGAAGGTGTTCCATTGCAGGATTTATAGAAGGGGTTGATGTGTACACTGTACATTTTTTTTTTTTTTTTGGGACAAAGTCTCACTCTATCGCCCAGGCTGGAGTGCAGTGGTGCAATCTTGGCTCACTGCAACTTCCACCTCCTGGATTCAAGTGACTCTCCTGCCTCAGCCTCCTGAGTAGCTGGGACTACAGGCACCTGCTACCATGCCCAGCTAATTTTTGTATTTTTAGTAGAGACGGGGTTTCATCATGTTGATCAGGCTGATCTTGAACTCCTGACCTCGTGATCCGCCCACCTTGGCCTCCCAAAGCACTGAGATTACAGGCATGAGCCACCGCGCCCGGCCTACACTTTATATTTTTAAAAGTTTACTCTGGCAGCTGTATAGAGTTGGGAATGAGAGGGGCAAGAATTCTAGTAGGGAGGTCATTTAGGATGTTATTATAGGGTCCAGGTAGAAGATGTTCCTGATTTGCACTAATGTAGTGGTTGAAGAGAAAGAGAAGAGACAGTAGATGGATTTGGAATAGATCATGGAGTAAACCAAATGGGAATTGTTTCTGGATTTGATGTGGTTGTGTGGGTA
The DNA here is from genome assembly GCF_028885625.2 of Pongo pygmaeus. NCBI lineage: Eukaryota > Metazoa > Chordata > Mammalia > Primates > Hominidae > Pongo > Pongo pygmaeus. The sequence continues at coordinate 93,851,789 of NC_085930.1, read as the reverse complement.
AGTGAAAGAAAATTTGGCTTGAACCACTGGAAAGATAATAGTGCTTTTCACTGAAATGAGGAAGGTGTAAGTTGGGAAAGAAAACCAAGAAGGCTTTTCTTACATTAAGATTGAGATATATATAGACTTCCAAATCTGGGCTTAAGGAGTAAATCTAGATTTGGAGACACGGAATATGAGAGCTATTGACATAGATATTTAAAGTACAGGACTTGGTGAGATCACTGGGGGGATGGGAGGAATTTATATAGAGAGGCAAAAGGAGCCCAAAGCCTCATCCTGAGGTACCAACACTGCAAAAAGGAATAACCAGCAGGGGAATCTGGGACAGACAGTGAGAAGAAAACATTGCAAATGTGATGTCTCAGAAGCCGAGAGAAGGAAGGATGCCTAAAGAGGAAGTCATTAACCATATCAAAATAAGTTCTTCTTGCCAGGTAACTTACGTGCATTTTCACTGGGCAGTCAGTGTCTTAGCTCTTGGCCAACAGGTTTCTTCTCAACTGCTATCTCATATCATTGGCAGTGGCCCCCTAGAGTACTCTGATGAAAAGGATCCCAGTGCCTTGCCGGAGCTTGGCAGGAAAGCCTGCTATGATCAGCTGGTGATGGCTGTGTGAAAAATTGGGCAAGAGTTCTTTGTGTTTTATGATCCTGCATAACCCAATGGAAAGACATGAGTTATGGTCATTTCAGGGGCTTTTGTAGTTTACAAGGAGCTAAACTGTGGCTAGCACAGCCCATCAAATCAATCCCCAGAGCCAAATCCATCTTCATGTAAGGCCTACCCTGTAGTGGATACGAGATTAGATGTAGGACTGCCTATGGAAGAAGTAGATACAAAGAGACAGAGACAAAACATAGGGGCTATAATTTAAACACCAAAGAGCCATCAAGGTTTTGAAGTCTAACGTCTAGATTCAACTCTCAACTCTGCCACTTACTATGAGGATGTGGGTAAGTTCATCCAACTGTCCTTAGTCTCTTTTCTTTACATGCTGAGTGATACTAATGGAATTGTGAAGCCATAGAAACATATGAGGCTAAGACTCCTGGGAACTCTAAAGATCTATTTCTTGAGGGTTCAGGATAACTCTTGGAATCTGTTTGTTGATGCTCCAGGGTGACACCTTTAATTTAGTTTTCTATGACATAGAAGTCTATACCTCTAAGGCTATAGCATCCTCTTTATAGAGTGTCTGACCCATGATAAGTTATTAATAAATGATCAAATAAACTTGGAGAAAAATAATACGGATTTTGTGCTATTGAGACACTGTATAATCAGATTTGGTTAGATGGCAATCCCTTATTAAAGTTTTAACCAGTTACAACAACAAAATGTATGTAACTATTTTTCCATGCTCCCGGCTTTTGAGGAGAATACCATGTGGTCACAGCTCAGCTACTGGATCTTTGTTAGACAGATCAGGGTAATGAGTAGGAAGGCTGAGTTGAAGAAGGTAAAGGAAGGAAAAGTAGATTCCTCTGCACAAGTAAGCATACGTGTCAATCTACTTGGGGATAAAACTATTTCGGAAGCTGGAGGAAGAGATTAAAGAGAAGAAGAAAGTCAAAGACGTGGTAAGTATGGGCTGAACTTCTTGAAGATAGGAGAGAGAATTGAATAAGTACCATGAAGAAAGGGACCTTGGGAAGAGGGAGATGTGTCTATAAAGCTCTTTAAGGAACTTGTCATTTTTGGGTTGTTTTGATTTTTCGGGTCTTTTTTTTTTTCTTTTGAGACAGGGTCTTGCTCTGTCACCCAGGCTGGAGTGCAGTGGCATGATCATAACTCACTGTAGCCTCAAACTCCAGGGCTCAAGCCATCCTCCCACCTCAGCCTCTGGAGTAGCTGAGACTACCATGTGGTGGTGCACACACCACCATGCCCAGCTAATTATTATTATTATTGTTGTCATTACTGTAGAAATAGGGTCTTGCTTTGTTGCCCAAGCTGATCTTGAACTCCTGACCTCAAGCCATCTTCCCACCTTGGCCTCCCAAGTGTTGAAGTTACAGGCATGAGCCAGGGCGCCTATTCGTACATTGCTATTCAAGACACTTTGGAGAGTGTACACGTGGTTTAATAGCTTTGTGCTTAGGCTAGCCTCAAGGTGGCCCTGTTTTATTTGGGTTACACTGGCAACAAAGCGCCTTCATACTCATCTTCTAAATTTGACTTCATGTTAACACATCTGTGATAAAACCTTATCAGATTTTTAAATTATTATCCATCCAAAAAAAAGGAGAGTCTTGACCTGTGTTATTGAGGTTAACAATGAGCAGAGCTGTAAGTAAAATCTAAGTCTTCTGACTCTCAGGCTAGTGTGTTTTCTCTTCCCTTCCATTCCGTCACTCCCTCCCATTCTTTCTTTCCTTCTCTCTTTCCCTTTCTCTTGCTCCTCCTCCTCTCTCACCACCCTATTCTCTTTCTCAATATATTGATGTTAGCAATGAACCACAAGCATAAGACATTCCCAAACTGCCTTCAAGCTTTTAGTTGAAAGGTTTTTAGTCCCAAAGAGTCCAAAGCAGTGTCTGCCAGGAAACGAGAAGGCCTGTGTGTGGTGTTCAAAAATGTGAAGACCCCAGAGGACTTACATTTTCAGCTCTTAGAGCAAAGGCTCATGAGTAGCAGCCCATATGGTGGTATATGGATCTCGGCACTTTGCCTCCCTCATGCTAAAGATCCAGACTGCATAGGGATTTGAGAACTCGCCTGGGCGAAGCAGAGTTTTTAATAGCTAGGAGACAGGAGGCCGTCTGACAGGTTTCTGTGCTGCCGCTTCACGTTGGATCACACACACAAGCGTGAGTGAGTGGCCAGCTGAAGTCCCGTAGGGCTGCATTCCTACTTGCTTCCTCCTTCCTTGGGCTGCTGAAAGAACCCATTTGTGTATAGTTTGGCTAAGAAAAATCCTGTTGCTTTCCAAGTGATGCTTTGTTTGTTTCTGTTACAAAACATCTGAAAAATCAGCATTTCCCACTCAGCATCGAGCCAAAATTGACTGCTGTCTCTATATAATAAAGCGGCATATTTTGCTGCTATCTTCTAATTGGAAGACAGAAAGTCTCAACAAACAGAACATGTTTATTGATCCAGCTTCATCCCAGAAACTGGACGGCACCACAGGGAATGAGCAGAGAGAAAGAGCGGGCTGACTTCAAATACTTTGCAAATGCTCCTTAGCAGTATTAATGAGCAGGAGACTGTGTGGTACGTTACAACCTCATGTGATGGAGTAAATGAAGGCAGGGCATACTGTTTTGTAATGAACGGAAGATTCAGTGGTAAGTGGAAGTGCTCATTTCCTGAGTTGCTCGTCGTCTTCTCTTGCTGATCTGGAAATATACTCGTTCCCAAAATGCAGAGATAATAAGGCTCTTGTGAATGCAGGAACAAGTCTTGTGCACTTGCAGGGGAAAACAGAAATTCTTCAATGCAGTCTCAAAAGAAGCAGTAGAGAGGTAGAATTTAAGGCGGCACAGCTGGGCAGAAGGCAAGAAGAGACTTGCTCTTGGCCCTTGTCATGGGTCTGAATCACCTCTACTTTTCCTTATCTCATTCTGCTCCTTACTCTCCTCGACCTCTCTGCTCATTGTAGCAAAAAAGGCCTGCAATTGGCTGGGCCTGGCCTGCGGGGTCCCTCTGTGGTCCCTTGATCATTTCGCAGCCCAGAAGGAGCTTGCAGAGGTTCACGAATGTGCTGCTAATGAATACACAGAGCCAACCCTTTGGTGGAACCTACTGCTGTCTTGTCTGGCAACCTGTGGAAAGCGGAGGGCACACCTGCTGCTTGCTTAGATCCTGGCCTTGGAGGCCTGCAGCTCCCCTTGCCTGTTACAGATGCCTTTTTGTTTGCTATGCCTGGCACCAACAAGTTGTAATTCTTGCACACAAACCCCCGATGGTGGGTCAGGGGGCTCCTCCAGCTGCAGTGCAATCACTGCAAGATCTGATCCTCACTCTCACCCAGAACACAGGCAACCCTGAACTTCAGAGCCATCAGCAAGGGGCTTCTTTTCCTTTTGGAGGCTATCTGTGGTTCCTAACAACAATGGGGAGAGCCAAGAATCCAAGGAAATTTGAGAGAAAGAGAAAGTAAAAACAGCATGAGGCATGGAAAACTTTGATTCTGGCAGATCTAGGCTCCAATCCCAATTCTGCTACTTGCTAGAGGCACCGTGGGCAAGTCCACCTAACCTGCCTTAGCCTCGGGTCCTCAGCCCTAAAATGGGGATGATCTTGATTCATAACATTGAAGGAAAGCTTAACTCATACAGCTCATAAAAAGCCTTTGGGGACAGAACCTGACATAGACCACGTGTTGACATCTGTTCCTTCCATCCACCCCTCACCACTAGTTTTTGATCACTGAGCACTTACTAGGCATTCTAGAAATGTCTGAAGAATGAAAAAAATGATTTGCATGAATCAATGAATATGTAATTTAAGGTCACAGAAATGAGGCTAACTGTTGTAATGGATTTAGCACTGAACTAAAAGTTAGATGATCTGGTTTTGAATTCTGTTAGTTAGCTGAAGGAACTGCAGAGGATGTTTAATTGTGAAAATATCTGCTTAGCTTTATTTTGTCTTATTTTTTTCTCATGATGTTTTTCGTTAGAGCAAAATATATATAACAAAATTTACCATTTTAATTTTTTTTTTTTTGAGATGGAGTCTCGCTGCATCGCCAGGCTGGAGTGCAGTGGCACAATCTCGGCTCACTGCAACCTCCACTTCCCAGGTTCAAACAATTCTCCTGCCCTAGCCTCCTGAGTACCTGGGGCTACAGGTGCATGCCACCATGCCCAGCTAATTTTTGTATTTTCAGTAGAGACGGGGTTTCACTATGTTGGCTAGGATGGTCTTGATCTCTTGACTTTGTGATCCACCCGCCTCTGCCTCCCAAAGTGCTGAGATTACAGGTGTGAGCCACCACACACAGCCCATTTTAATCATTTTTAAGCATGCAATTCAGTGATATTAGGTACATTCACAATGTTGTACTACCATCAGCACTTTCTATTTCCAAAACTTTCTCATCCACCCAAATAGAATTTCTGAATCCATTAAGTAATAACTCACCATTTCTTCCTCTCCGCCGTCCCTGATAACCTCTATTTTATTTTATGTCTCTATTAATTTACCATTCTAGATATTTCTTATAAATATCTAGGAGTCATCTAATATTTGTTCTTTTGTGCCTGGTGTATTTCACTTGGCATAATGTTTTCAAGGTTCATCCTTGTTTTAGCATGTTTCAAAACTTTGTTTCTTTTTACACCTGAATAATATTCCATCGTATAGACATGCCACATTTTGGTTATCCACTCATCTGTTGATGGACATTTGGGTTGTTTTCACCTTTTGGCAATTGTGTATAATGCTGCAATGCACGTTGGCATACAAATATCTGAGTCCCTACTTTTAGTTATTTTGAATATATACCCAGTAATAAAATGTCTGTTTCATAATGTAATTCTTTGTTTAGCTTTTTGGAGAATCATCAAACACTTTTCCACAGTGGCTGCACTATTTTACATTCCCACCAGTAATGTACAGTGGTTCCAATTTTTCCACATTCTAGTCAACATCTCTTAATTTTTTTTTAATTTTAGCCACCCTAGTAGGTGTAAAGTGGTATCTCATTGGAGTTTTGATTTGCATTTCCCTAATGAGTAATAATGATGTTATACTATCTGGTGCGTTTATTGGCCATTTGTCTATGTTCTTTGAGGAAATACCTGTACAAGTCTTTTGCCCATTTTTTAGTTAGGTTGTCTTCTTATTGTTGAGTTACAGGAGTTCTTTATCTATTCTGGATGTTAAACTCTTAACCAGGCATTAGACATATGTTCTAATTTGGTTTCCAATTGCACATATTTTTTCCCATTCTATAAGTTGTCTTTTCACTTTATTTAGCTTTATTTTTAATTAAAAGTTACAAACACACATAGATAAGCATGACTTAAAATTATGAATGTGATTCCTTAGTTCAAGTGCCAGAATCAGCTTTATAACTATTTATCTGTACCCTCCAGTGTAATGTCTACCCCTTAGCATTAAAGGGCAGGAAACTTATCAGCAAAAGAAGTGTGTGACTTGATAGAATCTTATTTCTGTACTCCACTAGCTTCCAGGGAGCAAGAGGTATTGCTCTTGCAAATATTTTGTTATACTAAGTATTAACCTAAACTGATTAGACCCAGCATTAAACTCACCACAGAGCCATGCAGTGTCTTCCAAGATCTGCCTTATTCCCTTTGTTCAGCAGTGGAAGGAGAGAATAAAGCGACCCAATTAGATAGATTTCTAACATGGCTGAAGACCAAATAACCAGACAGCCGGGAGGATATCCCGACCCCAAAATATGGCCTATATTTGGACAGAGCTTCATGTTTACTTGAATACATGCTTCAGAATCCTAAGGGAGCATCTCTTAAAATTTGTATAATCTCTGAGTTAACTATCAAGCAGGAATTCTCCCCTCCTCACTTTGATAAGAGGCAATGGGCTCAGCCCCCTCTGGGAAATTTTTAGGGAAGAATAGGGAGGTTCAGAAACCTGGAAGGGGGAGAAAAAGGACATTGGAACAGTTTTTTCCTTGCCAGTACCCCTCATCCCCACTCTTAACCCCTTTGTACCTAGAGAAGAAATGGTCAGAAATAGGAGGAAGAGAAAAACAAGGAATTTTTTAAAAGTCATCTTTATCCATTTTAAGATGATGTAGTCTTACCACCAAAGTAGAAAGCATCTGCACTTCTGAATATCGTCGGATCAGCAGGCATGAGAAACAAAGCTGAGGCTTTGAGGTCCCCAATGACAGCCCTGGCCAAAGAAAGGGGTGAGGGCCCCTGCTCTAACATGCAGCAGAGAAAAACACCATAACTCAGCACCTTTTTAGCCCAGGAAGGGGCTTGGTGGTACAAAGGAAAAGACAGACTCTTCTCACCAGGGAGCTTCATAGAAACAGGCCAAGGGCAGTTAGATGCTCCAAAGTCCAAAAGGCAAGTTCAAGAATGTTTCTGTTAAGTGCTAAAAAGGAGGCTCAGCTTAGCATGAGACTCTGGGCCAGCTGCTTTGAGGTGTCTGTAGCTGGAGGAAGCTTCCTACCAGAAAAGGCCAGAGGCCACTTGCGTAAAAAAAAATTTATTTCTTATCTGCAGAAACAAAAGAAGAAATTTAAGCACTGGTCTGAGAGTCCAGCTGGTGGTCTATGGTACCAAAAAAAAAAAAAAAAAAAAAAAAAAGAAGAGAGAGAGAGAAGAGAAAGAAGAATGAGTGAGATGGTGATGGAAGAGAGGCATTGGCTTCCAGCCCTCTAGCCAATGGGATGCCAGTCTCTTTGCCCAAATGTGATGCCAGGGGCTGCCTACATGATAGGTTCTGAGTGCCAGATGACAGCAGAAGTAGCATGTTCTAATTTTTGTTTGTTTGTTTGTTTCTTACCCCTCTACCTTGCCAGATGCCCATGAAGGGAGCTCTCCCTTAGCCAATAAACAACCAAGACTAATAGAATATCTTTGGCAAAGGTGGTTGGCAGAAGTCACTGCCATCTCAAGCATCAGACTCTAAGCAGGGACCCAGTTTCCTTGTTATACAAGCAAAATGTTGGCAGGCCACATGGTGAAAAAAGATTTGGGAAAAACATATACTTCTTCAGGGAAAAAAAATCCCTAGTTGAGCCATATTGTTTATGTTTGGAAGAGTCTTTCTGTTTGAATTTGGTTTCCAATTGGAAAACATCTGAGGTATTGATCTTCCCACCAGAAAAATAGGGATAATGAGAACTGCTCCATGCACACAAGTAACTTGCCAAGGGCCAGGGAAAGACACAGTCACTCTGTTTATGTCTGATTGATCTTCCTCTGACATTGGCATCAGGGTCAGAGGGTGGGCAGAGTGTGTGAAGACCTCTGAAGTCATTTATTCTCCAGGCACTGTGTCAGCAGCAAGTCTTTCGTGTCTTTCGAGCCCTGATGAGGGCATGGCTCCCTTAGCCAAGTCAGTACATCCTCTTCCCAGTGAAGAGCAACACTTTCCTATATGGCACCTAGAATTAGCCATGAGGCAACATAGGACTGTGGTTAGTGGCCCAGGATCTGAAGACAAACTTCTGCGGTGTCTTGAGTTCCTTGTGTCTTGGCAGTGTAGCCCAGTTGTCAATAGTGGAGTCTCAGAGCTAGAGTATCTGGGTTTGAATCCTTCATTTGCTGGCTGTGTGAGCATAGACAAAATTGAATTCCTCACTCTAGATGACATGTTTCTTCTCTGAAAGAAAGAAAAAAAAAGCATAATATTACCTCCCTTGAAGGGTAGTTGGAAGCCTCATATGAGCTACTCCAGGGAAAGTGCTGGGACTGGCTTGCTGGCTGCCTGTCTTCTTCCTAGCCTTGCCTTGCTGGGAGACTTGACCTGTCTCCCTGCACTCTGGCCACTCCTACTTTCCTTCAGATTTTGCAACAGGCTGGGATTTCTTCTGCTCAAGGACCTTTCCTAGGGCTGTTCCCTTCCGCAACCTTCAACTCCACCTTTGCCTTCAGCTCTTAGCTCCCCTGTCATCTGCAGGGAGGTTTTTCATGCTCCCTACAACAGGACCAGGAACCCCCTAGTACCATGCATTTCCCTTTATACCTTTTATTACCATCTTAATATTTTAATTTGTCAATGGGTTAGCACATACTAGATGTTAAAATGTAAACTCACTTCATTACCTTTATATCTTCAGCATTTAGTAAATTACACGTATTAGGCTTTTGTGGACTGAACAAGCGAATGAATAAATAAATGGAGAAATGCACCATGCCCTTGAGCTGACTGTCATTTCATGGGCCTTCTGCTTTCCTGCGTAAGAATGAGAATTATATCATCATAAACCTAAGCTTGAGCCTGCTCTGAATTTTTGCAAAGACAAGTGTTAGTAATGATGTTGTTTTAGCATTAGGAACAAGGCACTATTAACAATCTGAGACATGGAGTATGCAGGTGTTTGTGAACCTGCAAGTAACAAAAGGTAGTCTAGGATTTGAAGAGGCAGTGGGGTGGAGTAACTAAGAATGTGGGCTCGTGAGTCAGACTGCCTGGGCTGGAATCAGTTCCAGCCTCACTAGCTGTGTGATCTTTGGTGAAATCTGTGCCTTGACTCTGTCCTTATTTATAAAACCCTTCATAGGGTTATTGTGAAGATAAAACAACATTATGTATACAAAATGCTTTGTGTATAGTAAGTCATCTCCTCCATAAGCACTAGTAATTACTTTTAAAATTCAGATATTATTTTTCAGACATTGTAACCAAATTCTTGGGACACACAGAAAAAATCTTGCTTTTCTAAATTCTGGTCTCCTTTAATATGTCAGGTTCCCAACTCTAAGTGGAAATGTAATCAACAGAGACATTTAAATTTATATGTGATATGTGCTCAAGATATCTTGACTGATGTTAATCCAAGTGTTTATGATCACTTAAGGTGTGTTTACATTCGCCACTAGAAAAAATAGAAAATGCACACAGTACATTTGAAAGGGCAGGCTTTTTTTTTTTTTTTTTTTTTTTTTTTTACAGCCACGCAGCAGAGTATGCACATAAAAATTCACCAAGGTGTGTGCATGCAGTGTCTCAAGTGCATTGTTGAAATGCATACACATATTTTCATACAGTGCATTTCCCTCTGGGGGTTGCACAACCATGTCCATATAAATCATAATCTGCCTGGACATTTGGCTAAAGACTGAATGTTTCAAACTATAAAAAAGTATTGTTTTCTTTCTGCCAATATCAACAGTTCTTCAGTCTATTATCAGCAAAATTATCCTCCATTGCCCCTTCACCACCATCTCTGTTTTCTACAGGGAACATCCTCATTTACCCAATTTTCTAATGATCAGTATGCAGTCCAAAGAGCAGGCTCTTTGCCAGCCTCTGCCCTCCCAGGAACCCTGCCAGCACTGTGCTTGTTTGTAAGTGGAGACTGTAGGGTAGCTGGTGCTGTTCTTGCCGACTAATTGCACCCCAGAATCACCTGTGCCAAGAGTGCCTGGACGGCACCTGGGAAGACTAACGTTCATTAGAGTTGTGAACATTCCATATTGGCCTGCCATTGGTGGTGCATGATAAGCAAAGTTTTTGATTAATTGCTTCATATGCCACATTTATGTATGGATTCAATGCTGTGGCTTGGGAAGGCCCTTTGATGGAGAAATTACTCAGTGTTTTCAAATCATTTACTCAAATAATATGTACCATGTGTCAACTATGTCCAGGGACTGTTCTAGGCTCTGCTTATACAGTAAGGACCAAGTCTGATCTCTGCTCTCAAGGTGCTTACACTCTGAAGGGGGCTGGGAATAATAAATAACTGAAATAAATAAGCCTGCAGATAATTTCAAGTTGTATGCTAAACATTCAAACAAACTGGACCATGCATGGAGAATTACTAAGGCTAGGAGTAACTACACTGGGTGATGAGCCCCATTTGGCAGGAAGAAGCCAGTAATATAAAAATCTGGAGGAAGAGCGTTCCAAGCAGAAGAGCAAGTTCAAATGCCCTGAAGACAAAAGTCAACTTGGCCTTGTGAGGGAAACCAGGAAGCTACCATTGTGGCTAAAGTGTGATGAGCAGGAGGGAGGCCGCTCTGGGTCAGATCATGCAGACCCTCACTGGCCTCATTCAAGACTGGATTTGACCATAAGGGTAGAGGTCTGAGTCACTGGGTTTTGAAACTTTTAACAGACCACTCTGGCTGCTGTAGTATCCTGACAATGGAAACTCACACTTAGACCCATTTCTTCATCATGGATCCTCTTCTAAAAGAATGACAGAAAAATGTACTTCTTTTCCCCTTATTTTGGAGTATTTGGTGCCCTAATATTACTCAGTCACTATAAAGACCATGTGCTTATGCTTTCAAAGCTGCTGGGCTTTCCTGGCCTAGCTTTAGAAATATATTTGACTTCCTTTATCATTTGAAAGGCCCCCTGAAGTTGGGGTAAGCCCTCTAATTCCAATGGGAATTTGAGGAGTTTTAAGCAAATTATCAAGTATAGAAAACTGCTACAAGCAGAGAAAAGAAGATCTACCTAAAATAGATGGTGCCTGCAAAGGCATTTCTTAGCTAGTTCACCCTAGTGGTTCTTAGTAGAAAAGAATCAAACAATTACGGAATTATAATAGGATGGACCGTGGTTTTTCTCTTTGGAGCCTGGGGAGAATTGGCCAAGAAGATTAAGCTTCTAAAAACTTCTAAGAACAGTTTTGTATTAGTGTTTTCAGGGATGACCTCCAGACAATGGATTCAGATGTGTAGTCACCAGCAGGCTGTAAAAGTGACTACAGTTGCATTGCCTGGCCACTCCACCACTGTGCCGGGCACTTAGCAGGTGCTCTATAAACATCTACAAAGACTGGATAAATTTCTACTGAACACCTACTACATTAAGCACTTTGACATAAAATGGTGGCAAAGTCTTTTGCCCTTGAGTATTTGGGAAGGCAGAATACACCCAACTTCTGCTCAATGGATCAGCAGTCTCTGGGAAGTCTAAATAAAGAGTCTTAGAGAATATAGTCAAAGAAAATAGTAGGAGAGGAGTCCATAGTCAGAACCTAAGGCTAAAATTCAGGCTTCTGGCCATGGAGAAGTGTTGAGTGATCACAGGGTCTAGGGTGTAACTTCCCAGGAGGTGATAGAGAGCAAATAGAAGAGGGGCTTATTGGAGATGAGGATGTCAGAACCTGAGAGGCAGGGATGCAGATAGATTGCCACATAAAAAGCATTGTCTCAGTTGAAGAGGCAGTCCATGAGTCAGATGTCCACATTTCTGATGGATGGGAAGGAATGACCAGAAGACTAGTACGTGGCAGTGACAAGGTCAGCGTGGAGTGGGAGGGTGTCATGGTTCAGTGGCACAAGTCTAAAAAGATCACAGCTTTCTGAAGCTTCTATTGGATTGATCTATTTGCTAGTCTTTCCACTAGACTATAATCTCCTTGAGAGCAAGGACATTTGTCATACCCACTGTCATATCCTCCATGCCCAAAATGTGGTAGGCATTCAATACATATTGCTGTAATTTAAAAAGGACCCCTTTCTTGGTATTTGTGCATGGAATAACCCTTCTTCATGATTCACATCCTCTTGATCAACCCTAGCAGTGACGTTTCCCCATTCCTGTGTTTTCTCGTGTGTTTATCCCTTTAAGTTCCACTTTCCTCAGCCTTTGCAATTGTTTATTTATTTATTTTTTATCTGGGCTCCAAAGCAGGGGCACCTGGGAACAGGGATACTATCACAGTTGTCTCTGTAGTCCTTGTGCTGAGCCGACTTACAGGTATTATAGTAGATACCAATTACCTTTGGTAAAACATAAAATGAAAGATTTATTTTAATGATATCCTGCATGGTTCTCATCTTCTGAATTTGAAAAAAAATAAGCTGACTTAAGAGTTTTGCTCCAAGAGAAAGTATGGTGCACCCGTCCTAGAAAAGTGCAATTAACATAATGGGTAAAAAGACATTTGATAAGTCACAAGGCACTCTACAAGTGCACAACGTTCTGACTTATCGGTGTTGTCCTTATTTAGAGTGTGACCTGACCGAAGAGCATGCATTGCTTGGCTGTTAAGAGACAGGGATCGGGAGGCTGAGGCAGGAGAATGGCATGAACCCAGGAGGCGGAGCTTGCAGTGAGCCAAGATTGCGCCACTGCACTCCAGCCTGGGCGACAGAGCGAGACTCCGTCTCAAAAAAAAAAAAAAAAAAGAGAGCTGAGGGAGCGTATAGGAGCAATAAATGCAATGAAAAGATGGTGGTGGCAGTCTTGAGCGGGCTTTGATGAGGACAAGTAGGGAAAGGGGGCAGGAATGTGAGTGAGGACTGAGCTATCCCCGCTGTTCACTGAGAGTGAATTGAAGGATGTCCTCCAATAGCAGTTGAAAGCCAGGGCTCATCTTGAGTAAATAAGGTTTTTCAAGGGGCTGCCAAGAGGTGAAAGAGCCACTGAGATAAAATCAGACTGGTGTCAGTCTCAGTAAGTTCAACTGCTTGACACAGAGAGGACATACTCATCCTTTCTCTGCTAGAGTAAACTCTGCTATGTAAACATCCAACTAAGCATATCAGGCAGCCAGAAGTAAGGCCAAGAAATTGTGAAATACCCAGGGTGGAAGGTCCTCTTCATGCTGGAAGCAGTGTGATTTCACACTAAAATGACTCCCACACAATTCCTGTCCCCATTTTGGGACTGGCAGGTCCAGTTAAGACAGAGCCCACCTGGCTTTTACCGGCTACCTCCAAAATTGTGTACAGAGGCTCCGCAGAGATCATCACAAGCCGATTCTTACTCTTGAAAATATGCCACCTGCCTTCATTTAGTTAAAAAACATGCCCTAAACACTCGGTACTAACCAAACATTGGAACTATAGAGACACTTCCTTGCCCTCAAGGAGGAGATAGGGGAGATAGAGACATCAATAAATCTAACACAGTGTTATGGGGCAGCATCATGCTGTGATCACACCAGATGCTACTAGTGGGTAAGTAGTGTGGGGTATCAGAATGACCACTGCACTCTAGCCTGAGTGACAGGGTGAGACTTTGAAAAAAAAAAAAAAAAAAGTTGCAAGTGATCATCCACACCAAATGCTGGTGGTTTTGCATTTTGACTCTGGACAGAGTTAGGCCTGGGTTTCACAGGTCACCTCCACACTTTAGCTGGATGATCTCAGGTAATTCAAACACCTGTTCAAAGCCTCAGGTGTGTCCTCTATAAAGTGATGATAATAACTGCCCTTGTAAGGATTCAGTAAAATAATGAATATGAAAGAATTAGCCCAGTGTCTAGTAATAGTAAATGTTCACTAAATCTATCTGCTTCTCTTCCTCCCCATTTTATTACTCCTATTACTGTTCTGATCCCTCCTATAATCATTCGGATCACTCCTGTTATCACTGCTACTACATAGAGGCAGAAACCAAGTAGAGGAGAGAGGTTGGAGGATAGGAAGAGAATTCCTAAAAGGCTTTGGGATAAGGAACTAGTAATTTCGGGTCTCAAAGCATGAATGGAGTTTCACTAGGAAGAAAGGAATGTGGAGATCACTCTGGGCAGAATAATCAGTAGAAGCAAAGGCACCACAGTTGGGAATGGCAAAGAATGCCTGGGGACAGTGAGGAATCTAATGTGGCTGGAGTGAAAGCACATGCCTCTGTTGATGGGAGCTCCTGGAAGCAAACTTGCTCATGAAATCATGACAATTGAGAATTCTGGAAGCCAAGGGAGGACACTGTATCAAGAAGGTGCAGCCAGGCATGGTGGCTCATGCCTATAATCCCAGCACTTTGGGAGGCTGAGGCAGGCAGATCGCTTAAACCCAGGAGTTAGAGACCAGCCTGGGCAACACGGCAAAGCCCATCTCTACAAAATATACAAAAATTAGCCTGGTGTAATGGCATGCACCAGCTACTTGGGAGGCTGAGATGGGAGGATCACCAGAGCCCAGGAGGTCAAGGCTGCAGGGAGCTGTGATCATGCACTGGACTTCAGTCTAAGTGATAGAGCGAGAGACCTCATCTCAAAATAATAATAATAATAATAAGGTGCAAGTTGTCATCCACCCTAAGTGCTGCTGCTGGGTAAATGGTGTGGGGTGTCAGAACGAGCACAGCATTTAGCAATGTGGGGAGGATCAACAATAACTTTGGTTTAGGTAATTTTGATGGATGTCACTTTTTAATTTAATATAGTCTGAAATAAATATGTAAATTTGTTACCTTGACAGTCATCATCTCTTTGTCTTTTCACCCCAGGTACACTGACATTTGAAAAATATTTATTTGATTCCATATTCATGCTTGCATTTTGGAATGCCTAAGACTAGGCAAGGGTGTCACTTAGGCATGAATGAACTCATAGCTAGTAAACATCCCCTTTCCCTTCTGACAATTCAGAAAATCTTCCAAAAGTCCAATTCATTTATTTCATTTTGATTCATCTATCTTCTCACCTACCCATCCAACCGTCCGCTTTTTTCATTCATCCTATTATCCAAAATATATTTATCAGATACCTTCCCTACACAATATAACCTCCTCAAACTCCTGCCCTGGCACACTCCACACAGGCAAACCTTACCTGAAAAAATCAGGAGCCCTAAGGTTTGATACTTTATAAAATAAATGTATTCTCAAAAATAACCCGTGAACTGATTTTCCATAAATCGAATCACATTTCAAATGCTCCAGGAAAGCTCGCTACAGGAATCCTGTGACAGATCTTCTGACAAAGTAGAAAGTACTCACATAATGTGAACCACCATTAGTCTTAAATTTACTTATTGATAAATCTAAATATTGGGTCCTCTTCTCTCTGCTTACCCTAGGTGTGCCAGATTGCTAGCTACGTTATTAAAATCACCTTAGGAAAAATAATTTCTACAAGAAAAACATCATTCAGAATGGGGCTTTGACATTTATGTCATGCATTTTTGAATGGGCTGGCAACAGGGGTGCTAGCTTATTAGAGCAAGCCAATGAAGGAAATGAATATGGTTTTTGTAGTTTTATAAATCTGGAAGCCAAAGGCCAGGAGATGCAGTTTAGTTCTAGTGGTGCCACCGACAGCATGAATGAACTCTTAATCACAACCTCTGGGTCCTGCCAGCAGCCAGAACCGTGGTGGATGCTGCTAGACTGAACATTTGGGTATAAGAAACTTAACTCCCTTTGTTTATAAGGATGGCAGTGTGTGCTGCTAATTGTAACTCAGGAGTTCCAAGTTTAATACTAAAGAAAGAGACTAGCCAAAAGAAGGATCAATTAAAGGACTTTTGAGACATTAAAGAGATTTCTAAAATATTTATTCTGGGCTTAGATGTCAGACCATTGCATAAATAAAATATTAATATAATCCAAAGATAAATGTATTTTGTGTATTTTAGACTTCTCATTGCTGATATGTAATGGAATGTAATCAGAATTTCCATATGAGAATATTTAGAGGCAAAAAGTCTTTGCTGTGCTTCCATGGATACCCACAGAAAAATCATGAGAAAGACAAAGTTATATCCCTAGAAGTCTTTGGAGAATTTATTGTTTGATTAATAATCATAAAATGGTGTTATCACTTGGACAATAATAGCACATGGCTTATGTATTTTTAAATGTTATATATCAAAATATTATACTCCAGGTTTTCTGCCCATTAGGGATAGAAAGCAATCCAGCCTGGGGAAGAACTTGGCATCTTTAATAAATAATCAGGATGCTTCACAATTAAGTGGCCCTTCATGGTTTATAAAGACTTAGAACCATATTATTGTATTTAACCCTCATAGCAACCTGTGGTTGGTTAGTTATTACCATTGTCATTTCATAAATAAGTCTAAAGCACACGGAAGCTAGATTATCCACTCAAGGTCACAGAATAATAAGCAGAGAGCTGCCAGGTGAACTGTCCTGTTTTCCAGTATCTAAATGGAGCTAATTTCTGGAGGGGCGGGGGTTGGGGGAGGAAATGTCTCGAAATGCATTTCTCTTTCTTTCTTTTTCTTTTTTTTTTTTTTTTTTTTGGAAAGTTACTGAATCTTGTTTGGTCACTCAGGCTACAGTGCGGTGGTGCAATCATAGCTCACTGCAGCTTCGAACTCCTAGGCTCAAGCAACCCTCCCACCTCAGCATCCAGAATAGCTGGGACTGCAGGGGCATACCATCAAATCTAGTTAATTTTTAATTTTTTTGTAGAGATGGTGTCTCACTATGTTGCCCAGGCTGGTTCTGCACTCCTGGCCTCAAGTGATCCTCCCACCTCAGCCTCCCAGTGTTTGAATTACAGGCGTGAGCCACACTCCTGACCCATTCTGTTTTTTAAAGGCAGTCACATGGGCTACAGTCCTCGAACTCCAGCCCAACCTGGAATAGCGCTTCTTCTGGGAACCACTTAGATCTGTTTGTGCTTTAGAGGGTGAGTGCTACTTCATTTAGACACAGAATCTTTCCACCGAATTTAAAAGTCAATTGGAAAGAGCAAAACTACAGGATTGACAAATCTGGAAATCTGCTGTTGTTTCTCTGAGTACTGAACCTGGTGACTGAAGCCTTGTCTGCCTCCTCTCTTGGCCATTACATCACCTGTTAGTTGCTTTACTTCATTTGTGCTCATTTATTACTGAAGATTGGAGTGAACAGTAGATGTGTTTTAAATGAGAATAGAGTGAGGCTGGGTTTTCATTTTTATTTGAAGTCCAAGCTAAGTTTAGAATAGTGAAATTACAATTGACACAGACCTCTTGCCAACTGAAGCAAGCACATTTTTCCCAAATACAAAGAGGCACTAACTATCTAAAAGGAGCAAGACAGTGCTTCAACAGCAGGCTCACCATGATTAGCCACACTGGCCTCCTTCCTGTATCTTGAATGCACTAAGTTCTTTCCCACTCAGGGCCTTTGCTCTAGTTGTTCTGTCTTTCTGGAGCGTTCTACCCCTGGAACTTAGAACTGGTTCCTCTTTGTCAGGCAAATCTGGACTGAAATGTCACTTTTTCTAAGAAAACTTCACTGTCCAAGTAATTGAAAGCAGCAGCCAGTCATATTTATAAGTCATATCATGCTTATCTATGTTGTCTTCTCTTTACTCGGCTTAGGTCTATAAAAGCAAACACCTGGTCTATCTTGTTCTTCACTATATCCCCAGAACCTAGCTTAGTGCCTGCACATAGTGGGTACTTAATAACTATTTGTTGAATGAAGGGAGGACCTTGAAAGCTTGGGCCAAACCCATCCTTTTTGGTTGTCTGATACATTAATGAGCTGTTATTATGTAACAAACTGCCCCAAAACTCAGTGGCTTGAAACAATCATTTCTCATTGTTCATGCAGTCTGCAGGTTGGCTGAAAGTTGCCTCATCTAGATTGGGCTCAGCTGGGGCAGCTCTGCTGATCTTGGCTGGGCTAGCTCACACATCTGCAGGTCAGCTGGGGGTTGGCTGATTTAGCCTAGGCTCAGCTGATATGGCTCCAGGTCCCCTTCACGAGTCTGTCATCTTCCTTGGACCAGAAGGGTACTCAGGGGCATGTTTTTCTCAAAGTGATGGTAGGGGCACAAGAGAACAAATAGACCATATGAGGACCCTCATGGCCTAAGCTCAGAACTGGCCCAATGGTACCTATGCACACATGCCGTTGGCTAAAGCAAGTCATATGGCCAATCCAAAGTCAAGGGACATGGAAGTAGACTCTGCCCATGATAAGGCTATGTGAAAGGTACAGCTGAAGAGAGAGTTGAAGAATTAGGTCCAATATGACAACCTGCCACACCTGAGGATACAAAATAGCACAAATGCATAATTCACTAAAGGCCCAGAAAGTGAGTGTTCTTGGTAGAAAAACCAGTCTCCTCATTTTCACTGAGATTTACTGGTGTCAAACTCATTGTATGACATCTTTCTATAGATCTCTTTCCTTTTTCTCTCTCCCTCTTTTACTATATGTGCTTTTTCTTCTTTCTTAACATTTTGATATCTTCCCTTAAATAAGAGGGTTTTATTATGTTTAGTGGTATTTATTGTATAGTTTTAAATTCCTTATTACAAAATTTAACAGATGAGTGAAATAGTTACACTAAATTTAGCCTCTTTTTATTTAATGTAGCCTTGCATGATTTTTCTATAGGTTATTTATGCTTTATATAAAACTATCTCTTCATCTGGCATAAATACAGGTACATTAAATAAAATGCCTTTCTTCTTCCATACATTGATGAGAACACAAATTGTAAGCCCTCTCTTGTGGGCATTTTGGCAATATATGTGCAAAATTAAAAACACATGAGCCATTTAACTCAAGCACTTCTATTCCAGAAATGTGTCCAACATGCGTGTTCATGTGTTCGAAGGTGTTCTTTGCAGCATTGTTTATATTGAAAAAAAAAGTCTGTAAAGACTTTAAATATCCTTTAATATGGTGCTGGTTAAATAAAGTATGGTACATACATGCAGTGAGAGATCATGTAGTTATTTAAAAGAATGAGATAGTTCTGCAGCTCAGATCAATCAGCTGGAGTCCAGAAGAGACGTCATGTAGCATAAGCTTATCTTCCAGGGACCCAAGCCAGGGGTGGTATATGTGTGTGTGTGTCTGTGTGTGTGTGTTTATAATTTTAATCTACTTCATCCTTTAGCTAGATAGGAATAGAAATTGGACAACTCACTTGTCAAAACTTGCCAATCTATAGTAGGTCAGATTAATATCAGTAGGCCTTCATGAATGCATACTTGAATTCCATTTAATTACATACACTCTTTAGTATGGACTTGGTGAAGTAAGAGGTCATTGGAACAATCTATCCCTTGCCTCTATCCAAGTCACATGACAATTAAAAAGAGTGACTTCTTCCTCTCTTTAAAAAAGTTATGCAAACACAATTTTAAAAGAATGTTTTGTGACTTTATTATTGTTTTTGATTTGGGAGACTATGCGTTACATGGCAATTCCTGAGTACCTTCTAGATGTCACACAGACATCTGTGATCTGAACTTGATGTTTTAGAATACTTTTACCTAGAATAGATTTTTAGACATTTGAAGAGCTCTATTACTTTGCAGGTTTGGGGACGGTGGAGAAGACTGACATTTTTAATTAATTATATGCATGATGGCCTAATTCCTCTTCTTGATTGTGAACCCTTTGGGGTCAAGAGTCAATCCATCGAGCACTACATCCAGAATATATTAAACACTCAACTGATCAAATGTTAAATTAAGTGATCCCTTTAAAACCCCACCTTTTATCCACAGTTGCAAGTTGTGGCTATGTTCTGAAAATAGATGGGTTTCCCCTTAAGAAAATTGGCTTGAGAAAAATCCAAGGTTATAAAACTAATTATTTTCAGTGCTGTCCAAATATGTTGCAAACTACATATAAAATTTTAAATATCCTAGTAGCTACACTAAACAGGATAAAAAGAAACTGAAAATTAATTTTAGTAATATATTTTAATCTAGTTTATCCAAAATATCATTATTCAATGTGTAATCATCATAAAAAATATTAATGACATATTTTGAAAAGTTTTTGGTGCATATTTTATTCTACAACATCTCAGTTGGGATAAGCTACACTCAAGCACTCTATGGGCACCTGTGGCTAGTGGGTACCATATTGGACAGTGTATATTTAATAGCTGATTGATTGCATTTAAAACATTACTCATAAGAAGATCCTTCTAAATCAAGTATTCACATTACTCACAAGAAGATCCTTCTAAATCAAGTATTTTATCAGAGCATTTAAAATCTGGCTGGGCGTGGTGGCTCATGCCTGTAATCCCAGCACTTTGGCAGGCCAAGGCGGGTAGATCACCTGAGGTCAGGAGTTTGAGACCAGCCTGACCAACATGGTGAAACTCCATCTCTACTGAAGTTACAAAAATTACCTGGGCATGGTGGCAAGTGCCTGTAATCCCAGCTACTTGGGAGGCTGAGGCAGGAGAATCGCTTGAACCAGGGAGGCGGAGGTTGTAGTGAGCCGAGATGGCACCATTGCACTCCAGCCTGGGCAACAGAGCAAGACTCTGTCTCAAAAAATAATAAACATATTAATTAATTAAAATAAAATAAAATCCAATTCATGACCAGACACAGTAGATCACACCTGTAATCCCAGAGCTTTGGGAGACTAAGGCAGGAGGACTCTTTGAGCAAGGAGTTTGAGGCTGCAGTGAGCTAGGAATGTGCCACTGCCTTCCGCCTGGGCAATACAGTAAGACCTTGTTTCAAAGCAAACAAATACATAAAGAAATAAAATACAACTCAAGTTAAAAAGACGAAATTTCCATGCTCTTTAGGAATGAATCTGTTTCACAGAGAGAGGTAAACTTAAAGTGGAGTTATTGTGAGACAGACATAAAAGCTCGTCTGCAGCATGCATTATTGCTAAGTCACCTCAAAAAGAAAAATATCTTAAGTAAAGTTCAGTAACTACAAAGCATGTGCGTTGAACACCTTGATTATGGAAAAATAGTGCATTTAAGAAAAAAGTGGGGGCAGGCACAGTGGCTCAGGCCTGTAATCCCAGCACTTTGGGAAGCTGAGGAAGGAGGATCACTTGAGTTTAGGAGTTAGAGACCAGCTTAGGCAACATGGCAAGACCCCATCTCTACTAAAAATTAAAAAAAAAAATTAGCCAGGTGTGGTGGTGACTCAAGAGGCTGGGACAGGAGGATCACTTGAACTCAGGATATGGAGGCTTCAATAAGTGGGGATTGTGCCACTGCACTCCAACCTGGGTGACAGAATGAGATCCTGTCTCAAAAAAAAAAAAAAAAAAAAAAATTGGAGACGTGAAGGGAGTCCTTAAAATCTTTGCAGCATATAGACTTGAGAAGAGTCTAGAACTGTGTCCCCTGGTCCTGTAATGGGTAGCTTCTCTGCCACATTTCACTCACTTCAAGACAAAAATGAGAAACTTCAAGGGCTACTGAAAATGGGCAGGATTTTCACAGCTGCTCAGAGTGACTTAGCACAGGCATTGTGGGAATCATGATGCATTGGGAAAAGTCTCTGCTCCCAGCAGCCTCAGATTCCACCTGCTCAGTGGATGGTAGTAGGCGGCACTGCTGCAGGTGAAAGGCAGTTGGTGAGACCATTAGCAGCGTCTGGGGTCTCATCCTGCAATGGACTTTCCCCTGCCATGGAGTACCATGGGAAGAACTTGGACTTGGAGCCAAATAGCCAGCTCCTAGTTCCTACCCTGACAGTTCTTTTGCTGTGAGACCATAAGCAAGCCATTGAAACTCTTCATTGCATTATCTCTAAAAGGAGAGAAATGGGTTACATCATCTCCAAGGCCTTTGCTGTTTCCCAGATTCTGTGGTGCCGAGTGAATTGTGTTAGCGTGTGCAGGCATCTGAAAGTGTGCCAGGGGCATCCAGATATTAGCTTGTGATGGAGTGAAAAAGCAATTAAATAAAAGGCAAAAAATCCACAAACACATCTCAGTTTAGGGGATGATGTAGGTTCAGGAGGGCTCAGAGAAATTGAAATTCTTTCTTTTTCTGTTATTTTAAAAATGTATATTAGTAATACATGAATACATTCTGATTCTAGGCATGCATAAACATATAAAGCAAACCATGAAAGTTTTCCTTCGACTTTTCCTGCTCCAATTCTGTCCCCCAGAGGTAATCTCTGTCATTATTTTGGGGTACATATTTCCAAGCCCCCTTTTCTGTGCATGTATACCACATATTTAGATATTACATAGGTATCTTATTTTTAACATAAATGGCATTGTGTTATATGTGCTATTCTGTAAGCTGCTTTTTTTTCACCAATAATGTATCTTGGAGATCTTTATTTCAGTGTGTATAGGTCCACTTCATTCTTTTGAACAGACTTCATAGAATGAATGTACCACGATTCGTTCAAGTATTCTTCTAAATGATAAGTATTTAAGCTGGTTCCAGTTTTTCACTATTATAATGTTGCTATGAATGCCCGTAGGATCCCATTTTTATCCACCTGTGCAAGTGTTTCCAAAGATAAGAGTCCAAGAAAAAGGACTGCTGAGTCAAAAGCCCTGTCCACTTTTAAATTTGACAAATACTGCTAAATTAACTTTTATGAAAGCTCCATCCATTTATGCTCTCACCAACTCTATATTCAAAGGCCATAATAACCAATAGACTACTATCAATGTTTTAAACATTTTTTGCTAATCTTGTTTTAATTTACAATTTCCCAACTTCTAGAGAGCTTGAGATCTCTTCAAATATTTACTGGACTTTCTGCATTCTTTTCTGTGCAAATCTGTTTAAATTCTCTTCAGTATTTTGAATATTTCATTTGTCTATTCCTTATTGGTTCATGAGAACACTAAATATATCCTGTATATTAATGCTGTCCTTTGTCTTTTGAATAGCTTATATAAATTTTTCTCAGTTTTATTTTTTTTAATTTCATGACATATTTTGTTATATAGAAATCTTTAATCTTTATATATTTCTTTTTTCAGTTTTTGCTTAGAACAAGATTATTTTTCAATGATACTTCCCAACTTTTGATTCTATAATATTAGAAGGTAAGCTTATATATCCTGATGTATATATTATTTTGGTGTCAAAATTGTTTTAAAAGATAATTGGACAAATAGGCATTATTATCGATCTTCTCTGTTGATTTCCTATCAGTGAAAATTTACTGTTCTTTGCATCCCTTTCTTCTAATTCCTCTATGGGACACTTGTGATGGTTTAGCTACTCTAGCACAGAACAAGCCGGTGTACAGATGAACCAACTTGTCAGTGGTTAAAAGAGGTTCTCTTGTTTATTCCTCAGCAGTGATGGCAGCTCCTGACCTCCAAGCAATGAGTCTCGTTCTCTGACCTTCTGTTTTCATAGGTAGAACACACAAAGTTTCATCTTGCCAAAGGCTGTTTTCTCCCTTCCTTCCTCCCATCCATCCATCCTACCTTCCTTCTCTTCCTTTCTTTTGGATTTTTCCATTCCCTTGTTTGCCTTCTTTTTTCTCTCTCATGTACACATTTACTGAGCATCCACAGCATGTTAGGAGCTGTCCCAAATGCTCTTGGGACACAACAATGAACAGAGCAGCCAAGCCCCCACTTTCATGCAGCTCATTTTCCATATCATTCATGCTGTTCATTTCAACAGACTCTGCAGAGCTCACACTTATATACATCCCAGGGGCAGTGAAGGGCATGGATTTGAGAATTGGGAGACATAGATGTAGATCCTGGCTCTTCCTCTTATCTATGTGACTTGGTCAAGTTGCTTCATCTCTTCCTGAGTCTCAGTTTCCTCCTCTATAAAATAGATTAATTGCATCTACCACATAAGATCGCCGTAAGGATTGACTGGATGAAGTGTATCAAGAATTTAACTCCATGCTAAAATTTAATAAATATAATTAGTAAGTGGCAGGGACTGCTCATATTATTTCCCTGTATCCTCACAAGCAATCTGCAGCTGGTGGCTGATTGAAAATGATTGACTCCCATTTTGCAGATAAAGGAACTAAGGCTTGGTGCAATTGCAGCCACGAGACCAGGCCTCCCAGATCCTAGGGAGAGAGCTGTGATTGCCTTTTCTGGTTTGCCCAGACCAAACTTGGAGTTCTGTTGTATCTGTGCACCACCTGTGCTTCTGTGTACTCAGTACTTTCTTTAAGTTGACTTATCTTTAAACTTTAATTTAATACGAGTAAATAGCCATAATATCTGTGTAAAATATGATTTTGAAATACTGGTTATGGTTTACCTCATACACATCAAAAGAAATACTCAACTGTGAACATTTTAGAACAGGAACATGAGCCCCATCTAGAAACATCTCATGTGATAATGATGATATCTGACCTGCATGTGGAGAAAGACATCTCTGAACCACTCAGCCCTTATACTATGTAATGATGTCTCAAGATCCACACCTAAACCAAAATGCTGTGACTGGGGTGGAATTTCTGTCAGCTCATGAAGAACTGGTGCTTCAGTCCTGCAGTTTCAGTGGAAGCAGTCTATTGGCCATCCCAACTCCAATTTTGTGAAATGGCAGGGCAACCCGAGTTATCCAGTGGTCCCTGACATCAATAAATACAATGAAGCTAGTTCAGTTTAATTTAAATTGCAGTTTACACATAAATATCTCGACCAAGTGTGAAAGAGAGAGAAGCTGCGTGTAGACTCAAAGAATAGGGTTGGCACTGAGAACCCACGGAACTATTGGCGTCCTTGGTTGTAGCCAATGAGTCTGAAGGAATTAGTGCTGGTCAGGCCACAGTGAGAATATTTTGTCCAGTTCTAAATAGCACAGTCATAGGTACACTGCTCTCCTTAGGAGATGAGAAGGGAGTAATGAATGTGGCTAAGGAAGGGGAGGAAAAAAACCTGTATCCTGTGAGGCAGGGGTGTCCAATCTTTTGGCTTCCCTAGGCCACATTGGAAGAAGAATTGTTTTGAGCCACACATAAAGTACACTAACACTGATGATAGCTGATGAGCTAAAAAAAAAAATTGCAAGAAGAATCTCATAACGTTTTAAGAAAGTTTACAAATTTGTGTTGGACCACATTCAAAGCTGTCCTGGGGTGGCATGCAACCTGTGGGCTGCAGGTTGGACAAGCTTTCTGTAAGAAATGCCTTGAGGGAATATTGGAAGAGGCCTTAGACCTGATACTCTGGGATGTTCCAGGTGGCTGGCAAGGACTTAATTCAGCTCTCAATTAGGGGTGGTTAGAAGCAGGGTTCCTCTTTCTTCCCACAGCACTCTGGGCTTCCCTCTATCACTGTATTTTCCATGCTGCATTACATCTCCCAAAGTGTTTATTCATATTTTTCAATGACTATTTATTGAGGACCTACTGTGTGCTATTCCTCATGTTATGCTCTAGAAACACAGAGGTAAACAGGAAAAAAAGGAGACATGGTCCCTGTGGACTCTGAAGAAGATGGTCTAGTAGGCCTTCTAGTATGCCTCATCCATAGTGAATAGATCACTATTATACAACATGGTATATAATTTCCCATAATATATAATATATCCCATAATATATAGTATGTTTTTTTTTTAATTTATTTATTTGTTATTATTATACTTTAGGTTTCAGGGTACATGTGCACAATGTGCAGGTTAGTTACATATGTATACATGTGCCATGCTGGTGCGCTGCACACACTAACTCGTCATCTAGCATTAGGTATATCTCCCAATGCTGTCCCTCCCCCCTCCCCCCAACCCCACAACAGTCCCCAGAGTGTGATGTTCCCCTTCCTGTGTGCATGTGTTCTCATTGTTCAATTCCCACCTATGAGTGAGAATATGCGGTTTTTGGTTTTTTGTTCTTGCGATAGTTTACTGAGAATGATGATTTTCAATTTCATCCATGTCCTTACAAAGGACATGAACTCATCATTTTTTACGGCTGCATAGTATTCCATGGTGTATATGTGCCACATTTTCTTAATCCGGTCTATCATTGTTGGACATTTGGGTTGGTTCCAAGTCTTTGCTATTGTGAATAATGCCACAATAAACATACGTGTGCATGTGTCTTTATAGCAGCATGATTTATAGTCCTTTGGGTATATACCCAGTAATGGGATTGCTGGGTCAAATGGAATTTCTAGTTCTAGATCCCTGAGGAATTGCCACACTGACTTCCACAAGGGTCGAACTAGTATACAGTCCCACCAACAGTGTAAAAGTGTTCCTATTTCTCCACATCCTCTCCAGCACCTGTTGTTTCCTGACTTTTTAATGATTGCCATTCTAACTGGTGTGAGATGGTATCTCATTGTGGTTTTGATTTGCATTTCTCTGATGGCCAGTGATGGTGAGCATTTTTTCATGTGTTTTTTGGCTGCATAAATGTCTTCTTTTGAGAAGTGTCTGTTCATGTCCTTTGCCCACTTTTTGATGGGGTTGTTTGTTTTTTTCTTGTAAATTTGTTTGAGTTCATTGTAGATTCTGGATATTAGCCTTTTGTCAGATGAGTAGGTTGCGAAAATTTTCTCCCATTTTGTAGGTTGCCTGTTCACTCTGATGGTAGTTTCTTTTGCTGTGCAGAAGCTCTTTAGTTTAATTAGATCCCATTTGTCAATTTTGGCTTTTGTTGCCATTGCTTTTGGTGTTTTAGACATGAAGTCCTTGCCCATGCCTATGTCCTGAATGGTAATGCCTAGGTTTTCTTCTAGGGTTTTTATGGTTTTAGGTCTAATGTTTAAGTCTTTAATCCATCTTGAATTGATTTTTGTATAAGGTGTAAGGAAGGGATCCAGTTTCAGCTTTCTACGTATGGCTAGCCAGTTTTCCCAGCACCATTTATTAAATAGGGAATCCTTTCCCTATTGCTTGTTTTTGTCAGGTTTGTCAAAGATCAGATAGTTGTAGATATACGGCGTTATTTCTGAGGGCTCTGTTCTGTTCTATTGATCTATCTCTCTGTTTTGGTACCAGTACCATGCTGTTTTGGTTACTATAGCCTTGTAGTATAGTTTGAAGTCAGGTAGTGTGATGCCTCCAGCTTTGTTCTTTTGGCTTAGGATTGACTTGGCGATGCGGGCTCTTTTTTGGTTCCATATGAACTTTAAAGTAGTTTTTTCCAATTCTGTGAGGAAAGTCATTGGTAGCTTGATGGGGATGGCATTGAATCTGTAAATTACCGTGGGCAGTATGGCCATTTTCACGATATTGATTCTTCCTACCCATGAGCATGGAATGTTCTTCCATTTGTTTGTATCCTCTTTTATTTCCTTGAGCAGTGGTTTGTAGTTTTCCTTAAAGAGGTCCTTCACGTCCCTTTTAAGTTGGATTCCTAGGTATTTTATTCTCTTTGAAGCAATTGTGAATGGGAGTTCACTCATGATTTGGCTCTCTGTTTGTCTGTTATTGGTGTATAAGAATGCTTGTGATTTTCATACATTGATTTTGTATCCTGAGACTTTGCTGAAGTTGCTTATCAGCTTAAGGAGATTTTGGGCTGAGACAATGGGGTTTTCTAGACATACAATCATGTCGTCTGCAAACAGGGACAATTTGACTTCCTCTTTTCCTACTTGAATACCCTTGATTTCCTTCTCCTGCCTAATTGCCCTGGCCAGAACTTCCAACACTGTGTTGAATAGGAGTGGTGAGAGAGGGCATCCCTGTCTTGTGCCAGTTTTCAAAGGGAATGCTTCCAGTTTTTGCCCATTCAGTATGATATTGGCTGTGGGTCTGTCATAGATAGCTCTTATTATTTTGAGATATGTCCCATCAATACCTAATTTATTGAGAGTTTTTAGCATGAAGGGTTGTTGAATTTTGTCAAAGGCCTTTTCTGCATCTATTGAAATAATCATGTGGTTTTTGTCTTTGGTTCTGTTTATATGCTGGATTACATTTATTGATTTGTGTATATTGAACCAGCCTTGCATCCCAGGGATGAAGCCCACTTGATCATGGTGGATAAGCTTTTTGATGTGCTGCTGGATTCGGTTTGCCAGTATTTTATTGAGGATTTTTGCATCAATGTTCATCAAGGATATTGGTCTAAAATTATCTTTTTTGGTTGTATCTCTTCCAGGCTTTGGTATCAGGATGATGCTGGCCTCATAAAATGAGTTAGGGAGGATTCCCTCTTTTTCTATTGATTGGAATAGTTTCAGAAGGAATGGTACCAGCTCCTCCTTGTACCTGTGGTGGAGTTCGGCTGTGAATCCATCTGGTCCTGGACTCTTTTTGGTTGGTAAGCTATTGATGATTGCCACAATTTCAGCTCCTGTCATTGGTCTATTCAGAGATTCAACTTCTTCCTGGTTTAGTCTTGGGAAAGTATGTGTTGAGGAATTTATCCATTTCTTCTAGATTTTCTAGTTTATTTGCGTAGAGGTGTTTGTACTATTCTCTGATGGTAGTTTGTATTTCTGTGGGATCAGTGGTGATATCCCCTTTATCATTTTTTATTGCATCTATTTGATTCTTCTCTCTTTTTTTCTTTATTAATCTTGCTAGCAGTCTATCAATTTTGTTGATCCTTTCAAAAAACCAGCTCCT
The DNA here is from genome assembly GCF_028885625.2 of Pongo pygmaeus. Lineage (NCBI taxonomy): Eukaryota > Metazoa > Chordata > Mammalia > Primates > Hominidae > Pongo > Pongo pygmaeus. Next base: position 93,823,236 of record NC_085930.1, on the reverse strand, counting down.
GGATTCATTAATTTTTTGAAGGGTTTTTTGTGTCTCTATTTCCTTCAGTTCTGCTCTGATTTTAGTTATTTCTTGCCTTCTGCTAGCTTTTGAATGTGTTTGCTCTTGCTTTTCTAGTTCTTTTAATTGTGATGTTAGAGTGTCAGTTTTGGATCTTTCCTGCTTTCTCTTGTGGGCATTTAGTGCTATAAATTTCCCTCTACACACTGCTTTGAATGCATCCCAGAGATTCTGGTATGTTGTGTCTTTGTTCTTGTTGGTTTCAAAGAACATCTTTATTTCTGCCTTCATTTCGTTATGTACCCAGTAGTCATTCAGGAGCAGGTTGTTCAGTTTCCACGTAGTTGAGTGGTTTTGAGTGAGATTCTTAATCCTGAGTTCTAGCTTGATTGCACTGTGATCTGAGAGATAGTTTGTTATAATTTCTGTTCTTTTACATTTACTGAGGAGAGCTTTACTTCCAACTATGTGGTCAATTTTGGAATAGGTGTGGTGTGGTGCTGAAAAAAAAAGTATATTCTGTTGATTTGGGGTGGAGAGTTCTGTAGATGTCTATTAGGTCCGCTTGGTGCAGAGCTGAGTTCAATTCCTGGGTATCCTTGTTGATTTTCTGTCTCGTTGATCTGTCTAATGTTGACAGTGGGGTGTTAAAGTCTCCCATTATTAATGTGTGGGAGTGTAAGTCTCTTTGTAGGTCACTCAGGACTTGCTTTATGAATCTGGGTGCTCCTGTATTGGATGCATATATATTTAGGATAGTTAGCTCTTCTTGTTGAATTGATCCCGTTACCATTATGTAATGGCCTTCTTTGTCTCTTTTGATCTTTGTTGGTTTAAAGTCTGTTTTATCAGAGACTAGGATTGCAACACCTGCCTTTTGTTTTCCATTTGCTTGGTAGATCTTTCTCCATCCTTTTATTTTGAGCCTATGTGTGTCTCTGCACGTGAGATGGGTTTCCTGAATACAGCACACTGATGGGTCTTGACTCTTTATCCAATTTGACTGTCTGTGTCTTTTAATTGGAGCATTTAGTCCATTTACATTTAAAGTTAATATTGTTATGTGTGAATTTGATCCTGTCATTATGATGTTAGCTGGTTATTTTGCTCGTTAGTTGATGCAGTGTCTTCCTAATCTCGATGGTCTTTACATTTTGGCATGTTTTTGCAACGGCTGGTACCAGTTGTGCCTTTCCATGTTTAGTGCTTCCTTCAGGAGCTCTTTTAGGGCAGGCCTGGTGGTGACAAAATCTCTCAGCATTTGCTTCTCTGTAAAGGATTTTATTTCTGCTTCACTTATGAAGCTTAGTTTGGCTGGATATGAAATTCTGGGTTGAAAATTCTTTTCTTTAAGAATGTTGAATATTGGCCCCCACTCTCTTCTGGCTTGTAGAGTTTCTGCCGAGAGATCCGCTGTTAGTCTGATGGGCCTCCCTTTGAGGGTAACCCGACCTTTCTCTCTGGCTGCCCTTAACATTTTTTCCTTCATTTCAACTTTGGTGAATCTGACAATTATGTGTCTTGGAGTTGCTCTTCTCGAGGAGTATCTTTGTGGCGTTCTCTGTATTTCCTGAATCTGAATGTTGGTCTGCCTTGCTAGATTGGGGAAGTTCTCCTGGATAATATCCTGCAGAGTGTTTTCCAACTTGGTTCCATTCTCCCCGTCACTTTCAGGTACACCAATCGGATGTAGATTTGGTCTTTTCACATAGTCCCATATTTCTTGGAGGCTTTGCTCGTTTCTTTTTATTCTTTTTTCTCTAAACTTCCCTTCTCGCTTCATTTCATTCATTTCATCTTCCATCACTGATACCCTTTCTTCCATTTGATCGCATCGGCTCCTGAGGCTTCTGCATTCTTCACGTAGTTCTCGAGCCTTGGTTTTCAGCTCCATCAGCTCCTTTAAGCACTTCTCTGTATTGGTTATTCTAGTTATACATTCTTCTAAATTTTTTTCAAAGTTTTCAACTTCTTTGCCTTTGGTTTGAATATCCTCCCGTAGCTCAGAGTAATTTGATCGTCTGAAGACTTCTCTCAGCTCGTCAAAGTCATTCTCCATCCAGCTTTGTTCCGTTGCTGGTGAGGAGCTGCGTTCCTTTGAATGAGGAGAGGCACTGTGCTTTTTAGAGTTTCCAGTTTTTCTGCTCTGTTTTTTCCCCATCTTTGTGGTTTTATCTGCTTTTGGTCTTTGATGATGGTGATGTACAGATGGGTTTTTGGTGTGGATGTCCTTTCTGTTTGTTAGTTTTCCTTCTAACAGACAGGACCCTCAGCTGCAGGTCTGTTGGAGTACCTGGCTGGCCGTGTGAGGTGTCAGTCTGCCCCTGCTGGGGGGTGCCTCCCAGTTAGGCTACTCGAGGGTCAGGGGTCACGGACCCACTTGAGGAGGCAGTCTGCCAGTTCTCAGATCTCCGGCTGCGTGCTGGGAGAACCACTGCTCTCTTCAAAGCTGTCAGACAGGGACATTTAAGTCTGCAGAGGTTACTGCTGTCTTTTTGTTTGTCTGTGCCCTGCCCCCAGAGGTGGAGCCTACAGAGGCAGGCAGGCCTCCTTGAGCTGTGGTGAGCTCCACCCAGTTCCTGCTTCCCGGCTGCTTTGTTTACCTAAGGAAGCCTGGGCAATGGCTGGCACCCCTCCCCCAGCCTCGCTGCCGCCTTGCAGTTTGATCTCAGACTGCTGTGCTAGCAATCAGCGAGACTCCGTGGGCGTAGGATCCTCTGAGCCAGGTGCAGGATATAATCTCCTGGTGCACCGTTTTTTAAGCCCGTTGGAAAAACACAGTATTCAGGTGGGAGTGACCCGATTTTCCAGGTGCCGTCTGTCACCCCTTCCTTTGACTAGGGAAGGGAACTCCCTGACCCCTTGCGCTTCCCGAGTGAGGCAATGCCTCGCCCTTCTTCGGCTCGCGCACACCTGCGCCCACTGTCTGGCACTCCCTAGTGAGATGAACCTGGTACCTCAGATGGAAATGCAGAAATCACCCGTCTTCTGCGTCGCTCACGCTGGGAGCTGTAGACTGGAGCTGTTCCTATTTGGCCATCTTGGCTAATATATAGTATGTTATATCCTATAATACATAGTACATTATATCCTATATATCATATATGGTATATAATGAAGCATGTTTAACATGTCACAAAGCCCTATATGAAGATCTTAAATCATATTATCTTACTTCATAATAACCCAGAGGTAAGTACCATTATTAATCCCTGTTTTACAGATGAGAAAATTGAGGTTCAGAGAAATTAACCTACTTGCTGATCACACAGCTAGCAAGCAACAGAGCTAGGATTCAAACCTCCTTCTGAAGCAATTGTTTAATAAATGGATTGTTGAAATTAAAAGAACCTGCTGTGGATAACATGGACTAAGCAGTGTGTGGGCTACCATGGAAGGCTGTGAGCCCTTCACCCACCCTGAGAAGCAGAAGCTGGATGAGATGTTTCAGACATGATAGAATTGTAAGTCATTGGCTAGAAGAATTCAAAGACTCTTCCGTTTTCACATCCCTCAAATTTAGGGTTAATTTCCAGAAGATGTGGCCCTCTGCTCTCTCAGGGTGCTGCTGCTGGGTATGTAGAACATCCCTGAGAAAGAAGCTTCCGGGGCTGCTGCATGGCATAGAATCAGCCCCCAAGAGGTATTTTCTTCTAACTTCAGGGAGAAGCAGCAGATGCTGGAGGAAAGAAAAGAAATCTTAAGCCCAAGAGAACTTGAAAGGCCAGGATTGAATTTTTCTTTTACTTATCACATTCAAAGTCCCCTTTCTCTTCCTGCCTCTGCTCCAGTGGGCTTTTGAGGGAAGGATGTTCTGCCTTTTCATGCCCAACTGGACTGATTAGAAAGCTTTGCAAACCTGGAATGCAAATGTGGCTGCAGACAGTGGGAAAAGAAATCTTTTAATTCCCCCTCTTGCTTTCCCCCTGGCAGCACGACAGGCCCTGTAAGAGTCCTTGCTGAGGTAATGACATGGAGCATAATTAAAGAATAATTAAAACACTGGGGATCATTTTGTCACCTCTGCCTGTTAATTCCCTGGAGCCGAGTCGGGGTCCTGCCCTGCCTTGTGGGCGAGCGGCGCTGCGCCTGAGCGTGTAGCTGGGGAGACAGGAGGTCACCTGAGCGCACAGGGCTTGTCCAGCTGCACACTCTGCAGCCTTCATGCAGGCCCCGACAGGCCCTCCTGGCAGCCTGGGAGGTGGCAGACCTCAGAGAAAGAAGTTGTAACTCCACTGGGCCAGGCTCTTCAAATGAACCTATCTTCTTATTCAGATTAACTCATTTCTCCATCCACTTATGTAAAACCCAGTTACTGCGCCAGGTATGTGTACAAAATGAGCCCATCAAATATTTGTTTAAAAAATAACAAGAGCAACTTGTGTTTCCATAGAGAAGGCTTCTATGCTTTGAAACTTGATCCTTGACTTAAATCTGACTTGAGTCCTTCATTCAATGCTTCTCCTACCCATTCCCCCTGTCATCACCACTTTCTGCTGTGTTTGAGCTTCCTCGTTCTTTATCAAGGAGCTACGTGCCTGAATACATATAGCAAAAAAAAAAAAAAAAAAGAAATGCTCAAAATGTGAGCTGGAGCTGCTGCTGTGTGTCATTGGGCACATTAGGAAAATGTGTCTCTGCCTTTAGTTGCAGGAAGCCCTGTGCCAAGATCCATGGCTTGGCAGACAGAGGAGGTGTGAGACTTCAGCCTTAACACCCTTTTAGCTGACATCCTTGTCCAGGGGTGGCCAGCCATTGAGGCTGGGAGTTGAATCATCAAAAGCCCTGATTCTACAACAAATGTGTGCAAGAAAACTGACTGAGGATAAGGCCTGAGGCCCCATATTCTCCATTAAGAACAAGACTGGGTTCTCACATTGGTGATAAAAGCTTAGAGATTCCTAAGAAAGTAATTCAGTGCAATGTTTTTCAAACTAGCCTTTGAGGACCCTTTATATTGCAAAGAGGAAGCTCAGAGGCTGGCATAAGGATGAGATAGGAGGTCAAGAACATATCTTTTTAATCGGACAGCTCAGTCTTTATATTCAGCACGACATTGGATTCTGGCATGAAACTGTGTTTAAAAAGTGACAGAGGCATGGGATCCTGAGGCTAGAAAAATGGATTGAAAGCAATTAGTCTGTGCTTCAGATCAAGGGCTCAAGTCAACGGGAATGTTGTGCATGTGAGTTATTCGTGTTTGGGGAAGGCTTGTCTGTCCTTATTGCTTCTATTGAATCAGGCACAGAGCAGGAGATTGTTCACTATTGTACTTGCTGGTCATAATAGTCAGCCCTAGGTTTCCAGGTGTTTCTAGGTGTTTCCAGATGGGAAAGATGGGAGGTTTCTGGATGCCCCAAGTGTTTTATCCAGCCCAAGGTGGTTTTAGGATTTTGATTTTATGTAGCAGCTGGCCCCTCATCTGGTGTTCATCCAGTAGACCTCGTCATGAGCAAGAAGGAGGAGGGTGGGAGGGTCACACTAATACCATCCTCTGAGTCAGGGATGGACTGACTCTACTGCTTGTTACTGCTGTGTGAGATGTACTGCCCATTCCAGCCAATGAAAGTTAATCAATGTTAACTATCCCAATGGCTGGGAAGTGGCACTCCCTGCATATTTGCTTGTCTTCAGATGGCGAGTGTCCCAGAACAAATGGATTGCTGAAGGCAGTCAAAAGTAAAGGAAGGGGGTCCTGGGTCACTCCTCCTGGGGTGATGAAGCTTCCCATGGAGCCAGCAGGGCAACTCAATTGGGCTCTGTTTTCATAGACAATTGAATTGCACTCCCAATTCTGAGCACCCAATCTAATTGCCTATGACATGTGACTGTCTTGAAAGAAGACCTAGGGTCTGGTAAGGTGACCTCCCTGCCCCTGCTGCCCCTGCTGAGCCTCAGGACATCCATCTTAGCCTTAATCATTTAGCCTATGAATAGTCTCTTGGGGAAAAGTCTGATGAGAGTCTGGGAGATGAAAGCTGACTTGTGGCTCAATCTATGTGCTTCTGTACAGATTGTCCTGGGCTGAAGCCATCTTGGAGCTTAACCCAGGTGTATCCAGTGGTATCTGATTTGCACCTGAGAAAAATCACAATAATGTCTTACTTATTTAATGGTTGCTCAGGTGTCTATGACACCTTTAGACTTATTTTCTTATGAAATCTTGAATACGGAGAAGCTTATTTTGCATAGTTTGAGGTTATTGTAGGCCAGGACAAAAACATAGAAAAGGGAGAAAAAGAAGGGAAGAAGAAGGCAATTAGTCAGGGGACATGACTTTGTGACCCCTAAGTATATGTTTCCTGGTCTCTACTAGAAATAATAATAATAATAGTAAAGTAATGTTACAACTATTATTTATTGTTTACTGTTAAGATATTTTGCAGGATGCTTTTAAAACATTCTCTTGATTAATCTCATTTATTTATTCAGTAAGCTTTGAATCTATCACGTTCTGACTACTATGCTAGAGTCTGGAGTTTAATAGTGTGTAAAAATAGCCACAGTTCTACCTTCACGAAGGTCACACTCCTGTGAGGGGAAATGATGATCAAATGCTTCCTAAAATACAAGTAAAATTGCAAATAATGAAAAATTTCTTAAAAGGGGGGACAAGATAGAAGTGGCACCTCAAGAGGGAATTTCACCCAATTGTGAGATTTTTGAAAGTTTCCCCAAGGAGTATAATTGAGCTGGGATTCAAATGATGAAATGGACAATAACTAGAGAAGATAGTAAGCACTTACTGGTTTGTGGACACACAGCTTAATAAGTGACAGCTGGGTAGACACAGAGGTACTGAAAGAGGAATGGGGTGAGACACACTGAATACGCTGAGGATTCGGAAGAGGGGGCATCCTCTTCCAAACGGAAGGACTAGGGAGTTCTCTTGCTGAAGAAGGCATTGAAAAGGGCCTTGATTGCACTAAGAGGGAGGGTCTTCCCATGTGTGAAGCTCAGGTCTGGCCCTGGATGCTACAGTGGGTTGGTGGGTGAGAAAGTCTATATGGTGACTGCGGGGGGCTGTAAGAACACTGAGTTTCTGAGCATGGCAGGTGTGGCTGTCCATCATCGATAGCAAGGATACCAGAGCAGTCGGTGCCTACTTGGCAGTCTTGGCACATGTCACCTGAAGACATCTGTCTGCTTCTGTTCCCATCCCAAATGTCACTCTGCTCGAGGTGGCCTTACCTTTGGCCAGGGAACACTGAGGAGGGAGCAGGGGCCAGCTTCCCTTTGACTTCAGCCTAGAACACTGTCAATATTAATTTAATTAGCATTTGTGTAATCATAACTTTATCATTTCCAAGTCTAATTTATTTTAATTTCATGTATGCTGATTTAATGATCAAAGGATTTGTTGATACTTTAGTTTTCATTCAAAACATGATGTATTTATCATCCATTTAAACCTATAATTCCCACTCCTCTCCAGAAAGACCTCCTTGGAGTGTAAAGAGATGTGGCAGATTGGGATGGTTCATCTCATTTATAATTTCCCTGATAGGTTTTTCTTTTGTTTTGTTTGTAAGTTACCAAAGAGAATCCATTGTCATCAGGGCAGTTGTAAAAATGGATGAGTTTGCTGTGAGCTTTTCTGCCTCACTCAGTTTTGAAGTGAGTTTCAGAATAGATTTCAGATATTAAGGTTTTAGGCTTCTAATGTGGTCAGAGACCTGGAAGCAGGATAATGTCATTATTAAGAGCACAGTCTTTGAAATCAAGCAGCCCAAGTTTAACAATGGAGACAGGGAAGGGTGGAAAGGTGGTTGGGTGGGAGGAGGGCAAGGGGTGAAAAATTATTTAATGGATACAACGCACATTATTTGGGTGATGGTTACACTAAATCCCAGACTTCACCACTAGGCAATATATCCATGTAACAAAACTGCACTTGGACTCCTTAACCCATTTCCCATTTACAAAGCGTAGCTCACGTCAGTGCACTTTTCTCTGGGCAAACAAGAAATGGATTAAATTTATACAAATATATATTTTTGCTTAATTGTACGACCTTCGGCAGGTTAAAGAATCTCAGTGAATCCTGTTTTTTTTTCACCCATTGTTTCCTTCATCCGTAGAATGTGGACAACCGTGGGACCTAATGGACTTGTTTGGCATTTGCTGATGCATTTTTTATGCCTTGAATGCTCTAGGGAAAGAAGTAAAATAGAGATAAATAAAGATTCAGTCAACATTCACTCAACATTTATGAGTGGCTACTGTCTTTCTATTCAGTTTTATACATCCTTACTTTGCAGTAAATTTGTGGCAAGCATGAAACGAGATGCAAGAGATACTAGAAATAAGTAGGACACACACATTTCTCTTGCTCTCAGTCCAGAGGGAAGACCAATACACACACGTAGTAGCCACACGATGAGCCGAGTGCAGTGATGGAGTCCAAGATTTGCACTGTATCGTAAAGGAGCTCGAGGAAGCTGTAACACTGAGTGGGAAGAGGCATTGAGGAAGGCTTTGAGGTAGCATTTACATCAGGGCTAGAGAGTAGGAATTGCTGTTCCATATAGAACAGAAAGCAAGTGCAAAGATTAGCTCAGCACTGGTGTGCTTCTGGAAAGGAAAGTGCTCAGAAACCTTGGGCCTCCCAGATCCTTAGCAACTGTCAAAGGGCAGACTGTGGCAAATCAGCCTATCGGAGGTGTTTGCTCTTGGCTTGGAGAGTTGGTTCAAGATTCCCCATGACAATAGATGTCACACTCAATTCCTAAAGTCCTTGTCCTTATTGATTTCCCATCCATCCAGAGGCAAGTATACTCATAGAGATTTACAGTGAACAATAGCAACAGCCTGAGGAAGCTTCCCACAGGAGCTGGACCATTTCCAAAATGTCGCTTGTTCCTTCCTTCACAAGATGGTTTTTTTGAGACATCTTGGACTAATCTCTAAGAGTCTCATATCAGTCAGGGTATAAGCATTTTATATTAGGTTAATTAAAATATTTTGATTCTCTGCATGGTTTTAACAATTACCTATGTTTTTCTTGATAATCAGTGTATATTTATTAGCAGGTTCAGTCACATCATAGAATTCCAGCCTTGACCAGGGACCCAGAGAAGTAGAAGTGGACTGTTCCTTCCTGCACTATGTGTACTATTCTTCCTTTCTCAAGTGCTTCTTCACCCAACTCTTCCATCCCCAGTGCTTTCCTTGCCAGTCTATATGGTCATCCTTTTGATAATGGCAGGATCAAGAGATTGCCAACAAATTCTAAAGAATGACAATATAAAGTATTGTTAGCGATATGGGATAACATGTACCCTCCCATAATGCCAATGGAAGTAAAATTGGTACAACCCCGGGGGAATGATTTAGCTGTACCTATCAAATGCCATAATCTGTAATTCCATGTGACAAGGTAGTACCACTTCTAGGAGTGTCTCTTAAATAAAACTTTAGCTTCAAGATTTAAACTTTATCTTAATTTTAAGTATTTATCTTAGGCTGGGTGTGGTGTCTCACGCCTGTAATCTCAGCACTTTGGGAGGCTGAGGCAGGTAGATCAGTTGAGCTCAGGAGTTTGAGACCAGCTTGAGCGACATGGTGAAAGCCCATCTCTACAAAATAATACAAAAATTATCCAGGTGTGGTGGCATGCACCTGTAGTCCTAGCTGCTTGCAGGGGCTGAGGTGGGAGGATTGTTTGAACCTGGGAGGTCAAGGCTGCAGTAAGCCAAGATCACACCACTGCACTCCAGCCTGGGCAACAGAGCAAGACCCTGTGTCAAAAATAAATAGATAAATAGATAGGTAGATAGGTAGATAGATAGGTAGATAGATAGATAGATAGATAGATAGGTAACTTAAAGATTTGCATATCTATTTAACTACAGATAGGATCTGGCCTCATTGATTAAAATAATAAAAAAATTAAAGAAGAGGCTCCTATCTGTTAGCATGGATTATAAATTATGATATAGCAAAAAGGAAAATATTGGCCTATATTACTGAATAATTTTTTCATTACATTGAAAAAAAGTGCATGTCATACTGGTAAGTAACAAAAGCAGATAATAAAACTATATGCCAAATGTGATATTATTCCAATTTTTAAAAAAGAAATAGAACTTTATAATAGATTCAGATAAAATATATAGAAGATATGTTAGTACTTTTTTCTTTCTTCTCTATGCTTTGCGAGATGTCTTTTTTGACAAGCAAATATACATTTTAATACCAGAAGAAAATAAGATGATTTCCTTTAAAAAAACAAAAAAGTGCGTGCTCACTTCTGGTCAAATTTGGCATTGGTCTTCCTGAGTGAGTGCTCTAGAAACCATGTTTATCATTACTTGTTGTCAGCACGGAGTTGGGACTTCAGATACATCTTCAGAATTCTGAGTGGATGGCCTCCTCTGGGGAGTGACCAGGCTTTTCCCCAGGAAATGTGGAAATAATTCCCTTCTCTCTACTATTGGGGAGGCAGGTACTTAGTAGACCCTTGAGAAACTGGACTTGGGAGCTGGGGGTAATGGTTTTTATTCCTCCATTTGTTCTAGCCATATTTTTCAAGTCTAAAAGATGACCTTATATTCTGATCATTTGACATCAGTTTTTAACATATGCATACATTGTCTGATAACTGGCATGTGGCTTCTTGAGATTTAAATAAATTATTCTGCTATAATTCCTTCGCAGTTGCCCAAATCTAGACTTTAATATCTTCAACATGCAGGTAGAATGAGAAAATCTCTTTAAAGAGGCAGCCACTGCTTCTTCCTGCTACAATTCATTTTGTAGCCCAGAGCTTAATCTAATCTTCCTTCCACATGATCCGTTGAACTTTCAAAACTTCAGATCTGAATTAGAAAAGGAATTATAAGAACAGTCATATGTTCAGCTCTTATTAGGCTTTGCTGTAATCTCTTTATGCCAGAAGAAAGAAGAGGCAAGGCTTTTCTTATGTAGCTGTTGTTCCTCTGTAATATCCTCTCTTGTGTGTTCATAATTAAGGCAAAAACTGCATTAATAAGCATTTTTCTACCAATTTATAACTCACCAGGTGCTTTTGCACTCATTACCTCATCTGATCCTTACAATCACTCTGAGTATGATATCATCATTACTGCCTTTCTATAGTCAAGGAAATTAAAGCGGATAAAGGTTATCTGCTCAAGTATAGTAACAGGGCTCATTTGGTTGCAAAGCCAGAAGCACAAATCCAACTACATTAAGGAAAAATGGGAATTTATTAACTTGTATAACTATAATGTCCAAGGGTAGTACCAACTTCAGGCACAGATGGATCCAGGTGCTCCAATGATATTGTCACACTCACCACTACCTCTGGACTCTGTTTGGTCTGTGTTGGCTTTTTCCCTAGTAGATTCTTCCCAAATAGTGTCTAGATGGCCCCTATAGCTCCAGGCTATGTCCTAGCAGTTTAACAACCCCAAAAGAAAAACATCTTCTATTTCCCAGTTATTTTACCCAAATTCCCAAGACTGACCATTAATTGGTCCTGTCTGCTTCTTTTGCCCACTGCACCTGTCACTAGGGAATGGAATGTTCTGATTAGCAGGCTTTGGGATAGAGTGAGGTCAGCCCTACCACATGATCTGAACTGAGAGTAGGGGAATGGGCTTATTTAAAGTGAAACATGGTGCTGTTTGCAGAAGGAAACACAAACAGGAAGCAGATGGGAGTGCCAGCTCTCTGCTGTACCAAGTCAGGTGGCTAACAAGCAGGAGGCAAGGCTGCAACCCATTTGCTGATGCTCCCCATGGAATGCTGGAATATGACATCAAAACTCTAGGAGTCTTTGCAGGAAATCCGAAGAAAGACTAGAAACCACAGGCTCTGCAGAGATTCTCAAACCATGCTCTCTGATCCCCAACCCTTAGGGTTTTGACCACTAGACTATTTGGATTAAACATTACCCTCAGAATTAATATATATGTATACACACACATATATAATGACTTTTTTACATGATCACTTTCCAGATACATATGTATAGCTATGATTAGTAAAATATAAATTCATTTTGAAATATCACTAAATTCACAGTGATTTTTGGTCCTTATGTACATGCTTAATATATATTAAAAGGTTATTATGCTCTGTGCAGTGTTTTCAGAAAGTTTTCCGCATTAAAAGGGTGTTCTTAAACACAAATTACTTAGGAGGTCTTGGAATACTGAAAGACCTCCAGGACAAGGGTTAGAAGCCCATCTCTGCCACGATTTCTAGTGACCAAATCTTTCTTGGACTTCAGTTTCCTGACCTGTGCTATGTGGATAGACTGTCGTGCCCACAAAACTTGTAGTGCGGTTCATGTGTGGGAATGTCATTGGAACTCTTAAGAAATATATTTTTTAACTTATATCATTGATATTTTCTTTTTTCTTCACTCTGGGCTCAAGGACGTTTCTCTTAATGTGTTCTATAAACCACTAATGGCCCATGATGCAAAATGTGCTTGTCTGTTTCTAATATAATTGTGCAGATCAATGAAGGTCTGTCCTCTATGATGAGTAGCAGGCTTATAGATTTTTTTTAAAGATATCCTTCTTCAGGGGTATATATTCCAGAAAGCATATTTTATCTTTCTTATGCCTCAAATACACTAGAGACTGTAGAAAATACTCAACCATTCAAAATTTCTGTTTAATTTTCTGCTGAAGTCTAACATAGAGAAAAGTACATGTATTCAAAATACACTTTAGATAAATCTTTTAAAACTTAACATACTGGTGGCCAGGCGCAGTGGCTCATGCCTGCAATCCCAGCACTTTGGGAGGCTGAAGCGAGCGGATCATGAGGTCAGGAGTTCAAGACCAGCCTGGCCAACACGGTGCAACCCCGTCTCTACTAAAAATACAAAAATTAGCTAGGTGTGGTGGTGCGTGCCTGTAATCCCAGCTACTCAAGAGGTGGAGGCAGGAGAATTCTTTGAACCCGGGAGGCGGAGGGTGTGGTGAGCCAAGATAGCGCCACTGCACTCCAGCCTGGGCAACAGAGCAAGACTCCATCTCAAAAAAAAAAAAAAAAATACTTAACATACTGGTACAACCGCACCCAGATCAAGAAAGAGAACATTAACAGTTCTCCATAAGCATACTTTAGGGCCCCTTTTCAGTTCCTACCCTCACCCAAAGATAACCATTACCCTGACCTCTAACAGCACAATTATGTTTTACCTGTTTTTTAAAAAATACACATTAATAAACTCATCTTGTATCTGGTGTCTCTATATATTGCATTTGAAAGATTCATCCATTTTGTTGTGTAGAGTGACAGATTATTCATTGTGATTTAGTATTCCAATGTATGTGTGTACGTATATATCACAATGTATTTATCCTATTCATGGGTATTCATCTGGGGCTGTTCCAAATAGTGCTACTATTGACATTCTCTATAGGTCTTCAGGTGAACCCATGTGTGGAATTCTATTGAGTCTCAGAGAATAGAGGAGTTCAGCTTTAGTAGATACTGCTAAAAGTTTTCCAATGCAGTTGCACTGATTTACGCTCCCACCAGTAGTGTAAGAAAATTTGTTTCTCCATGGGCTTGCTGATTTATGGTATGTTCTGCCTTTTAAGTTTCAGCCCTTCTAGTGGATTTGTATTGTTTTAGTTTACAATGTGCATTGCTTTAATTTGCATTTCCATGATAAAAAATGAAGTTGCAGCAACTTTTCATATGTTTATTGGCTATTTGGACATCCTCTTTGGTAGGCACTTACCTGTTCAAGTAATTTGCTTATTTTTTTGAGTTTCTATGTTCTTTTTTTCTTTTCTTTTTCTTTTCTTTTTTTTTTTTTTTTGAGATGGAGTCTCACGCTGTTGCCCAGGCTGGAGTGCAATGGTGCAACCTTGGTTCACTGCAACCTCCACCTTGCGAATTCAAGCGAATGTCCTGCCTCAGCCTCCCAAGTAGCTTGGATTACAGGTGCATGCCGCCACACCCGGCTAATTTTTTGTATTTTAGTAGAGACGGGGTTTCACCATGTTGCCTAGGCTGGTCTCAAACTCCTGAGCTCAGGCAATCCACCCGCCTTGGCCTCCCAAAATATTAGGATTACAGGCATGAGCCACTGCGCCCAGCCTATCTTCTTCTTAGTAGTATATGAGAAGCAGTCAACCATTTGCTGTGACTATTTTATTGATGAAGACATTATTTTAAATTTCTGTATTTTAAAAATATATAAAATCCATTAAATGTCTTCTAACAACCATGTAATTTTATCAATTTTCAATTCTTTGGACAGAGCATCTATTTAGCACCTTATCTTTAAAGGACCTTAAATATTAGATATACAATGATGAATAAAACAAACATGGCCCCCATCCACATGGCAGTTACCATTAGACAATAAACAAATATATACATAATTGAAAACTACAGCCAATTACAAAAGTTCCATGAAGGATTCAAACAGAGTGGAAAGATTGAACAGAGGGCACCTTTTCAGTTCCAAAGACTTGTCTGCCCTTTAATCTGAGACCTGAAGGCCAAGAAAGATTCAATGCAAAAGGGAGGATGGATGCTTCAGGAAGGTAGAATATCATGTGCTATTCCCCAAGGTGAGAAAACATTTTTTATCTTCTAAAACTTGAAAGGAGGTCGTGTGTCTAGAGCAGGGGTTTGCAGACTTTTTCTGTAAAGGGCCAAATAGAAATATTTTAAGCCTTGCAGGCCAGATGGTCTCTGTTGCAACCCAACTACTTAACTCTGCTGTCATAGCATGAAAGCAGCTATAGACAATATGTAAACAAATAGGCATGGCTGTGTTCCAGTAAAACTTTATTTACAAAACAGGCTGTGGGCCAAATTTGGTCCATGTATCATAATTTGCCAATACCCAGTCTGGATCATAGAGAATAATGTCAGCCTTTTGACTGAACCACCTCAATAGGCTCCCTTCCAGCTTCCACTCTTACTCCTCTATATAGTTCCCAGAACAAATGTTTTAAAGTCCTCACTAAGAAAATGATGCTCTTCTCTGATTAAAGTTTTCCAGAAGCTTCCTGTTGAACATAGACTAAAATCTAAAGCTGAGATGACTCAGGCTAGGTGATGCAAAATTTCTGAGCCATTGGAAATAGCCTGGATTTCAGAGAGAGACAATGAACTTTCCTTTATATCTTTATGCTTGAGAACTGGTGATGGCTGTGGGCAGGGAAGAAAAGGAGGGAATATGAGAATGGTCACCAGCTGCTCTTCAGCTAAAAATAATCTCTTCCTTTTCTGAAAACTCATACCTGCCTTACTTTGTGCACTTATCATCTACCCTCGGTTATATACTAATACACAAAACTCTCTACTTGCTCTTTTGTTTGATCTATCCTAGCATCCATGGTCTAGTAGCAGATGTGTGAGATTTGATGAATGGATAAATATTAATTATACTCTACTGCTTCACTCATAGTAAATAGGTGAATAAGTTAATTAATAAATTAGATTTTAGAGAAGAAAGCACTACCAAAGAAGATTCTGGAGTTTTAGTTTAGGAATAGGCGTGTCATAACCAGAAATTGGGGAAGTCAGTGGAAGGTCCTGATTTGTCAGGTCACAGACAGGATGAGTCTCTAGTATGGAGCATCAGCAGTGCCCAGGAGATGGGTAAAATGAGTTCTGGAGCTTGGGGGAGAGAGCTGGGTTGGACCTAGAGATAATGAATAAGGGTAAAGAGTTAAAGGTAAAATGGATTAGATGCTTAGATATAGAGATAAACATGGTCCAAGGACAAAAAGTATGTTGAGAGGAAGGATAGGAAAAATAGAATGCTTTCTATGAATGGCAAAATTGTATTTTTAGTAGAGATGGGGTTTCACCATGTTGGCCAGGCTGGTCTTGAACTCCTGACCTCAGGTAATCCACCCACCTCGGCCTCCAAAAGTGCTGGGATTACAGGTGTGAGCCACTGGGCCCAGCTGCAAAATTGAATAAGTACAAGATTTCTATATTTCCAAATAATAACATTACTCAATAGGAATGAGGGTCTGAAGAGCCCTCGAGGTCAATGCTATAGTTATGCACTGACTTTGGTATAAAGTTGTAATAGGGAGGAGGCATTAATCTAGACTCCTAACAAGATATTTATTTTTTTAAATTGAAAATTAACCATCTCTTTTTCTCTCAGTGTTATATTCTGAAAGAGCAAAAATAACATATCCTTAAAAAACTAGATTTGGAATCAGATACAGCTTGGGTTCAAGTGCTGACCCTACCACTCATCAGCTATTTGACCTTGGGCAACTATCTTAACTGCTCTAAGTTTCAGTTTCTATATCTTTAAAGTGAAATGATAATAGTACTTTCTTCAGAAAATGGTTGTAAGGACTAAACTAGATGATGTCACCTGCAGGACACAAAGAAATAGATGTTAGCAACTATGACTTTAAAAACATCTTCATCATCATGGCAGTGAGCTCTGTCTCTGGAAGTTCTTGATTACAGCAGACCAAACAGCATAAAGGTGTGTGCTATGCATTGAGCTGGGTAGCCTGGGCACTTAATCTAATCTCTCAATTTACCCACATGCAGATGGGGGAAATAATAGCACTTCCTTCCCTCGAATTAAAGAGTTAACACATTCAAGGCTTTTAACATAGTGCTTCTCACACAAATAAGTTATCAATAAATATCATTTTGTAATTTCATCATTATCATTATTACTCTTATCGGGTATGTAGTTATTTTAAAGCAAGACATAATGCAAATTGTATTTAGTTTCTATTTGAGGTCACCTTGGAAATATATCAAAAGGATAATCATAAAATTCAATATCCCAAGGTCAACAAATTTACTTCTCATATCTGTTCTTAGAAGTCCATAATTCTGTCCAAATCAAGGTAGCATTAGTAGGAAATGGTAGTGGATCTTTTGCCCCATGAAGGAGCTCCCTTTTCTGTGCCTCAGTTATCATCTCCTCCAACTGTGAAACCCATTCTTATTCTCTTGCTCTCATCTCCTCCCCTCTCCTCCACCCCCAGCCTCATTCAGTGGAGACAGCTGCCTTAGACTCTGTGGAAAGATTTGGACAATGACCCACAGGGCGATTGTTCATGATAGAGCTAAGGATTCCACATAAAAAGCAGCAGGGAGCTTGCAAGGCATCAGAGGAGCATAGCAGGACTCAAAGGCCCAGATGCAACAATGATTATTGAGGGGGCCACAGAAATGAGCCCCCAGCATTGACAGCATTATTATAAAAAATATATATATCCTGGAGTGGGGAGGGCTTGAAAGATGATCTTAACAGAGGTGCAGATGAAGAATAGCAGAGGAGCAACCTGGAAAGATGTCATGAAAGAGAAATTCCCACATTCTGCCTGGGAGTGAACTGTAAAACCAGTTCAGTAAATTGGACCACTGAGCCATCTCGACTGCAATGGCAAAGCTCACTAACAGCCCAGGCTCCAATCTGCCTCTGCTGCTTTCTGGCTGTGAGGCTTCTCTGTGCCTCAGTTTTCTCACATGCAAAATGGAAATCATAATAGGACCTGTATCCTAGGATTATTAGTGGACTACATATATGTAAAGCATGTAGCAGAGAGCCTGGCACATGTGTTTGCTATCACTGTCATTGCCACCGCTGCATCATTATTACAAGGGCCATGTCTGAAGTCAGTGGTGGCTTCGATTCCAGAAGAGGCAAATGGCAGTATGAAGAAGACTTGGGGAGACAAAACAGTATTGGCTTAAAGCAGGGGTGTTGGAGTCAGGAAAAGCTGTGCCCATACCCCACTTCTCACACTTAGTTGGATGACCTTGGGCAAGTTATTTGTCACTCAAGGGTATGGTTTCCTCATCTAAAAACTGGGAACAGTAATCATACCCACCTCATGCTATTGAGAGGATTAAATGACATGAAGCATGAAAAGCACTTAGCTTAGTGCCTGTGCATACCAACTGATCCATAAATAATATACATTATTAAAATAGTGACCCAAAACATTATTCACAGCTGTAACTCAAGCTCTACGTGGAGAGGCAGAGGTCTGGGGTTGAGCAGGGGTCCTGGGAATCTAAGCCTGCAGAGTCAGATCTATAAGAGGCAAAACTTGGAAATGGCTGGTCCCACACTTGCCTGTCCTGCAAAAGGGTCTTGGCCTCCACTTTCTGGGCTGTCAGAAAATCAGTAGATAAAATGAATGTCACTCTGATGGCTAATTATGAGGGCTATGTAGTTGCAAATTATTGCTAGACCAAGGGAGGGAGAGGAAAGGAGAGGAGAGAGCTGGGAACACATACTGAGCTTTCAGGGTCATGATGTTCCCTAGAGCCACCCAGGAGGAAGTGGTATTCTTTAAGGAACATCTTAGTCACTATCTTTGGGGTAACTCTACCCACGTACCCTAGTGACTCTCAGAAAATACTTTGTCTTCATTGCCGAAAAAAAAGATTCATAAGGGAATTAATAAATAAGCCAAAGAAAATTCTCCTGCCTTTTAATTATAGAAGAGTGATTGCTATGCTAATCATAATCAGCATCAAGGTCAAAAGTTTCCACCTCTCTGGAATGAACATTTAGAAAACAGATTAACTGGAATACCAATGCTATTTCTGAACTTCCAGCTCACATGGATTTGAAACAGAATGCTGTATCTTTTAAGTGTCTTTTAAGAGGAGCCATATAATGCTAATACATTAATTAAATAGATGTCACTCCATGAACCTGCTAATGCCCAGGGCAGAGGGGAACAATTAGGAGGCCCATGAATCGGTGTGATTGCTTAGATGGCTAAGGTAAAGGCTGGTAATTCGTTGTTTAAGTAATATCTTGCTTTATCTCTGCCAACTGTCACTACAGGATGTGTTGAAAGTGTTCAGGTCTCTGGTTAATGTGGGTGATGAAATATAAATGCATTTGGAGAATACTAATTCATTTTGATTTCCTCTTGGGCATTGATGTCTACAATAAAAATAAAATATCCCTTTAATGTCTATCACTTTACCAAATTAAAGCCCTACCTCACACCATTTACAAAAATAGATTCCAATTCTAAAACAACAAAGTCTATGTTATCCATACAATGGAATATTATTCAGACATAAAAAGAAATGAAGGAGTGATACATGCTACAACTTGAATTGACCTTGAAAGCATTATGATAGTGAAAAAAGACAAAAAATGACACACCTATTGTGTAATTTGATTGATATGTAATAAATAAATCAATGGAGATAAAAGATTAGTGGATGCCAAGGGCTGGGGTGAGGAAGGAATGAGGAATGACTGCTAATGGACACCAGGTCTCCTTTATGTTGTAGCATTGCTGATAGTAATAAAATAACCAGAAACAGCATGAATGCCCATCAGTTGGAGAATAGTTACATAAATCGTCCTATCTATACCTTGGAATATTATGTAACTATTAAAAAGAATATGTTAGAAACTTAGTTACTGGCTGGGTGCAATGGCTCATGCCTTTCCCAACACTTTGGGAGGCCAAGACTGGCAGATTACCTAAGGTCAGGAGTTTGAGAATAGCCTGGCCAACAGGGTGAAACCCTGTCTCTACTAAAATACAAAAAAGTTAGCTAGGTGCGGTGGCATATGCCTGTAGTCCCAGCTACTCAGAAGGCTGAGGCAGGAGAATTGCTTGAGCTCAGGAGGTGGAAGTTGCAGTGAGCTGAGATTGTGCCACTGCATACCAGCCTGGGCAACAGAGTGAGACTCTATCTCAAAAAAAAAAAAAAAAAGCCAGATGTAGTGGCACATACCTATAATCCTAACTACTTGGGAAAATGAGGTGGAAGGATCACTTGAGCCCAGAAGTTCAGTGTTACAGTGAGCTGTGATCACATTACTGCATTCCAGTCTGGGTGACAGTGTAAGACCCTGTCTCAAAAAAAAAAGAAGAATTAAAATTAAAAATTAAATAAATAATAAAATTATATATGTATGTGTGTGTATGAAAGAAACATAGTTACTAATATGGAAAGGTGACCAAGTTACATTAAATTTAAAAGAAGAAGAAAACACACCCAGTGGTTGATATTGTTTATTTCAAGGGGTTAGAATAGGTGTGTATCAGAAGGGAGGTGTTGATTAATTTTTATTATACTTCTCTACTCTTTAAATTCATTTGGTGAATATCTATATCTCTATATCTATATCTATATCTATATCTATATATCTATATATAGATATAGATATATTTTTTTTCCCCGAGACGGAGTCTTGCTCTGTTGCCCAGGCTGGAGTGCCGTGATGTGATCTCAGCTCACTGCAACCTCCACCTCCCACGTTTAAGCAATTATCTTGCCTCAGCATCCTGAGTAGCTGAGATTTTAGGCACGGGCTACCACGCCCAGCTAATTTTTGTATTTTTAGTAGAAATGAGGTTTCACCATGTTGTCCAGGCTGATTTTAAACTCCTGACCTTGTGATCCTCCTGCCTCAGCCTCCTAAAGTGCTGGGATTACAGGCGTGAGCCACCATGCCTGGCCATAAATTATTTTTGTAATTTAAAAAGGTTACTTCAAATTTAAATATATAAACAATAAGTCATTTATACATTCCATAATTATTTACATATTCTAGACACTGTTTAAGGGCCAATATCCACACGTGATTACTTAGGATTTCTTTATAAAGTATAAAAATTGGAAATATTACATTTTACCTGGAATTTCTTCCTAGGCCATGAGAAAGAAAGGCTCAAATGTAGATGAAGAAACCGACTCTGAGAGATTTTCTGAGGTTTCAGAGATCACCTTGCCCCACACCTGAGCAGATGTTGAAGTCTCCACTTCCATATCTAGGATCTACTTGGATGCATTCCATTCAGGAGAGCTTCTTCCTTCTGTAGACAGCCTATTTTGTATCCACATAGCTCTACTCTTCTGAAAATTCTTTCTTCCTATTGAGTCAGACCTCCCTGCCCAGGGGTCCCCATTGCAGAAGCAGCTTAGAACACAGGCTTTGCATTCAGGGAGACCAGGGCTTGTGCCCTGGTTCCATTATTTACCACATTGTGACCTTCTGCAGGTCCTTCCTGCTCTGTGCCTCCATGTCCTCATAGATAGAAGAGGGTCATATGTCCTCACGAGGTAGTCATGGGGATTAAAGTAGATCATATCTGCAAAATGCCTGGCAGACAGCTTGGCACATTGTAAGAATGCAGTCAATGGTGGCTGCTATGATTAGTTCTAAGGCCACAAGCAGAAGATTTCTTCTGTTTTTCCTAATGCATGGCACAGGACTAGTACTTTTCTATCCGTTTGATAATTCGCTCATTCATTTATTCATCCATTCATCTATTCAGTAAATATCCAAAGGCCTTACCATGGCCTATGAAGCCCTGTATAATCAGGCTACCCCCTCCACCCTCCATTTCCCCTAATCTCCCCACTAACTCTGTTACGTTGCCTTCTACCCTTGCCCCCTTCTTACTCATGCCCTTTTCTTCACAGCCTCCTCTGTGTCCACTGACAGGTATAAGGCAGTGATTGAATACTATTGACTTTACAAATGCACACTATCTTCTTGGCTATTCCTCAAACACATGGAGCATGTACCTGCCAGATGGCCTTTGCTCTTACTGTGTGTTCTTTCTGGAATATTCTTCTCACCATTCTCTCACATCATTCGGCTATCTGCTTACATGTTGCCCAACAAGAGAAGCTGTCCTAGACCACAGTGCTGGCTCTTACCATTCCCAATCCTCCCTGCTCTGCTTTATTTTTACTCAAAGCACTGGTGTTAATCTATTTCTTTATTGTCTGTTTCCTCCAATTAGAATGTCAGCCTCAAAGTAACAGAAACTCTTTTCTCTCCTTTGTATCCCCAATGTCTAGAGAATAACCTGACACATAGTAGGCTCTCCATAAGTAACTGGTGAATGTTTTAACCAACATATGTAAGCACTTACCATGAGCCAGTTGTGCTGATACAGAGGTGAACAAAAGCAGCACAGTGCTTTCTGCTTCAGTTATAACAGTCTTGTCCCAACACAGCATGGCTTTAACAAGCCAGCTAGCAGACTGTCATAGTAAATGTTGTTTATGTACAAGGTGTCTTTATGCTGAGGGTAATAAAACAGCCCTACGGCACCAAAATCCTCAAGTTGAGTGACTGGTTAACTGTTAGACCATAAATAATTCACGTTGGCAAGAAATATTCTCACTTCAGTGTGTGGCAGTATATTGTCACTTCTCTGGATTCTGTTTGATACATTAGAATATTATAGACTAAAAAGCAATCCTAAAGGGCCTGTGCCCTGGCAGTGTAAGTCTGAGACAAAGGAAGGAGGACCCTAAAACATAGGGGGCGTGGGGATGTGGCCATGGCCAAGTTCATGAGCTGCTTTCACTGTGCATTTGTAAAGGCAATAGCATTTGATCACTGTCATACCTAACAGGGTATGTATGAGTCCATTCTTGCATTGCTATAAGGAAATACCCGAGACTGGGTAATTTATAAAGGAAAGAACTTTAATTGGCTCGCAGTTCTGCAGGCTGTATAGGAAGCATAATGCAGGCATCTGCTCAGCTTCTTGGGAGGCCTCAGGAAACTTACAGTCATGGGAGAGGGTGAAGTGGGAGCTAGGCATCTCACAGGGTTGGAGCAGAAGAAAGAGAGAGAATGGGAGGTACTAAACACTTTTAAACAACTGTATCTGGTAAGAACTCACTCACTATCACCAGGCAACTACCAAGGGAGATGGTGTTAAACCATTCATGAGAAACTACTCCCATGATCCAATCACCCCCACCAAGCCCTTTTTCCAACATTGGGAATTACAGTTTGAACATGAGATTTGGGTGGGAACACAAACCCAAACTATGTCAGTGTGCACTGAGGAGGCTGTGAAGAAAAGGGCACTCACTGTGCTTGTCCTCAAGAACTAGATAGTGGCTCTATGTTCTGACCTGCTGACACTTGTGGTTATATCTTGACATCAAGACTAATGGACCAGACAATGACTATTTGGCACAGCCAGCATTTTCAGGAGTTTAAGTTGGGGAACAAGAGAAATCTGGATTTGAATCCAGGTTCTCCTGGTTTTTAGCTGTGTGACCTTGGGCAAGTTAGTTGACCTTTCTGAGACTCAGTTTCTACAACTCTAAAATGGGATTTTAAAAAGTTATTATTTCATTAATAAATATTAAACACAACATTGCATATAAACCATTTGGCAAAATCCCTGTCACATGGCAAGGGCCCAATTATCATAGTTGTGTTTGTTCAAATGAGCCTTAACATCTAATTTAAGAATCCCCTCCAGATCCTAAATTGATGGTAGCTCAGATGTCATGTAAGACAAATACAAGACAAACACAAGACATACATGAGAATGTTTCTCTGACTTCCTAAAACAAGAAAAAAAAAGTGTTATTGAGATAGTTTCCAGGAATATACTTATGGGGTGAAGAATCCCTATGGAATAAATATGGTTCAGTGGTATTCCCAGTCATTGTATACCAACCAATTAAATTATAGTTTCAACCATGCCAATGGAGTGACTCACGGTACTGGATGGATATGCTACAGCAAGAGACCCAGCCTAGGAGTGGGGAAGTCGGGCTCCAGCCCCTTTCTGCCACTGTGTAGCTTTGGGAGGTCCCTTACCCTCTGGAGCCTTGTTTTCTCAATTGTACATTAAAAACATATCATCCAGATGCTTCCACTTTAAGTACCCTTAGAACACTAAGCACCCCAGACCCCATTTTATTATATACAGCCCTGCCGTCTAAATCCTTGTAACAAATACATCTACAGCATATAGTATAATCATTGAGGATTTATATTAAAATCAGATGTAGCAAATGGCAGCCAGTGAGAAAGCTAGAATTTTCTAGTTCATCTCTTATCCACCTCTGGGGAATTGATAGTTATCTTAAAGGTGCAATCATTTGAAAACTCCCGCGTTTGTGTATGGGCACTGATTATGTTCCTATGTTTATACATAGAGTAAACAACGTAGGAACTACATAGATGATTCTTAAACTATATAGTATAAGATTTGCTTTTTATAGTTGATGGTATAAATATGCATTTTCTCGCTCATGGGTATTTAAGGAATTTGGAATAGTATTTTGGCAATCTAAAATGTTTCTTTTATTTGAGAAACTAACCTCCCCTTCCCTGCCTGGAAAATAAAGGTGACAATAATGGCTATTTAAGACACTGAAAATCAAATTAGGTCACATCCCTGAAACTACCTGGCAAGCTGTGTCACAGGAATGTTCGTTGCTGAAATGGCCTGGGGGCAGGTAGTAACACAGATATTTTGAAGTATCAGAACTGCACCCCAGATCTGCAGCTAGGTTAGGAGAGTGGCCTGGATGGCTCCGACTATGAAACCCTGACGGAGGAGAGCTGTGAAGGGAGGGGCTGGTGGCCTGAATAGTAGAATTGGGAAAGGGAGGTGATGTGTGAACCCTGCTCTCAAGAACCTACAGGGCTGGCCAAGTGGAAGGGGATTCTGTTTCTAGAGCTAGCTATTTGGAGATGGGGGGAGAGTGCTGTGGTTTGGGGGAACCTTCAAGAATCCAGTCGAAAACCTGGATGTGTGGCTCCAGTAATCTTGAACAAATGTCTCCCCATGATAACTTTATTTCCCCCTACCATGCAGAAACCCCATTTTGAATCACAGACCCGGGTCACATGCCAAGAGGACATCTTAGCCAGGGCCTTTATAGGTGGCTGTACCTCAGAGGGCCACTGAGAGCAGTACCTGTCAATGCAGCAAAGACAGCCAGGCACTCAGGACCTGGACAGCTGGACATCACTCTGACGGGGTCAGTCCCCAGAGGGCTCTAGACCGTGTCTTGGCAGCTTTTCTACTATGAGTTCAAATCCTGGCTCTACTTCTTTCTCACCCTGTTACATTGAGACTTGAATTGTAACATACAACAATGGTGGGAAAATGAGTTTTTCTGTATTTTGGAGAAAGCTACAGGCAGAGATATCATTCAGCAGTGAGGGTGAGGCTTCTCTGAGACTGTCTTTTGTTCAAGATCAAGCAGAGTCTGATGTTTATAAACATTCCTGTAAACAGAGATTGTTATATGCTTTCTGAGATGGTATAAAAGTAATATAAGATACTTTAGGAAAGTGTATAAGAAAGTAATGTTATATTCCTCTGAAATGGTAAACAAACTTCAGAGGGTCATAGCATAGCAAGAATTGACCTCCTGAGATTAAGCAAGTCCTCATCTTCTCTGGACAATATTATTGGCAGCTACATGTCACTGGGCTTTGGGGTACACCTACCTCTCCTCCTTCCTAACATATGTGTGTATGTGTGTGTGTGTACATGCGTATGTGTGTATCTCTTCCTGTCTATCTACAGCCCAACAGAAACTCTGTACTGACTCCATGGGTTGGCGTGAAAATCAAATGAAGTCATGAATATAAAGCATTTAGCACAATCTCTGGAATATATTAAGTGTTTAATTAATGGAAGTTGTTGTCATTGTGGGTTTATCTGGTGATATTTGCCAGGAGGGGAGAATGAGTTGAAGGAGGACTGAGCAGCTCTATTAGGAGTCTGATTCCTCCCTCATTATCTAAACCTTCTAAGTCAGGGAACACTGATACTTTGATGTCTACTTTGTCTAGAGTGAGGCTCAAGTTTCAAGGTTTTCTTCCTTTCCCCAACTTTATGGCCACTCTCAGGCCTGAAAGATATTCAGCAGACCCTGGGTTTGTGGAAGACCTGAGCAGAGGCCCTCCCATCCCGTCACACACATATACGGTCTCAAACAGAAAACCTCCTCTTCATACTGGTACTGGCTCTACCCCACGTGCTTTACTATTTGTCACCTGTTTTCCAGAAATGAACGTCTTTCCCCTCATCACATGACTTCAGAAATTCCTTTTATACTTCAGTGTCTGCATGCTTGACACCAAATGTTGTCACCTCCTGCCATTATCTTTTAGTTGTACTGAAAAAGAAAAACCAGACCCAAGGCCCATGAGTTTCTTGCTAGCCTATCAGGATGCTCTGTCTTCTCCAACTGAACTGACAATATCAAAGGTTTTGCCCTCGTCCATTTCCCGGGTAGGTCTCTGACAATAGTATCTTGTTCCCTGGCTACCACAATGGGAAGTGACAAGGACATTTTCCTGGCAGTGCAGGTCATAGCTCAGCAGGAGCTGACATGGAGAACACACAGACCCCAGACAGGTCTACCCCCTGGGTGACAGCTACCAGGCCCATCAAACTCAGAAAATCTCTTCCTTCACCTCTCTTCTACATCAGTCAAGTCAAATTTAGTTATAAGCAACAGATCCCAAATCTGGCTGGCCTATGAAAAAGAGAAGTACTGCCTGGAAGAAGACAAAGACAGCTCACAGTATTGAGAAGGATGAACAGCCTGGCCTCAGAAGGGACAGAATGGGACAGGTAGAGAAGTGTGTTAGCAGAAGGGCCACCACTGGGGTGTATCTGGCCTACACTGTACATGTTAAGATTCCCTGAAGATAGGCTGATGGGCCCAATGAGGTCACAGGCCCACTGGAAAGTGGAATAATTCCCCAAAAGAAATCTAGGTATTGCCGCCAAAGAGGCAGTGAAGGGTATAGGCAGAAAAGACGATGATGCTCACTGATAGGACAGTACCCAGCCCTCTCTGACATTCTCTGGAGCAGCTTAACCCACCCTCCAGATCAGGTTGACTGAGACTGGGGAAGGAACACTCTTCAGTGCTGCCATCCCCCACAGAAGGCAGAGGTGGTCCATGGGGGCCCTACCTGCCCATCCTGAACAATCTTTTGAGAGCTGTGTTGAAATGGCCATGTAATCAATTTCTTTTTTCTTTTTCTTTTTCTTTTTTTTTTTTTTTTGAGATGGAGTTTCGCTCTTGTTGCCCAGGCTGGAGTGCAGTGGCACGATTTCAGCTCACTGCAACCTCCGCCTCCTGGGTTCAAGCGATTCTCCTGCTTCAGCCTCCTGTGTAGCTGGGACTACAGGCGCGCACCACCATGCCAGGCTAATTTTTGTATTTTTAGTAGAGACGGGGTTTCGCCATGTTGGTCAGGCTGGTCTTGCCGTCCTGACCCCAGGTGACCCACCCACCTCAGCCTCCGAAAATGCTGGGATTACAGGCGTAAGCCACCGCCCCCGGCCCCCCATCTGATCAATTTCTGCCTGTTTCACCATCACTCGCACGAGCCCCGTTTTAGATATCTTGCCATTTTTCATTTATTTCTATTTAACCTCAATCTCTTCAGCTCCAGAATTAAAACCTCCATATAAAGCATGATTTTCAGCGCAGGGTGGGTTAAGTGAAAGGAATCCCATGTTTAGGGTCCTACCTCACACCTGAGCCTCAGTTTTCTGATTTGTGAAGTGGTAATGGTCATTTGCTATAGCCCACCTACGACCTCACAGGGAAGGGGAGAGAATGAGTGTTCTTGAAAGTTCTTTACAAACTGTTGACTGGGATGTGTCTGTGCAGAGAAAATCTGATCCATCTCTAAGAACAATAGTAAACATGGTGGTGTTTCATCAAATGACAGGCCATCAGGGAAAGTGCGAGGGGACAAAGCAGTATTCAGGGTAAGTCACACATGCCTGAAAATTAAATTTCAAGAATGCTTGAGAGATTCAAGCAAAGGCTGGATAACAGAGGAGTAGAGGGCCACAGAAGAAGAAATTAATGTGACAAAAGACCTATAGATATCAGATGTCTTTCATTTATTCATTTATTCGCTGAATAAACTAAGCACCTGTTACTTGGCAGACATAGTGCTGAATACCGGGGACACAGAGATGAATAAAACATATCTCCCATGTTACAAGTCCTAACGGTCCAGGAGGAAATTTGGCATTATGTCCAAAGCAAATATTTTTAGGGTTGTTAAAATAAAGGCAGTCATCTTAACGCCTTTTTTAAGAAACTAGGGGAACAAAAAGAGGTGATGCTTAGTATTGAGTTGCCTGCTGTCTTAGTCCACATGCCTTTCTGTCTGTAGACTGCTGAAGCAGGACCTGAGCTTGCTCTCTAGAGCAGGATCCCAGAGGGAATCTCATTCACTAGGAATTACCAAGTTCCTACAAAGTCAGAGGGAAGTCATTTCAACTATAGAAGCAGAATGAAAATTTGCATTTTCTTCTCTGTGACATGAAACAAAAGCACCCTAACCTTTGGAATCAAGTGTAAATCGAAAACCTACATGCAGTATCTAGTTACAGTGCAGTAGATGATGTATAATGTATGAGCTAATGGCCTTTAATTAAGCCAGTATTTTCTAGGTTTGGACTTTTTATTTATGTATGTATGTATTTATTAATCTATTGAATGAAAGCAAATGGAAGCCCAAGCTAGTCTTCTGCAAATCCCACCCTATTTTTAGTGGAGAGGACTTAAGTAAGAGTGATGATTTTAGTTTCCATGCTGTTAGGGAAACACTTGGGGTCATTACATATTTATCCACAGTTAACAACTGACAATCACTGTAATTGTTCAGCTATTTCATTTCAGTCATTTCATTTCTGAAAATGACTCGAGTTGCCTCTATAATTCTTTTGATTATGCCATTCTCTAAGAATGGAGATGATTGATTATTCTATTCTTTGACCAACTAAAACCATGACAAGCTCTGTCATATATGTGCCCTTATAATCTCAGGCCTAATGAAAAGTGTAATTAATCCAAGAGGGAATTTTCACAAGTGACTGTCTCAAGATTGATTTAGAAAACTTATAAGAAGTTCGTATGTGTGTATGCGTGTATCTATGCATGTATCTGTGTATGTGTATTTGTTTAATCAGAGAGATTTGGACCAGGTAAAGAATCTCTTGACATTGTTAAACCATCCAATAAATTATAGCAAGCTGTCTTCTGCAGCTTCACGTGAGTGATATGAGTACATTGACAGTAGAATTGAGCCTATGGGATATGAATATGATAAAGGGACTACTAACAGTAAGATGCTTGCGATTGCAACATTTTAAATATTAATAGAATGTTTAATTACCTTTGGCTCTGTTCCTTTCTTAATCTCCCCTCTCCTAACCTTCAGTGGGGGAATATTATGACAAAATGAAGACTATTCCAGAGAAAATTTTAAAAAATAAAAATAAAGGCTGTTTTTTTTAAAAAAAACAACAAAGTAACGCATTGATAGTCCAAGTTCAGTAATGTCTTCCTTTTTTTTAATTTAAAGTTAGTTTACCTTATTATATTTGACCATAATTTCATCACAAATAATCACCCCAGTTGGTGCTTTCTGTGTTCTCCAATCTATTGCAACTGAAATCTCACTTAAAAATTTAAGCAAATGTGAAATTCCATCAACTTGAAGAGCGTGTGGTCTCATTTCACATTAATAAAATTTGGTTTTAATCAGCATCACAGAGGCCCTGATTTGCTAGTTTAGTCACTTTAAGTAGGCAGTGGAAGCCCAAGGATGCTTACCTAAAGCAAATCCAACCTGACAGTTTTTACTGCGCTTTACATTCATGTTTAAAGCCCCAAATAATATCCTTTACTGGTTTCAGCAAAAACAATTCTCATGTGAAACTTTGCTATGTATGGATAAAGACAGTTGACCTTTCTGGGATATTCACTCTCAATATTTGAGCAACCAACATATAACACACAAATATCCTCAGCTATCCCACTATCATCCCCTGAAATTTCCCTCAAGAGATTCCCCAGGTCATAAAGGGAGACGCACTGCTGAAATTCAGCAAAGGGAAAGCTCCATGGGCCTCTTAGGCTCAGCAACTTACAAACATGTCTATTTCCTCCCATTTCAGGTGAGCAAGGCCCAGCAGTTCTCCATCTTGATCAGGATAGGATGGTGATATGAATCAAGCATTGTTACTAGCTAGGCATATTTACAGCCTTTCAACATTCCATCATGTGTAAGGAAGCCACCTGTTCCCAAATCCATTAGCCATGTGGCCAGTGCGTCCCACAAATGGAGATGAAATAAAAGTTTTTAGTAGGAAAATAAAAGCCAGCTCCTAGGCTGTTTCAGAGAAGTCATAAGGGGCATGAACCTTTGTGATGTGCCCTGCAGTGTCTTAGCCTGACTTTCCTATGGCAGACTAACAGTCTATTTCTCAGAGGTCTCTCAGCTACTTTGACTTTTCTAGATAAATTAATAGAAATGAAGCCATTTCACATCCTTATTTGTCCAGATTCCAGGCCAAAGTGTGGGATTCAAACCAGAATTTTAAAGGCTATTCTTGTTTCTGAGGTTGCCTTCGGTCTGATTTGAAGAGAGGTAACATGCTATATAGCCTGGCCCCGAACTGCTACCAAGGAATGTAAGATAGATTTTTACATGCAATTTGTGTTCTCATAATGGGATATTTCTGTAAAAGATGTGATAAAGTGGAAGAGTCTTAAGAGTGACCATGGGGCTGAAACCAAGCTTTGCCACTTTCTAATTGCAGGACTTTGGGTCTTGGCTTCCTTTCCACAAAGCAATTCAGCGAGATGCTATGGAAAGATGGGGTAAGACATATGAGGTGGCTGTTGACATGGTTTAGGAGGAAGAGCAGCTACTGTGCTGGGCTAGGAGCCAGAAGACCTAGACTCTTCTTTGGCCCCAGAAAACTTGTTCTGGGTCTCCGAGACCACTTCTCTCTGTACTTTTTCTTCATTTTCAAAATCAGAGGCTGGGACCAGGCAACCCTGTGCATTTGGTGGCTGGTGACTCTGATACTCTGTATATTCATCCTGCATGAATAGTTTAAAAGTTTCCAAATCTAGGATGTTTTACAGAGGGATGGGATGGTGGTGGAGCACAGGTTTTGGAATCAGTCACATCTGAGTTTAAGTTCAGGCCTCACCATTTTTAGCAATGTGAAATGGAGGTAATGATGCCTTCTTGTAAGGCTGATGTGGGGTAAAAATTAAGTTAATAATGGCAAAAAGCTTAGCTTAGAATGCTTGTATTCGTTTCCCATGGCTGACATAAATTACCACACACGTAGTGGCTTAAAACAACACACATTTATCACCTCACAGTTCTGCAGGTTAGAAGTCTGCAGGGTCTCATTGAGCTAGAATGAAGATGTCGGCAGGGTTATATTCCCATTTGGAAGCTGTTAGGGGCTCACTTCTCTTCCTCACAGTTCATGTATTGAAGTCCTAACCGCTAGTACCACCAAATATGGCTGTATTTGGAGATAATATCTTTAAAGGGGTGATTAAGTTAAAAGGAGGTCTTTAAGGTGGCCCCCAATGCAATCTGACTGGCACCTGTATAAGAAGAAAAAGTGTGGATATTTAGAGACACCAGGGATGCTCCTGCACAGAGGAAGAACATGTGAGGACACAGGGAGAAGGTGGCCATCTGCAAGCCAACAAGCAACCCTGCTGATGTTTTGATGTTGGACTTCTGGCCCTCATTGCTGTGAGTGAATAAGTTTCTGCTGGTTAAGACACCATTGGTGGGCATTTCTAATGGCAGTGTTAGGAAAGCAATGTAGAACCTTTGAGAGGGAATAGTTTCCTTGCCTTTCCAAGCCTCTAGAGGCTGCTTATGCTCCTTGGTTTATGGCCCTGTTCCTTCACTTTCAAAGCCAGCAACAGAAGGTCCTGTCCTTCACACAGAACATCACCCTGGCCACCTCTTTGGACTCTTCTTCCACTGTTAAGAACCCTTGAGATTACACTGGGCCCACTGGATCATCCAGGCTCCTCTCCCCACTTTCCTACTTTAGGATTGGCTGATTAGCAACTTCAATTCCATCTGTGACCATAATTCTCTCCTGCCAAGTAATATTACATATGCATGGATTGGGTGTCAGAATGTGGATATCTTTGTTTGGGGTGGGGGAAGATTGTGCCTACCACAACGTGTAGTGAATTTTAGCTGGTATGTGGAATAGGATTTTTATACTGCCTTAGGTTAGTTTCCTGGCTCCAATGCTAGGATGGAAATTAACAAACAAAAAAAATAAATTTCGCTGAGTGGAAGCTGGGGAACTGTGCTCATTCTGTACTTTGTCTTTGCTTCCTCCAACACAGCACAAGCTCCTGTTGACGTAGGCTTATGATGGTGCACAGAATAAGTGATGTTCCAATGAGTTGAAGCTTCAGCATTTTGATTTAGCTGATATTTCTAGCAAATTTTTGACCTTGCACTGTTTATGTAGGGGTTTTCTGGTCTTCTTAGAATGGTAATTCAGGGCAAGATTAATCATGCCATTTCTAATGGATCTGCTGCTTTCCCCTTTAGAAAGGAAGGTTTCAGTGTTTATTGGAAAACAAAGACTGTGTGGTTTCCACTGCATGTTTGGCCTCAATATGTTCAGAGATACAAAAAGCTTGGAGTATAGAAACCCTGTAATTGTGTCCTTCAAATGTATCTTTTTGGCATAAATGATAGAAACCTGATTAAAAGTAGCTCCAACTGAAATGGGAATGTATTAGTTCATGCAACTACAAAGTCTTGGAGTGGACCTAGCTCTAAACTTGGCCAGATCCAGGATTCCACGAAATCTTAAGGATCTGGGGTCTCTATCCGCCTTTCCCTATTCTTTGCTTTTCTCCACATTGGCCTCATTCCAAGGAAGGCCCTCTCAATACAGTGGGCCTGGCAAATCAGGGCTTAGATTAGGCTTACAGCCAGTATGCCACATGCAAAGAGAACTCTTCCTTCCCACAAATCCAAGCAAAAGTCTCAGGATGTCTTTCCTGGATCAGCTTAGGTCATGGGTCTATCCCCCAACCAATCACTCTAGCCAGAGAGACACAAGACGGTGATTGACCAGGCTGAGGTCAAGGCCACCCCAGAGCTGTAGGCACTGGAGGAGGCATCAGCTCCACCTCACACACGTGGATGGAGAATGAGGAGAAGTAGTTCCTGAGGAAAATTAAGGTAGCATTTCTAGAAGAGGGGTCAATGGATACATGGAACGGAAAAATAACCAACATCTATACTCAGGTGAGGTGTTTGGCTTTTTGAAAATGTTGCTCTGGAGAATGGAGCTGCTTTTTTTTTTTTTTTTTTCCGAGATGGTGTCTTGCTCTGTCGCCCAGGCTGGAGTGCAGTGGCGCGATCTTGGCTCACTGCAACCTCAGCCTCCTGGGTTCAAACAATTCTCCTGCCTCAACCTCCGAAGTAGCTGGGATTTCAGATGCCTGCCACCACGCCCACTGGTTGTTTTGTAGTTTTAGTAGAGACAAGGTTTTACCATGTTGGCCAGGCTGGTCTCAAATTCCTGACTTCGTGATCCACCCATCTCAGCCTCCCAAAGTGCTGGGATCACAGGCGTGAACCACCGTGCCTGGCCTGGAGCTTCTTATTTAAATCTTCTGTCTTATTTGGGCACCAAACTGCCCCTACTGGATGCTAGACAGACCTGCCCAGAAATTTATGGATGGCAAGATAAATGACACACAGGCACTGATGGATGTGAAATCATGTTTATTAATCACACAGGAAACAGGCAAAGGGCTCCCTAAGGAGAAGGGTTCAGGCTCTCTGTTCAGCATGAAGTGAGGGGCATGGGCAGGCAACATCAGGGCTTCGGGTTTTACAGAGCTCAAGGGCTGGGGCTGGGGTTCAGGTTTCCATGCACAAGCTGGGGTCTGAGTGATTTGAAACTCACTGCAAGCACAAAGGGATAGCATATCTGGGCTTCCTCATTGACTTGCCCAGATTGGGGGCAGGTCAGAAAGAGGTTTCAGAGTAGAATAGGGCTTGGAAGCTATCAGCAGTCAGACCTCAAAACAGAGTCAAACACTTGACACCTTTTTACCCCAGTTTGGGGAGAAAACCCATAGAAGCCAAGGGTTCAAACTCTTGCCTACCCCAAACCAGCCTTGCCTCACAGCATTTGTTTCTGATTGGTATTGAAAAGGGATCCTGGGGGACATTCTCCAAGCTACCTTCTGTTAGCCAGTCTCATGATACATGCAGGAAACAGATATGCTTTGCACACATGGGTTTCAATTGGCAAGCAATGGCAACGTATGTTTTTTTCAGAGGAAAATGGTTATCACGGAGGCAATGCAATAGATGTTGTTGAGTTCAGTGGCTGTGCATGAGGCATGGTGCTAGGGCTGATGTTAATACAAAGATAGATAAAGCATAATGTTCCTGTCCACAGGAGCAGGTGATGTCGTGCATGAGATGAGGGCCTGACTTGTAAGAGAGGACATGTCATGAGTGGGTCCCAAGGGTCACATACAAGTGGTGCAGGAGGCAGACATAGATACTATTTCAGACAGAGAGGACATATTGCTACCAGAGGATGCTTTACAAAGATGATGTTTGAAATGATTCTTGAAAAAATAGTATATTAGTCCATTTTCATACTGCTACAAAGACCTTACCTAAGACTGGGTAATTTCTAAAGAAAAAGAAGTTTAATGGACTCACAGTTCCACATGGGTGGGGAGGCCTCACAATCATGGCAAAGGTGAAGGAAGAGCAAAAGCACATCTTACGTGGCAGCAGGTAAGACAGCGTGTGTGAGGAAACTGCTCTTTACAAAACCATCAGATCTCATGAAACTTATTCACCAGAATGAGAACAGCAGGGGAAAAAACCACTCCCATGATTCAGTTACCTCCCACCAGGTGCCTACAACACATGGGGATGATGGGAGCTACAGTTCAAGATGAGATTAGGATGGGGACACAGCCAAACTGTATCAAACAGTAGTATATTTATGGTCAGGTGCTGAATGTTTAGACAAGACAAGGAAATGCTAAACATAATATCACACGGTGCCCAAAAGAACAAACTACTGCACTTCACAACCTGATTGAGTCACAGACATTATATTGAGTGAAAGAAGCCCGATACAAAACAAATACAGTATGATTCTGTTCCTATGACTCCAAGAACAGGCAAAAGTAATGAATGAAAATAAGCATAAGGCTAGGGATGAGCTCAGGGTAGAGGAGGGTATTGATGGGGAGGGGTGTAAGGAGCTGTAAATGTTCTCATCTTGACTTGAGGGGTGGTTAGAGGGGTTCAAAATGTAAATGTTCATAAATTGTATCTTTAAGATTTGTCTGTTTACCACATGTGCATTTTATCTAAATGAAAGAAAAAGGGCACAAAGGAATAAGCGTAATAGTAAAACTTATGTTTCCATGCATGGGGCAGGCTGAATAGTGGCCCCTAAGAGATGTCCACGTCCTCATCCCTGGAACCTGTAAATACGTTACCTTACATGGCATAAGAAACATTAGAGATTATGATTGAGAATCTTGAAGTGGGGAGCTTAGACTCTATGATCCAGGTGGGCCTGATGCAAACACCATGGGCATTATAAGAGGGAGGCAGGAGAGTCAAAGGTGGAAGACAGAGATGGGATGACAGAAGCAGAGGTTGGAGTGATGTGCTTTGAAGATAGAAGAGCGGCCATGAGCTAAGCGACAAAGGTGGCCTCTGAAAGTTGGAAAAGACAAGGAAACTGATTCTCTCCTAGAACCTCCAAAAGGAATGATGGTCTGCCAATACCTTGACTTTAGCCCACTGAAACTGATTTCAAATGTCTGACCTCCAAAGCAGAAAGATAATAAATTTGTGCAGTGTTAAGCCACCAAGTTTGTGGCAATTTGTTACAGCAGCCATAGGAAACTAATATAGTGCATATTATTTGCCAAGGACAGAATTAAACCCTTATGATATGGTTAATCTCAATTCATCTTCATAAGTGCCCTTTGACTGAAACTATTACCATTATTCATCCTCTTATAAAGCAGGAAACTGAGACAGATCAAGTACCATCCCCAAGCAAAGAAAATAGTGAAGCCATGATTTGGGTCCAGACACCAACACTCAAGGTCTTCATCACTCAGCTTTGCCCCTGCCAAGCAGAAAGGCCAGCTGGAGCACAGCCTCAGATGGCATGGTCTGGAGGAAACTGGAGTCCAGGCTGTGGCTTGTTCTGCCTGCAGAGCACTCCACCCAGCCTCCTCCAGGTCCTGTGGCCGTGAGGAAGTGGTGTGGACTGAGAGGCTGCTGAAATAGCTTTGGTGACAGGAGACTTCCTTCAGTGCCATGTTGAGCATTGAAATATTTCACTTGTGCCCATTGAGCATCACATTTCACGAAGATGTGTTAACTAAGTTCACTGAAATAAAACATAGTTCTCTCCCCCTGGATGTACTATACTGAGCTGCTGCTGTCACTGTGTGTGTGTGTGCATATGTGTGTGTGCATATGTGCAAGGTGGTGTTAGGGGGTTATACCAAGTTGTTGGCTCTGTCTTCCCTATTTCTTGGAGTTCTAGCAGACTCATCTTTATTTATCAAATGGTAGTCAGAAGGTTGTAAAACTAACCTTCACAGATAATTTCATCAACTAACACAAAAGCCAAACCTGTGGCTCACTGGTTTCCTGAGCTCCACATTCAGCTCTGCTGACAACAGGATGCTACTTGGCCAATTAACAGCAGGACGTGCACATATTTCTCTAAACCTTTTGGGTGGTTCTGCCAGTGAGTGGCTCTGCTCTGTATTTTTCCTTTGGCCACAGAAGCATACTGGTTAAAACTAAGCACTTTGGAGACTCTCAGAATACCAGCTCTACCTCTTACAAGCTGGGTAACCTTGGCAGGTCACAGACCTTCAATACATATTGAGTACCTGAAAGAGGATGTTTTCATTATCCCAAACCCAGAATGTCAGATCTTTCAAGAACCTCAGAGGTCATCTAGTCCAATTTCCACATTTTATAGGTGGAGAAATTAGATTCAGAAAAGAGGTGAGTAGGCAAATGGCCAAGAGAGAAGTGAGTGGCTAATCCAATTGTATGGATAACTGTCCTGTGCAAAGTTAGATGATCATGAAAAAAATAAAAAAAAGCAGTACCATCAGAAGCATTTCTGGTAGACTATTAAGATCTATGATATGGTAATCATTTGAACAACTATGGTTATTAGTCTTATTTGCAGACAAAGTGTTCAATTATGCAGACCACTCTAGTGCATCAGTCCCAGGGAACTTTCTTAGCCATCAGCACAGAGACAATTTTAAATGAATATATGCAGCATTTCCCCAGACCTACTCATGATACCCAGGAGACCAACTACCCATGAAAAATCAGCTCACTACAAGAGGAGGCATGGGGGCTTTAAAGTACTTCTTATTGCATGGTAGTCAAGTAGTTTTTTGAAAAAAATAATTTTACCTTCTTGCATTCAGGGCTATCCAAAAGGCTACATGCAAATCTCCAAAAAAGCAGAGGTTAGTTTTTGTCTTTGTTCTAGAGAATATCCCTACATAGCAAAATCAAGAACTCATTGTCCATGGATCCTTCCTGATGCTCACAAACTGGTTTTATGTATTTATTTGCAACATGAAGGGAAGTGGACTTAAAATAACATTATAAAAAGACCACAGCACATTGCACACATATATTTAATTTAATAACTATGATGTATAGAAACGCTTCTGGAAACCTTAGAACTTAAACTATTAGGTTGGGTTTCAAACACCTGCCACTATTGGAGCAATAAACTATTTTTGTCCAAATTATTCTTCTCCGCCCCTTCCTCCTCTTCTGCTCCCCCTCCTCCTTCTCCTCCCCCTCCTTCTTCTCTTCCCTCTCCTCCTTCCTCTTCTCCTCCTTTTCCTCCTTCTCATTCTTCTTTCTTCTTTCTTCTTCCCTCATTTCTGCCATGAACTGTGAGTAAGTCAGGACCCTCTGAGGAGTCTTAAATAAAACCACTGCCTCTTGGAAGCTTGTCAAAGTCTAGAGAGGTTTCACCATAGCAAAAACTAAACACGGAATCCTACCTAGAACTTGGGGAATTTTTTTCAAAGTGGTTCCCACAAAACTGACTCAAGTGGTGCAAAGGGGTGGAGAATGGGAGGGTGGGTTGTAGGGAATGGGAAGGTGGGTTAGCCTTTCAGTTGGACAAGATGTACTCTGTCGATGAGTATGGCTCCAATAGAAGTCCAGAAGAAAAAGCTCTGGATTTGGCTTTGTGTTTTAGTGTAAAGGGTGTTCAGCTACCTGGGCTCAAAGACTGGAATGATGAGCTTTCCATGCTCGTGCAGTCAGCTGATGTAAAAGCAATGCAGCCAGAGCAAGAAAATTAGGAGGAACCTTTTCTTCAGGCTTCAGCCTTTTCTTAGCCTAGAAAGAATTTCATTCAGCAAAGAGCTCAGCAAAGAGTCCGTGAATGGGAACTCTGGGATGCCCTTTGAAATAGATCTGGATATTCACACATAGCCTGTCCTTCGGGTAAGGCTACAAATAGATTTTAGAACCACCTTCACCATAAATATCATGTATTTTTATACCCTTACATTCTCTGTCCATCAGCCTCCTTTTTTTGGCATGCTGATTCCATTAGAAATCCTAGAGGTTTTCTTAGCAAGTGAAGAATGGTAGATAGGATGCTTCCCATTGCCCAGGAGCTTGGCCGCTTTATTGATATACTACTTAGTTTGAAAGTATCAGTTGACTTTTCAGTCCTGGGGACAAGGCATGGGAATACTTGTTATTCTAAGGACATTTTAAAAATTTAGTCTTTCAGTTGTTCTGTCCTTTAGGAAAAGTCTTGTGCTCAAAGTCTGCCTCCTATTTAATGTATGAAGGCAGCTGTGGGATAATGGATAAGAATGGTATACTGCTGTTAGAATGGAAAATAATGCTATACTGCTGTTAGATTGTGAGTTTTTCACTTATTTATTTAGTACATATTCTTACACAGAATTTACTCTATGTCCCTTTCCTAGGTCTAAGGATATAGAATAAATATCAGAGTCATCAAGAGTGCTGTGAAGGAGGCTCACTTCAGTGAACAGAGGAAACCTTTTGGAAGAGGTAGAATTTCAGCTGAGACCCAAGCCTTGAGAGAAAACCACCTAAGACAAGAATCAGAAACATTCCAGGCAGAGGAAAATAGCCAACGTAAAGGTACTGGGGTAGGAAACAGCTTATTGTATTTGAGACTTAAAAAGGAAAAGCCATCAAATAAAATGGAAATGTGGCAAGGAAAGAAGAAAATGAGGCTTAAAGAAGTAGCAGGCACTAGGTCCTAGAAATGCTTACATGCCATAGACAGGCATGTGGGTTTTATTCAACGTATAGTAGAAAGCCATTAAAAGGTTTGAAGAAAGAAAATGATGAACTCTAGCTGACACCTTTCAGTAAGAATCTGGCTAATGTGTAGAGGACAAATTTAAGAAAACAAGCATAAAAAATGAGAGAGGGAGCCAAGAGCTCCTACCAAAGTCCAGCAAGAAATGATGGTGGTTTGGCCCAGGCTGGTGTTACAGAAGCAAGAACAGAGAGATGGATGGAGAGAGAAAGGGACAGTTCCTGAATCTGGAGATATACTAAAGGTAAATGGTAGATTTGGTATGGAAGGAATCCCTATATGTTAGCACAGTGGATGGAATAGGTACTCAAAAGTTTTCTCAGAAGTGAACTAAATTTGGAGTTTAGGTTGAATTTCAACTTTTGCCCTTTATACACCTGTGGACAAATCCCTAACCTCTCTCAGTGAAGGTTGGAGGGGATTTCAGACCTCCAAGTCTTCTGTAAGTGGGTGTCTTAGTCCATTTTCTGCTGCTATCACAGAATTGGATAATTTATAAAGAACAGAAATTTATTTGGCTCATGGTTCTGAAGGCTGGGAAGTCCAAGAGCATGGTACTGACATCTGGTGAGGGTCATCCCTTGGAGGAAGGGTAGAAGGTGGAAGCAAACACAGGAGACAGAGAGGGAAGTAGGCCAAACTTACCTTTTTATGAAGATCCCACTCCCATGATAACAGCATTAACTTCATTCAAAAAGACAGAGCCCTTGCGGCCTAATCACCTGTTAAAGTTACTACCTCTTAATACCATTTAAGTGGCAATTAAATTTCAATGTGAGTTTGGGCAAAAACAGCCAAACCAGAGCAGCAGCCAACCACCCAGATGGAGGGGTCATAATGAGGATGGACATTTCTGGAGATATCAGTGTCCATATTGGTTTTACCAAGGCTTCTTAGTATTCACTGAGCAGGACCTGAGCAGGTGACCAGGAAAACCTTGCATTTTATTTCTGCCTCCACCCTGACTTTGAGCTGAACTTACCATGGACCCTTCACAGGGCAGAAAAGCAGCTAACTCTCTTTGACCTTCTATGATTGACTTTGGATGAATTTGTCCAGAAACTTGTCAGTTCAGATGCTCATTTGGCTGATGGACAAGAAGCTTGTGGGAACCAGGCTGCTACCACAGACCCAACTCAGGAAAATCAAAAAGCAGCCTGGGGGCTTTTAGAGGCTTATTCATCATAGAGAGCATTTGGGTATATGGTTAATTATATGCTTTGTTACAGATGCTAATTTGTGCTGGAAGCTGATACAGTGTGTGTTAGCATTTAGCTTTAGTTAATGAAGTTGGGTTAAGCATTCAATATATCACTGAGCTCACAATTTCTCCTCTTGGCTAGAACAACATGATGTGGAAAACTGAGGGGTGATGGTGTTGGGGAAGAAAACATTCACACAGTGAGTTTCTTCCCTGTAACTCTAGAATGTCTTCAGTGCTGCATTGTGCTT
This sequence comes from Pongo pygmaeus, assembly GCF_028885625.2. Taxonomy (NCBI): domain Eukaryota; kingdom Metazoa; phylum Chordata; class Mammalia; order Primates; family Hominidae; genus Pongo; species Pongo pygmaeus. The sequence goes on along the minus strand of NC_085930.1, from coordinate 93,782,818 downwards.
GTACCATTTTAATGTGAGATAATTTTCAGTGGGATAAAACTCTGGGCATGTGTTAAAAAAGAAGTATTATTGTGATTACTTATTAGCATAATCAGAAAAAGCCCCTGTGTGGCCTCCAATGAGGCCAACTGAAGCCCTGTTGTTTCTTTTTTAAAAGTCTTCATATTTTAAGAAGAAAAGGATGCTGACATAAAAATGCCTTCAGTGTGTTTCACTCAGCTCAGTACCTAAGTTAAATCATCGCTGATAACTTTAAAATACAGAGGATAAACAAACTTATGTTTGACCTTTGCAATAAAGAAAATCATCTATTTGCTCTGCTCCCATTGGTGTTAAGAGAAGCTATGTATGTGAATCTCTGACACATCAATGAAATAATAAACTCCTGGATGAGCCATTTAATTTCTCTTTCATAGCTACCTTTCACGTTGGGCTAAAAGAAGGGGGAGAAAACCCATGTCCTCAATAAAAACAACTTAGGTTGACCCTGATTCTTCAGCATTCTTCCTTAGAGCCCAACTTCAGAGACTGGGAATTCAAGAGGGTCTGAAAGGGAAGGAATTGAGCTGCCCACATGGGGACTGTCACCAGAGACCAAAGCCTTTCAGAAAGGCTGGTTTGATAGCCTGCCTGAGTCCTTTTGCCTCCCTCCTTCCCCCAACCAAGGCTTCAGTTGTACCTATCTGTCCTCTACTGGGAATTAACACAAGCTCCAGCTGCTTTGGGATGTTTTATAGTCTTGATGGGTCCAGTAAGATGCTACTTTTCCTTGAGTACTTACTGTGTTCGTCCATTTTCATACTGCTATGAAGAAATACCCAAGACTGGGTAATTTATGAAGAAAAAGAGGTTTAATGGACTCACAGGTCCACATGCCTAGGCAGGCCCCACAATCATGGTGTAAAGTGAAGGAAGATCAAAGGCATGTCATACATGGTGGTAGGCAAGAGAGCATGTGCAGGGGAACTGCGCTTTATATAACCATCAGATCTCATGAGACTTATTCACTCTCATGAGAACAGCACAGGAAAACCCACCCCCATGATTCAATTTCCTCCCACTGGGTCCTCCCATGACACGTGGGGATTATAGGAGCTACAATTCAAGATGAGATTTGGGTAGGGACATAGCCAAACCATATCACTTACTAAGTGCCAGCCACTATGCTAGGCATTTGAATGCAATATCTCATTCAATCCTTGCAAGATACTTACTGAGGCCAGTGTTCCTAGGACTCCTGAATTGCAGATAAGAAAAATTGAAGGCACACAGCTGGTAAGGGGAAGTGACTGTTAAGTCACACTGATTCCAAAGTTTAATGTTCTGAATGAAGAGCTGGCAAACTTTTTATCTGAAGGACATAGAATACATATTTTTGGCTCTGCTGGGCATTATGGTCTTTGTTGAAATAACTACTTCTGTTGTTGTAGAGGGAAGGCAGCTGCAGACAAAATACAAATAACATGTTCCATCAGGGTAACCAGCCCCCAAGATTTCAACGTAGGTTCTTTTATATTTTCCCTAAGTGTCAGCCAGTCTGAGAAATAAAGGGAAAGAGTATAAAGGAGAGAAATTTTAAAGCTGGGTGTCCAGGGGAGACATCACATGTTGGCAGGTTCCGTCATACCCCCTGAGTTGTAAAACCAGCAAGTTTTTATTAGCAATTTTCCAAGGGGAGGGAGTATACGAGTAGGGTGTGGGTCACAGAGGTCACATGCTTCAAGGGCAACAAAATTTCACAAGGCAAATGGGCAGGGCAAGGTCACAAGGCCAGGGCAAAACTAGAATTACTAATGAGGTTCCCGGTCCGCTGTGCACACATTGTCATTGATAAACATCAGGAAACAGGGTTTGAGAGCAGACAACCAGTGTGACTAAAATTTACTAGGCAGGAATTTCCTAATCCTAAGAAGCCTGGTTTCATCCCTATTTACAATTGCATAAGATAGACACTCCCAGAGCGGCCATTTTAGAGTCCCCCCGCCCCCGGGAATGCATTCTTTTCCCAGGGCTGTTAATTATTAATATTCCTTACTGGGGAAAGAATTCAGCGATATTTCTTTTACCCGTTTTTGGCAATAAGAGAAATATGGCTCTGTCCTGCCTGGCTCCCAGGCAGTCAGACCTAATGGTTATCTCCCTTGTTCCCTGAACATCGCTGTTATCCTGTTCTTTTTTCAAGGTGCCCAGATTTCATATTGTTCAAACACACATGCTTTACGAACAATTTGTGCAGTTAACGCAATCATTACAGGGTCCTGAGGCGACGTATATCCTCAGCTTACGAAGATGAGGGGATTAAGAGATTAAAGTAAAGACAGGCATAGGAAATTATAAGAGTATTGATTGGGGAAGTGATAAATGTCCATGAAATCTTCACAATTTATGTTCAGAAATTGCAGTAAAGACAGGCGTAAGAAATTATAAAGGTATTAATTTGGAGAACTAACAAATGTCTATGAAATCTTCACAATTTATGTTCTGCCATGGCTTCAGCTTGTCCCTCTGTTCTGGGACCCTGGCTTCCCGCAACAATGTTCCACTAAAAATACATTTACAAAAAGGGTGTGTAGCCAGATATGGCTGTCAGGCCCTAGTTTGCCAACTTCTGTTCCTGAACGGTTGTCCTTTTTACTTCCCCAGGCTCTTTGGTGAAGAGCTCAGGTTTTGGAGTCTGACGGAGCCAGGCTCACATTCAGTCTCTGCCACTTGCTTGCTGTGCTCTGTTGGATAAATCTCCTAACCTCTGGGAGCTTGTTTTTTTCCATCTGTGAAATGGGCAGAAGACCAACCTAAGATGGTAGTTGTGAAAATCAAATGCAAAACACGTGTGAAGTATGGAACACAGGGCTTAGCATTGGGATAGCTGTTGAATTGTGAACTCTGGCTCCTGAGAGGTGGTCTAACAAGGGTGCTCCTGCCTCTGGGAAGAGAGCATCAACCTAGGCCTGTCTTCGGTGGCTGAGCAGCCCCAGACCAGGCAGAGGAAGGTCTGGGTCCACGCAGACTTCAACTTTAGTCTTCAGTGTTCAATCCTTGTTTCTGCCTCCATAAGAATACCTTGCTATCAGGGAACCAAAGTCAGGAGCTTACAATGGAAATTCAGGCCCCTAAGATCCCAGGGTACATGATCTCCAATATTAAAGCACAAAGGAGGAAACCGAGACATTTTTTAAATGCTTTTTAGAGTAAGAGACACAAAGAGTCCCTCACTGTTTTACACTTGTAAAGAGACCCCTGCTGGATTCCCAGGTATAATCTGCAGTAAAAAGCTACAGGGCTACAACAAGGCATCTGGTTCCATTGACTAACTTCCTTTTTCCCCATAGCCTCTGGCATAAAAACGCAAACCAGAGAGACACTTTAGAATTCACTTCTGCAGTGCTTTTTCTGTCAATCAGCTGCTGACAGTGGAAACACAAAGATGGTGACATGACACATTTGCTGTTAATATCTATACTTCTGATATGATCATCCTAGAGGAACCACAGTCATCAGCTCTCTGCTCATGGCTCCCCAGGGCACAGAACACTAGGCAATTAAATGACAGAATTACGTTGAAATAATGTTAATGGTGCTGATGAGAATGCAAAGGACCAGGCAGGCTGGGGTCCTAGCTCAGCCTCAGGCAGGCAGAGTAAGTAGGGTTGGGTGTGGATTGTTTTGCATAACAATAGTGTTAGGCACATTTATCTTTTTTCCTTTACTGAGACAAGCAAAGAATGATTCATTCTTTTCTCTCCTATCATTTGCTCAGTAGATTAAACTCCAAAAAGCATTTATATATTAGCTCACATAACTGAAAAATCCAGAGGTCTATTGTCCTCAGGTATAGCTGGATCCAGGGGCTCAAACCATGTTGTCAGGACTTAGTGTCTCTCTCTGTCTTCTCCGTATCTCTATATATCTCCCTCAGTCCTGGAATAGATGGAAAAAAGTAGAAGGTCTCAAAGGCAATAAAATCTTATAACTAAGGTGTAGAGTTAGGTAAGGGTGGTCAGAAAAATTTGCAGGCTAAGGAAATGTTTGAGTTTGAAACTGTAGCCTCCAAGGAGAGGTCTGAGGCAATGTGTTTTGACCTGTGTCCTCTGAACACCTACAGAAGAGCCTTCTGGGATTGGTTGCCATGAGGCAGTTTCCTGGGCTTCATCTCAGATCTACAGAATGTGATTCCCAGGAAAAGGCCTTGAGCTATGCATTTCTTTAGGAAGTTCCCTCCAAATCTTGTGCACACTTCTGTTTAGAACAGTCTTAGGTGTAGCAACCTCTCATTCTGCACAATTAATAAAATGTAATTTAAGGATATACACTGAAGCTAGACTAGGAAATATATAATATGTAGGGTGGATACTTAAAAAAAAAATCAGAACACTGACTCTGGAAGGCTGTTGGATCCTCCTACTCTCCAAGTCCCTTGAGTAACACACAGGCAATCCTGACTTGCAGGTGAATTCTGCTGTAGGCAGAGAGCCTCCCTGCGACCCTAAAAGGAGGCAATAATTTCTTTTTCATGCAACAGTGCACAAAGTATGGAAATCTTCTGAAAATCCCATCTCTAGCTGGCTTTCACTCTGTATGATTTACTTAGAGAAAAAAGCCTGGCAGATACTAAGGCCCCAGGACATTTCCATGAGCTCCTTTCATCCATCATTCCAGTCTTGGAAAGGGAAAGTGCAATGTCCCTAATTCTTGTGCTTCTCAATCAATCTTCCTGCTACACCAGATCCTAACATGCGATATGTAGTCTACAGAGAGATGGCTGGGTCGTCATTCTTGCTCTGCCCCTTACAAGCTGAGTGACCTTGAACAAGTTATTTAACATCTCTGAGTCTTAGTTTTCTCCTAGGCAGCACGTGTCTCACAAGGTGGTGGATGAAACTAAGAGAATGCATGGGAGTGCATGGGAGGCATTTAGCATAATGTCTGGCACCTAATAAGTGCTCAATAAATATCAGCTACTATGATTTCGTTAGTTCTTATTAGTACTTAATCTGTGATGTGCACACAGAGGAGAAATAAGATTTTAATATAAGAACGCTAGCAGGCTTTCACGTCTTTTGCAAGCCAATAGAGCCTTGGGGAAAGATTTGGCTTCTATTAGTTTCTCCAATGGCTTTAATTATACATAATTACACAGACGGGATAATGAATACTTAGTTCATTTCCATCAGGGTCTCAACAGAGCTTGGTAGTTAAGACCATGACCTTTGGTGCAAGACAGATTTGGGTGTGAGTCTGGCTCTGTCACTAGTTCTATGATTTTGGGTGAGTTACTAAACCCCTCTAGCCTCAATTTACTAGTCTATAAAATGGGAAGACTAATAGGATTCATATCACTGTGTTCATTGGAGGTAAAGTATCTGGCATAGTGTTTGCTCCATGGAGAATGCCCCACCACCATCACCTCATCATGTTCATAGATCCTTGTCAACAGAGGCATCTCTGTGTTTCCTATAGTTTACAAAAAGACAATTCAGTTGGGTTTGTCTTTTTTCCCACTTAAAATGGCTGTGCAAAATGTTGTGAATATGTTGTAAAACTTCTTACTCTGTACACTAATTACATCACCAAAGAAGGGCTCTACTCAGCTAGAAAGGAGAAGCTTGGGTTAGAAGAATGGAAGAAAGGGATTTTAATGCCTTTCTTAGGTTACTGAAGACTATGAATATTCTAGGATCCTTGGAGCTGAGGGTAAGGAGTGCATTATGAAACCCTCTTTGCTGGATTTATTTCTCTTCCTTCTCTTTCTCTCCTTTCTTCCTCTCCCCTTCTCTTCTCTTTTCTTTTGTTAGATGGATATGGAGATGGAGACATAGTGATCTCTCACCACCCTTGAAATTGGGCCATCCCTTTTTTCTCTATAGCAGATGATCCTAAAACACAAAAGTACCCATTTGTTTCTTTCTGCTTATTCATTCTTGCTACAGAATAACAGGAGGATAGAAAAAAGGCACTATCAAAGGCATTTCTGTTCAAAAGAAAAACTCCTCAATGATCACTATTACTGTTAGAAGCTCCTTTTGCTTCTTTGACAGCATAATCACTTTTCTCTCCTTGATTTTTGCCTGTATCCCTGAGGCACCTGAACATGAGATAGTTTTCCCTTTTTCAAGATGTGTCTGATGCACAGAAAGCAGCAGACGAAGCTCATGATGGCCCTGGGGCATGGCTAGGGCATCGGCAGACCATGCACAGCTGGGTCTGTGTTGTCCCTGGTGGGAGGCATACCACTACTGGAGCACAGGAGGATTTTGGGAGGCCCATGGACAAAGCATCCAAAAAACCATCAGATCGCAAGGTGAGAAGTTATTCCCTTTCCACTTCTCTCTCCAGCCTCAAGAGCAGGACTCTGTCTGGTGCTAGGGTATTTTAACACCTCTCTAACACTTACTAATGTCCCTTTGTAATAAAGTGAGAAGGCAAGCCTCTGAACAGGGCTTTCAGCAGGCAGTGGTACCCAGCTAGAATTTAATAAGTTTTTTCATGATATTCATGAAATATAGCTTCTATATTTATAGCAAGGGATACTGGTTTTCTATTTGCTGCAGTAATTGTGAGTTTCCTTTTCATTGAACAATGTGAGAAAAATAAAAATTAAATGAAAGAAAACATAATAAATAAATAACGTAGGTATTATGTAGATATGACAAAAGTGTTGAAGGTTGGAAAGACTGAGGAGGACTGAAGTTTGGGAAAACCGCCCTTGGTACAGTGACAGACCTTTCCCCTTTCGGGCTTACTTCCAAAGTAGATCTACCTTCCCTTGAAGCCAGATGTCTGGATGCATTAGTTTGTGAGATTCTCTATGAATGCACAAAGACAAGATCTCCACAGGGATAAAGAGGGTGCTAGGGAACATTTTAGCTTTAGTCTTCAGTCTTTAGGTAGCTTTATGAGAGAAAGAGGCCCACTAGGTTCTTTCCCCAGGAGAAAGTTCAGGGCAGCAGGGAGATGGGGCTTTAGAGTTTGGTTGACTTGGGTTTTCATCTCAGCCAGAAAGGTAGCATTGTGGACTCTGGATTTATATCATCTGGATTCAAATGAAAACTCTGACACCTACTAACTGGGTAACCGAGGGAAAGTTACACATATTTCATGCTGTAATTCTCCTATCTGTAAAATGAGATAATAATAGAATTTACTTAGAGGGTTGTTGTGAAGATCGAATAAGTTAATAATGTAGACTACTTAGAAAAAATGTCTAGAACATAATCTCATGGTAAGTGCTCAATAAATATTAGGTGCTATTATTGTCATTGTCATCATCCACCACCACCACCACCACCACCACCACCACTACCACCACCACCACTACCACCACCACCACGGGTGAGATTCTCTCTGAGTCTCTTGTTCTTTGTTTGTAAAATCAGACTGGTACTACCTGCTTCAAAATGTCATTGGTATATGAGGCTGATGCACAATAAATGCCAACTCCCTACCATTCACTTTCCCTGAAAATGTGAAACTTGTAAGGTGATGCAAACTTCCAAAGCTATGGGTCTTTAGCCTTTGAACCTTACTGAACTGTGAATGAAGCACCACCACAATGGGGTTTATGAGTGCTGAGGCACCTATACGCACCCATACATGGAGTTTCTGGCGATGCTTGATATCCAGTTGTGGGAGACATACATGAATGTCAGTTGTTCAAAATGGCACTTTTGGCTTTTAAGGAAACTTCCATTGACCAATCAAGCCCAGCAACCGTAACCATAGATCCAGCTGGAGCATGGGTGAGCTCCTTTTCCCTGAAGATAGACACATTAAAGTCTTTAGCAGCTAAGACCAATTTTAAACCCATGCTACTTCTCTTGGCTGAAGTGAGCACCATTTTATTAAGTTGGTAGTGAGCTGTAGCTGCCCCACTTTCTTATTGTTCATCTACTATTGATCTAAACTAATCACTTAATTAGCCCAGACAAGAAGGCTTCTGCGGTGTTAAATAACTCTAAAAACCTACTGGAAATGCTTGAGTGGCCTGATTGGATTTAACTTGCAGTTCATTACTCCTAGACTAAGATATGTTAAATACAGGGCCTGAAAAACAAGCTAGATTCTGCATTAAGAACACATTTTATTTACTTAAAAAAATATATTCCTTTAGGCCAGTGGTTTTCAAAGTGTGGGCTCTGACCCACCAGTATCCATGTTACCTGGGAACTTGTCAGTCCCTGGACCCACTGCAGACCTACTGAATCTGAAACTCTGGAAGTAGAGCCTTGCAATCTGTTTTAACAAGTATTTAAATATCAGTATCTTGGTGATACTGATGGAGGCAAAGGCGTGAGAACCACTGCTTTAGACTGTCTCACAAAGTTATGGACTTATGTTGTTCTCTCTGGCAGCAAGAAGAAAAATAATAAAGGAGAAAAAAAGAAAAAGAGTGAGGGACAAGAAAGAAAATTAGAAAAGTGGGAGACCTGAGCAACCTGGATGGGAAGTTCATTTACTGAAGTGTGACCCTGGACCAGCAGCACGGGACTCTTTTAGAATCTGGGGGCACTATTTGAAATCCTTCCTTAGGGACCAGGCATACCAAAGGGAGGTGTTCACCCCAAGCCAGGGTGATGAGACAAAATGCTCAGAGAGTGAGCAAAATGCTGCTGTGCTGTCAGAAAATGAGAGGATAGTGGGACATTTGCAGGGTGAACTGAACAGTCCAGGAGAGTCCCATTAGCTCTCCAAGGCCTTCCCTCAGATGGGCACACAGAAGGTATCCAGTAAATGCTCATTGAACTGACAAAGATTGAGACTTAGTGGCCTAAACTCTTTCACCTGCAAATTCTCATCTGAGAACGTAGGTATGTTTATTGGGCCTGGTCTGTAGGGAAAAACAAGAGTTAGCCCACAGGACATCTACTGTTCTCACTCTTCCTGCCTTCTGAGAAACAGCTTGGCATAGGGAAAAGGGCAAGGAGTTCATATATAGACAGGCATTCTTATTAGTGTCTGACCTGAAGCAAGTTACCAACTCTTTAAGCTTTAGTTTCCTTGTCTATAGAAGGAGAATAACAGTTACTTACAGATGATTTTGCTCAGCACTGAGTACCAGCACCTAGTACATATAGTATTTGGCGTACAATAGGTGTTGTATAAATATTTGTTAAATAAAATATTTTTAAAGGGAGGATGAAAGGAAGGAAACATCGAATTTTTAAAGATTTATTTTAAATAATGCTTTGAAAATTCTTAGCATAATGACTGGTACACAGATATTCTTCAGTAGTATCCAGTATTATGATGAGGAGGATCCAATGTGATGAGGAAGAACAGATTTAGAAAAAAATCTTCTCAATGCCTAGAATAGACTCTATATTCTTACTGAAACTAGGCCTGCTCTTCCCATTCCTCCACGGTTACTCTCTTAATCTGTTCAGGCTGCTATAACAAAATACCGTAAACTGGGTGGCTTATGAACAACAGAAAATTATTTCTCACAGTTCTGGAGGCTGGGAAGCCCAAGATCATGGTGCCGGCAGACTACATGTCTGGTGAGCACCTGTTTCCTGGTTCATAGATGGTGCCTTCTCACTGTGTCCTCACATGGTGGAAGGGGCAAGGCCACTTGCTTGGGCTCTTTTATAAGAGACTCTGCCATCATGGTCTTATCACCTCCCACAGGCCCTTGCTCCTCTTAACGCTCTCATTGGTGATTAGGTTTTAACATGGAATTACAGAGGGGAGACAAGCAGACCTTAGCAGTCTCTCCACTTTCCAGTTATGCCTTCAGGGCCACCTCACCGCTGTTCCATGCATAGTAGGTAATAAAGATATTTTCAGGGCCTAAGTGAACTACATGGATGTGACCATGATTGAGCGTTGTTGGTCGTAGTCACAGTCGTTCCAGGTAGGAATGACCCAGGTTTTATTCCGATAACTAAGAAATTACATATTAATTATTTTACATTGTTTTATTTCCAGGTTAGGTAATCATTAACCCTTTGATTAACATATTTGCTTTAGGGTAAAAGTAAACATGCTTAGAAACATCTCTCCCCGCCCCCTGCCAATTTGTTATTATCTTATCCAAATGCCGTTATTTGCACTCACTTACATGACTAAAGGGAGGTTTTCGCCTTGAGAATATTTGGATATCCCTTGCTTTTCTTTAACCATTCCTCCCCCTTTGTCTTTGTACATCAGTACAAAGGAGCAACTTGCCAACTCAATAGACTCAGGAGAAAAATTGGGAATGGTAAATTTGCTGAGAGTCCATGGTTACCAATTCCTCTCCAAAGAACATGGGTTTTGGGGTTACACCCGAGTTCAAATCTCACATCCACTCATTACCAACTTTGTTACCTTGAGCAAGTTACTAAATCTTTCTAGGCATAAATTCCCATGTACTTTGTGTACTTTGTACGGGGATCTTGTATAAATTAAATAACATTTACAAATGTATCTACAACAAATATTCAACAAAAGTTCATTTCCTTCTTACCAGCATGTTGAGCAAGGACATTCAACAGATGGAGACACCCAGAAGAAGTAGGTACGTGCCCAGACCTTAATCTGGAGGTTGGATTCAGGGAAGGATGAATGGTAGAGGTTTCTGTTCAGTAAGATACATGGCTCCTGGTCATCATCTGAAAGAATTGGTGGGGGTTTAAAAGTGTTGTTCTATAGCTTTGGGTCAACTGTGGTGAAAGCAATCATGGGGGAAGATTCTTTAAACCTCATTGCCGAAAATGGAGGATCATTCTTTTCCACCATGTGGATTTTGGTGACAGGTATAACAATAAAAATAGGAATGAGCTGAGAGTTGGAAAAGTGAGAACTCAAAGATAACGGGAGAATCTTCTTTGGAATGTCGTCAATACAAGGAGGGAGTAGCTGCTGTGCTGTTTCTGTCTAACACAACAGACATGTGATAATGGAAATGGATGTTCATGCACACATCCAGTTACCCATTGCTCACCATAAAATTAGCAACCCTCCAGCCCCTGTGCAAAAGAGAAACAGAATAGTGGGTATTTGTGCCCAAGAAGAAATCAGAGAGAAGAAGGATTCTGCCAGGAACATTGTTCTGAATTAAGCATTGGTTTTCATTGCTTTTGGTATTTTCTCCATGCAGACCAGACCCACTTTAGCAAATAGAGTCATCGTTGGCTTTTCCCATATTGGTATCATTAGGCTTTGCTTAGTTCTTGAAACTGCTACAGGAGAGGAGTCCCCATACAGACCCAAAGAGAGGGTTCTTGGATCTCACACAGGAAAGAATTCAGGGCGAGTCCATAATGCGAAAGCAATTTTATCAGGAAAGTAAAGGAATAAAGAATGGTTACTCCACAGAGCAGCCCTCAGGGCTGCTGGTTGCCCATTTTTATGGGTATTTCTTGATGATATGCTAAACAAGGGGTGGATTATTCATGCCTCCCCTTTTTAGACCTTATAGGGTACCTTCCTGACGTTTTCATGGCATTTGTAAACTGTCATGGCACTGGTGGGAGTGTAGCAGTGAGGACAACCAGAGGTCGCCCTCATTACCATCTTGGCTTTGGTGGGTTTTAGCCGGCTTCTTTCCTGCAACCTGTGTTTATCAGCAAGATCTTTATAACCTGTATCTTGTGCCGACCTGCAATCTCATCCTATAACTTAGAGTGCCTTATCCATCTGGGAATGCAGCCCAATAGGTTTCAGCCTCATTTTACCCTATATAATAATGAGCTCCTACTCAAGATGGAGTTGCTGTGGTTCACACACCTCTGAAAAAAACATCTCCTAAAAGGCTCTGGAAACAGTTCGTGTTTACAATGGCCTCATGGGGCCAGCATGGAAAGAGTGCTTCAGGCTGGCCTTCCCCACCTGCAGCCTCCACAGCCTCCAAACCATGCCAGAATTACAGGAAGAGCCTGAAATGAGAAAACCCATGGATTGATAGGTAGGAATGAAACTCTCCCAGCATTTTAGTTGCATAGACAAAATGGAAAAAAATTGCAAGTAGGCTTGCAGTATGACTCAACTAACTGTTCCATGTGACCAAGCATTTATTCATTTCTTCAATTCGAAGTCAAACAGTGAAATGTGGAATTAGCCCTGGAGACAGGGGCCAGGCATTCTGGTGAAATTTGCCATTACAACCTGAGACAGGTTCAGTGTTTGACATCCTGGATATAACAATAATTCTTACTTTTAGGGCTGTTCTCTGGATCACAAATCAGTAACCCTCTAGCGGAGGGAAGATTAGCAGTACTTGCCATCTTCTCTCACTGGCATTTTCTCTACTGAGCACATCCTGTTCAGACTGCAGTGCTTTTTACCTTCAGCTAAGAGAGAAACATCCTAGACCAGGCTTGGGAACTAGAGGGCTTTCCAGTCTCAACGAAGCAGCAACAATCATCCCCAATAAACAGGGCTTTGGCAAAGGCATATAATAAGATTTTAAACAAGATGCCGTTGAGTTCTACTCAGTCTGTTGTCTTATACCAGATCAAAACTGTCAAATGCCAAATGCCTGAAGTCGCTGGTTCAATGTTGGCTCTCAAAAATGATAAGTCTGCGTCAAATCCCTGAAATCTGTGTATGTGACATTATTTGGAAAAAGGGAGTTTGCAGATGTAATGAAGTTAAAGATATTGAGATCATCAGCCTGGATTATTCAAGCGGGCCCTGAATGACAAGTGTTCTTATAAGAGTCACCCAGAGGAGAGAGACACAGAGTGAGGAGGAGGAAAGTGAGATCAGACAGAGACCGGCAAGATTCCAAGGAACGCCAAGGATCATCAGCCACCAGCAGCAGCCAGGAAAGAGGCATAGAATGGGTGCTGCCCCAGAACCTCTGGAGGGAGCATGACCTTGCTGGATTTTGGATTTCTGGTCTCTAAAACTGTGAGAGAACAAATTTCCATTTGTGGTCATTTGCTATGGCAGACACAGGAAACTGATACACCACATGTTGGTGATGGTACTGGGATCTGGGAGTGACCCATAAACCTAAAGAGATTCTCAGAGTCTTTGTGTGGAAAAGAAAAATCCTGGTTTTGTTCTTTGTAGCAGTGCTATAGATGTGTTTTATTATCCTGTGTAAACTCTAATCCCCACATTTATTAATATAACAGAGGAAAGAAAGAGCCCACTACCGTCATCTTTCCTTGAAGAAATTGACTATTGTGGGCAAAGGGCTTGCTTCCTAACACTCCTTACACTCCTGCCACTCAAACAGCTCAGTCTGAAAGGTCCCATCACTGCATTACGTGCTTGTTTTGTTCCTGAAGCTGATTTTGCCATTTTAAGCTCTCTGAGCTTGGCTTCTCTGCACTGAAGGCAGGAAGAGAATATAACTGAGGAAAGGTTGTACATTTCTTGTTCTATTATGTTACCTACCAAAATGGAAACTCTAAATCTTAGCCTCAACAAACCTTTGGTTTATAGGAAGCACACTAGTTCTAAGAGATCCACTTCCTGAGTTATGCCTTTCAGAGGCTGTAAGATATCAATTTTTAGGTTAGCACAGGCTAAATATTTTAAATACCATTTTATTTTCATCCAGGCCAAGGGACAATTTAGGAAAGGTTCTATTCCAAGTACATAGCCAAGAAAGTGTGGAAAGGCTGTTGATGCCATTGTTTTGAAGTCAGCCTGTCAGTCATCATGATTGAAACATAACCCCAATGGCTTCCACAAGTGTAATAAAACGCTTTGCAAAAGGTTGCAGAATTGCAAGATGTAATAAAATCTGCTTAGCTTCATTTCCAATGCCGCAGAGTTCTAGAGAACGAGACCCATTTCCTTATGCCTTGGGATTTGTTCAAGTTACTTTCATGCCTGAAAATGACGGAACATAAAAACAGACATTTAGTTAGAATCAATAGTATCTTTTGAGTTATGGCAATAAACAAAATATAAGTTTGTTTACTGCTAATCTTTTAGATTGCCGTTAGCATTTTACAAGACGCCCTGTTGATAGGGGATGAGTTATATAAAATAGATGGACTGTAGCCCTGCTGATGCCTGCAGTCACTCTGGATTCTCACATTTCCTGTGGTCTCTGGCTACTGCCCTTGTCACCAGAGGTCAGTGGCATGGTCTCTTAAGAGTGTCTGTTATAGACACAAAGCTTACCTAGAAACAAGCCAATTCAGGTCTGTATTAATTAGGTGAGAACAGGATCCCAAACAGCCATTGTCAGAATTACCTGCTGACCACTTGTTAAAAACACAGATTTCTGGGCTCTGTCTCCTACGTGATGACTTAGCAGGTCTGGATAAAGGTCCAGAAATCTGTGCTTCTTAGCAGGTTCTCCACATCTGAGTTACTCAACCCCTGGATTTGAGGAATTGTTGAGGTGCTGTGCAGGAGGCAGAATGAGCTTTGCTTCAAGGCCAAGACACCTTAAGGTCAAGTATCTTAGGCCAGGCCTAAAACAATTTCCACTCATAAAATGGGAACATAGGGAGAAAGTCCTTTAATCTTATTTGGCAAGAAAATGAGGAAATCCCTTGGTGGTATAGTGGTATAGTGGCCAGCTCCACATCCAGGAGAGCATGGGAATGCATCTCAGGGCTCTGCCCCCACCCCCTCTGTTGGAACCTTAGCTTCTGGGCCTCAATTATTGGTATCAGTAAAATGAGTGTGGTGAGGAACTGGGCTAGCTGGGACTGCTAGTTTGGAGGACACTGAAAGCAGAGTATAATAGGAAAGAGAAAATTAAATAGGAGGGAAAGAAAAATGAGGACTTCCTGGGTTATATTTTATAAAGTTTGGGAAAGATTGCAAAAAGGGTGCTAGGAGATGTTTGGGGTAGCTACTGAGGACTAAGCTCTGATTTTTCAAATCTTGCCAAAATTCCTATCTAAGGGGTCTGGGGAGCCATGCTCAACAAACTACAAATTCTCATCAGATGAGTTTTATTTAGTCCTGTATATTGTAACTTACTTTCCAATATGACTCTGGCATAACATTATGTGATAAAGAAGAAAATCAAAATATTCTACCCCAAAACATGTTTCTTTGCCATATCTTGAAATGGCCCTGTAAGGCCGTCCTTGGTGGGGGGAAATGTGCATCTGTAAAGAATCTCTCTTAACATAGCTAGATCTTTTTCTTCCAAGCCCTCCCAATCCTGAGGAGATTAACTGAGAGTCTAGCACCTTTTTAAAAGTCTGAATAGGAACATTTGTCATCTATTCTCTCTAAGGGCAGTCACTATGAGACTGAGTCTCCACAATCTTTTATCTTCACCTGAACATTTCCTTTCTATTAATCCCAGGTCTTTAGACAAACTCAACCAGTTGTCAACCAGAAAATGTATAAATTTACCTATAGCCTGGAAGCTTCCCTCCTCATCCCCCCCACCAATTGTCCCGCCTTTTTGAACCAAATGAATGTATTTCTCAAATGTATTTTGATTGATGTCTCATGCCTCCCTAAAATGTATACAACCAAGCTACACCCCAACCACCTTGGGCATGTGTTCTCAGGGCCTCCTGAGGCTGTGTCTTGGGCCATGGTCACTCATATCTGGCTCAGAATACATCTTTTTTAATATTTTACAGAGTTTGACTTTTTGTTAACACTACCATGGGTGTGATACATGAGGAGATTTTTGAGAAACATTGTTGAGAAACACAAATGGACTTCCCCTACATCGTTTTCAAGGGATTTCAGTGAAGATTTAAATTGCTTTTCACTTACTGTTTGCTCTTTGTAGCTTTGAGTGCAGTGCTACAGGCACAGACCTGGGAAGTGAGCTGAGAAGACCCATCTCCCTGCTCATTTCCATTCAGAACCCAAGGTGAGTCCATTCAACCCCACCTTGGTGAAGACACACCAGCACCCACTTCAGCCTGTGGTATATGGAGATTTTTCTGTGTCTAGCACTACACTTTTCTTACAAATTAGTAACAAAGTCAGAGATCAAAAGGCAGGGGATCCCTTTGGAATTCTAGCTTATCCCTTCTGGAATCCAGAACACAGAGGCCGAATCACTTCTGCTTCTAACCTACATCAGGAGGCCTCATACCTGAGCTCAGGATCCCTTCCCTGCCAGCCCACTGAGGTCTGTAAGTGAGGGCTGGAGAGTGGGGTATAGGTACCAGTCAGTTTGCTGCCCTGGACAAGGGGACCTGTCTCATTTCTATATGGCATTGGGATGATCCACTATTGTGCCAGCACCACCCACCTTGTCTGGAGATACAGGTCATCTTCTAATCATTTATCATGGCCCTTGTCCTTGAACAATTATTGACTTTGAGTCAGAAGCACCTGTGCAGGCCTGAAAATGGATGTGCCCTTTCTTTTCCTCCGTCTCGCTTGTCTTGGGCAGATTTATGTCTTAGGAGAAGTTTCCCTCAGTTCTATTTTTGGTCTTCTGAACACTGTGGCCCTGTGTTCCTTCCCACCCTGAGTCTGTCCAGCACCAACTCTGTAATTTCTGAATCTCTGTGGATGCCTCTATCCATACCTGAGGCCTCTATCAGTCTACTTGCAATGCTTCTGTGACTCCTCTGTCACAGCTTTGGCCTGGCTTCTTAAAGCTCTGTCTTCAGCCGTTTCATTTCCCCAACTAGCCTGGAAGATTATGGGAAGCAGAGTCTGCCTTTCATGCTCAAGTATACTGGGTGAGCATGGCAGACTTTGAGGAGTAAAGGTTTGAGTCTGAAGTCCACTGCATCATTTACCAGCTGTGTGTCTCTAGGCAATGTGAACACACCTCGTAGGGGCTGTGGAGAGAACTAGATGGGTTAATACACATACAGCACTTAAGGCCCTGCCTAGCACATTATTATGCTCACTCAATGACAGCCTCTGTTATTATCATTATCCTCACTAATTCTTTGTGTTGCATTGCCAGCAAGACTCATGAGTGTCAAAGCAAGTGAAAAGTCAGTACTCAGTGACACTGTGGGATTCTACCTCATTACTGGAGAGGGTGCATCTGGGCAGTGCATGTGTCTTCCCATCTTCTAGTTGGATTCCTCACACAATTTGTCCCTCTTCATATAGCTACTTTCCTTCCATATTGCCTTTAGAATAGATAGTGGTGCTGTTCAGTGTTATCTGGGCATAGCAACAAAAGGACTTACTGAAATGCAATTAAGCCTCTGAGGAGGTACAAAGAGGGCCCTGCAAACAGGTGAATGGGTATTTCCTCAAGATGCATCCAACTCATTTTGGGAAATACTTCACACAGAGTGAAGCAAGGTGGTAGATAATCAGGTGTCAGGTGAGCAGTCTAGAATATGTGGGCTTCTGGAGTTCAGGGGACAAAGAGGGCAGGAGCCCAGAATGCCAAAAGTTTGATCTCTATGAATATGTACGCTTTTCAATTTTCAATTATTTCTAAGTTCCTAATCAGCATAGTAGCAGATTACTTGCCCTCTACCTCCAGCCCTAAAAGCATGCCTGAGAAGCAATAAGTAGCAAGTACTGTGAAACTCATTATCAGGGGTTTGTTTTGTAGAGTGGTTAATGATGGCAGAAAGGGAGCTCTGTTGCTGTGGACAGTAGAGGAGATTTTTGGAGGGGGCAGCTTTGAATTTGGAAGAAAAATGAAAATGTCTGTTAGAGGAACTTTAGGTTTTGTGTTAAGATTTGCTGAGGGTTGTGGGCGGTAACTTTCTCATGCATCTCTCCCTGAAACCTACAGGAAAGTCTTTGAGGTTGGTTAGTGTTTTATTGTATGACTTAGTGGGCACAGAGTGAAAGCAGAAGTACCAAAGGGGTCCCAGCTTGCATCCGAAGTGAACCACACTGACTTCTCCTTGAACATGCGGGTGTCATCAGGCCCTGTCTTGTCTTTCCCCACCACCTCTGTGTGCATTCAAGGCAACACTCACCTTTTTACCAAGTGTGTAGATGAAGGAGGCTCCCACCCATTACTCCTTTCCCCTAGACTTCCACAGACCTATAGGAAGACAGCCTCTTCTGCTTTGAAGCTAAGAAAATAGATGAATGTCTGTGTCTTCTGTAGGTGAACCTGGATGGGAGCTGCCTATAGTCAATCTAACTTGTTAGGGTGAAAAAGGAAGGGTTGAGACCACAAAAACTCAGCAGGCCTTCACCTTCCTCTTGTTTCTTTAAGGTAGTGTTTCTCAACTTGGCTGGTCATTGGAATCACCTGGGGAGGTAAAAAAAAAAAACAACGAAATGCTGTGCTGCCATCGTGCCCCCAGAGCTTCTGAGCTAACTGGTCTGGAGTGTGGCCTGTGCCTCTGGAGGGGAATCATTGACTGTGAGGGTGATGAGCTACAAGCCTGCCTCCCCCTTTGACTCTGGTACAAAATATGCTCCCAATACAATGCCCCAAGTGCTCCAAAGCAATTCAGATGCAGTAGGTTTCAGTTGCAAATATTCAATTTGACTAAGGTTGTCTGTTTTTAGTACTCACAGCAGAACCATGTGAATAGGACAATTGTCCTTTGAGGATGTTGCTCCTTGCCCATGAGGATTAATAAAATGGCCTGCTTTGATTCCATGCAAGGATTGACACAGACATGGTTTTAAAATGAAGTGACCACACTCACCAATAAAACAGTCTGGAGACACAAACATAAAACTCCTCTTTAACAACTCTCTCCTTTTAAAGTACCTCTTGTTCATTCCTAGCAGGCTAGAGATATAGGGTGAGGCAGCCACAGAAAGTCATTCTGCTCACACCAAAAACAAGGTGAGCAATTTTCCAAGGGCAGGCACCCCGACCTCTGCTTTTCAGCTTTTTCTTAATAAACCGGTCTCAGAAATTGGACCACAGAAGCTGCTAGTGGCAATCTCTTCTAGTAAGTGGGTAAAGGGAAGCTGAGGGAGAAATGGCAAGGATTGGAGAGCCACTCTGATGAGTATCTCTGAGGCGATGCAATTATACTTCCATCTAGAGATAGGAAGGGGTTACCCCCAAGTGCAGCAGCCCCAAACCCAGCAGTGTGCCGTTGGACTCAGAGAACAGAGCGACTGCCCAGTGAGCTTTGTAACTCAAAACTGTTCCTCAATGGCACGTTGTACATGCTCATGAATAACACAACTTCCTGCAGCGAGAAAGTGTGAATTCCTGTTAAGCAGGGTCTGTTTCCCAATCCACTGTGCTTGCCTCTTTGAGGGCACAGAATGGAGAAAACAGCCCCGCACACCATGTGGCCAGTCCCCTCAAGAGGAGAGGTGCAGACAGACATCTGTTTTGCAGTGAAGTGGGGGTTCACTGGTAACTGTGGTGTATAGAGCGACCACAGACTCAGCCTTGTCAGTTTTCCCTTTGAAGGGATAAACTCAACATGAAGAACAGCAAACGCAAGAAAGATGATCCCAAAGCTTGTGCTTGGGAGTGAGTGACCGCAGCCTGCAGGGCTTACCACCTCCTGGCAAATGAAACTGCTTATACTTAGGGGCAGAACCAGGCAAATCCACCCTTAGAAAACTTCCACTACCACTGGGGCATTCCTTTGCTGCCCACTTGAAGCCAGCAAGTCTTCTGTCTTCTGTGTTTGCTCTATTTACATCCACTTCCCTGTGCCTGTGCATAGCCAGGACGCCCCTCTCAACAACTTTCTCCTCCCGATGGGGCTTATGAAAGACGGGCTTTGTCTCAAAATCTTCGGCTGATATTGCTCTTCTTTACAACACAGTTGAAATGAAAAAGGATTACTTTATATTTACTTGCGTTTTTCATGAGAAAAACTAATTTTGAGAAAGAAAGTCCCTACAGTGTGAAAGTTTCCCTTCCTTCAAACGCTCTGAAGAGGCAAAAGCAAACCTAAAAGGCATACATGCTTTGTCATTGACTTTCTCTGACAGCTGCTTCTTATTGTGTTTTTGAGGGTGACCTTCGTCCAGCATATTCCTTAGCTGTAAGTTGCGCTCTCCTTTCATAATCGAATTTAGAGCCAAGCATGGACCAGGCTACGTTTGATAATTAATGGCTCTGTGAGTTTGCTGAGTGTGTTATTTAATTAATGGCACTTGCGTTTGGAGTGTGTACAACTCTGTAGCTGAATAAAAGGCTTATTTGCTGAATTATTATAGACATATACTCAAGGATTGTCACACTGAGAATTTGTCGGGGTTTGACACATTTAACAGCCTAATGGGGTTATTTTTTTTTCTTTTCCACCATTTAAAGGTACTGAATTGTTTTAACTCTGTTCTTTTGCCTTTTATGCAAGCTCATACTACCATCTGAGAAAATCTGTAGGCTAATGGATAAAAGTCTATTACCTGGAGCAGGACCTTTTATAAAAACAAAAAGATGAAACCTTTAATACTATATTTTGAGTATGAAAATGATGTTCAAATAAGTTATAGTCTACTTCAGTTCCTCACAAATAGGTTAACCTGAATTATGTTCAAGTTCTACTTGGGACCAAAAGATCACGGGTTGAAACCGGGCAAGAAAACACAGTTGAAAGCTAATAAGAACACAGAGTATCTCGTGTGACCTTGCTTTTCCTGAGACTCCAGTCCCAGAATAAAATGCGTATTGCGGCAAGACAGATATGCACATATACAAATGCCTTCTAAATATCCTGTACGGAAGCATCAACAGGTGAATCTCTATGGACTCTTCTCTATGTGTTCAGTAAGAGACTGAAAATATAAAAGGTCTGGTTTTAAGCTGTGTTGTTTCTAGGCTTTGTCATTCTGTGTGTCTGGGCAAGTTTTATACCCTCTCTGGGCTATAGTTTGTTTCTTTGCAAAGCAATAGGTTGAACCATGTGCTCTTTAAACTCCTTTCCAACCCAAAGAGACTCAAAGTCTCTAATTTTTCTAAGGAGGGTTACGAAGCCCACTATCCCAGTGATAGAAGAGTTAGTTGATTGCTTACTTTGGGAACCTGAGATTCATTTTTTCCCAGAAGAGATCTTTGAGTATGGGAAGAGCCATATCTGTATGCCCTGCAAGAGGGCTAGGAGGCTAGTCCATTCTCTAAAGCCCAGCCGTATGGTCCAAGAGACAAGAACTACAGCCAGGGACCTGCTTTCTTCCCTCCCACTGGAGACCTCCACTGACGGAAAACACTGGTTAAAGCATAGAAGGAAAAAAAAAGCACTATTGTAGACTGGGCACTTAAGGAAGGCCTTTCTGAGCAGGTGACATTTCAGTCAAATCCTGAATGGAAGAAGGAAAGAAGGGAGGACGCTCCAGGTAGCAGGGGACTAGAAGTGCAAGGGCCCTGAGATGGGCCGTGTTTGACGTGCTTCAGTAACAGCAAGGTAGTAGAAAGGCTGGAATTGAGAGCCTGAGGGGTTGCCATAGGAGATGAGACTGGGCTTGATTCTAAGTCCTTTATTGTGGTGTGCAAGGCCTCATATAATCAGGCCCTGGCTAACTCTCCAAAGTGTAGAAGAGAAGCATGATCTGGCTTCCATTCAAAAGGATTGTAATTTTAACGCATTTTCTATTTTAATGTGTTCATTCTCTTGTATGACCTTGGGTGAGTTTGAGGCTATAGATACATATTTTAAGAGTCACAGTCAACAGCTGATGTATAATATTCTATATAAGTTATATTTTTAACTGCAGTATTATAAAGTCTTGCCCAGAACCAAGAGTTACTAGGTTTTGCTGAAAATGTTTTTCTTTTACATTGTTGTACTACTTTTACTTTCCATTGAGTCTTTTTCTTCAAAAGGATTAAAGAAATTAAAACTAACCACATACAAGATCTCCCACTTTAAAATTTAAAAAGTGCCCTGATTTATAGATTTTTTGAGAGGAGAGTAATAGAACAAAACTTTGATAGGGGCATCAAAGAGAAATGCTGATTCACTACATTAGGTATGTTTCTTTTTCCAAACTCATGACTCCAGAATCTGCAGGAACGACAAGAGATTGGATGAGAAGCTGGGGGCAGAGTTCTCACAGCAGCCCAGGCCTCCACGGTGCCAAGATGGGCCATCTGCCTGTGAGAAGGGAAAGCTTCCATTTCTCTTAGCAATGACTCTGGCTTATTTCTAATTTAACAGA
Source organism: Pongo pygmaeus (assembly GCF_028885625.2). Lineage (NCBI taxonomy): Eukaryota > Metazoa > Chordata > Mammalia > Primates > Hominidae > Pongo > Pongo pygmaeus. The sequence goes on along the minus strand of NC_085930.1, from coordinate 93,760,921 downwards.
AAAAAATGATTCAAGCAATATCATGTGCTTCTACATCTTCAGAGCAATACCACACCATCAATTAGCAGCTCAGCGTACCAACAGTTCTAAACTTTCTGCGAGCTTCTTGGGAACAAGATGTGGAGCTTCAGCAGAGGAAAATTGGTAAGAACATCTAATTACATTCAAAGTCATTTTTGCCTGTCTTAAAGGGATGAAAATGATCTGCCGGTTTTTATAGACCTTCTTGACCTAAAGATATCTGCTGGCAGAAAGAGAATCCTCAATTGGGTTCTTTTAATGCTTTAATTATTACATGATCTATCATCTTACACACTGAGTTGCACACTTTGAAAAATCTTTTAAATACGCATTAAAATTGATCGGCTAATCCCAGACCTTAGGGTGGCGCTTGGAGGGCATGTAATTGTGTGTGTGGGCACAGGGGGGTTAGACAGGAATGACACAGAGTCAACTACTTCATAGTGGGATAAGGTGAGAAATCAATTTGGTCACAGGTACAGTTGACATTGTACTGCCAACTTGCACAGAACTCAGTCACATGCCCACTTGTTCTTGAATCAGTATTATTGCTTCAACCTCACCATGGGCTCCTATAAGGCAGGGATGAACTTCACCTAGTGTGCCTACAGTGTTTGGCATCTCCTGCCTTAAACTTCTCCAAATGATGAGCAAGATGACTTATAGGAACTTCAAATCTACCTCACCCCAGTCAAGTATTTCTCTCTATGTTCTACGCTAAATGGTAGGGAAGAATTCTGATTGGATGAGCTGGAATCACGTGCCCAGAACTGTAGGGTTTGGATGGGATTGGCAGCTCCAAATTCATCCTGTACTCCATCCTGTACTCTGCTTGGATCTCTCGACAATTTTTCAAATGTTTTGGAATCTAAGAGCTAATTGCAAACTCTTGGTGGAAAGCCCTATCTCTAGAGGAAGTGCTCACTGGAAGGTCTTGCATGAAGCCCTTGGGAGTCCTCACTGATCCCAAGAGTGCAGTATCTAATGCGTTACAGTCCAAGGTTGATTAGCCGTGATTCACTCCTGCTCATGGAATGCAGTTTCAGCTTTCAGACACATACTCAGTCTGTAACTGTTGCTGCATAAGGAAACAAGGGATAGCTCTGTTTCCTACAAGGGTTAGGAACAAGGACTAGGCACTATCCAGCTGTCACAACCACTTCTAGCAGGTGGTTGTGACAGCTGGATAAAGTGATCCAAAGCACAAGAATCATCAAATGCTGGCTCTTTTCCTGAAGTTAGTGCAGAAGCTAGAGTAAGGTATACCTTGTACCCCAGCTGCAATGGACAATTCTTGCCTTCGGTTAGCTAGAGCTTATGTGGGGGATGATGTTTCTAAATAGAGAGCCACCATTTTTAGTGCAAAGGTGAGTGTGGGCTCCAGAGGCAGACTGCCTGGACTTGAACCCTGACTCACAAAGTATAACCTGAGAGACCTTGGGGCAGGCAAGTCACACAGCTGCTGTAAGCCTCAATTTTCACATCTGAAAACCAGGGCAATACTGAAGGGTTGTTGTGGGGTTTAATTGAGTAAAGTCTGTAAAGTGCTTGGTATAACTTGCCCATGGTAAGCTCGCCAAAAGTGGTTTTAGTAAGAATTATTAATAATACAGCCTCTTCTCTGTGGTGATCTCCATTGCTCACTTCCTGAAATAACGATTTGTTTGGCCAGAGTGACCTCTTCAAGTCAGGGAGGATGGTCAGGAGGAGGAGTGCCAACTCCCTGATGTACTGGCAGTGTGTCTGTAAAGATTATACACAGCAATTACTCTTTTTTTGTTTAAGCCTATTATGGAATACTTGAATATTCAGCCAGCAACAAGATGCCAATCTCTTTCTTCCTTTTTTTTTTTCTGCTTAACTAAAAAATTTTCGTTTATCTGATTTGCTAGTCCTTTTGAGGTGAAATATAACACACATACAGAAACATACAGGAAATATGTACATGGCTTACAGAATTAATATAAAGCCAACACATGTCTTGCCAACACCCATGGCGAGGAACAGAACATCGCCAACCCTTCCACTTTCCCACCCCACTCACTCCACGTTCCCTTTCCAAATCACGGTTCCCTTCTTTCTTCCCCCCGCAAAGGTAACCACGGGCCTGACTTTCATGGTGAGTGTTTCCTTGCTTTCCTTATAATTTTACCTTCTAAATGAATGTATCTCTAAGCACTGTAATTGAATTTTGCCTGTTTTTGAACTTTATGTAAATGAAATCACACAGTATGTGTTCTTTTGTGTGTTTCTATTGTTCCACCTTCTTGCAAACACTTGATATTGTCAGTCCTTTTACATTGTGACTATTCTCGTGGGTGTGTAGTGGTATTTTACTGTGTTTTAAGCTTATATTTCCCTGATGACTAAAGACTATTGGCCATTTCAATATCCATTTTTTTGTGAAGTGTCTGTTCAAGTCATTGTGTATTTTCTATTGTGCTGCTGACTTTTTCTTATTAAATATAATACGTTTTTCTTTGCTTCCTTTTTCATTTTATATTGTCTTCTGGACACTAGTCCTTTGTTGATTATATATGTGGCAAGTACCTTCCCCTCCACTGCAGCTTGTCTCCTCTCTCTCTCAATGGTGTATTTTGACAAACAGAAGTTCTTGATTTGAATGTAGTCCAATATATCAGTCTCTTTTTTTTACAGTAGTGGCTTTTGTGTCCTGTTGCAAAAGTCTTTCCCTATAGCAAGATTATGAAGATATCCTCTTATAATATCTTCAAAGCCTTTAAAATTTTACACTTCATGCTTTGAACTACAATCTGCCTGGAACTGTCTTTTGCATGTGGTGTGAGGTAGGGTTTCTTTTCATTAGTTTTCTACATGGGTTTCCAATTTTCCAAGATCTATTGAAAAGATCTTCCTTTTCTCATGGCTCTGTAGTGTCATTTTTATCATAAATCAAGTGTTCATATGTGCCTGGATTTGCTTCTATGTCCTCTGTTTTGTTCTATCAGTCTATTTCTCTTTGTACCAATACCATGCTCTTTTAACTCTTATAGCCTTGTAATAAGTCTTGATATCCTGTAGAGTGAGCCCCTCCAATCCTTCTAATCTTGTTTTTTCTAAGTCTCTGGCTACATTTCCATACCCATTTTGGAATCAACTTGTCGATTTTTACCAAAACCTATGGGAATTTGGATCTGAGTTGCTGTGGGTTTATAGTCAACTTGAGGAAAATTCAATCTTTATATTAATAAAATTGATTCATTTACTTCTCCATTTATTTAATTTCTCTTTAATGACTGTTAATATTTTACATTTTTTGTCTATAAGCTTACATACCTGTAATTATTCCTAGGTATCTGATTTTTGATGTTAAAAGCAAACTTCAAAACTTTTCATTTTCTAACTATTGTAGCTGATACAGAGAAATTTAAAACATACACACACACACACACACACCTTAGATTAAGAGGCCTTGCTAAGTTTACTGATTAATTCTACTTGTTTCTCTATAGATTCTTTTGGGTTTTCTGCATATATCATATTGTCCACAAATAATGACAGTTTTATTCCTTTCTTTCTAATCCTTCTACACCTTTTGTTTATTGTTCTCATGCTTCTATACTAGCTAGGACTTCAAGGACATTGTGAAATAGAAGCGTTAATAGTGAATATCTTATCTCATTTACAATCTCAGATGCATAGTGTTCATTTCATTCCTAAGTATAAAGTCCCTTCTACTTGTAGCTTTCCTAGACCTTTTGAATTTATTAAGTTAGATGTGTAATTTGATCAATAATTTTATTTGCATCTACTAAGATGATCCTATCATTTTTTCCTTTATTAACCCAGGGAAAGACATCATTTGAAAGTCTAATGTGAAACCAAAGTTGTATTAGTCATGATGTCTTATCCTTTTCCCAAATCGTATGTGTGTGTGCATGCACAGTCTGCCTGTCATCTGTCTGATATCTCTTAGAATTTTGACATTTGTGTTTCCAAGTGCAATTAGTCTATAGATTTCCATTCTGTAATGTTCTTGCAAGGTTCATTTGTAACATAAATCATACAACAAACTGGACAATTAAGAAATTTCTTTTCCCCCCACTTTTCTTTGGCAGAATTTGAATGAGATTCTTATTTGTTTCTCAAGTACGTGGTAGAATTCACTAGTAAAGCTATCTGGGCCTGAAAATTTCTTTGTGGGAAGGATTTTATCTCAGACTCAGTTTTCTTTAATTAGAATCAAATTTTATTCATATTTTCTTTTTCACCTTGTGTCAGTTTGTGCTAGTTGTATTTTTCAGAAGCTTGTCTATTTAATTCAAATTTTCAAATGTATTGCTCTAACATTCCTTTTTAATGACTATAGTATCTATGCAGAAGTTTGCCTTTTTCTTTTTAACATGGGTTTTTGTTTCTTCACTCTTTTCAAAGACCCTACATTTGGCTTCATTGATCCTTTCAATTGCATTTGTGTTTTCTATTTTATTACATTATGATTTATTGTTATTTCCTCCCTCTTAATTTTGTGGTTCTCTTTTTAACTTCTCCAGAAAGATGTTTAGCACATTAACTTACTTTTTCTATTTTTTTAATTTTAATTCTTAATTTTTGTGGGTACATAGTAGGTGAATATATTTATGGGATGCATGAGATGTTTTGATGCAGGCATGCAATGTGAAATAAGCACATCATAGAGAATGGGGTAGCACAGTAACTTTAGACTTTTCTTGAATAAGTGCATTCAAGTCATAATTAAAACTAAATTACCCTCTAAACACACCTTTAGTTGCATCCCCAAGTTTGAGTTTTCTCCAGTCAGTTCAAAATAGTTTCCAACTTCCACTTGATTTCTTCTTTAGTGCAGTGGTACAATCTTGGCTCACCGTAGCCTCAACCTCCCAGGCTCAAGCCATCCTCCCGCTTCAGCCCCACAAGTCGCTGGGACTACAGGTGCATACCACCACGGCTGGATAATTTTTGTATTTTTTATAGAGACAGGATTTTGCCATATTGCCCAGGCTGGTCTTGAACTCCTGAGCTCAGGCAATCCACCTGCCTCGGCCTCCCAAAGTGCTGGGATTACAGGTGTCAGCCATCTCACCCGGCCCTTAGAATTCTTTTAGTATAAGTCTATTGGTGACAGATTCTCAGCTTTCATCAGAAAATGCATGTATCTTACCTTCATTCATGAAGTCATTCATTCATTCATATTAACTGGGTATGAAAATCTAACTCAGTAGTTCTTTTGGCTCTTAGACATATCCCGTGGTCTTCTGATTTTCATTTTTTTGTGGTTGTTGCTTTTGGTCTAATTATGACTTCTTTGAAAAGCCAGTGATTTTTTTCCTTCTTAAGTCTAAGTTTCTCTTTGTTTTTGCTTTTCTGCAATTTTATTGTGATGTGTCTAAGCATGGAATCTTCACTCATGCTTTGATTTTGCTGTGTTTCGGATTTTTGGATTGGTAGCTTTTCCTGGTTCTGAAAAATTGTCAGCCATCGTCTCTTTAAATCTAGCTTCCAGTGAAACTCTGTTTTCTCTCCCCATGGAAATACAAATAAATATCTTTCAACTTTCTCCCTGTATTTTGTCTTCTGTCATCTTTTCTGCTTTTTCCTCCACTCTACCTCTTCATGTTTCAGTCTGGTATTTTCATATGGCTCATCTTTGAGTTCACTAATTCTCTTTCTGGCTGTGAATTATGTGTTGCTAAATTCATTCATTTGAGTTCTAGAATTTTTATTTGGTTATTTTTCTCATGATCTGTGTCTTTTTTTTGTAATAAATTCTAGCTCTCCGCTAAACTTAAAAAACAATCTTGTCTTTTCTCTCCATAAATAAACATAGTTATTTTAACATCTATGTCTGATAATTCCAATTTCCAGGTAACCTGTGATTCTGATCTTGTTTGTATCAATTTCTGTCTTAAGCAGCTTGAGCTGCTATGACAAAATATCATAGACTGGGTAGCTTAAACAATAGAAACTTATTTCTCATAGTCCTGGAAGCTGGGAACTCCAACATCAAGGTGCCAGCAAGGTCGGTTCATTCTGAGGCCTCTCCTCTTGGCTTGTGGATGGGCCACCATCTTGCTGTGTGCTCACTTGACCCCTTCTTTGAATATGCATAAAGATAGAAATCTGATGTCTTTTCTTATCATTGCACCTACCCCACCGTGAGGGCCCCACCCTTGCGACCTTATCTAAATCTACTTGCCTCCTGAAAGCCTACCTCCTAATAGCATCACATGGGGGTTAGGGCTTAAATGAATTGTGGAAGGACACAACATTCAGTCCACAACAACTTGTCTCATCACATGCCTTCTGCGTTTATGTGTGTGGGGAGGGCACTGTGGCATTGTGGGGGACAAACATTCGCACATGTACTGAGCATTCTGTTTGGAAACAAATGTGAGAAGTAATTTCAGGTCTTGGTTGGTATTACTTTCTTCCAGAGAGGATTTTCTGGCTTCGCCAGGAGTTTAATGGACTGGCAATTTGAGATCACCTTAATTCAATTTCCAGTCATGAGTTTCTCAACTGCCCAGATGATTTGAAGTTGGGCTGTAGTTGGTGTAAGGGCTGACTCTTATTGCAAGGGTATAACTCTCCCAGATCTTTGAATTCCCACCCAGAGGTGGAGGTTTAGCAAGGACTCTACCATTGGAAAACTGACTATTGCTTTATCTCCACTTGCCTCTCTGAGACTCACAAATGCCCTCAATGGAAAAGCAACCTCAAACACGGGGCTCACTTCTATGGATCTCTGTCTTCCTTGGCTCTTGGTCCTGTAATCTTTTGCCACCTTCCTACTTCTAACAGATTTTTAAAAAATTCTGTGTAGTCTTTCTAGTTGAACACAGTGGGAGGATTGAGTCAAACTATTTGGCCTTTAGTAATAAAAGCAGAAGACACCCTTTTTTTTTTTTTTTATTTTTTTAGTGGTCTGAAAACATCCTGCCCTACAGATTTAATTCTCTAGTTACTGCTTAAACTAATTTCTCATTACCTGAATATCCCTATAATTTATCATCTTCAAAATATACTAGAAATCATAGAAAAAAATAATGTATTTATACTGTTGGCATACTGGTTTCCCATTCCATTATTTTGTGTTTTCCTTATAATAACCCTGGGATATAAGTAAAATGCTTTTTCCATCATTGTAATTCAGAGATTAGGAAATTGAGCACAAAAGAGCGACATGTCCAGGTTCAGAGAGTAAGTGTAGTGGCAGACGATGATGGGGTTCCACTTTAAATTATTTAAAGATATTTCCACTGAGAGTAGAAACCAAACTGACAAGACAATTCAGATGCCATTCTTAGGAGACTGCAGTGTCTTTTTATACTTTCACTCAGTGGTGGATATGCCTGGTGCTTAGGACAGGGGATTGGAAAACAGGTTTCTTGTTGGGAGAGAGAGAGGTGCTGGGAAATAATTTTCACCAAACTGTAATGTTCATTTTATCAGTCTTTTGTTTTCAAAGCACATTTTTAAAAGTTCTGTGTAAAACACAAGACAAACATTTGCTCTGAAGGACACATTACCTGCCATTTGACTTTTTCTTTTGATTCTGTTATTATTTACATGAAGCTCTAGTAGAGGGGGTAACCCCATGATAGGGTTGTAAAATCCAGTGCAGTGACGGCTGGGGAGATAAAAGAGGAGGTGGCAGACATTCATCCCCCGAAGGAGTTGGGTATAAGACAGGAAAAGTTTATTCCCAGGATGGCTTCCTTAGCACTCTCTTCCCCTGTCTTTGTATGGTTCCTGACCTCTCCAAAAATCATGTTCTGCCTCAATTATCTGTGTAGGAGAAAAGAGGGAAAAACAGGTATCTGGAGGAAGAAGAAGTGGCACATACATATATTTGGGCTGGGGTCTAATTTTACCCCACTTACACCACTGGGACAAGTGGTGACATTTTAATAAACAAGATGTTCCCTACTTAGCTCTATCCTCTCTTTTCCTTATTGTTGGGAGGACTTTAGTTTAATACATAAGACATTCGCAGTCTCGATTGCCCACCACTCCTGATGAATTTGAGGTGGTAGAATACACTCAACTGCTTCTTAGATAATCAGAGAAGTATTAAAGCCAGAAGGAGCACAATCTAGAGCTGACTTTGCTAGTGTATCCTGTATTGATGATCCAGGTTAAGTATGTACATAATAACTTGATTGATGCCCCAGCATGTCAAAATAATGGAGCATTTATTGTGTAAGAAGTGGCTGAGGGACATTTTAGGCACAGGATCAAATGAATTGCATAAATATTAGCTATTATGAAGCAGTGGGGTCAAAGGTTATGAATGAATTTTCATAGCCTTTCTTCATATTAACCTTCCACACTGTCTAGAAGAGTCTTCTTTCTCACCCTCCTTTCGGGCACAGACACACAAAAAGGCAACACTGAAAGGAGCACACTATGTAGAGTGGAGAGAAGCAAGTAGAAAAAGAAATGTCTTAGGAGAAGAAAAGTTTAGAAAGTTTTTGCTATATAAGAGTATGCAGATTAATATGCAGTTATCCATTGCTGGAGATGAGGATGAAAATGATGAGGGTGACAATGACAGGTTTTATTTTATTGTATTACCATTTGATTGTATTACCATTTTGCAAGATGTGAGTAAGTAATGCCTGAAACTCGTAAAACATTATCTTTGGCTATTTAGATTATACTTTTCTGAAAAGGACTCTGTGGTAATGAATCATGTGGTCTGAAGATTCACATGTGTTAAAATTACTTCAGGACACTAGTCGTTTTTCAATCACCAGTAGAAGTAAATCTCAAAGGAAGAGTTCTGCAGATTCTTGAGCCATCAATGGCCTGTAGGAAATCTTTTGAACAACTGGGTACATGTTGGAGGAAGTTGGGTCTTGTTAAAACATTTTAAAAATAAACTAAGCCAAAAATCCATTTTGGATCCATGGGGTAGACTGTCTCATAGAATGTTTCTAAAAGGAGGTTTTTAAAGTGTAGTTGGATGGTCCTCTTTTGAGTTGTTGGAACATAAATCATTTGAGACATTTGATTTGATGGTTTATAAAGTTTCCATGACTCTGTGGTTTATTATTCCCAATTCAGGCACACGGAGTTGGTTTATATTTATCTAATCCAGGTAATAGAGTATTTAATTTCCTGTCACTAAAACCAGATTCTAGAAATGTAATCATCTAAATAGAATGAGAGGAGAGGCGGCCGGATCCAACAGAAATTGGACTGGAGAAGAAGGGAAAAACCAATTGAAATCTCCCTTCTGGCTTCTTTTAAAACAATGGGTCCTTTGCCAGGCAAAGAGCTTTTTGAACACACTAATGTATCTTTAGTCTTAGAAGAAGTATCTTCTCTTGTACCTGTATCCTAAAGAAAATCTATTTTCATAACAATTTGGGAACAGCTGAAAGAGTTTCATAATTGTTGTGAAACTTGGGGATGGCTGAAACATTTACATTGGTATTGAGCTCCTCACATGGGGTTTATCTAGTGGGTTTAAGATTAAATTGGTGATGAAGCTGAATTTAAAATCCACCTTTCCCCCAAGAAAATATGAGAGTACCATGATCAGCTTCCTGGGCCTTTCTCATTAGAGGCTTCTGTGCTGACAGTGGAACATCTCTGAGGTGGTTGAGATTTGGGGTAGATTTTAAAAGGTACAATTTACAGACCAGAACATGTGCTAAATAGGCAAACCTGTCCTTTCTCAATCACCTTGACTATCCACAATTACGATATAAGGGTGATCCAGTGGCTGAAATTATGGTGATTTTTCAAAAACGCCAGTGTCGAAATTTTGCCTTGACGGTATATCTATAACTACTACTAATAATGCTGTTTCGGGCTGACTCAGTTGCTTTGAAATTGCATGGCCCCATTATGAGTAAATGAGAGGCAACCAATTATCTATAAAATAACAACGTGCACAGAGGAGAGCTTGATGAATTACAAGTGAGCTCTGCTGACACAACAGGGTGTGGAAACCTGCCCTGCTCTGACTTTCCATCAGAATTAGGGGTGACACTTGCATATTTTAACAACATATCCCCCTCATTTCTAATGTGGAATGGGAGAGGGGAGGATGGGGAGATGGCAAAATCTTCCCCCTCTAGTCACTAGGACACATGCCATTGCTTTAAAATTCAGTAGAAAAACTGCTTGGGTGTATAGAGGCAGCAAATCCAAGTATCAATACCTGCATAAAGAATTACCATCCTCCAGGAAGGAGGCAACGTTAGATAAGAAATGCAGGTCTCCTGTCATCTAATGTGATTTAGAACATAGACTAAAAGAGCCATTGCAAATCCCTTATCCCGGAACTCAGTCCAGTGTGTAGGGAGCCAATGCGTAAATTCACCTACGCAGAGAGCAGATGCTGAATTCCTGGAACAAAAGGATTGCCAGCCTCATCAAGGATCTGTCACGTGGTGAGTGAGACAACTGCAGCTTCATTCAGCAACCCTTGGGCTATTGAGCTCCTTGTGCATGGTGAAGGCAATAACCCTTTCTCACTATTGCTCAAGAAACTGCAATTCAAAGTCATTTTCTGGTAGGCAAAGGATATAGAGAGCAGCTAAAACAGCAACATCTCCTGGAGGGTTATATGGGAAGATAAAGAGAGTTCTTCTACAATATTAATCTGATGTTGGTGTCTTGATGGCTTCAAGAGGCTGAGCAGACAGTACATAGTTTCAGAATGTTTACCTTTGTTGTCCTAATGGTACTCTTGCTATGCTGAGGATTAATTCTTTATATGTAAAGAAGATATAGAAAATAATACTTACCAAGGAGTTGCTAGGTATATTAGTTTGTTCTCATGCTGCTAATAACAACACACTCAAGACTGGGTAATTTATAAAGGAAAGAGGTTTAATGGACTCATAATCATGGAGGAAGGCAAAGGAGGAGCAAAGGCATATCTTAAATGGCAGCAGGCAAGACAGCATATTCAGGGGAACTGTCCTTTATAAAACCATCAGAACTTGTGAGACGTATTCACTATCAATCATGAGAACAGCATGGGAAAGATCCTCCCCCTTGATTCAGTTACCTCCCACTGGGTCCCTCCCATGACATGTGAGGATTATGGGAGCTACAATTCAAGATGAGATGTGGGTGGGGAAACAGCCCAATCATATAACTAGGTATGTCCACCCCAAACATTAAATCAAGAACAGCTTTTTGGTCTTATAGTCTTTATTCTTATATAGGGCATCTCTGGATATAGGTGTTCACATTCTTCTTTGCAACCTGTTGGTTTTCAAGACAGACTGTTGGCAAGCAAAATGTCAGAGGCAAGCACTGAGATTTGACCCATCAGCCCTAGGGAAGCTGACTCTTTTGTTTTCCCCCATGCACCTTGTCTTCTTGATATGCCTGCAGGGGTTGGGGGGAGATGGGTGGGTGGAAAGGAGTACTGGTTTAGGGTTGAAGCAGGTCTACAACCAGCTTGCCCTGGGTTTAAGATCTGGCCTCCACTGCTGTTTCTCCAAAGTTGGGAGTCATATTCCTGTTTAAGATAATCTTAAGTGATCTACATTGAATCTCTCAGTAGGTTATTCTCTTTAATCCTTCTGAATATGTCAAATGGAGAGTTTCGGTTTGGTGCTAGAATTAAATGCCCCTCTAATGGTGGCTAGCCTCACTTTTTAACAGAGAGACTGAATCTCACTCCTAGTAGCTAAGGCAAGTAACTATGCAGAGATGGAAATCATCAGCATCGTTTTTCTCTTATGTTTATTTTTATTCTTAACTTCTAATTACAGGTAGTACTTGTTTTTCATTGAGGCTGAAATATAAAGTTTAAGATAAATATACTAAAATTTAAAAAGATAAGAAAAATCATGACAAAATGGGAATGAATGCAATTTGGGGAACACTGTATTCGCCCAAGTCATGTTTATTTAGGCATGTGGTCAGATGGTAAAGAAAAGAAAGAGGGAGGGCAGCCTAGGCAGGATTCAGCATGATCTGAAAATCTTGCAAATAGAACAAAGTTGGTTGGGGAATCCAGGCCCATTTTGGTTTCTGCTACCTGGCTGTAGTGTGACCAGGGAGGCAGGTGCTGGGCAGGGTTGTATTAACAAGGCAGGTAAGGAAGTCCAGCAGGCGAGGAGGTGGGAGGTCCTCAAGGCAGAAATAGGCCAATAGATAGATAGTGACGAGGCTAAAAAGACTATTTTGAGGGTACAAGGAGAGATGGGACAGGGAGAAGGAAGTGGCTAGAGAGGTGAGCTCTTTTAGCAAGGAGGGCAGTACACAGACTAAGACAATGGCCTTTAGGATGGGACTGCCTGGGTTCAAATCTGAGCTTTGCCACTTACCATTGGCCTTGAACTAATACTTTACTTAACATCCCTAAGCCTTAGTTTTCTCATCACTTGCAAGACAGGATAATAACAGGGTCTACATCTTAACAGGGTCTACATCTTATAAATTCTTAGCAAGTGTTGGCTACTGTTATCAATTCCAGGGCTGAGCCCTATCATGTCTGCCTCTGTGCATGTTGAAAATTGTGCAGTTTTGCAGAGTGAGCACCATACTTGCTCTGCCTAAGACTAACTTGCTGCTGAGGGAATAATCACGAAAGCTGGAGAAGGCCAAGTCTATCTGAACTTCAGATTAACAATTTTTAAAGTCTAGCTATGTCCAAATATTTCATAATTGCCCTATTTATTAACACATTTCAGGGGTTTCATGAACCACTTAATGTATAAAAATTCAATATGTAGACACATTTTTTTTTTTGAAAAGGGAAGAAATAAATAAGCAGATGGACCAATCCAATGATTGATTGAATTTCCTTTGAAAAAGTAACTATAATAGGTTTGTTGCCTAATGCATGGCAAGTCAATACACCGAAACACAGGGTTGCAGCAGAGAAGGAAGTTTAATCATAAGGCTGCCAAATAAGGAGATGATGGGGGGAAACCTCAAATCTGCCTGTCTGAGCCGTTTAGGTCTAGGTATTTTAAGGGGGTTGGAGTGACTGAGGTGGGGGATCATTGGCTGAAGAATGCAGGATGAAGTCAGTCACAGGATGGTGAGATGAAGAAACTGCATTTTCATGCTGATTCAGTTCCTCTTGGGGAGGCGGGTCTTCAAACTGGTTGGCAATAGCTGTTTTGCTGGAATTCAGGATCTGAAAAACATCTTAAGCAATTTTTAAACAAACAAATGCCTTATGATTCTAACATCAGATTCTCACAAACATCAGAAATCTTCTCTGTAGGAATAATGAGGAGGCAAATGGTCAGCATCCGGTGCTCCGGGACTTTTGGTTACGAAAAAGTGGGCCGAAGTGCAGCCTGATTAATGCTTAATTACAACTATATTTCTGTCCAGAACCCAGCATGTAATTCTTGTTAACCCTGTGAGGATGGTTTTAATAGAATGTTTTCTTTGTCCTTAAAGGGAAGTATATTATTTAGTCCCATTGTACTCCAGGTAATGATGACAGTCTTGGCAAAATCTTAGGATCCTAAGTTGTTTGCCACCTCACAACCTATATTATCCATCCTAGTCTTAGTTACCACATCTGACTGCTGGGAAGACTGGGGGTGATTTGTTTGGTCTGTGCACAAAACCTTTAAAGAGAAATACAAATGTTAGTTAACTTAAAAATCCACAGGTACTGTGGCAATGGTTTGTGTAACAAGTTAGGGTAAATATCTTTCTGGTAAGATGTACAAGGGAAGTCAATTTACCGGGAAGACAGGAGATGTCAGGCCTCAAGGCAAGACAGAAGCAAAAACTGACAAAACAAAGCCTACAGGAAACTTGGGTAATACGTTTGAATCTTCTTAAAGTGTCTAGAAAAAGCATTCTAAGACAAAAATCCTACAATTCAGCAAGCCTTGGGAAAAAGCCTAAAGCCTTCTAGCCTCTACCTGAAAATACCCACTGCATAGAACACCCAGGACAAAAAATTCAACCTAGGCAGTCAAGTCTGAGGTATTGTCACCCCATTTAAATTTGAACAGGGCACTCTAAAATGACATACTGGCCTTCATAACAGGAATAGAAAGAGGTTTGTAGTCATGCGCATAGGCCTATGTTCTTAGGTAAACTAGCTTGATCCTTAAAAAATGAGAAAGAGATGGTGAACAGTGGAATAGGTTCAAAATAAAATATGAAAGACAGCCTCTGCTATAGCACTTGCCATATCCCCCCAGGCAACTGAGTGCAGAGCTGACAAACTTATGACATGGGAGAATGAAATAAGCTTTCTAGAATGCAAGGATCTGAGTACAACACCATATTTGAACAACAATAGGGGGCAAGGTAGTCTGGATCTTTAAGTATTTAGAATACTCTAAAAAGAGGGCTGGGGAGAGAAAGGCCAAGTGCACATATATTTAAAGCTATCCAGTAAAGACTTACATTTCAAAGTGAAATCAGAATACCATGAAAGTGTTTTCTAGCTAAAAATCATGATCACTAAGTGGTTGATTGATAGAATTTTTTCCAATCAATTGCTACCAGCATTTGTTCACTAATTTTGTTTTTTATTTGTATCTGATCTACTTCTGCAACTTATAACATGAACATATTTATTCACAGGTCAGATGAAGAATTCCCTAATTGTAATTCGGAATTATCTAATTCTAAAAAGGAAAAATAAACTATTTATAGGAGAGGATCTGTAACTGGGGTCCATGGGAGTTTCTTAACAGTTTTGCCAGAAAAAATACAAGATACCAGTTAAATTTGAATTTGAGATAAACAAGTAATTTTTTTAGTCTAGATATATGCCAGTATTGCATGGTAACCCTATATTTATAAACAAATTTCAGAGAGCTAGATACATTTCTCTCTCTCTATCTCTTGTTTTTTTGAAATTGAGTCTTGCTCTGTCACCCAGGCTGGAATGCAGTGGCATGATCTCAGCTCACTGCAAGCTGTGCCTCCCAGGTTCAAGCAGTTCTCCTGCCTCAGCTTCCCAAGTAGTTGGGATTATAGGCATGAGCCACTGTACCTGGCCTTCTTTAACACTTTTTGTTTACAGACCAAACACATCACCCTCAGTTATTCCAGCAGTCTACTATGGGAACTGAGACTAGGAGGGATACTATAGATTGCCAGATAGATCCAGGCATGAGTTCCTTAGACACTGCGAAAAAAATTTGGAGTAGAAGCATTTGGACAAGGAAATTGGCTATAGCTATCTTTCTACCAGAGTCTTAAACCTATGATCTCTCAACAGTTAGCCATCATTAAGACAAAGATTAATTCTATCAAGCCTTGACTTTTCCCTGTGGCCTGAGCTTCCTAGGAGCCGAACATACAGGGAAACGTGAAGGGCAATTTACCAAATAGCAACTGAAGAGAAGAGTCCACTCAGTGAAAGCAGAGGAGTTTGCCTGGGGGTGTGTTAGGGAGGCAGAGAAAGCTGGTTTACAGGGCTTTGCAGACAGACTTGAGCCTAAGGGCCATGTCACACCCTTAAGTTGGGGTTGACCTTTTAAACAAGAAGTTGTGCATGACAGAAGGTCTGCTTTGTGAACATTGGATTCTGGAGGAGCACCACAGGAAAGACTGGAGAAAGGTGGTGGTGGGCTGGGGGGCACTGGCTTGGAAGAAGGGAGTGAAGAGGCAGGAGAGTTGGAAGAGACTGGGAGGCTGGGAATACAGTACTCAAGGGCCAGCGTTTTCTCCCCTCCAGCTTTTTGTCCTTTGCAGCCACCACACAAGGATGTTGGTGAAGGTGTTTTTGTGCATCCCCATTCTGAGAGTGCAGCCTCTTTCCTGAGGCCCACGGGAGGGTGTGGGTGATGATGAAATGCAGTCTTTACCTGTGTCACTGAAAGTAGACCCGCAGAGCTGCGGCTTCTGCTGCCATTTCCTCCTCTGATCTCCAAGAGGCAGGAGAGTCCTCCTTGTCATGTTTCTGGAGCTTTGGAGAAAAAAATGGAAGAGGCTCTTTCATGGGCCCTTGGGATCTCCTTGAACAAATTTGGGGGGGCTGGGGGAGACTGAACAAAATTTGCAAATTAGAGGCCAGTAGGTGTATCTTTTAACTGTTTCAGTTGCTAAAACTTGCAAATGGAGAGGCTTTATACAAGAATCCACATTTAAAATAATCGGATCCTTTGCCTTCTTGTAATCATCTACTGAGGCTGTGATGGTATGATATAGGTCTGTGTTCTTGCCCATATCTCATGTCAAATTAGAACCCCCAGTGTCGGAGGTGGGGCCTGGTGGCAAGTGATTGGACCACCAAGGCAGAATTCCCCATTGGTGCTGTTCTCATGATAGTGAGTTACTGGGGGATCTTATTGTTTAAAAGTGTGTAGCACCTCCCTCCACTGTCTCTTCCTCCTGCTCCAGCCACAGAAGACGTGCCTGCTTTCCCTTCCGCCATGACTGAAAGGTTCCTGAGGCCTCCACAACCATGCTTTCTGAGAAGACGTGCCTGCTTTCCCTTCCGCCATGATTGAAAGGTTCCTGAGGCCTCCACAACCATGCTTTCTGTACAGCCTGAGAAACCATAAGCCAATTAAACTGCTGTTCCTTATAAATTACCCAGCCTTGGATAGTTCCTCATAGCACTGTAAGAATGGACTAATACAGGTGATCACAGATTGGGATGAAGTGGGGGAATGGGGAGCATTTGCCATTCCCATAATCTCCCCCACACTCTTCTAATTTTCTTATATTTAATAGGCATCATTCATTTATTTTACTTACTTCCTGGATTTTGAAGGCATTGAGTTTGCCACCAACCCATAATCTCTCCTTCAAGGTGGCCTGTGGTTTACCTCCTACTCTCTTTGGTTTAGACTCTCTTGTATGAGCTCTGAGCAGTTTTGTTCAGTGAACCAAATTTATGATAATAACACAAGGGCCGTGAGAACTGAGTAAGTAATAAGTATTTCCATTAAAAGAGGCTTCAAGTAGGGAAATAGTAAAAGAGATTAAATGAGAAAACAACTTACAAAAAATTAACAATTTGTCTCAAAATTAACACTTGAATCATTTTAAATTCCTCCTCAGATTACAGGTATATTTATTTTTAAAAATTGTGTGTATGTCTCAGATTTACATATAGAGTGAATACAATCTCAATTCTATCAGAGAGGATGTTCTCAGAACTCTCTTCTTTAGAAATGCTCAATTTTCTCCCTTAACCTGCTATTATGATTCAATTTCATTAACTAAATTTATTGTTCCTGTGTGCGGCTCTATACATTGTAAAATGCTGCAGGTTATCCGTTCATTCTTCATGGGAATGCACAGTGTAGTATTTTGTGTTATGTGTTAAAAGTCATTTGGGATTGAGACAATTTAATAGCACCAATGATAGCTAGCATTTATGATGTGAAAGGTGCACATTATTTCTTTGATATACATTATTTCATTTAATCCTTACAATAACTCATAAAACTGACGCTGCTTAACCCCATGTTACTGCGGAGGAAACTGAGTTCTGAGGAAGTTCATACCCTGGTCCAAAGATCACCCAGCTAGGTAGTGGTAGGTGCCAGTATTATCCCAAACAACTTTTGCCTTTTTATTTATCCTGAAGGATCTACAGTGTCCCTAAAGACCATCCCACAGATACTGTTCCACTCCATTTTGAAAAAGGTCAACTTAACGATTAAAATATCGACTTTTTAAAAGTTGATCCTTTAAAAATAATTTGGCAACTCAGCAAAAAGTCTATCGACTAATATAATGACTTTTGCTATCTCAGGCCCCAAACTCTAAATCTAACCTAGGGGCCCCTACCCTGGCAGCTTGCGGCAGATGGAGAAATTTCCCCATTTATTGCAGCTCAACGTTTTTACAGAAGGCATAACAAACAGTGAGGGAACCATAGCCTCGCACTCCAACTGAGCTATATTTCCACTCCTGGTAAGTTTGAGCCTAAATGAGGCTCATTAGCATATAACCGGGCCACAAATACGTTTATGAGGGTCATGGATCTTCCCTTCAGAATTTGGCTGCCAGCACGCTGGTTTTACATTTTGCCGTGTAGATTTAATTATCCTTAGTGGAAGAAAACCACATTAAGAAGTCATTTCCTTTCTTGCAGAGGCAAACATGCCGCAGTTGCTACAGGCAAGGCAAACGGGATTGCTATTCTTCTACTCAAGAACTAATTTTCATTTTGATACTACCTGGAGGTCTGTTATAAATCCATCTTATAACAATTCAATAAGATGACAAAGAGACATGCAAAGCCCAGGAAATATGGCCTTCCCACTTCTGCTACTGCCATTGGAAGACACAGAAATCAAGCATTAAGTGGCCTCATCAACACAGATCATACCAGATGAATCCAAATAATTTAGAGCCTGTGAATGTTTGTTAATGCCTTCCTGGTTATTAGGCGACCGTCTGTTATTGTCATATGCCTTACAGATGGCAACATTGTACCAACCCTTAGAAGTTTTTGGGAAATAAATAGGAAATAAATAAAACAAAAACTAATCATCTTTGCAAAAACTCTGTTGTACATAGCTTTTAAAAGTTATGAGATTTCCCTCCTAAAAGCCCCAGATGGAAGCATGTGGTTCTGTTTAGAACAGCGGCACTCGATCCTGGTTGCCCACTGTAATCATCTAGGAAGCTTTAAAAAATAAAACCCACCCCAGGGATTCTGATTTAATTGGTCTGGGGCAGCCTGAGTTTGGGGATTTAAAACAAAACTTCTCAGCCAATTCTAAGGTGCACTTATTGTTGAGAATCGCTGCTTTTTGGGAGAAGTGTGTAGATAGATAGATAGAGCCCACACACATATAGAAAGAATACGTTTGCCTTTAAGCACATTGCTTGTGATCCTATCAACAGTACTACTGCTGTCCTTGGCAAACCTTGCCCTAGAACTGCTTTTCTTCTATTTATGCTCTGTCCATGGGATGTCTGGCCTACAAGGCTTGTCTTAGCAACACTAAGATGCGGATGCAGTTCAGGAGCCTTTGAATGTTTGTAATCTCTGCAGAAATAGGGAGCCTGGGAAAGGCCCTGGTGGGCAAGACTTGTGCCCTAGAAGATCCACCCAGGTGACTTGAAGATTAAAAATGCTACAGTTTGGAGTAAAGTTCCATTTCCCTAAAGCAACCCAAGAATCTGGTGGCTGCAACTTCTTGCCTGGCTAACGGAGAGAAAGCCCTAATGATCTTAAGTAGTACTTTATCCAAAAGGCAGTATTTGCCGTGGGTGAACTTTAATGGAGGAGTTTCACTTCTGATAACCCTTCTAGATTACTTTGGCTGCCCACAGGGGAGGGCGGTGACTACTTGTTAACACACAAGACAGTTGCTCTGTCTCTGTAATGCCAGGGGCCAGACCTAGCACTGGAACGCTGAACCAGACAGACTCCTTTATTGTTCTCCTGGGGCACCCAGGTAGGGAGGTTAGACACCAAATGGCTGATTCTTAGTGAGATGGGATTACAAAATGGGAAGGGTGCTGGATAGAGCTAGCCTCGTTGCAAAGGCTTTTGAGTATCACCTTGGTTTCACAAAGAAACGTTATGAAAAACAGTGATGGAGGGAAAGAGGTTATCTATGGATCATCCAAAAATGGCTCTCCAAGAAGGCGAGAGTGAGTTAGGTCTGAGCTTGAACAATGAGAAGAACAAGTTCCTTTAATCTCTTTGTGTCTCAGTTTTCCCCTTTGTCAAATGGGAGTAGGAAAAAGAGTGGTGAGCAGTGCCATGCCTGACACATAGTTAAGTGGTATTTAATATTCACTGCTGCTACTACTGTCAGTCATTAGCATTATTTTTAGGCTAAATAACACTGACCTAATGACAGCGAGCACTAAAAACTCCACAGAGGTGGTTTCTAGGAGTAAAAGTATTTTTCATCTCCATGGTTCCCCAATGATCTGTATCTTTTGGACCTAACTACTTTGTAGAAGGATTAAAAGTTATGATCAGAATTCAGATCCAAAACAACTTATTATAATGAGGGACTCAAATCTGGGGAGGAAATGTAGCTCCTTCAGCTCTAAAATGACCCTCACTAATCCCTAATCCTCAGAGCTGTCCTAAGGAGTAAGTAAGGTATTAATCGAGGCTTCTCATGGTAAAAGCTAAGGTCCTATGGTAAAAGAATGTGGTGGAGGTCAAAGGTAGTCAATACCCCAGGAGTATGGTTGCCAGATTTAGCAAACAAAAATACAGGACGCTCAGTGACTTGTTTTAGGATAAGGGTGTCTCATACAGTATTGAGATATCCTTATATGAAACAATGATTTATTGTTTACCTGAAATACAAATTTAACTGGGCTTCTTGTATTTTATTTGACAACTCAACCTAGCAGACCCCTTAAAAAGGTGTCACAGGAAGAACTTGGCTTGCATCTGGTAACTAGGTTGTTCCCAAAGTTGCCTGACTGTGAATCCTGGAAAAAACAGAGGAGACCACGTGCAGGAAGATAAAATTCAAGGCCATCATTTTGTTCACTCCAGGACTTATTATTATTGCATGGAATACAGTATAAATCAACCTGCACTATTTTAATTCCTTAGTTCACCAGTTCTAAGGTACACATTTTTTCATATTTTAACATCTTTGAAATCAAAACATGTCCTATAACCAAAAGTGTGTCATAATTTAATTGGCAGTGTTTTTCTTTCTTAGTAGTACATAAAATAACAGCACTTCCAACTGACTGTGTCTGGGATTCAGTGCACTATAGTTCTCCATCTCTCCTTTCTGCAGGTAAGTCACGTAAGTTAAATGTGACTCTGCTTGCTCTGAAAATGCTCAACAGCAACGCTGATGTATTACATACTGGTTTCCTTCTGACACAACAACAGTAGTCAAAACGGTTTTCACAGAAGCTTTGTTCTTTAGAGGAAAGTGCACGCCAAAGTGACAAAGTTTGCAAAAACTTGAACCAAAGTCTTTATTCACATTCAACAGACTGAAGTCTGTGATGGCCTTTCCAAGCAAATTCTATTTCTGCACAGCTTTGAAAAGAGATTTTTTTTAAAAAAATCTATCTTCAGTCATCCCACTTTATCTGCTAGAAATGGTTTTTGGGGAAGGTAGTGTTAACAGGATTTCTGATTGAAGAACTGATACGTGTCGATTTTGACACCGTGCTCCCTCCTGTGCACTGAGTGTGTTATCACAAGGTGTATGGGGTAATGATTAATCTCCTGCTGTATTGCTCAAACTGCCTTTGCTATTGACATCTTTAGAGTTCTGTAATGGAATGCAGTAGGAGGAATGGTTCACAATAATTTAAATGTTTTTCAGAATTTGGAACTAACCTGGAGTAAAATGCCAAATTGTCTTCAAATGGGGGAAAACTAATTTAATGCTCTTCTTACAGAAGCAAATGGCTGAATATAAACTTGGATGTTTTTATAAAAACATATTTCATTATTATCACTTCTATAAAACAACATACAGAAGCAGAGAGCTTAAATAAACCATTTCTTATGGGTTGATGGTTCTGTTTACACAGGGGTTTATATAAAGTCTCAAAAGAAAAATAACCATTTTTTTTTTAGATCTGATCCTCTGTTATTACTTTCTATTCAACCAAGGTTGGATGAACACATGATATATTCCAGGCTCTGTTCTAGGTCTTATGAAAGATGATACAAAGATAAATAAGCCCAAGATCTTTGCCTCCTCAGGTTCACCGCATAATAGGGCAGACAGATTCGTGCATAGATAATTTAATACTGGCCTAACCACTGAACTAGAAGTTCCATCAAAGTGTTCTTGGAATATCTGGGGCAGGGGGAGAGAAAATAATTCTTGCTGGAATTCAGGTCTGAGACTGACTTTTAAAAATCAAGGACTTGGACTGGGCTTAAAAGATGGTAATGAGATTTTGAAGAAAGGGTAATTCTGGGCAATGGGAACAGCTTCATTAAACACATGATGTGAGTACCAGTTCCCCAGCAAGGCAACTTGTACCCATGGTCAGCTTCACCAACTAATTACAGCACTGTTCCCTGATGAATCCTGACCTGGCTTCTAGGTAGCTATTAACATGTATCAGAGTTAGTAAGAGAGCTGAAATTTGCCACTTTGAGAAGCCTTAACATTCCATTGTTTAAAGATGGAATAGGCACACACGACAGGGGTCTAAAACATGGTCTCCAGTCCTACAAATGCAAAGCTGCAAACAGCTTTGAATCTTACTGAGAGAAACTTATTCTCTTTTCAGTGATCTTTCAGTCCATCTGACTGTTCAAGAATAAAGTCTCAGTGGACTAGTATGTCCTTGATAAGGCACCAACAACACCTCTAAGAGAAAGAGAAGAGCCATCCAGACTGGCTAGAATATAATAAGATTGTTTTGTTTAGATCATATTTATTTTTAGGGACATCTCTCGTTTATGACAAATCATGTCAAGTCTCCTTTTAAAGTAAATTTAAGTTAAACACAAGAATCAATTTTAAAAATATATGAAATGAAATGGTGTGAAAATACGGCATTAACAGCTTGAGAAATGGCCCTTGGGGAAGGAAGTACAACTGAGGTGGGAAAGGGTGACTCAAGATGTGAGGGTGATGCATTGGCCTTTAACGCTTGTGGGTGGCAGTTTCTACTGGGCTGAGTTCTAGAAAGCTTCATTTTTTATGGATGCATAGGAGTCAAAATAATTTCATGTTATAAGAACTCCACCAAAAAATGGTATAGGGGATGGTAGAACTTTGGGTAGGGCAGGCTTTTACAGGAAGGCTTCACTGAAGATGTAGCATATGAGTTGAGGTGTGAATAACGAGTATTTAAGTAAACGGGCGGGAAGGAATATTTCAAGCAGAAAGAACAGCAAGTGCAGACCTTCAAGGAAGTGTGGTGGTTGGGTAACAGCCTGGAAGAGTGAGAGAGAGGACTTGGGGGGATGGCAGATCATTTGCACCCTGTGGGCAGGGCTGAGAAGTTTGGATTTTATTTTTGGTGTGATGAGAAGATATGAAAGGATCAGAGGCAAGGAAGTAAAAGGACTAGAATAATTGCTCATAAAGAATGTCCTGGAAGGATAATGAATTAAAGGGAGAAAGTGATGGCAACAATCAGAAGAGAAAGTTTGGGAGTGGGGGCAGCATGGATGAGGAGAGGGGGCTCATTTGCCCCATAGGCTAGTTAGTGTCATGGCCACTAAGTGAGAGGACTTGGCCCCTCACTATAGATGGACTTCGTCATCTGGCAGCTTTCTCCCTGGTGTTTGTCTGTAAAGCACACAGAGATCCTGGCTTCCCTGCCAAGATTGCTCTCAACCAGTGTGAAAATCACTCAGTTTTTGCCCAATATCCATTCTGCCTCTCTTCCATCATTCACTTCTCAAAGTTCCCGAGAAGCCTTCCTGGACCATTCTGATTGAGTCATATTTCATGATTCTGGATGCTTTCATGCTTCTAGCACCTCCCTGCCACTATCCTTTCAGTACATGTTTCCTTTCAGTACATGGAGCTTCCTTTGTCTATGTGCTGGTTACTGAGCAGACTGGCACCCACGCTGGACTTTCTTGGTGGCCCAATGAATCATCAGTTGCTTTCACTTGGGGCACAAAATGGTCTTGGACCATAAACCTCTGCCTGCCACTTGTGATACCTTAGAATGCTGAAGTTCTTTAAATATTACTTAGTATAAAAATATGTTCATTGCTTGCCTTCTCTATGTGAGGGATCCTGTGAGCTGGAGCCTTGGACTAAGCACTAGACTGTGAGATGTCTATGTGCAAACAAATTACCTTTGGGTCCTTCTACTCACTGTGAAAGTTCAAAAGCCCAGTTCCTCCTTTTCTGAACAGAAATTCAAGTAATCAATGGAGCATTAATCATTTGATTAGTTGCCAAAGCTTTGACTTAAGCATAACTTGCTTGAGTAAAAGCAAGTATTTTTAGTGCTGCCTGTGGGGCCAAAATGCTGAAATAAGCTCTTATATTAATTAGTGGCATCCCATTTTCAAAGGGTATAGAGTGTTGATGTTTAAGAATTTGTAACCCCCCAAAGTAAATATTAACTAGAAAATCACAGTGCTGGAAAATAATTATGCCAAACCACTGTACTATAACAGAACCTAATTGCTTATCCAATTACACATTGAAGTATCACAATGTCAAGCCGATTGCCAAAGCAGCAAATGAGACTTTGCTAGCATCATAATTTGGACCAGATATTACTCCACTACCTGCACTATGAATGATCTTTGGAGCATGCTATGTACCCTATAAAAGCTCCATGAACCAAGGTGGGCATTTCAGGTTTGTTGGAGTACACCCATACCATCAAAAAAAAAAAAAATCACTGGAATTGATTAGACATGAAAGTTCGCAGTTTTCCATTGAAAGCTTGTTAGGAGCATCTCAGCAAAGAGCAACTGCAGCTCCAGGTCCTGAGCAGAGTTGATTTCAATTAAAACATCAAAGGTAGTCACTTCCTGTCAGGGAGACCATCAGTAATTCTATCCTCAAATGTGTATCTGAGAAAAACAACCCCAGACACTGCCTCCTAGATCTGCAACACTGACTGCTCCCTGACTGGCCACCATTTAGAGGTAATTTTTTTTTTTTTTTTTTTTTTTTTTTGAGACAAGGTCTCACTCTGTCTGGAGTGTAGTGGCCAGCTCACTGCAGCCTCAACCTCCCAGGCTTAAGTGATCCAGCCGCTTCCGCCTCCTAAAGTGCTGGGGTTATAGGCATGCACCACTGTGCTTGGCCTAGAACTTTCTTACAACACAACATCAGGACAGCTGAAGAACAGGAGCCTGGAACTGGGCTGTGAGGAGCTACTAAGGGGTTGATATTCTTAGGACACCCCATTGCTATGATTTTCTTCTCAACCTTGTAAGGGATCGGAACGATCTTGCCCAACAGTTGGGTCTGATATGTCAGACGAAAATCCCACTGTGGCAAGAGCATGACTCCCAGAGTTCAGTAGAGAAATAATTTGCACTCGCCCAGTAGTTCTTTGCTTTTCAAACAATAGTAAGCCCTAAACAATATCAAACTTGGTAAAAACAAAATCTTCCTGTCTAGTCCCCACATTACTCAATCAGAGTAACATCCATCTTCGTATCCTCTCAGCTTGCTGTATCTGATACCAGTATAGGAATCCCCCTTCTTCCCCCAGTGGATGCCTGAAACCATGGATAGTACCGAACCCTATGTATGCTCTCTGTTTTCTTCTACACATACACATACCTATGATAAAGTTGAATGTATAAATCAGGTACAGGTACAGGTTAATCTATTAAGAGATTAACAACTAAGAATAAAACAGAACAATTGTAACAATGCACTGTTCACAATTGCACAAACAGAAGATCCCTGCTTGCAGAGGATCTTAGCAATTTCTTTTTTTTTTTTTTTTTTTTTTTTTTGAGATGATGGAGTCTTGCTCTGTTGCCCAGGCTGGAGTGCAGTGGCACGATCTCGGCTCACTGCAGCCTCTGTCTCCTGGGTACAAGTGATTCTCCTGCCTCACCCTTCTCAGTAGCTGGGACTATGGGAGTGTACCACCACACCTGGCTAGTTTTTGTAGAGATGGGGTTTCACCATGTTGGCCAGGCTGGTCTTGAACTCCTGACCTCATGATCTGCCCGCCTCAGCCTCCCAAAGTTCTGGGATTGTAGGTGTGAGCCACCGTGCCCGACCAGCAATTTCATCATATAATTTGTTTTATTTCCTTATTAAGTCAGGAACTTTTACCTTTTCTCTTAAACACCTTATGTCCTCTTTTTGGCATATCTGAATTGCCAGCATCACTACTCTTGTGCTTTGGGGCTGTTATTAAGGAAAATGAAGGGTTACTTGGGCATAAGCACTGTGATTTCATGACAGTCAACCTGGTAACAGAAATGGCTACTCAGTTACTAACAAACAGGCAGGTAGTGTAGACAACACGGCTACACTGGACAAAGGGAGGATCCGCATCCTGGGCAGGACAGAGTGGGACGGCTTGCAATTTTGTCACACTGCTCAGAACGCTATATAATGAAAACTTATGAATTATTTCTAGAATTTTTCATTTAGTAGTTTCAGACTATGGTAAACTGTGAAAAGTGAAACTGGAGATAAGAGGGGACTACTGTAGTAGGTTTTCAATAAGCATTGGTCAAATACGTCACTAAATTACACTTTTCCTCCCAATATACTGGCTATGCTAGCTCATCATCCCCATTTTCCACATAAAACAAGGAACTTAAATCACTCAACCAATGTAACATGGATAACTCAGAGTGGTATTTGTTTGGATGAGACATACAAACACTCGATCCACTAGTGGATCCAGACATGCAGCAAACTGTATGTCTCGTCCAAACAAATTTGCTGTATGTCTAGTGCTCTCCTGATCCACTCTATAAATTCCTAGGAACGTTCTTTTAGTTAACATAGTTGAAAACATGGGTGGTAAAACAGCATAGAAAGCAAAACTAACACTGCAAATAGGGATCAACCTCTAAGCCTGAAGGGCCCTGCTGGAAAACCTCTTCTGAGGGGAAAATTGCATCTCAGGGCAGTTCTCAGGAATTAATCGCCGATCACCAACACCTCACCCCAGGCGCCGTCATATCTGAACCCTTCTGGTTTTTCAGTGGGTAGAAAACTGGTGAGGCAAAAGGGACTAGAGATCTCTGCCAGTTTGATTTCCTCAGGCCTCCTGTTTCTAAAAACATGCTCACTGAGAAATGAAATGAAACTCCTTCTGAAAGGGAGGTTTGTGATGAAGCAAACTTCAGAGAAGGAAGCATTTATTCAAAAAGCAATTTCCTTGGCCAGTCATGTTCTGTAAGCCTTTTTCCCCCCCGGTGTTTCAGATATTGGTGTTTAAGCGAGTGTTCTCCTTTAGTCCTAGAGTGATGTCAACCCACAGTACTCAGAACAAGGAATGGGAAGAGGCATAGGGCCAATTTCTGCTTTTGTTGGAATCTCCTGAACATTTCGTTTCCTATTTGCTTCTGCTACATATGGCTTCTTTTTTCAAAGGTACCTCGCAGAGTCTTCGGAAGCACAGTGTAGGCAAGGAAACTCTCCAAGGAGAAAGAAAAATCTGCACTACAAGATGCTATGCAAACACACAACTAAGAGAGGGAGGCAAGCACACAGCACGCAACCAATAATGCACAGCCACGGAATCCTTCTCAACACAACATTGCAGGCAGCAGCAACTGGGTTGTCAAGATAAAACCTATTTGAAGAAGCCGATCTAGCTGGGAGCTTTGAACAATCCAGATCCCCAGCATTTAAGCTTGTTTCCCTGCAGAATTCATTCAATTATTCAACAAATATGAACATGTATACACTGTATTTCATAGTGTAATAGTAAGCAAGCTGGACAAGGTAGTGCCTTTGGGAGGCTTACATTCTAGGAGAGAAGGCAGGCAATTAGCAAGTAATCATCTATCACTACCATGGGAGGGAATAAAAGAGGGAGCTATGTGAGACAATATGGTCAGAAAAGACTGCTCTGAGGAAGGGACAGTCAGCTGAGGAGTGGCAAGTGCAAATACCCCAAGGGAAGAAGGAGGCATCTGTATGGAAGGAGGCATCTGTATGGTCTGCGCACTGGCTGAAGGCAAGTGTCTGAAGTCGAGTGAGGAAGTTCTCAGATAGAAGGTAGAACATGAGGTGGAGAAGTGGGAAAATCTCTCTTCCCTTTAGCACTGGAAGCAAAAGGGCTAGAAGACGAGAGACTGAATGATTCTTTCAGTTACATCACTCTTTTCAAGCACCTACTTTGTGCTAGGCACAGAAGACTATTAATCAGGCAAAGCTGTAATAAATCCAAACTCAGTGAGCTGAAGGTGGAAAGGCCGTCCCAGAACAGCTGGACACAGCACTGCCTCTGAACATGGGCAATGACACTTTGGGGCTCAATGTTTGCTTTCTGGGTCTCTCACACACCCTAACATCAGCCCTGCCTATAATGAACTTTCCCCAGAAAAGAGGTGAGCAGCAAGCTATTTGCACATGTGGTGACTACCATGGAGCAGCAAGGATGCAGGCTAACCTTGCAGACTTCTTTCTGAATGCATACCATATGTTTGGCAGAGCTAAAAGAGCTATCCCAGCACCATCTAGCCAGGTGCCTGGCACTGGATCTCATATGCTGGCAGATGAAAAATGACTAATGTAAAAATCTATATTCCAACAGTACTCACCAGTCCACTGGATTGGTCACGATTCCTTCTTTCTACAATAGGATCATTTTGCTTCTGATTACAAAACTGCACCCTCTGAAGCTGCTACTCACCCGTTGGAAGTTACATACCCTGTGCAGCCTACAAATCCATTAAGTTCTGATGGAGCTGTTCCAATGCCCTTCAAAGAACCTGGCCCATGTGAGTTGCACAAACAAATTGGAGCCAACCTTTCCCAAATACCTCTCTTTATTTCATTTAAAAACCCTCTTTAATGAAGACATAAAGCCTTGAATGCAGCTGAAACGCTATGCTTACCATGCATGACAGCAGATCGTCACAGAGGATTTCAAATGCTTTTTTTTCTAATCAGAATACTTGAAAGAAACTGAGATTTCCTTGTTATGAGTTCAACTGTTCATTTTATATGCCCTATAATTGACCGTTCTCCAGAAGTCAGCATAGGCAACAGACATGTAAGGCAACTGCAAACACACACACAGACACACACACACACACACACATGCACACACAGCGTTGGCAAATTGGTGAAAAATTAAAATGCAGTGCCAGGCTTGGGACTGTTTTGAAGCCTCAGGCTAGGAAAGCAATACCCTCATCTTTCTCAGCTGCCTACTATGCACCTAACCTTCTAATTATTTATGGTTGAGATGCTTAAGATGTACTGGAGAAACAGCCATGCCTGAGAGATACGTAAAGCTGAAATATTATTGAGAGTTATAATTTCATGAATGAAAAACCTATAAAAATCACTTAAGGGTCCTAATCTTTTAGTTAATCTCACCTCAGTGCCACTCAAGGGTTTAAAGGAGTTTCACTGGTTGGTTTTTAAAGGACAAAGATAAAAATGCTTTGAAATAACTAATTATAATTTCAGGTATCTATGTAAAGGTCCAGACACAAATATAAATGGCCTGTTCCTAGAATCAGGGATTGACACAGATCTTTAAAACTTTCTAGCCCAAACATCTATGTGACATTTGTATCCCTTTGGCCATGTTGCTTTCAAGGCTTCAATGCTCCAGGAAAGAGGATCTTACTGCAGTACTGCTAGATTTAGGTGGAGATCAGAATTACCAATGTTTGAAAGTGATGTTTTTTACATTAACTTGATCAAGAGTTAGAACTTGGACTTATTACTCAGATAGTCTGATCCTTCACTGACAAGCTGTGCTGAGAAACCATTCTGTGGGCTAAAGAGGATATGGACTCCCAGGATTGCTCTGGCATTGCTGTTGAGAAGATATACTGGAATAACCTCTTTTGAAAACAGTTTAGCATTACCTCCTAAAGTTGACATCTACAATACCCTAAAATCCAACAATATTACTGCCAGGTATATTACCAAGAGAAATTCTCATATGTGTACAAGAAGACATGCATGAGAATGTTCAAAGAAACTCTGATTAAAATGGATAGAATCTAGTAATGACCAACATCTCATCAGAGAGTAGATGAATAAACAGTGATATGTTCACATAATTAATTAAATACCATGGCTCAAGCAAAACAAATGTTTGACAGTGACACACAGCTCATAGGGAGAAATCTTAACAATATATTAATTTTAAAAAATTCCCTAAAGACAATAAAAATATATGCACTTTGGGAATTCATAGAGATGCCTAAAACTATATGAAAAGTCACAAAGCAAAGGTGAGCATAGATTGAGGATGCTGGATGACTCCATGTGAGGAGACAAGGGGATGGTTTTTTTGTGTGGGACTATCATACTGTTAGATGTGGGATAGTAGCAAAATCATGGGTTTTGTTCTGGGCAGTGGGTTTGCAGATACTCATTAATCATCATTAAACATAACTACTTACACAACTAAAGAAAAGGAGGCTATGATGGAAAACAAACAAAAATGATCATCCTTGAGAGGCATGTAAGATTACAACATTGGATGACTGCAGTTTTCCTCGAGATAGAAATCCAGCTCCCATTCCAAAATGTCCACAAAAATTGCAACATAGTAGCATTTGCCATATAAAAGCACTGGAGTTATTAATTGGATTCCAGATGTCTGAAACTGATGTATCCCTTCACTGAATCCCGACTAGGATCTATTTTGGGTCTAGCACTTCACACAGGTTGCTGTTCTTAATTAAAACTTATCTGCCTTAAGAGCTTTATGTCTATGAGCTAGTCATCCAAATGTTCTCCTCTCCATAAATGTGCTCTTATGTTTTACTTTCACAGCAAAATGCTTGCCCAGATTTTAATAAACATGTCTGCAGTAGTAATATACATTTCACATGCTTTCCACATTTCTTAATCTCTTTAGTCCTTTTGTTTATGTTGATTCCCACACCAAGAAGGCTGTTTGGAAGGCTTTGCAGCTCTGTCTCCATTTCTTCTGCCTATCATTGGGGAATGAAACAGCATACTGATTGCTATTTGGGTAGGAAACACAGACAAGACGTTGAAAGCAGTAACTAATTTCCAAGCAATTTTGCTCCTTTCTCTCTTTTTGATTTTGGCAATAACTCACCCCAGTTCATTGACATTAGAGTAAAGCCTAGTAGCCAATTTATTGCTTCAAAATCTGTGAGAGTTCCTAATTGGTTATCAGACTGTGTCTACCAGACGCCAAAATTAAATTTCTTTTAAATCAGGAAAAGTGATTTTCTGGCATCCCAGATGCAAAGCAACCCCCTGATTAACTGTTCTTTCACATTGCAAATGGTTATTTGGGCCTTGAGTGGAGAGAAAACTCATCTACTTACAACAAGAGGGGTCAGATTCTGGACTTAATTCTTCAGCCAAAACGCAGATAAACCACAAGGAACGAATACCACTCTATGAAAAATGGAGAGCTGGGCCGGGTGCGGTGGCTCACGCCTGTAATCCCAGCACTTTGGGAGGCCGAGGCAGGTGGATCACCTGAGGTCAGGAGTTCGAGACCAGCCTGGCCAACATGGTGAAACCCCATCTCTACTAAAAATGCAAAAATTAGCCAGGTGGGGTGGTGGACACCTGTAATCCCAGTTATTTGGGAGGTTGAGGCAGGAGAATTGCTTGAACCCGGGAGGTGAATGTTGCAGTGAGCCGAGATTGTATCATTGCACTCTAGCCCGGGCAACAGAGTGAGACTTGGTCCCAAAAAGAAAAATGGAGTGGTGTTCCTGGCTGAAGGAGAGATGCCCTTGGTCCAATGCTGGGGAAATTTTTGCTCCAGGAAAGTGGAAACATCAAAGGACTGGAGCCCAACATTAAGAATGGCATAATTATGTTGTTGTTACTGTTATTTTTAATGGAGTTCTATTGAGTGCTTGCTGTCTGCCTGGCAATGTGCTGAGTGCCAAGTACAAACATGATCTCATTTACGCTTCATAAGAGTACCTACCCCATCCATGGTGCTGTCATTTCCATTTTTAGATGAAGAAGTTAAGGCTTAGAGATGTGATCTCATAGCTAGTAGGCAGTTGGGACTCCAGGGTCCCACTCCCTTTCTGTCTATTCCCTCTCCTCATATAACAATACATAGCATTTGCTAAGCAATACAGACTAAATTGAGGCTCTAACTTAAAACTCTTTTGCATACAGAATGTTATTTGATGAACTCTAGGGTAGGTAGAGGCACAATATTATTATCCCTATTTTATAGAGAAGGGAACAAAGGCCCAGGGAGATTCAGTGAATTGCTTGAGTCTTCTGCCGTGTTGGACTAAAAGCCTCAGTGTTGCTCTACTAAAAAGGTCCCTCAATTAAATATAACAGGGGTGGCCTGCATCTAGTCTCTGAATTGGAACATCACAACTGACAAAGCTTATATTGTGGGTTCTCTTATTTAAAAAGCAGAAATTCTAGGTAATGGTCCAGTGCAATTTCAACTCCATCTCCTAATCCTTGACATCAAATGCTCTGGTCCTGAGTTATTGGTCCCGGACATGGTTTTCTTGGCACAGTAGTAGGCTTTACCATTTTACCTGCATCTCTCAACCCTTTGTCCTGTTTCCATCTCATGTGAGTAGGAGTTATTCTTTAAACAACTGCCTTGTATCTCACTACCAGCCCTTTGCACATACTGTTCTCCCTGCATGGATGACATTTCTTCTCCTGATCCACCAGCACTGGACTTAGGTGGCCCTCCAAGATGGTTCCATTTCAGGACACTTATTGTACATGCCTTCTAATTTATCTTCCACTCTAAATTATAGGTTTCCTGGGGGCAAAATCATGTCTTTTCACAATAGCCAATCTTTTCTTTGATTTCTCAGACATCAGTGTCATATGATTCAATCTAATACCTTAACAATGACCATATAAAACCAAAGCTAGGCACATAGGAGAGGCTCACTAAATACTTCTTGCCCACATAAACCTATCACAGTAGCTATTCAGAAGGATGACACAGTTGTCCCCATCGTCAGTCCTCAAATAAGAGTTTAATTATGTTATCTAAACCATATGATATACTAGTGAGGCAGGAAGAGATACACATTGTAAAAGAGATCCAGAACAAAATAAGATTTCTCTGTGGCCTTCGCCAATCTGAAAATGTAACTATATTTACTGAATCAAACTCTTACAGCATAATAAACTTACAAAGAATCAGGGTAGAGAGCCTAACCTTGAGTACCTCAAGTCTTTGCCCCTGGATCCCACATAACAATATCCTTCCCTCTTTTAAGGAAAGCTGGAAAGAAAACCACTCCGCCAGCAGAAGGGCAAATAAAAGGTATGTTTGTGCCTGCACACAGAGGTTGGCATCCTACCCTGTTTTGTGACCCATAATTAATGTCAATTTCATTATTTTGGAGGAAAGAAAATCGACAAGGAAGCTGACCTCTGGCTGTCTCACAGCTAATCATCTTTTGAGGCGGAAGCTTGAGAGGAAACAGAAACGACAGGCTGGAGCACCAGGCTGTGGCTTGGAGTGTGTTTTGGGTGGTCTGCCAACCAGTAAGAACCCATGGTCATGTGCCCTCTCTGTGCTGGCACCACAGTGACACCTGCTGACCCTCCATTGGGTAAGGTGGGAACCTGCATCCCACCCTGTAGAAGGCTTGGCTGGACGCCTGCTAGTTTCTACGAAGTTCCTTCTCATTGTGTGCACTCTTCTACATGGCTTCTTAATTGTGTATGTGCACAGGCTGTGTCGAACGGAGTTGCCTTTGCCTCTGCTCACCACTTATTACATTTTTAATCAGTATATATAATTACTTACCGCAAGCTGCCAGGCCAGATTTTCTGAGCATTAGTCTAATTAACTTAAACTTGATAATTATGCTTCGGATACCATAGCAGTACACACGGAACAGCAGACTTTGCCGCCAGCTTATTTGATTCCAATAACATGTTTTCTCAGTACTGGACTAGTTTTGATTTTTTTTTTTAAATGGCCATGTGATAATTATTTTGGTTTCAAAATTTCCCCTCAGATAAACTCATTCTGCTATTTAGGACAGCTTCTCAAATGATTAACACGGATTGAACTGTTATAGTATGTTTCTGTGTATTTTTACACACACAAATCTGTTTTTACTAATATAAATTCAAACTGAGGAGAAATGAGAGTATAAGGAATTCTGATGGTCAAATGACAGAATTGTCCATGTTTCAACTGCTCTATGCATTGCCTTTTCCATTTCAATTTGGGTTGATGAAAAATGAGAGACAAGGAAAAGCAAAACAAAACTAAACAAAACACAGAAAAATGCCCAGACTTGTAAGGGAGAAAGGTCAGCTTCTGGTTGAACGAGGGCATGATAAATTCCCACACTAATAAGGCTCAATTCACCTAGGGCTTACCATGTGCCACGCACTGCAAAAAGCCCTTGTTTGTGGACTATCTCATCTAATCGTCCTAACAACCCTATGTGGTAGTTATTACTATGGGTTGAATTGCATCCTCCTGAAATGTATGTTGAAGCCCTAACCCACAATGTCTCAGAATGTAACTTGGTTTGGAAGTTGGGTCTTTGTAGAGGTAATCAGGTTAAAATAAGGGCATTAGGGTCAGCCTTAATCTAATATGACTGGTGTCCTCATACAAAGGGAAAATTTGGACCCAGCAGTAGCCATGCACACAAAGAGATTAAGTGAAGATGAAGGCAAAGATTGGGGTGACGGATCTCTAAGCCATGGAATGCCAAAGATCGTCAGCAAACTCCCAGCAGTGAGGTGGAGACACTGAACAGATTCTCCCTTCGAGCCCTCAGGAGGAACAACTCTGCTGACACCTTCACCTCGGGCTCGTAGTTGGCAGAACTGTAAAACAACAAATTTCCATTGTTTAAGCCACCCACCCAGGTTGTGGTACTTGATCACGGCAGCCCTAGCCCTCTAATACATATAGTCTGGTTACCACTACTCCCCATTTCACAGATGCCAAGGCTCAGAAAAGCTATGTGATGTGTCCAGGTCTGCATAGCTGTCAAGTGGCAGGGAAGGAGTCCACAACAGGCCTTTCTGACTCCCATGCTCAGCCCTTGACGTCACCTATGCCTGTGCCACTCTGCTTCTGCCCAGGAGGCTGAAAGAATCAATACAACAAATCCCAGAAGTGGATGAAGCACTGTGAACACTGTAATGCTTCTAAGGTAAAAGTCAAGCTTAGATGGTGCCTGTTTTCACATTTGCACATAGCCTCTTTTATTTAAAACATAAAATGACTGCTTGAAATACCTGCATTCTAGTTTTGGAGGGCAACAACATAGAATTTAAATTTTCTTAGGGTGAAGGTAGCGGGATTATTTTGTTTTCTTCTCACGTAAGAGAATAATGGATCAAAAATACCACTTACCAATAACAAAAGACAACAAATAACAGAGCACAACTCAATGAATCGAATTGCAGAAGGAAGAACAGGTGGGCTTTCCCAAGATGTCATAATAGATGGAAGGAGAACAAGAGAAAATGAACCTGCTCTATAAAGGCCAAAGACAGGAAATGAGAATCGTTCTGGGGAAAAGATACAACCTTGATCCAGGAGGAAAAGCATGGGAATATGATTAATAAAAAAAAAAAAAAAAAGACAATTCTCCAAGAATATCTCCTGGAATAGATCCAACAGAAAGCTTGACACCAGATAAAGAAGGGAGGTCAGGTTCATTGAGGGCCTGTTACATTTGGGGTATGTTTGAGGGTGAAACCAACGCCCATAGAGCGTTGTGAGGTAGAAGCTATCACCTCCCACTTTGCAGATGGGGAAATAAAGTTCTAAGCAGTTAAGTAATTAGCTCAAGGTCAGCTACTCCTTGGCTCAGCAAATCACTGGAAATGCCGACATGGAAGAACAGCACAAAGGTTGTCCAAAGGAGAATTACTTTATTTCTTCAGACTAGTAGTGTCTCTAGGTCTGTGGGGAACGTGCACAAGCTCACACTCAAGACACAGACTTCTCATCATAAAAAAAATTTCACAAATTACCTCTAAGTTGCTCTAAAACGGGAGTGCTTATCATTTTTAGGCATGTCAGCACTTTTGAGAATCTGATGGAAGCTATGTATGACTCCTTTCCCTAGAAAAATGTGTGCACATACATACAGGCGTACACTTTACTTGAAATTTCCAGAAGGTTTGTACACCCTCAGGGATCCATGAGTCACAGTTTTAAAACCCACAAAGGATACATCTTCCTCCAAGGAGCCCAGCAACTTTATGACACTGCTAAAACACATAACATGCGCTCACACAACCTTGACCAGGACAGTCCCCCTCCACAGTCACTGGCTTGTATCTCCATGTTAGCACACCCACCTCCACCACTGGGGAGGGGGGGAGCTCTGCTGTGCTTCATTGATCTACATTCACTGATCAACATTCCAGGCCTCACATAAAGCAGGTATAAGGTGAATGTTAAGTGAATTTGGAGTTAGAAGACCTGGACTTGAGCTCTATCACTCCCTCTGGGTCATGTTGTTTCATCTCCTTGAATCTCACTTTTATCACCCATGCTATTAAGCAGAAATCACCCCGGTTTGCCTCACCTTTTCTGAAGGATTGCTGGGAGGAACATATGCAGCAGTGCAGGTGGAAGCCATTTAGGACAGTAACAGTGAACACTGACTGTGTGCAAACACTGTTTTAAACATTTTACATTTATTCATTAATCTTCGTGACCATCTTATCAGGGTGGCAGTGTTACTATCCCCTTTTCAGACATGAGGAAGCTGAGCACAGAGAGGTCTGGGAACTGGCCCAGGTAGGCACAGGGCTGGGATGCAAATGCAGGCAGGCTGGTGCCAAGGCCAGCTCTCATAACCACTGTGCATAGTGCCTCTTCAGGACACGCAATGCCACAAAAATGTCTAAAATTATCCTAACGAAAAGGCAAAAGAACCCTGTGAGCCTTCTGTGAACATTAGTGGAGTTTGGAGGTGTGGGGTTTGCAGGGCTTTAGATTTAGACCACTCAGAAGAGCTCAATGTTACATACAACTGCAACTAGCTTGTGCATCCACAACTCCAAATTCAGCCCTGTGGTGGTCAGCAAATATCCAGGGAGAAAAGCAGCAGCCTCATGTAGGAAGTGTAGGGCCAGGGCCCCCTCTCAAAGCTCATTCACATGTACTTACTTTGACTGCCACAACGAACACGTTTGTAGGCTTTCCGGCTTGTGGCTTACCTGCCTGTGACCACAAAGCTCATATGTACCACAAGTCCTCTTTTTCCTACTTCAAACAATGGTCATCTCCCTCCTCTGAATTTTTTTGTTTGAGAGTTTCCACCTTAAGGTTTCCAAGGCGTCTACAATTCAGATGTATCTTGGGTGGAAATCTTATTCTGTAAGGCCCCTGTCTTCATTCTCACACGCTCAAAGCACACTAGCTGACAAGCAGGCTGGGGACAGAGCCATGATAAATCTTCAAGCCCTGCCTGCCCAGAGCTCACAGCCCCAGTGAGTGACCCGGAAAATAAGCAGGCACCTGCAAAAGGCCTGTAAAGTGCTGTGATGAGGAAAATATGGGCAACTGTGGGAGTCACAGAAAGGGGGTACCTAATCCAGCATGGGGAGAGGGAGACACTAGAGAGTCCGAAAAGCTGCGTGTCTTCTCTGCCTTTGTATTGTCACAAAAATCTAGGAGTCCTCATGAGCTCAATGTTAAGTGGTTGCATGCTTTGACTTACTTAATCGAAAATGTTTTTAAAATCCTGCTTAGACCATTTTCCCCCCACTGTTCCCTGAGTTAGCTCCTTCTTACCCTCTGGGACTCAATTTCAATGTAACTCCCTCTTTTCACGAAGCCTTCCTGGAGCACCCTACACTGCCTGGCACCTCCTGTGCCATCTTCCTGCACTTTCTTCCTTTCTTCCCAGGGAGGCAGTCTTCATCTTGCTGCCTTGGGTGTGGACTGCAGACCAACATCACTTGGCGGCTTGTTAGAAAAGCAGAACGTAAGGCCCCATCCCAAATGATTCCTCAACACTTTAAAGCTGCCTCGCCCAGGACCTTAGCCATCAGCCCCATGTGACTACCAGGCCCTTGTAACATGGCTTGTCTGAACTGAGAGGTATTGCAGGTGTAAAGTACATACCAGATTTAGGAGACAGTGTGAAAAAGACTAAAATATCTCATTAATAATTATTTCATGTTAATTACCTACTGAAATAATATTCGTGATATTTTGGATTAAATAAAATATTACGATTAATTTTATCTGTTTTTTTAATATGGCTACTATAAAACTGAAAGTCACATGTGTGGTTCCCATTATGTTTATGTTGGACAGGGCTGCCCTACAGTGTGAGATGTGCTGGTTTGGATAATGATCAAGAACAGGCATTGGCAGACGACAGCCAATGGGTCAAAGCTGGCCAGGTGCCTGATTTGGTAAAGGGGCTTTTATTGGAACAGTCACACTCACTCACTTACTGTCTTTGGCTGCTTTTGCGCTATAGCAGCAGAGCTAAGGGTTTGCGACAGAAACTGAATAGCCTGAAGAGCTTAAAATGTTTACTATCTGGCCCTTTTTAGAGAAAGTATGCAGACCCCAGTCAAGAACGTTTGATTGACTTAAAATCACGTCTGTACCACTTTTCGGTGTGTGAGGTTGGGCAAGGTACCTCACCTGCCTGTGCCTCAATGTTTATATCTGAAAACAGAGGATGAGCATACATACCTTATAGAGTTGTTATGAAGATTAAAGGAGTTGATATATGTGAACTTCCTTAAATAGTGCCTCATACATAGTAGGTTCTCAATAAATGTTAGCCACCATTACTATTACTGCTAGCAGTTATCACAAATTGTAATGATACATTTTTGCTTTATCTTTTTTTGCTGTCTCCCCATCAAACTAAAGACCTAGGAGAGTGGCATCATTTTCTGTCTTGTTCCAGCTGTTTAAGCACAGTTAAACAGCCCACAGGTGAGATTCAATACGTATTTGTTGCATGAATCAAGTGCAGAGGAGGAAAGTAACTTTCCTAGGGCTCCATGGCCAGAAAGTGGCCAGGACTTGAATGTGGTTCTATCTGCTTGCCAAACTCGAATTCTTAACTTCTCTTGATACACCAAGTGTAGTCTATAGACCAGCGACATCAGCATCACTTGGGAGCTTGTTAGAAATGCCGGAGCTTAGGCTCCATCTCAGACCGACTGAACTAAAAACTCTATTTTAACAAGATCGCCAAGAAATTCATAGGCACATTAAGGCTTGAGAAGCACTGCTCTGGGCTATAATTCCCAGTTTTGACTCATGTGCTTATTTATTCAACAAGCAATTAATTTAGCATCAGTCATTCCACAGAGCCTTCTGTTTGGACCCCCTAATTCCAGAGCTGATGATTTCTATTCATCCCGATCAGGTCCTGGGGCTGTTTAGGGTCTGCAATGAATGGCAATGTGCTGTGTCAGAAGTGCCCTTTCTCCTACCAGGTTCAAACCACTGCAATGCTGGAGTGACCTCTCTGCACAGAAATCTGCTTAACATTCCTTACCCTCCTCTAGTGACCAGGCCACAGGCTCCGGCAGATGCAGGAGGTCTGAAAATCTACTTGTAAGTAATTTTCCTCTAGGTGCTTACCTCAGTGAATTGGTTCTCCTGTGCATTTTATACATCAGTGGTTGCACCATTCAAACACACAATCCATTCCCAAGTTTAACAGCCCAGGCACCTTCCTTTTTGATTTTATAAATGAAAGCAAATCGTCTCCCACTCATATTATAAACCAATTAAAATTCTCCTCACACTTTTAAAAAAACTTGTTACCTGGCTCAAAGGTCCTTGGCTCTTTTCTTAGAAACTGGCCCTTATGTGGCCCATAGGTGAGGATGAGGGTGTTTAAAATTAGCAGGAAATCTTAGAATGGTTTCCCCTTTGTCACAGCCAGAAGTTTCAGATTGTGGTCATCAGATGAACGTTTTAAATTAGAAAAAGACTGATTAGCATAATTCTTAAAGGTCTGAACTCTAAACTCACAGATGGCCTCTGAGAGGATGGATGGTACAGAAAGGAGATTAGGATAAATCTAATTAGTTAGGGGGTGTTCTCATTTCTCAAGTGGTGAGCGATGGAGAAGAAGTGATGGATGGACAGACGGAGATAATGAAGCCCCATTAAAGTCTTTTTGATTCTCATTCTCCATGATGGAGCACATTATCCCATTAATGTTTCTGTGAGCTAATGCAGCCAAAGTTTGGTGCTGTCACCTCAAAAATGAATTTGAATTGCCTGCCCAGCTCCTTACATGTGTCCACAGTAGTTAAACGAGCCTGAAAACTGTATTCCTGCTGAGAAGCCCATCCTGGCAGCATGGGCTGGAAGCCCTCTCCTTTGGGAATGGGCCTTCTTCCTGGCTGGTTTCTAACAGCACTCAGGCCAGAGTCCCATAGCTTTTCTGCTCCGGGGTTCTACAACTAGAATTTCCTCTGAAATGGACTGTGGCTTGCATGTATTTCCAGTGTACTGAGACAGACTGCTGCTGTTCTCTTCAGTGGAGGTGACAGCTACAAGTGCTCACCATCACACCCTGATTAGGGACCTGAGGGCAGGGTCCAAAAATGAAAAGCGGCAAGACAGGCCCATGACTCAGTCACAGAGATGTGACATAAATAATAATACAGGACATCGCACAGGCTATGTGCAAAATAAGGGCCTGACTGGCTCCACTAGCTCAGAGAACAGTGAGACAGTGATGGGCCATCCAGGAAACAGCAGGGAAAGGGGAGAGACTCCTTGGGATTTGAAAAAAGACCCATGTGCCCCCTGATGACAGCAGCCTCCTAAATGGTCCCCTTGCTTCTACTCTTGAGTCCCTACAGTCCAGCATCATTTAAGAACATAAATCCGATCAAATGATTCTCCCCTTCAATAATAATCAGAGCTGACATTTATTGAGCACTTACTTATGTGTGCTCAGCACTGATCCAAGCACATTGCAGATATTATTTCATTTCACAACAGCCCTTTGTGGTATTAATATCATTCCTTTATTACAGATGAGGAAATTAAGGCACAAACAGGTGACCTGGCCCAGTAAGTAGCAGAATTTACTGACAAGTTCAGGTTTCTTGACTTCAGAACTCAGATTCTTAACCTATAACTCCTGTTCCATGTTCATTCCACGCCCTCCCACCACACATGGAATAAAATCTAAACTCCTCTCTGACCTCATTTTGTTCCAGTGTCTCCCATGCTCACTGTGCTTTCGTCACATTCTCCAAGAAATCCAAGCACGATCCACGTCTAGGCCCCTTGCACTTGTAGTTGCCTTTGTCTGCTTAGAAAGGATTTCCCTTCTCCCATATCTGCCTTCGAAACGTCAGGGTGGCCCAGGCTTGATTCTCAGCTCTTTTACTTTATTCTACTGCTCTTCCCAACCAGGTGGTCTCATTCAAGGCCATAGCTTTAACTACTATCTCCTGTGACTCCCAAATTTATGTTTCTAGCCTGGAACGTTTAATGAGTTCCAACCATGCATGTTTAATGGCTCATCTGATCTTTCCTCTTGCATGTGTAGTGGGCACCTATATTTATCACCCCAAAAGAACCCCTGACTTGTAACTCTCCTACCCTACTTCAGTCTGTAAAGTAAATAGCACTATCATCCAGCTGGTTACTCGAGCCAAAAACCAGCAATTCTTCTTAGCTTCTGCGCCTTTGCGCCCAATCCATGAACAAATTCTACCTGCTTCCAAGGCACATCCCAAAGGGCCTATTTCTCTCCACCTCCACTATATCATCTCTGATATAAACCACTGTGATAATTTTGCTTGCACTTTTACCTCTCTTTAATCCAGCCAGAGAGTGACCCTTTTAAAAGTTAAATCAGATCATGTCATTCCCTTGCCTAATACCTTCTAACTCTAATCTCATGCTAGGCCCTGAAGACCTCTAGGCCACTGTCTGCCTCTTTAACTACAACTCCTCTGCCTGCTCACCAATGCTCCGGGCACACTGGCCTCCCTTCTGTTTCCTGAACATTCCATGCTCATCCTGGATGTATGGCTTTTGCAATCACTATTCACTCTGCCTAGAAAACTCTCTACCCCAGGTTTCCCCAGGCTTACAGCTTCTCATTTAGTTATCAGTTGAAATGTTACCTCCTTGGTGAGGCCTTTTCTAACCCCTCTAACCAAATTCATATGCATAAATACTTTCTTTATCATACCAAATTTCATTTCCTTCTCACTCTCTGAGATGTCTGTGTGTTTAATTGGTTTTTTCTGTCTCTCCTACTAGAGTAATCTCTTTGGAGGTCTGGGCCTCATCTGGCTTCTTCGCCCCTCTATCCCCCAGTGCCTGGAACTTTATCAGGGATCAATAAGTATCTACTGAATGAAGAGTACCATTTATTTAGAAGCTCACAAAATGCTAATGGAGGAGGTAAGACTGAAGACAGATGATAAAGCTGGGACTCCAATCCTATAGTCAGTGGGAGGGGAATAGATAAAGAGTAAAAGTGAAGCGAACTTGTAGGGAGTGGGAGGAAGTCTAAAATCTTCCATCTGTTGAATGACCATAACCCAGGAGGCCCTGGTAATACACAGGTGAACAAAACCAAAATGGCCCCTGGCCTCATAGAGCTTGTATTGTAGCATAGAGCTTGTATTGTAGTTTAAACCTTTTTTCCCCATTTTAGGATAGAATAGGGGTAAGCAAATGTTTTACTGTAAAGGGCCAGAGAGTAACTATTTCTGGCTCTTCGGGCCATATGGTCTGTGCCACAAATACTCTGCCACTGTAGTGAAAAAGGAGCCACAGATCATACACAGACATGGCTGTGTTCCAATAAAACTTTATTTACAAAGACAAGCAGCAGGTCCAACTTGGCATGTGGGCCACAACTGGACAACCCCTGGGACAGAAACTTCTGTCCCTTCTAAAGAACTGGGGAGTTCTTTAGGCTTGTCATGTAGAGAAATAGGCTTTGAATCATAAGAACCTTAAGGGTCTTGTGGAGAAAAATATAGATTTATTATTTACCTTAAGTTTTCTAAAGCCCTTAGAAAACAGTGAATGGACCTGGAGCTGTTGACCTGGGGTTCCTGCTAGTCTTTTGTTTTACTCCTTCCCATGAATCAACTAGCTTTTGTAAGAAACCTCACAATTACATGGATTTGAATATACTTAACCTGACAAAGACTAACTCAAAGTGGCTAATGCCTATACCAGATGGTGGACCTGCCCTTATTCCACTGTTAGAAACGAAGAGAATGGGCACTACTGATTACTTGTACTGATTTAAGTTTAAGCTAATAGCTTGGCATTACCCTGACTTCAGCCAGAGAAGAAAATCACATCCAAGTTTGCAGACTCCATGAAACATTGGCCATTTATTTGTTGGCCCATTAGCTTGGACATAAAGACTTTCTAGAAAGAGATGCCATCATTAGGTGCCACTTGGACTCTGGGGGTGCTTTTGGAAACCACTGTCGTCAGAAATGTAAATATTGTTAAGGGAAGAGAGAGAGTTGTTCTGGACAGGTACCGAGAGGGACGTTCCAGGAAGCTGAAGCCAACAGAATCAAACCTTAATGTACATAAGCCATTCCTGGGCTTTGTCCATGGGTTGCCTTTGTGGTGGTTGTCTGTCTGGTTTCCAGAGAGCCTTCAATTAGAATTCTGAGCTGAGATGATTTATCTTGTGTGCTACATTAGCTCCATTTGCCATTAACATAAATAAGGCTTTAGTTACATGAGGCAGGCATAAAGGGTATGTATGCCTTCCCTTCATGAAAACATCATTTTTTCAAAACACCAGTTTCTTCTTACAAGCTAAGTCACGCTACCCAAATATGTAGTAGTCAGTAATACAGAACAATAAAAGGCCTTGATACACTGATCCGGGCATATGAGGTTATCAGGAAATCCTCAAGTCAGTATCTCTCCCCGTGGGACCAATCCTGTACCGCTTTTTCCATCACCTCCATTTTGACTTGAAATGCAGTAGACAACAGGGCCAGTTCAGTGCCTTGCCATGCTCCCCGCACTTAGCACTGTTCAATAAATACATGAGGGATAAACAAATGGTGAGGAAACTCCCATCCCATGAGAGGAGAAGGATTCTAAAGTGCATGACCACACGGACACATAGGTAATGTCCATCTCTTTGGGAAAAGGAGTAAAATGGACTTCGTGAAACAACTGCTAGGCAGAAGGTGGGTGAAAGCCACAAGCATAGCCTGC
This sequence comes from Pongo pygmaeus, assembly GCF_028885625.2. NCBI lineage: Eukaryota > Metazoa > Chordata > Mammalia > Primates > Hominidae > Pongo > Pongo pygmaeus. The sequence goes on along the minus strand of NC_085930.1, from coordinate 93,717,271 downwards.
CTAATAGTTCCACAAAAGTCCGTTTTACCCCTCTTCCCATACAAATAGACACTATCTATGGGTCCCTGTGTGTGGCTGTCTCCTGCCATATCGCTGGATTTTTCTCAGGATCCCTGACAAGTAGGGATTTTTGGTCAATCTTTCATAGACACTCTTATCTCCTCAAATGGAGACACCATCGCTGGCATTGAAATGCTAAGGTGAGAACTCCCCAAGACACACCGTAGGTAAAGTTCCAGCTCAGCTTAGGGTTTGATATGTAACGGGCCCAATAAATGATAGTGATTGGTATTAGGATTGCTTTGTTCTTGTTACAGATGAAGAAGTAGAGTGTCAGTGGATTTCAGTGAGCAGTCCGAGCTACAAAATGTGTTGCAACTGGAATTTGCGTTCCATGTGTCTGGTTCCTTCTCTATGTACAGGAATGAATCAGGAGAGCACACTGGCTCTACCTTCCTCCACTCTGATTTCTCAGCTTTAATCCCTGGAGTTCCAGGGTGGTATGGACTGAATGTGTGTGCCCCCACCACTTCCCCAAAATTCATTCTTTAACACCACAATCCAGTTAAGATATTTGTTAGTACAGCCTTCGGGGGAGGTGATTAGGGTTAGATGAGGTCATGAAGGTGGAGCTCCAGAATGGATTTGTGCCCTTATAAGGACATGAAGGACCAGAGCTCTTTCTCTCCACCAGGTGAGGATACCTCAAGAAGGTGAACCAGAAGCAGGGTCCTAACCAACACCCTGACCATGTTAGCACCCTGATATTGGACTTCCAGCCTCCAGAGCCATGAGAAATAAATGTTTCTGTTTAACCCATTTAGTTTATATTCTCTTATAGCAGCTTGACCTAAAACACAGATACCTCAAGATGGCTACAAATTCTCCTCTAAGTGCTTCAGAGAGGATTAGAAGATAAATTATATATCTATTTTTTTCTATGCTAGGCCTCTATGATATAATATAAATATAATTATTTGTATTATGAACTAGAATAAAGCTCCCTACCTTAAAGAAAGTCCTCCTTACACTGAACCAATGCTGATGTTAGTTAAGCCAATTTCCCATAGAAAAAGGCATGTAGGATCTTGAAGGCACTGGTGGGCTGCATTCCCTGCACTGTGAGCAAGGCCTGACCTAGAATGACCTGTAACATCACCCCTGTCATGGGTCCCAAGCACACAGCCAAAGGTCTTCAAAACGTATGGGTATCCTTAGCAAATAAGAGCATTGCTAAGTGCATGATTAATAAGCCAGAAAGGCTATGGCACTTGACAGACGGATGAGGCATTTCAGAAGGATAAGTCAAAGTGCACTGTGAGGTGAGTGCCTCCCTTAGCCTTCCTAGCTGTGCTACTTGGTTCATAAACCAGGGATTAAGTCCATTTTCATTTCAATTTTTTATTTCACCTTTAAGCAACCCCTAAGGCTTCCAGAAGAATTTTGTTTGACCTTTAGCTAAAGTTCAACTTCTACCAAGTTACGAATTTTGGATGGTCCCTAAATGATCACTTCAGACAGATTTCATTATAATTCAAAGAAAGGATAATCCCTGGCCCAAGAGTTCACAAAGGAAGGATTCCCAGTGGTCCCAGAGATGGCAAAAGTTATGGATTTCATCCTGCTAATGCATTTTAGTGATATTTTCATTGTGCAACATTGATTACCAATGTCAGCCTGGATGCATTTGCTGGGTATTGAAACCAGGACATTTTTTTAATCTCTACCTGGTCCCAGATGAAGATTAGCTTAGTGCTTCCTTGTGTCCTAGGCCCTAGAGAAAAGATGCAGCCCACAGGATGGGGAAACCTTTGCAAGTTGCCATTTGCTTCTAAAGTTATGGTAGCAATGTTGAAGCCGTCACTGAGACTCTGGTGCTCAAGCCAAGTAGGAGCCCTTTGCTATCATCACATATGCTCTAGATTTGCATTTGTCTAACATCTAGCTTTTAGGAGACCTCTCAGAGATGTCTCAGGAAGGAACACTCAGAAAATGTGAAGAGGAACAATGGACAGAGACAGAGACTCTTCCAATTTATAGTGAAGAACAGACCTTTGAAGTTGACTTGTTACATAACCTGACTTATCTACCAGATCTGTCTGATTCCTAAAGAAGTATATGAAAATCTCTCAATCTATATTTCAAACTCCTGACCTTCAGGTGATCCACCCGCCTCAGCCTCCCAAAGTGCTGGGATTATAGTCATGAGCTACTGTGCCTGGCCATCAATTTATGTCTAATGAGAGTTTTTTTTTCCCTTGAATTTTGGATTTTGTAGTTAACTACTGGGTTGTTGTGTGCCTATAATAGAGTTATTTTTGTCCACAAAAGTGAAAACAGAGCTGCCAGTTGACATGAAAGTACAACTCATTTCCATCCACAGCCTCTACATCCATTAAATAAAGAGAAACTCAATGCTCATCTCACTCATGAATCAGAACAGGATATCTGCACATGCCATTTCTCTAACTTCCCAAATGCTGCAGGAACACCTCAGCCCCGCTCTCTCAGTATCTCAGTGGACTGGAAGCACGTTCATTTAAGAGGAAGGGCTCATAGCTTTCTGCAGACAGTTCAATACCATGATGCATCAGATTCAGTTTCTTCCATTCTCTTTCTTATTGATCAGCATACCTCAGGCTATTAGTTTTATTAACTAAATGATAATTTTGGGGGGTGAGTATTCAAGGAGATAAATGTCTCACAAACAGACTCCAAGCTTGCAGGCAGGAGGCATGCAGTGATTTACAAAGTATTTATCTTTCTGGCATTTTTTCCCCCAGGAAAAAGTAATCATCACTACCATCTTCTAAAAACAGAGATGCTTGTTTTCTGGGCAGGCTTGGAAACTAGCCAAGACAGCAGGAAGATTGCTGGAATTTCAACACACTTGCTGTGGTACCATGGTGCCAGTGACCTGCCGTTGCAGATACACCTTGACTCCCCACGTAAGTCACCTCAAAGTCTCTGCTATCTAGCAAATCCCTAGGTGTCTGGGGAGTAGGGGTCCAGTCTGGGGCTGCTGCCTCTTCTGATTGGCTGCCTGGCTCTGACTCTAATCCCAGAATACCCAGGGGAATTTGTGCTTCTCTGTTTCCATCCTCCTGGCCCACAACGCACACAAACCTCTAATAGTACACAGGTTATTAAAAGCAAATAATAGCTGGGCACAGTGGCTCATGCCTGTAATCCCAGCACTTTGGGAGGCCAAGGCGGGAAGATCACGACGTCAAGAGATCAAGACCATCCTGGCCAACATGGTGAAGCCCCTTCTCTACTAAAAATACAAAAATTAGCTGGGGGTGGTGGCGCATGCCTGTAGTCTCAGCTACTCGGGAGGCTGAGGCAGGAGAATCGCTTCAACTCCGGAGGTGTAGGTTGCAATGAGACAAAATCATGCCACTGCACTCCAGCCTGGTGACAGAGCGAGACTTGGTCTCACAAAAAAACAAAACAAAACAAGCAAATAATAGTGTCCCAATAGAAGCACTTGCCCTACCACAGCCCTCTCTCTCTGCCATCACCAGGCACTTTCTGATATTTCCATCTTTCTGACAGGGTTTCTCAACCTCAGTCTCTATTGTGGTTTTGGGTCAGATCATTCTTAGTTGAGAGAGGTGGTCCTGTGCATTGTAGGGTGTTTGGCTGCATCCTTGGTCTCCACCCACTTGATGTGGTGAGCACACACCTCCCCATCCACAAACATCTCCAGACATTGCCAAATATCCTCTGGGGGAACCGATTTGCCACAACTCCCACACCCCACCAGTGAAAAACCAATGTCTTGGGACAAGTGGAAAGTGATGGGGGAAACTGAAACCTCCCTGACCGTTTGGTTCCTGTAAGGAACCACAGGAGACTACATCATTATCACCTCTCCTTGGTTTGCAGACATTATTTCTGAGCCACGTGAATGAACTAGAAACCTTAAATAGGAAGTCAGAAGGGAAGCTGGGGAGGAGAGTGGGGACCGAGTTGAAAGATGATATTGACTATTTGTACTTTTCAATTAGCACAGGTGCAATGCTTCAGAATTCTTGGCCAAAAAATGATGTAAAAATGATTGGACTGACCTGCTCTTTCTAGGGTAAAGGTCTGTGAGTCATATCATTCAGAAAACATTTTTGAGCACCTATTATATCCCTCATCCAATCAATCAACAGATGTAACAGATTCTTCTTCTCTCCCTCCCTGCAGCCATTCTTCTAGGTCTTGCCGCTATTTTCTTCCTCCTGGATTCTCCCAAGAGCCTATTCTCTACCTTCTACCAGCCTTGTTTCTCAGTATCCATTCTCTCACTGAAGGTGAGTGGTCTTTTTGAAATGCAAATCAGACGGTGCTAGTCAGCCATCTGCTAGCTTCCCTGGCTTTCCGTTCTTTTCGGATAAAATCCCAACTCCTTAATAAGGCCTAGAAAGCCATACATTGCCTTTGTTATTTCATTACTTAAAACTGTGTGGTCCAACTCCACTGGACCAGTCTTGCCTGGTTCTTCCCAGAGTGTGGGACACAAACCACCACTGTGTAGGTAGGCACAGAAGGTGGCTTTAGGTAGAATGCAGTCATGACCTTAAAAAATGTTGAATCACATAGTGATTCTTTAGGTTCAACATCCTTTTTCTTCCTTGTGCTCTCACCTGGAGAATGTCAGTTTGGTGCTCCTTTGTCCTTTCTGTACCAAGGCTTATTGATCAACCTTCTTGTGTTAGAAAAGAATAAGCCTCAGTCCCTAACATAGAATCTAGTTGGCATTTAATAATACTATTTTATTTTTGATTGTACTTTTACAGTTACCTTTTGTATTAGTCTGTTCTGGTACTACTATAAAGAAATACCTGAGACAGGGTAATTTATAAAGAAAAGAGGTTTAATTGGCCCATAGTTCTGCAGGCTGTATAGGAAGCATGATGCTGGCATCATGGGGAGGCCTCAGGAAGCTTCCAATCATGGTGGAAGGCAAAGTGGAAGGAGGCAGGTCACATGGCTAGAGCAACGAGAGAGAGGGGAGTTGCTGCACACTTTTAAACAACCAGATCTTATGAGAACTCACTATCACGAGGATGGCATCAAGGGGATTCATGAGAAATCTGCCCCCATGACCCAATCACCTCCCACCAGGCCCTACCCTTCAACACTAGGTATTACAATTTGACATGAGATTTGGTGGGGACACACATCCAAACCATATCACTTTCTATTTATGGCACGTTATAAATGTTTCCAGTATAACATTCCAGAAGTGATTAGTGATGTAATCTTTCTTTTTTTTTTTTTTTTTTTTTGAGATAGTGTCTCACTCTGTCTCCCAGGCTGGAGTGCAGTGGCATGATCTTGGCTCACTGCAACTTCTGCCTCCAGGGTTTAAGCAATTCTCCTGCCTCAACCTCCCAAGTAGCTGGGTTTACAGGCGTGCACCGTCATACCCAGCTAATTTTTGTATTTTTTGGTAGAGACGGGGTTTTACCATGTCAGCCAAGCTGGTAACTCCAAGCTGAACTCCTGACCTCAAGTGATCTGCCCACCTTGGCCTCCCAAAGTGCTGGGATTACAGGCGTGAGCCGCGACACCTGGCAGCATCTTTCCTTTTTCAACGCATGTATTCAGGTAGAAAAAGAAAGTTTACTTGAAGAAACATAAATAGTAGTAGAAGTAGTTTCTAGACATGGAAAATACCAGGATTAATGCTTGGTATTTGGGAAACAAGGAGTTACTTAAATTTGCACCATGCTCTCATATGCCAGACATCCTTTAGCCAGGCTAAGAAGGTGGAGTGGGCAGGAGTAGGAGACATTGAATTGTTCCTTGTAATCTCTCATGCAATCTTTGGAATTTGATGCAGATGTCACCCCGCCAAAATCTGAGTCAGTGCCCCACCTCTGCGCTCCCCTAACACCTTCAACACCCCCCTTAGAGGATCTGTCATGGCGCCTGTGAGCTCTGAGATCATGTCTGTCGTGTTCACTGTTGTTTCTGCAGTGTCTGACATGCAGCATGGCAGAATAACAAGACATCAGGTAAATATATCTTGGCTTGATGGGTGGAATGGGGGTAAGAAGGGAAACTTATCATGCTTTTCAGCCAGGTCTGGGCCACACCAAAAGTGAAAGGCAGAATGAGATGCCTGGATTATCCGTGCCAATAAAGATGCTGACCCACCTCCTCCTGGACAACAGAGACAGAAGAGTTAATAATGTGAATTACTTGGGGTGCAGCTTCCATCTCCCTCTCCACTTAAAGTGTCAGAATTTGACCCCCACTGGCTAATGCAAAAAACACACAGAAGCTGGCAAGACATGGGCTTGCTTGTCCCTCCTCTTTCTTTCTCCCTGGAGCTTTACCTTTACAAATTTGTACCACTTGAAGGTATGTTTCCCTAGCCATTTCTGGATCATAACAATTCCTTTTTCCTACTGACAAAATCTGAAACTTAGCCTGAAGCACTCTCTTGCCAGGGAAAGAACTGTGTCAGACATGCGACGCGTGATAAAATACTACAGTAATGTGGAATAATGCTTTGAAATGTTGCCAGGGTGAGCATGCATGCAGAATGATGGAAATTGCCTGCAAATACAAATGGTTGCTCTGTGGCTCATCTGTAACCTCAATGTAGGAAAGCGGAGATATTCTTTTCCCTCCTTTGCAATTTGCACAGCCTCTTGTTGGAAACTATGGAGATTATGCCATTGAAAGTAACTGCCATGTTTACTCAACACACAATTTTTACTAATAGTCTCCCCATGTAGTCATCTGTCTTGTGAGGTTCCCTCAATACTTCAGCTATTCCTGTGGCTGCTGCTGCGAACGCCTCATTGAAGAAATCAAGGTGCCAAACCCAAATGCTTTATGTGAGGGTGTGGAGGTCATTTTTGCATTGCTGAAAGTGACATCCACTTTCTACCTTAGAAACAAAGGCTGCATAACTGAATGGGATTCAGTGCACCCCTACCCCTTTCTCAACGGTGAATTCAATGGGAATTATCAGAGGGCCGGTCTGTGTAACTAGAAGAGCCAAAATTGTTGGGTGTTTACTATGTGTCAGGCGTTTTGCCTTCTTTTAGGTAAACCTCATAACATGCTAAATCATAAATATTATCATCCTCATTTTGGTGTTGAAAAACTGAGAGTCAGAAAGGTTAACTAATATGCTCAATATCTCCCAGATAATAAGTGACCCAGCCAGGATTTAGTCCCATGTCTGTATGACTCTAAATCTTGAATTATTTCCATGACAAATAATGTTAAACTAAAGCCAGCATTTTTCTCTTTGAGTTGCAGTTAAACTTTCATTATCTGTGGCCTTTAAACATTATTTGTTGGTTTTCACATACCCATAACTATCAGGATACATGAACCAATGGGAAGTTATGTCCTCATGAAGAGCCAGTAGCCTAAATGTGAAATTTCTCATGCACACCAGAAGCACAAGGGGCAACACACACACACACACACACACATACACACACATTTCAAAGGCTTCTCCGTCTTTATGAAAAGTAAAATGCCATTTTATTTTTCTACAAAGGGAACAAGATAATTCATTCACGGATCTCTTGATTAGCTCAATTGTTCTGAGATGATAGTAGTTACTATGGATTAGGTACTTACTACATGCCAGCAATCCAGGGAAGCACTTTGCAAGAAGGATAACATAATATTTATAACCCAATGATGTAGGCACTACTATTAGTCCCATTGGACAAATGTGAAAACTGAGGTTTAGAGATTATATATCCTGCCAAGGTCACTCAGTTCAGTTGGGTTTCAAACCTAGGCCTCTCTGGCTCTGCCTGCATGTTCTTACCTGCCATGTTATCTTGTTTTCTACAAATCCTTCCTAGCTACCATTTATGTGCTGGATAAATAAGGGAATCTTTTTGCCGCAGAGTGAAAATGAGAAGTTCTGAGGAAGTGACATAGTGTTCTAGGAAGTGCCCTCCTTTAACAACAAAGTAGGCTGGTTTCTCACTGCCAATCGAAGTGTGACATTGGCCCCTCTGGGGCTCACCTTTCTAGTCTGCAAATTGATGGTAGCAAAGGACACAACGTGTAAGGACCCTTCCTGCCCTAACGTTCTGCCATTCCATTAACCACATTTTCCCCTCTCCCATCATTTCTCCTGGGCTTTGATTTTCACTTTTTCATGGCCAGTAGAAGTCACACACACTAAAGGCGAGGCTGCCCTCCTTTAGTGAGCTGCAATCATTTGAACATCCTGCCTCAATTGAATCATCCTGACAGCTATCCCTATGGCTGGCCAGTCAACTCCCAAGAGCTTCCTGGAAATGCAGATGCTGTATCCAGGGCAGAAAGTGCTTCCCCTGTCATCTCACTCCCTCTCTGGGCTCCAGCCCCATGGCCTTTTACGTCTTCAGACTGGCTCCCTGCCACCCTTGCACCAGTGCACAGGCTGCTCCTCTGCCTGGAACACATTTTCTTCCCTGCCTCCTGTGGTTAGGGGCCAGGCGGGTTTCCCTAAACAGGTCTAAAGGCAGGCCACAATCCTCATTCTAGATTGGCCCTTTCCTATACAGTACTTCTCTTAATTGGTCCTTATTTATTCAGTTGGATCAGTGTCTTAATCTTCCACTATACTCACCCTTGTGTCCCTGCACCCAGCCCAGGGCCTGGCTCACAGGAACCTCTCAAAACCTGTTGGTAGAAGAATTTGCACATTAACCTGCCACCCACATCTGTGTTCTCTTATTGATGAGGTACAAGAAAGGAAGATGGTAGGCCAAATTACAATGGGGTTATGAGGCTAGGTCTCCTCTCAGTCCACCAACCAATGTCTCAGAACCATGTTCTTTGCTGAGTTCATTTTTATGTTTTTTCTTTTTTTTTTTTTTATCCCATCTCCAAACAGCAAGTAATCTTGCAGATCATGCCTGAGACCAAAGAGTCTTATGAATGTTAAGAAGATTATGCACATAAATGTACCAACTATGACAGCCCCGCTAAGAAGAATAGTGATATTGCACTGCGTGCTAGTTTATCAACCTTTGCTACTTAAAAAATTCACAGCCAATTTAATTAAAAATATAACAGCTCTGAAAGCTGCTAAAATGACTATGACAACAATCTATCATTTTGTAATAGTGCTGAAGATCCATTAGGGACTTTGCACTGGATGCCAAATTTTTTAAGCCCAGATAGTAGGAGCATTTCATTCTGCACAATTAATGTCACTGCATTTAAAATACTGACTATCTATGAAGAAGAAAATACCAAACATCTTTATAACCCACATTTTTTATGGTCAAAACTTGCTTAGAAAGGTGCTTTGAATTTATTTGTTATAAGCTGCACATTTCACATTCAGAAAATTAAAATGGTTTCTACTGACTAACTCATTTAATCATTTAGTTGATTTAATGAAAAACACTATGCATTTTTCTCTTCTTGGTTGCTAAGATTAATACTTTCTGTTCATTAGCAATGAAATATTGCAGGAAGGTTTACATCTTATTCTCACTTAACTCATTGCCTTTTATTTTTAAAAAATTCTAATAGAATTGAAATGGTATCTTTTAAATCAGGAATTTTTCTCTTGGTAACTCGTTTTGTCTTGTGGAAGACACATGGCTAGCCTGTGACATTGAGACATTTATGTCTGAATTCTTTTTCTAGTCTTTTTAGGGGATGCATTATAGGGAGGAAAGGGAGCAGAGACTTTAGAAAAATTATGAATCTAGTTTTCAGGGCCCCTAACTCATTAATACATCATTGACGTTATAGCATCCTTTGAAATTCTGTTAACAAGGGCCCTTTGATTTATTAGTGGGATTTTATGAGCTACCTGGGAAAGTGAACCCATTAAAAATGTTAACTATAAGCATCTGGCTTTCATTGAATAAAGAATCGAAGCCGCCACATAAAAGCGACTCTGCACAAACATGGCACTCCTCTCCCATCACTCCCAGAGCTTCCCATTGTAAATGCCACTTCATCACAGCAGTGCCATTTGCAGTTGTAGTCTCATCTCTGTTATCCACTGCTATTTTCAGGAGTGTATAAATGAGCAGGGAAATTCCTCTCCCCTGGAAATGCCTGTAAGAGCAGATTCTAAAATGGGAACGTTTTGTGACAAGATTGGTTACAAAATAGTATAATTAATGTAAACTGTTCAATAATAGGGCCAGTAGTTTAAAAGCAGCATTTCCAGATTTCCTTTGCCTCCATACCAAAAAGCATTTTCTTGAACTCCAATTGCTTCATAGGAGGAAATAATAAAAGGCAGGTGATAGCATTTTGTACTTAGCATAGATACTAATGGTTTAAGGACACAGTGCACTGAGTCAGAAACACTAAGAGGTAGAGGGCAAATTAACCATTTGGGCAGTAGGAAAAGGAGGCATTTTAAGGTGGCATGCAATGAGTCAGCCAGCCAATTATAGTAAGAGCAGCTTCCCTAACTTTTACACTTTTACTTTCTATTTCAAGGTGTTCATTGCTTCTCTCTCTCTCTCTGTGTGTGTGTGTGTGTGTGTGTATGTGTATAAATGAATTCATCTGTCTTCATCATTGCATTATTGTTATTGATTGATTGTAGGAGAAAACAAGAATTTTTCCATTTAGTGGTTAGGAAAACTGAAACACAGGCATCAGTGTGCTGTAACCCTACTATAATTCTCTTCTCTTTTTATGCACTTAGGAAAAGGATAATTTTTTTTAACATGTGTGCAATTATTTAATATGCGTCTCCCCAACACTGTAATATCTATGAGAGCCAAATCAGTACCTGTCTTGTTAGTCATCACAGTCCCAGCACTAACATAGTCCCTGTTATATGGTTGGTAGGTGCTAAGTAAACTTTTTTTTAATGAATGAATGAATGTTATTTTCTGAGGTCATTCCTATTGGAGCATTAGTAAAGCAGGACTAAACTCCAGGTCACATTCCTGTACTATCGTTGAACTTCTATTCACCCTTCAGGACTCTGGTGAAATGTCAGCATCTTTGGGAAGCCTTTCTGATTCTCCCTGACTTTGCCTGGGCTCCATTAATGCTTTGTACTTAGGCCTGTTGTGTGTTGTTTCTTTTGCTTCCTTCTCTTCGCGGAACCACTCTTTCATGTGGGTAATTATCCTGTTCCTCAGGCTTTGGATGAGGTTGACTCCATTTCTAACTGGCCTTGGGGTGGGTTCATAATCCAGATCTGGCCTCTCAGGGAACCCTATCCTTCTGGCCATGGTTATTGGCTCAGCAATGATCCTGTAGCTTAACTTGGGCCAGCGTGTTCTGTGCAAAGTTTTTATAAGCATTACTGAGGCGGCGGGGGTGGGGTGGGGGAACCCACAATCTTTCTACCATAAGCTAGTAGCATGTGAGCCTCAGGCTGCTGGTGTTCACATTACCTTCCCTGAGGAGAGGTTTCCTGAGAGAAGTAGAGAGACATAAAGCCCCTAATGACATTGCTTGTGCCCCTGGATCCAGCCACGCCTGAATCAACAATACTATTAGACTTTTCAGGTACATGAGCTAATAAACTTGTTTTCGTTCTCTTAAGACTCTTAAGGCAGGTTGAGTTGGGTTTCTGTAACTTGCAAAGGGTCTCTAATTTCTCTCTGTTGCAGTCTATTGAGCATGTACTCCATGAAACGTGGGTGATTCATTTCTGTATTCCCAATGCTGAGCATAGGCCTTGTCCTTAGTAAAGGCTTGTTGAATTAAAAAAACAGTGCAATTCTAGGGCAAGGACATTTCCACAAAGCCAGGTATTTTGGGGATAACCCTGTCAATAAGGGCTATGTATCTTTTGGATCAAACTCTCATAGAAGAAGGAAGACCTCATAAAGACACCCAGAAAGTAGGGGCGCCAAGGTCAACCAGAAGAGAGAAAATGGCCTTCAGCCAGTCAAGGAGGAGCTTACAGCAGCTTAGAATAAGACAGTGGGAGCTGTGCAGCCCCAAAATGGATTTCCCATGCCTGGTTTTAATCATTGCTATGGTATTCTGTGTCAAATGGAATGAATAATCCTAGGTGCTTTGGAAATGTTAAATTGTTCATAAGTCCCTTAGAGCTTTGTTTCTCCTTTGAACCCCATGGATGGTTTTGGGCCTCAGAATAGGTATATTAAACCATCTCCATTTCAACTGGTAATTGAGGGCCTCTCAAAGTCTACCTAGAAAAGAATGTCTTCTACTACAGGAAGAAACAGATGAGATGATGCAAAATTTTCATTTTTTAATCTAAAGTTTGGTCCTGTCTGACAAAACATTGAAGGAACATGACTTTCCAATCTATTTGGAAGGTGAGGGTTCCAAGTACACCCTCACTGTGATCTGAAAATTGTGAAAATCTGTACTAATGAGAAGCTTAGGAATCACCTAGACCTGGGTTTAAATCCTAGATTTGCCACATTTCTGGGGTGGTGGGGTGGACTGAGAGACCCTGAACAGATAACGTCTATGAGCCCTAGTGTTCTCATGTATAAAACAGGACTATACCGCCTCACAAAGATTTGATGACAATTAAAGGAAATTACAGATGTTAAATGCTTAACAAGAATCTAGTACATAGTAAGAGCTCAATGTATATTAGCTGTTATTGTGGTGACAACAATCATGATAATTTCAAGCTTTTATATCCAATTTTGTGTTGAATGCTTCATTAGGTAGGAATGAACATCTCAAACATATTTGTCCATCTATCATTATTTCTATATATGTTGTTCACCCAACCATCGTATCAAATTCCTGTTCCTTTAGTTTGGAGGTCCTTATTTTTTGGGGGGGTCATGAACCTCCTTGAAAATCTGATGAAGTATGGGTGATGTGCTCCTCTCTGAAGCTCCAATAGTACCTCACAGGTTCCACCTGACCCCACTGTACCTCCATCCACCTGCACTGTGACTGCTTGTTTATTCCTTTTTCCAGGCTCTGGGAGGTCAGGGACTGTATCTGCCCAGATGACCATTTTCTTTCCCTTGCTTAGCTCTGTGCCTGGCAGAGAATAGGTGTTTGATATTCACTGAATGCACAAATGAAAATTGCAAAACCTTCCCCTGACCCCTTAAAAATTCACCTACACTCAAGCTTTTGCATCTAATTTCAGATCCTGTCTGAGGACTCCAGGTAAGAAGCTACTTTAATGACTACCTATTGTAGGTCATTAAAAATGCAGAAGGGAAATTTTCAGGCCAAATAATGAAGCAGACTGTTTTTCAGGCCAACTAATGAAACAGCCTTACTGCAGGCCAGAAAGAAAGTGTAGATCGTCTTCTCAAGAGAGGAAGGACAAAGTCAGAATTGACACTGTGTTCGTGATGAAGGCAACCTTTTTCCAGGTCCCTTGTTTTACCAAAGATGACAAGAGGAGCCAGCCTTGCCCAAGGTCACATGGCTAGTGGTAAAGAGACTTGAGCCTCCTGGCTTCCAGACCAGTGCTCATCAAACTCAAACCTTCCCCCTCTTCCCCTCTTGCACTGCCTCCCCAGAAGCTCAGTCCTTGCAAGAATTCAATGAAAATTTCCTTCCAAGCATGGTCAGAAGATAATGTAAGGAAATGCAGGATTTACATGACTTTGGTCAAATGAGGGGACAGGACTTTAAACCAAAGAGTTGATTTAAATCTTTTAAAACCTACGGCGTGAAGGGCTTGCCTCATTTGAAAGATGAAATCGGGGGAGGAGCCAAGATGGCCGAATAGGAACAGCTCCGGTCTACAGCTCCCAGCGCGAGCGACGCAGAAGACGGGTGATTTCTGCATTTCCATCTGAGGTACCGTGTTCATCTCACTAGGGAGTGCCAGACAGTGGGCGCAGGTCAGTGGGTGAGCGCACCGTGCGCCAGCCGAAGCAGGGGCGAGGCATTGCCTCACTCGGGAAGCGCAAGGGGTCAGGGAGTTCCCCTTCCAGGGGTGACAGACGGCACCTGGAAAATCGGGCCACTCCCACCCGAATACTGTGCTTTTCCGACGGGCTTAGGAAACGGTGCCCCAGGAGAGTATAGCCCGCACCTGGCTCAGAGGGTCCTACGCCCACGGAGTCTCGCTGATTGCTAGCACAGCAGTCTGAGATCAAGCAGCAAGTCGGCAGCGAGGCTGGGGGAGGGGCGCCCGCCATTGCCCAGGCTCGCTTAGGTAAACAAAGCAGCCTGGAAGCTTGAACTGGGTGGAGCCCACCACAGCTCAAGGAGGCCTGCCTGCCTCTGTAGGCTCCACCTCTGAGGGCAGGGCACAGACAAACAAAAAGACAGCAGTAACCTCTGCAGACTTAAATGTCCCTGTCTGACAGCTGTGAGGAGAGCAGTGGTTCTCCCAGCACGCAGCTGGAGATCTGAGAACCGGCTGACTGCCTCCTCAAGTGGGTTCCTGACCCCTGACCCCCGAGCAGCCTAACTGGGAGGCATCCCCCAGCAGGGGCAGACTGACACCTCACACGGCCGGCCAGGTACTCCAACAGACCTGCAGCTGAGGGTTCTGTCTGTTAGAAGGAAAACTAACAGAAAGGACATCCACACCAAAAACCCATCTGTATATCACCATCATCAAAGACCAAAAATAGATAAAACCACAAAGATGGGGAAAAAACAGAGCAGAAAAACTGGAAACTCTAAAAAGCAGAGTACCTCTCCTCCTCCAAAGGAACGCAGTTCCTCACCAGCAACGGAACAAAGCTGGACGGAGAATGACTTTGACGAGCTGAGAGAAGAAGGCTTCAGACGATCAAATTACTCCGAGCTACGGGAGGATATTCAAACCAAAGGCAAAGAAGTTGAAAACTTTGAAAAAAATTTAGAAGAATGTATAACTAGAATAACCAATACAGAGAAGTGCTTAAAGGAGCTGATGGAGCTGAAAACCAAGGCTCGAGAACTACGTGAAGAATGCAGAAGCCTCAGGAGCCGATGCGATCAAATGGAAGAAAGGGTATCAGCCCTGGAAGATGAAATGAATGAAATGAAGCGAGAAGGGAAGTTTAGAGAAAAAAGAATAAAAAGAAACGAGCAAAGCCTCCAAGAAATGTGGGACTATGTGAAGAGACCAAATCTACGTCTGATTGGTGTACCTGAAAGAGACGGGGAGAATGGAAACAAGTTGGAAAACACTCTGCAGGATATTATCCAGGAGAACTTCCCCAATCTAGCAAGGCAGGCCAACATTCAGATTCAGGAAATACAGAGAACGCCACAAAGATACTCCTCGAGAAGAGCAACTCCAAGACACATAATTGTCAGATTCACCAAAGTTGAAATGAAGGAAAAAATGTTAAGGGCAGCCAGAGAGAAAGGTCAGGTTACCATCAAAGGGAAGCCCATCAGACTAACAGCGGATCTCTCGGCAGAAACCCTACAAGCCAGAAGAGAGTGGGGGCCAATATTCAACATTCTTAAAGAAAAGAATTTTCAACCCAGAATTTCATATCCTGCCAAACTAAGCTTCATAAGTGAAGGAGAAATAAAATACTTTACAGACAAGCAAATGCTGAGAGATTTTGTCACCACCAGGCCTGCCCTAAAAGAGCTCCTGAAGGAAGCGCTAAACATGGAAAGGCACAACCGGTACCAGCCACTGCAAAATCACACCGAAATGTAAAGACCATCGAGACTAGGAAGAGACTGCATCAACTAACGAGAAAAATATCCAGCTAACATCATAATGACAGGATCAGATTCACACATAACAATATTAACTTTAAATGTAAATGGACTAAATGCTCCAATTAAAAGACACAGACTGGCAAATTGGATAAAGACTCAAGACCCATCAGTGTGCTGTATTCAGGAAACCCATCTCACGTGCAGAGACACACATAGGCTCAAAATAAAAGGATGGAGGAAGATCTACCAAGCAAATGGAAAACAAAAAAAGGCAGGGGTTGCAATCCTAGTCTCTGATAAAACAGACTTTAAACCAACAAAGATCAAAAGAGACAAAGAAGGCCATTACATAATGGTAAAGGGATTAATTCAACAAGAAGAGCTAACTATCCTAAATATATATGCACCCAATACAGGAGCACCCAGATTCATAAAGCAAGTCCTGAGTGACCTACAAAGAGACTTAGACTCCCACACATTAATAATGGGAGACTTTAACACCCCACTGTCAACATTAGACAGATCAACGAGACAGAAAGTCAACAAGGATACCCAGGAATTGAACTCAGCTCTGCACCAAGCAGACCTAATAGACATCTACAGAACTCTCCACCCCAAATCAACAGAATATACATTTTTTTCAGCACCACACCACACCTATTCCAAAATTGACCATATACTTGGAAGTAAAGATCTCCTCAATAAATGTAAAAGAACAGAAATTGTAACAAACTGTCTCTCAGATCACAGTGCAATCAAGCTAGAACTCAGGATTAAGAATCTCACTCAAAACCGCTCAACTACGTGGAAACTGAACAACCTGCTCCTGAATGACTACTGGGTACATAACGAAATGAAGGCAGAAATAAAGATGTTCTTTGAAACCAACGAGAACAAAGACACAACATACCAGAATCTCTGGGATGCATTCAAAGCAGTGTGTAGAGGGAAATTTATAGCACTAAATGCCCACAAGAGAAAGCAGGAAAGATCCAAAATTGACACCCTAACATCACAATTAAAAGAACTAGAAAAGCAAGAGCAAACACATTCAAAAGCTAGCAGAAGGCAAGAAATAACTAAAATCAGAGCAGAACTGAAGGAAATAGAGACACAAAAAACCCTTCAAAAAATAAATGAATCCAGGAGCTGGTTTTTTGAAAGGATCAACAAAATTGATAGACCGCTAGCAAGATTAATACAGAAAAAAAGAGAGAAGAATGAAATAGATGCAATAAAAAATGATAAAGGGGATATCACCACCGATCCCACAGAAATACAAACTACCATCAGAGAATATTACAAACACCTCTATGCAAATAAACTAGAAAATCTAGAAGAAATGGATAAATTCCTCAACACATACACCCTCCCAAGACTAAACCAGGAAGAAGTTGAATCTCTGAATAGACCAATAACAGGAGCTGAAATTGTGGCAATAATCAATAGCTTACCAACCAAAAAAAGTCCAGGACCAGATGGGTTCACAGCCGAATTCTACCAGAGGTACAAGGAGGAGCTGGTACCATTCCTTCTGAAACTATTCCAATCAATAGAAAAAGAGGGAATCCTCCCTAACTCATTTTATGAGGCCAGCATCATCCTGATACCAAAGCCTGGCAGAGACACAACAAAAAAAGAGAATTTTAGACCAATATCCTTGATGAACATTGATGCAAAAATCCTCAATAAGATACTGGCAAACAGAATCCAGCAGCACATCAAAAAGCTTATCCACCATGATCAAGTGGGCTTCATCCCTGGGATGCAAGGCTGGTTCAATATACGCAAATCAATAAATGTAATCCAGCATATAAACAGAACCAAAGACAAAAACCACATGATTATCTCAATAGATGCAGAAAAGGCCTTTGACAAAATTCAACAACCCTTCATGCTAAAAACTCTCAATAAATTAGGAATTGATGGGACGTATCTCAAAATAATAAGAGCTATTTATGACAAACCCACAGCCAATATCATACTGAATGGGCAAAAACTGGAAGCATTCCCTTTGAAAACTGGCACAAGACAGGGATGCCCTCTCTCGCCACTTCTATTCAACATAGTGTTGGAAGTTCTGGCCAGGGCAATTAGGCAGGAGAAGGAAATCAAGGGTATTCAATTAGGAAAAGAGGAAGTCAAATTGTCCTTGTTTGCAGATGACATGATAGTATATCTAGACAACCCCATTGTCTCAGCCCAAAATCTCCTTAAGCTGATAAGCAACTTCGGCAAAGTCTCAGGATACAAAATCAATGTGCAAAAATCACAAGCATTCTTATACATCAATAACAGACAAACAGAGAGCCAAATCATGAGTGAACTCCCATTCACAATTGCTTCAAAGAGAATAAAATACCTAGGAATCCAACTTACAAGGGATGTGAAAGACCTCTTCAAGGAGAACTACAAACCACTGCTCAAGGAAATAAAAGAGGACACAAACAAATGGAAGAGCATTCCATGCTCATGGGTAGGAAGAATCAATATCATGAAAATGGCCATCCTTCCCAAGGTAATTTACAGATTCAATGCCATCCCCATCAAGCTACCAATGACTTTCTTCACAGAATTGGAAAAAACTACTTTAAAGTTCATATGGAACCAAAAAAGAGCCCGCATCGCCAAGTCAATCCTAAGCCAAAAGAACAAAGCTGGAGGCATCACACTACCTGACTTCAAACTATACTACAAGGCTACAGTAACCAAAACAGCATGGTACTGGTACCAAAACAGAGATATAGATCAATGGTACAGAACAGAGCCGTCAGAAATAATGCCACATATCTACAAGTATCTGATCTTTGACAAACCTGACAAAAACAAGAAATGGGGAAAGGATTCCCTATTTAATAAATGGTGCTGGGAAAACTGGCTAGCCATATGTAGAAAGCTGAAACTGGATCCCTTCCTTACACCTTATACAAAAATCAATTCAAGATGGATTAAAGACTTAAATGTTAGACCTAAAACCATAAAAACCCTAGAAGAAAACCTAGGCATTACCATTCAGGACATAGGCACGGGCAAGGACTTCATGTCTAAAACACCAAAAGCAATGGCAACAAAAGCCAAAATTGACAAATGGGATCTAATTAAACTAAAGAGCTTCTGCACAGCAAAGGAAACTACCATCAGAGTGAACAGGCAACCTACAAAATGGGAGAAAATTTTCGCAACCTACTCATCTGACAAAGGGCTAATATCCAGAATCTACAATGAACTCCAACAAATTTACAAGAAAAAAACAAACAACCCCATCAAAAAGTGGGCGAAGGACATGAACAGACACTTCTCAAAAGAAGACATTTATGCAGCCAAAAAACACATGAAAAAATGCTCACCATCACTGGCCATCAGAGAAATGCAAATCAAAACCACAATGAGATACCATCTCACACCAGTTAGAATGGCAATCATTAAAAAGTCAGGAAACAACAGGTGCTGGAGAGGATGTGGAGAAATAGGAACACTTTTACACTGTTGGTGGGACTGTAAACTAGTTCAACCCTTGTGGAAGTCAGTGTGGCGATTCCTCAGGGATCTAGAACTAGAAATTCCATTCGACCCAGCCATCCCATTACTGGGTATATACCCAAAGGACTATAAATCATGCTGCTATAAAGACACATGCACACGTATGTTTATTGCCGCATTATTCACAATAGCAAAGACTTGGAACCAACCTAAATGTCCAGCAATGATAGACTGGATTAAGAAAATGTGGCACATATACACCATGGAATACTATGCAGCCATAAAAAATGATGAGTTCACGTCCTTTGTAGGGACATGGATGAAACTGGAAATCATCATTCTCAGTAAACTATCGCAAGAACAAAAAACCAAACACCGCATATTCTCACTCATAGGTGGGAATTGAACAATGAGAACACATGGACACAGGAAGGGGAACATCACACTTTGGGGACTGTTGTGGAGTGGGGGGAGGGGGGAGGGATAGCATTGGGAGATATACCTAATGCTAGATGACAAGTTGGTGGGTGCAGCGCGCCAGCATGGCACATGTATACATATGTAACTTACCTGCACATTGCGCACATGTACCATAAAACCTAAAGTATAATAATGATAATAATAATAATAATAATAAAAGAAAAAAAAAAAAAAAGAAAGATGAAATCGTTCTGTCTTTATTTTTCATTGATGGGAGTTTGGCTTTGGAGGGAAAAAGATCTGGCACTTGAGAGCTGGCCCAGTGAGGATACGGGTTGTCATTTTCTCCTCACTGAGGCTTAGCAATGCCTTTAGCTAACGCCCGGCCCATGTATCCCCAAAAGTGACAAAGGTACAGCATTTCACACAGGAACACTTGGGGAGCTTTTTTCCGTGGGACACGGCGTGAGAATCCATTAATCTCACTGCCACATACTCAGGCTATCTCTCACGAGCTTAGCCAGACATTCGGGTTTTTATAAACCATGAAAAAAAGAGCCTTATCCTCCTCATCATACCAGATTGCTCCATCGGATTAACGTCAGACATGGTTTTTAGAGAAATATGACACGATCTGAGAACATCTGCAATTCTCTAGAACATACTGCTGTCAGAACTTGACTTGAACGAAACAATAGACATCAGACTTTCCTTCAGATGTTTTGCACTGAATCTTTCCATTATAGCACAAATGGCTCCTTCTGAAATGGCACCAATTGAAAGTGCACCAGGACATAAACATTACCACAACTCAAATTCAGATACTCGCATGTTATTAACAATGGTGCTCATTCCTGTTTCAGAGATGAAAATTACAGAGGAGATACCGGTGGGTTTTCCTCCATTGCTATTTTTCATTTGCTATGGAGGCCACAAATTCAAGAGATCACTCATTCTTAGATTAACAAAAGTAGCCACCTCCTAGCAAAACATCAGGCCCTGTGTAGGCGCTTTATATGCAACGCCTCTTTTAAGCCCCTCAGTGGTCCTTGGAGACAGCTGCTATTATCTTCCATGTCATACATCAGGACACTGAGGCCCAGAGCCCAAGTGATATTGGAAGAGCACTTGCTGTGTGCTAAGCACTCTCCATGCATTTTATTCATAGTATCTCATTAAATCTCACCAAACCCTCTGAGGTCAGAGCCATCATAAGCTCCAATTTACAGTTGAAGAAACTGAGACAGCTCTCAAAGCTAGGCCTAGTTTCCTCCAAAGTTCAGTCACATTTCTTCCATTTAACAGTATGAGGGAAGGCCTTTTTTTGGTTAAGAGTATAGACTCTGTAGTTAAACCTCCTGGACCCTACCCTTGTTAGCAGTATGATCTTAGATAAGCACGAGTTAACTTTTCCATGGCTCAGTTTCCTCACCTGTAAAGTGGCATAATAATGGAACTTACCTCAAAGGATGGAGAGAATGCAATGCAAAGCATGTAGCATACAGTAAGTTCTCAGCCAGTAATTAGCAGTATTAAAAATAATACTGGCCAGTGGCTCATGCCTGTAATCCCAGCACTTTGGGAGGCCGAGGCAGGCGGATTACTTGAGGTCAGGGGTTCGAGACCAGCCTGGCCAACATGGTGAAACCCCATCTCTACTAAAAATATAAAAATTAGCTGGGCGTTGGTGGTTGCCTGTAGTCCCAGCTACTCTGGAGGCTGAGGCAGGAGAACTGCTTGAACCCTGGAGGCGGAGGCTGCAGTGAGCCAAGATTGTGCCATTGCACTCCAGCCTGGGCGACAGAGGAAGACTCTGTCTCGAAAAAAAAAAAAAAAAACATAACATTTATTCTTCTTATTTTTATATAAAATAAGGCTATATTCATAAAAGATACAGGGATTAAAGCAAACCAAAACAGAAGAGTGAGGATAAGTTTAATTGTGTGATAAGGATTTAGGTAAGACAGCCTAGGCAGCATGGCAGAACCTCATCTCTACCAAAAAATACAAAAATGAGCTGGGCACGGTGGTGGGTGCCTATAGTCCCAGCTACTCAGGAAACTGAGGTAAGAGGATCATCACTTGAGCCCAGGAGTTTGAGGCTGCAGTGAGCTATGATTGCACCACTGTACTCCAGCCTGGGCAACAGAGCAAAACCCGGTCTCAAGAAACAAACAAAAATTAATAAATAAAAAGTAAAAAATTCAGGATTAAGGTAAGAGATGCCCCACTGTGCAGCACAGAGCTCCATCGGATTGGAAAAAGTGGCTGCCAGGGTATGCCTCTCCTTATTAGTTCAGACAGGCTTGTGTACTGGTCTCCTTGTGGGAAGTCCTGTGCTGCTCAGTGTTGACAGAACACACAGTGAACTTTTCCTTGCTTTTGTCTCTACCAGAATTTGAGTGCGCCCTGCTGTGTGGTTTTAACCCTGGTCTTGGGATAGGTTTCCATGGCTATAGGAAAGAGGTAGAGACAGGGAATGCCACCTTCTGAGTTCATCAGAGTAGAAGTGTGCACCTGCAGCAAGACATGATTCACCCTAATTTGCTTTCAAGACAAAACTGTGTCTACTGATTGGGTAGATATCCTTGAGGCAAGATGCGGTATGTCTAGCCTGTGTCCAACATATATTGGGTTAGGTCATTCCTTTCATCTTCTCTAATGGTGCCCAGTAAAATGAGAATGAAATGCAAATCCCTTACCCTGGCTCTGGGCCACCCAGACCCATTTGCGGGTCTCTAGCCACACCCCCAGACCCTCTATCTGTCCCTTGATCACAAGGGCTTCCTTTCCTCTTTAAGCTCCTTACACCAGCTCCTCCTTTGCCTGTGACACTCTGTTTCCAGGTTTTTCATGTACCTCCTTCTTCTGTTGGGTCTCTCCTCAAATGTCAGTCTTCAAAGAGGCCTTCCTTGTGGCTCCATAAACCACTGCAGCTCTCTGATTCACTTCCTTACTCTGTCTTGTTTTTCTGTCTGCTAAAATAGAACTGATAATCCTCGTCCTCCTTCTCTCACAGCATTTCTTTGATGAGCAAATGAGATTCATGTGTATGTGTCTATGAAGATGCTTTTATAATTGTGAGTAATCACCAGGGATGCAAAGGAGGGTTCAATTCCTATGTCACTTCACACTGGGTGGGTTTTTCTGAAGCACAGCCCTGAGATGAATCCCAAGACTGCAGTATTCTCAGTGACAAAGGGTGTAGCAATCCCTTAATGATGTCTGACTTGGGAGAGGGAATTAGAGGCATGGGTGTCACATATTTGCTATCTGTGCCAAAAATAAAGTCATATATTAATAGAAGCCAAAAATCAATAATTTACAAATAGCTTCCTCAAACTTTCAATGGTACTTCTGGAAAAGTGAGATTTGAAATTTTACTCTCCTTCCTTTGTACTGTAAAAATTTATTCCCCTGACATTACTTTTATATTAAAAACTAATTAGAAAACTTCATAGGTTTCATCATATATTTAATATCATTGCTAAAGTTCTAACACTATTTTTGGAAATCATCAAAAGAGAAAAGTGTAAGAGAGACAAGGAAAACAGAGAAGTTTTCCATGTTTAATATTATAAGTCACCACAAAGTATTATTTTGATATTACAATTTTTTTTTTTTTTTTTTTTGAGACAGAGTCTCGCTCTGTAGCCTAAGCTGGAGTGCAGTGGCACAATCTCTACTCACTGCAACCTCCGCCTCCTGGGTTCAAGCAATTCTCATGCCTCAGCTTCCCAAATAGCTCAGATTACGAGTGCCCACCACCATGCCTGGCTAATTTTTGTATTTTTAGTAGAGATGGGGTTTTGCTATGTTGGCCAGGCTGGTCTCAAACTCCTGACTTCATGTGATCCGACCACCTTGGCCTCCCAAAATGTTGGGATTACAGGTTTGAGCCACTGTGCCTGGTCTTACAAATTGTATAAATAGTGATAGGCAAATACATCTAATGAAACTAGAGTATTATTTGTCATTTCTTTGGATGAACCAATCTATGTAAGGAGGATGTAGTTCCGGGTTTCTCCTGTTTCACCACACAGTAACCCACCATGGCTCTCTCTCTGATGCCGATATTCTATAATTGTCAAAGCATTGAGACAGATTTTAATTCATTTAATAATTAGGTCAATAAAAACCATTACTGCTGAGAGTGCCATTAAAAGTCCATAATGTTACCTTAATGGGAGAAAAACTAATATAGTTCCGTTGGATTTTTTCCATGAAATTAATATTATAGCATTTTAGTGGGTGTCTTAAACAGCTTAAATAGACATTTTTATTAACAGAACTAATCATAGAATTAAAACAAATGAAAATCGTTACATTTGCTGTGATGAAGTATCCATGTTCACAAGATTTTATCAGTCTCATTCCTGTGAAGAACCTGAACATTTACTACAACAAGAACAGTATATTCAGCTTGCCTGGAGCCCTGCTTAGGGTCCCAAAGAGGCTGCCAATTTGTGTTTTGGTGATTTCTTCTTGAACACCATGGCTCCATTTCTCAGAGCCAAAACCAAACCTCCCAAACCAAAAACCTTCTTCAAGTCCCCTTTTTGGTTGGTAGTATTTCATCTAGAACATCTAAGTCAGTATTTCAGCTCAGAAAAATACTAAAGCAGAAGGGGTTGCACCTACGCCGCCCAGAAACGTTTTATCACTTCTCCTTCCTCAGCTTAATCTCTAATGGTAGATAGGTCTTAAGATGAACTAAGGTAAACTCTAGTATAGTGCTATATGATTTAGGTAAATTCTCACTAGAAAAGCAAGATAGCAGGAGGAAAGAAGATTATACCAAGAGCTTCCTCTCAGACCACATGAATGCTATGATTCTGTGAGTTATTCAAATGCGCAAGTCACTGTGTATGGCTGCGTCATTGCTGCTTGGGTACCTACAACTCTTTTCATAATCAGATGTACCAGGATTCACAAGAATTCAGGGGTGATCAATATTGATCAAAAGCCAAGGCCACAGATGTAGCTAGCACATTCTACACTGATAGAACGCTTGCTAATGTACACAAAGAAGTAGCAGCTGGAGCCTGTGAGGCTGTGCAAACAGTATAGGCTTTGGGTTTGGGAAGACCTGCATTAGATTTTAGTACCTTGGTTCCCAACAGGATGACCATGGGCAGGTTAGCTCACTTCAGTTTTCAGTTTCAGCATCTGGAAAATGGATTGATGAAGTCCACGGTTGTTTGACTCCGTGGTTTTTAGGACGGTTTGAAAGAGATTCCAGATGAAAAATATCTAACAAACACTGTGGCTGGCAGAGAGTAAAGGCTATTCTTCAGAGGAAAGAGAGTCATCTCAGTTGGCATCGGCACTCCGGCCTTATTTCCCAGGACGTATTTAAAATATGATTGGGAGGGTAGCCTCTGCTAACCTCTAGCCACATTGGTGAACTCTCAGAAAGGCTTGTGCATGCCCAGACATGCTGAATCTAAACAAACCAAAGGGAAGCTGCACTTCTCCACCGATTACTCCCTTTCCCTCCATTTGGAAGATTCTAGAAACACTAGGAAATCTATTTTTTTTAACTTAGTTTTAAACAACATCTGTCAGAAAATACCATTCTTAGTAGAATAAACCTTCTTTGAAGGCATACATAGACTTAAATATGTGATATTTGCAACCAATCAGCATTTTGGGTGACTGGGCAGGTCTTGGGAACTGGGAGGCACAGTAAGAATGAAAGACTTTGACCTCCCTGAGTTCTAAGCAAGATGTGGTGCCTGAGATAGCTTATGCAGGTCCTATTGGGCAAGACTATAAAGCCATGCACAACGGAGAAAAAAATACCTAAGGGCACGGACATTTGGTTTCTCAAGGCCTGTGATGGGAAGGCCCTGAAACTCCCCTAACAGGGATGGAAGTAATCTGTGGACATTTTGTTCATGAGAAGTAGAGGAAAAGGGGAGGGGAGAAAGTGGAAACAGCAACATGTCTGGAAACCAGCTGGCACCCTGTGCCTTGAAGTAAATAAATTGGGTAAAGAAATATGATAGCTAAACAGTCCTAGAAATGAACATCCTGAAATCATCCTATAAACTTCATTTTGGAGGGGGATAGGGAAGAGAAGAGACTCTTTCTTCAATTTATTTCATTTAGTTGGTGATATTATTGGGCATTAACTTGGGATTCACTATTCCTGTGGCAAGTACTTACTTTTGCTGAAATTACCAAATATTCTCTGAAACAGACTCTTATCAGAAAATTGATCTATAATACATAAAGGTGTCTCGCAAGAAAAAAGTATCTTGTGGGGGCGATTTTTTAAAATGGTTCACTGCAGGCCTTTCACAATCACATGGAAATTTGGAGATTGCTCAGATATTGTTTCTGTGGGAAGAGGAGAAAGGGAACAAAGAGAGACATAATACTTGTGATTTTACAGGCTCCTACCATTTTCTAGTCTATTCGACAAGAGCAGCAGAGGTTCAAACCAAGGAAGTGAAAACCATTCAGGCATACAAAAATTATTTACAAAAAAACAGCCTGTGCTTTGCATTCTTTTCTATTACTTCGACAATTGCCAAGAAGTGTGACTGTGCTCGCTCAGTATTATTTAAATTAAATTATCAAATGCAAATGCTAAATATGAACCTCTCAGCAAAGCACTGGATTATAATGCCATGTCCTCTATTCAGACTAAAAGCTGATGACTGGTTCTGGAGTTATAAACATGTCAGACAATAATTTAATTGCTTTGCAGGTAGAGTAATATGCAGCATTCTTGCTCTCATTCTGGAACTCAACACGACTCTTTAATACAACATAATGATCATAAACACACACAAAGTCTTCGCCTGACAGCTGCTTTGTGGTAAAAAGAAGCTATTGCAAATTTCTGCAAAGCTCAAAGAATGAAGCAGTGCCAGATTTTTTAATCACTAAGCAAAACAGGTTTCTCACCAAGTGGCCCGGGCTTTTACTCCTGGTTCAGAGAGTTAAAAAGACACATTTTCAAAATGAGTTTAAAGCTATAATGAATTTCAGGTGCAAAGAACCACCTTCTAACAGCTAATTTGCTTCCTGTCTTCAACTGAGCTGCTAACCATAGGCAGCCAACATGTGCACCCCTTTCTTGGGCCACTGGTGAAGACAGATGTCACAATCAATACTCATTAACTCTGGGATCAGTGTGTATATTCCTTAGGAAGAGAAAGGGGGTCTTAAATGTAACTAGGAGGACTTTGTAAACATTTTCTGAGCATTGCAGTGGCTGAGTGTTAAACCACAACAGGACAGGAGTGCAGGAGGGGGACAGAAGGGGGAGGGTGGGAGAGGGAAGGGAAGAAGAAAAGAGGTCACATTTTGTGACCTCCTCTATCTCTGGAGCTCTTTTTTATCAGCTCGTGAAATTCCCAAGGATCCTGATCATCTCCCCCTTCCCAGCTCATTGCAAAAAATTGTTGAACCATTTCTTTGCAATTGGGTAGGGAAAGATCTTGAAAGGTGGATCCAACTTGAACGTTAGACTTTTTTGTGAAACATGATACAGAAATTGTAGTGTTGCAGAACTGTAACTGCTCATTTGCTGACTGTGATGACCCAACATTTATTGAGCACTGTATGCCAGGCCTGTGCTACCTCAATGCTTCACCTGGAGTACCTTATTTAATCCTTATGGCAATCCCATAACCCTATAGGAAGCAGTCATCCCTTTATACATGATGCACTTAAAACTGTCTGAAATGATTTGCACCTAATATAATGATGGTAGGCTTAAATGCTTTCATTTTTGTACTTTGCTGTGTTTTAACAAGTTTTTGTGATGGATTTGTTCTCGTTTATGCAAAATCAAGAATAACTTAAAAATAAAAGACTGGATGCCAATACAAATCTCCCAAGGTGTTAACCTTGGTTAATTCTGGGTGATGAGAACATAGATGATTGTTATTTCCTTCTTTGTACATTTCTGAATGTTTAGTTTCCCCATATAAGTGAAAATATAGACTTTAAAAAAGAAAAACAAAGGAAGAAGCCCTTCACTAGTGCCACAGTGTGAGGAGATTGAAGCCTAAGCCTAAATTTTATTAAACAGCAGGGAGACCCAATGCTCTGTATCAATGCTAGATACACCACCAAGCATTTGCTATGCATAATCCCACCAGCTCCTTCCAACAAGTCTGGGAGGTAGATGTCACCACCCTCACTGTACAGACAAGCAGAGTGAGGTCTCGAGTGGGTAAAGGACCAACACTTGAGGTCACTCGGGTATCTGGCCTCCACTTACCCCTCCGGCCTGAGGCTCCATGGCGTGCCCTCTGATCTTTGCTCATACCCTGGTCTCCGGCCACCAGAGTCCTTGTCTTTTTCTGACCACAACTTTAAAGTCCCTAGGTCCATACCTAATGTTCACACTCTCTCATTTACTTGGAAAGCCATTTTCCAGACTACACCCATTCTTCCAAACGTGTATCAAATACTCCCCCTTCCACAAAGATTCTCTGAGTCACCTCAGTCACCTCACATATTCACCTCGGTGTAGTATACGCCACAGGCTGCCACATGGCAGGTGCCAGGCCAGCTCAGGCACACTGAATGCTCTGTATGGCTTATGCAGTGTTTAAAAGATTAAAAAAATAATTAGACTTGTATTCAAAATGAATGTATACCTAGTGGCTCAGGTTCCCCTACCCTGCTTGGCAATAATTAACTAACTGTAGCCAAAGCCTCTGCCCTATTCAGACAGAAGCCTGTGTGTGCTCTAGTTCCCAACAGTCTCCTTTTAACACTCCTTCTTATCCTTGGCCCATTTCTCTTAATTCATTGTCGTCAGGCCTCTGAGCCCAAGCTAAGCCATCATATCCCCTCTGACCTGCACGCACACATCCAGATGGGCTGAAGTAACTGAAGAATCACAAAAGGAGTGCAAATGGCCTGTTCCTGCCTTAACTGATGACATTATCTTTTGAAATTCCTTCTCCTGGCTCAGAAGCTCCCAGACTGAGCACCTTGTGAATCCCGGCCCTGCCCGTCAGAGAACAACCCCCTTTGACTGTGATTTTCCATTACCCACCCAAATCCTGAAAAACTGCCCCACCCCATCTCCTTTCCTTGACTCTCTTTTCGGACTCAGCCCGCCCGCACCCAGGTGATTAAAAAGCTTTATTGCTCACATAAAGCCTGTTTGGTGGTCTCTTCACATGGACACGTGTGACAATTGTTTTATGTGCCCAGCACATCACAGGTGTTCATTGAGGGCCAGAAACTAGTCACGTCATTACTGCTATAATCCTAGGGAGAGAGAATGGTGGGCTGAATTAGAAGCAGTGAGAATAGAGAAAAGACATTCCAAAGAATCTGTCCTCTGAAATTAGGGGCTTTATTTCTTTATTGGAACACTTTCTATCTTGAACTGTAGTGATACGGGTGTACATCTTACCTATTCTACTTGACTGACTGCATCCCCCGAAGACACGTGTCAGGTGCCACGCCTGCCCTGTGATATCCCCAGCCCTGCCTAGCTGAATGGTGCATACATACCAGGCACGGGATGAATGTTGGTTGACTGATCATTCATTTTAATCCTGAAACCCAGCGTTTATGTTTCCGCTACATTTAAAAGCTGGCAAAACATACGTCCTTCCCTCCCACTCACTCAATTAAAAGCTCAGTACATTAATTATCTGAATTAAAGTCAAAAGTCTGAGATATCCTCCCAAATTTATAAAGACAGGGATGAGGTAAATTTTTTTTCCCAAGTTGTAGGGACAGAAAGAAGACTATAGAACGAGGACTTTACAGGCGAGCACAGGGCCAGCGAAGGATTCTGTTTTAAGATCATCTCCTGGCGCTCATTAGTGCTGTTGCTCTTCACCTGGGTGAGCGGGAGCGCTTCCATGGAGAAGAGACCTCCGCCGGCTCCTGCTGCATTAACGGTCTCCAAATGTGATTTGGTGGCAGCACGGGTCTCATTAGAGTGTGGGGATGTGCAAATGCAGAAGGCCTCACTTTGAGAAAACACTTTGCATATGAACAAAGGTGGAAAGATGTCAGGCTTTTAAAGGGAACCTGCATCTGGCTCCTCACTTAGCAAAGTCATCAGGAGATTCTGCTAAGTAAAGAAGTTCCTGGACCTTTTCAAGCTATTAAAGGTGACCCAACAAAGCAAAGTGGCTTTGTTCCCCAAATTTCTTTTTGTCAGTTCCCTTGCACAACCAAGCCTGAACAAAACAGCCTAAGGGAGATTGCCAGGTAATAATAAATCCCGATTTGCTTCAGTAAAGGACATCTCAAAGAAGGGATAAAATAAAAATGATATCAGAATTAAAGAGGCACATAAAAACCTGAACATCCGGGGCATGTAGATTCTCGGTAGCAATAAATGTATTAGGTTGGTGCAGAAGTAATTGCGATTTTTGCCATTACTTTCAATGGCAAAAACTGCAATTACTTCTGCGCCAACATAATACTTGGGGCCTGGTTCTCAGGGGTAGGGCTTCCAGCATTTTAAGTAGCAGTCTGCTATCAAGCAAGATGTGCATATTCATCATTGATGTGGCTTGATCATGACATATTCTGTTTCCTTGAGCAAGGAAAGGCCTCAGCAACATCTCGCAGAGTGACCATCAGGTTATGTCCTTGTCTCTGGTTCATTTGAGGAGAGTAGGAAATTGTGAAACCCATAAGAAGAGCTTATGGCTCCTCCTCACACTCCTACACTTAAATCCAGGAAGAGACTGCCAGGCATTGGTCAAGTTTGAAGATATTTAATGGACTATGCATTATCTACACTGCCCCATTTCAAGGTCAATAGCTGTCTGTCTCTTTATCCCACAAGGCTAGGTTTTCCCTTGAAGAAGAAGGTACTGCTGTTACTGGTAGAGGGTGTCCAGGTTCTTGGCATCTTGAACAAAGAACTGGACAAAATGCACAAACAAAGCAAGGAAAGAATGAAGCAACAAAAGCAGAGATTTATTGAAAATCAAAGTACACTCCACAGGATGGGAGTGGGCCTGAGCATAGGGGCTCAAGGGCCCTGTTACAGAATTTTTGGGGGTTTAAATACTCTCTAGAGGTTTCCATTGGTTACTGGGTGTATGCCCTGTGTAAATGAAGAGGATGAAGTAAAGTTATGAAGTCATTTACTTGGCGTCTGCCCTATGGAGAGGATAGCCCCTGTCATAGCTCAAGTGTGAATCAGCCTTATGTTCCCTACCCGCAGACCCTATTTTCCTGTCTCACTGCCACTTGGGTCTCCTTAGAAGGCCCTTTGCTGACTCTGCCTTCTGGGAACTGGCAAGTCAGGTGATCTCTGGAGCTGCCCCACCGTAGAAAGTGCAGAGCGAACAGCCGAGGACTGTCATGCACTAAGTATTTGGGGAAACCACCCTTTCTCCCAGGTTGGTGGGCTCTCTCGAGACAGGTACCTGTACCTACTTGGTATTGGAGTGCTCTAATCTTAGAGTCTAGTGTAGGCTTCAGGGGAGAGGGAGCTAAGGCGGCCATTCTGTTTGCTTTGTTTCCAGGCCTTGGGTATGTCTCGAGAGGGAGAAACAGTCCTCCTCTGTCTAGCTTGAAGCAGTGGGAGGCTGTATGGGGCACGGAATAAGAAACTCAAAGTGCCCCTTTGCAGCGTGTGGGCACTTACTCTTTCAGAGCTTGTGAAGACAGAGATACATGTCAGTCAAGCCCAGGACCAGGTGTTGGGATTGTTCTTATCCCCAAGTTTTCTAATTTCACTAGGAATATTAAAGGCAATTTAATGCAATCTGCATTTTAAAGATAAAAGTGATGGAGTTCAGGACATGCTTCCCCAAAATATAGCACCTTGGCATAGTGAATATTTTAAGCTAAAGGAATGTGAGAAAGTAACAGAAGCAGGAAGGTCTTTCTGACTGTTCACTCCGTGTTTGTGCTTGTGGCAGGTTAGAAGATCCTCAGTGGAGAGGTGCCCTGAAGAAAGGAATGTTCTTATCTCTGAAGACAAATGGTCACAGAGAAGAATCTGAACAAAACTCTGTGCTAAGTGTCCCCAGTTTATTGCCATTAGACTACATCCTTTTTGACCTAGAAGCTCCACTTTCAAGGTTTTGAGGTAGCCATGACCAGTCTAACTGTAGAAATGGAATGGAGCATTGGAAAGACCGTAAACTTAGAGCTCTAAGAACTAGGTTCAGTTTCCTCCACTTATCAGCTTTGTGACCAGAGTCAAATTTTGCCTCTCTGTGCCTCAGTTACCTTATTACAAAATTAGGACTATTCTGAGGCTTAAATGAGGGTTAACCATGTACTGAGCATGATGCTGGGTATGGTACTCTGTAGACACTACTTCTCTCCCCTCTCCTCTTTGGTGACTTTTAAAGATCATGGGGAGGCTGGGCGCAGTGGCTCATGCCTGTAATCCCAGCACTTTGAGAGGCCGAGGCGGGCAGATCACGAGGTCAGGAGATCGAGACCGTCCTGGCTAACACGGTGAAACCCCGTCTCTGCTAAAAATACAAAAATTTAGCTGGGCGTGGTGGCGGGCACCTGTAGTCCCAGCTACTTGGGAGGCTGAGGCAGGAGAATGGTGTGAACCCGGGAGGCGGAGCTTGCAGTAAGCCGAGATCACGCGGCTGCACTCCAGCCTGGGAGACAGCAAGACTCTGTCTCAAAAAAAAAAAAAAAAAAAAAAAAAGATCATGGGGAATAATCTACATGAAAATGGATGTGATAAAGCCTAGGACATTACATGTGTTATGCGGCAAGAGGGGTAAATGGTAGAGTTAATTTTTAGGCCTCTCTTAAGCCTCACAAAGGTCCTAATTTTGTAATAAGGTAACTGAGGCACAGGGAGACAAACACTTGACTATGGCCACAAAGCTGATAAATGGAAAAAACTGAACCTACTTCTTAGACCTCTAAATTTATACTCTTTCCAATGCTTCGTTCCACTTCTACAGTTAGAATGGTCATGGCTACCTCAAAACCTTGAATGTGGAGCTTCTAGATCCCCAGTGGCAATTCCCATCAAGGAGAATTTTGCCTGCTTGACTCTCTCCTACCACCCACAGTCGTTGTTACTGCAAGTGAGTTAAAGCAGTTGAGCAAATAAAATATATATATATATATATATATATATATATATATATATATATATATATATATGTATCTTCCCAGAGTATGGGGTTAGAATGCAGCTGTGGAACATGGGGGTGTCCTCTTAGTGACTCAAACCAAATTATCACTGGAGAAACAATGAGAACAACAAAATCAAATGCAAACCACAAAAATACAAGTGTAGCCCTCATATCAAGAAAAAGATAAGGGAAAGATCTTCAGAAAGCCCCTCTATTAATTATTTAGTCTCAACTCAGGCAGTTACAGAAACAGAACAGTCATAAACAGGACCATTGCCATACTTCTGAAGATGAGGAAAACACCAGAATAGAAATCTTCAGTGGGCTAGTATGGGACTCCAGCTGTGATCCCTCTCTTATCCAAAATTCTGCTAAGGGACTTGCCTGAGAACACACACAGATTTCTCTATGAGAGCAAAATAAGAGATGTATGCATTGGTTAGACAATGCAATGAAGATCAAAAATTACATTTTGGAATGTTGTATTCCATCTTAAGGGGCAGGATTTAATCAGGATCCTAGTGCAATCTTCCATCTGGAGCCCCAAATCCAATGTCACACACTGCAGGTCGGGGTGGGGAAGGTCTAGCTTAACCCTAGTGAGGAAGATGTCCTGCCTGGTTAACTTTCAGCTCAGTGGGTATTAGTAGCACAGCAGGGATGCCAAACAGGAACACACTACGCGGTGTCATCAGCAAGAATAAGGTCCAGAGCTATGTGGTGGGTTAGAAGTCTGAAAGTCAGAAAAGGCTTTGGAAGCCCTCTTGTCTTCCATTTTACAGGTGAAGAAACTGAGGCTGAATGACTTGTTTACCATTCAGGTTACACAGAGAGTTAAAGTCAGGACCCAGACCTTCCAAGTCCCAGGCCAAAGCAGGTGATTATCCCGTAGCATGTGCTGGCCATATTCCTCAGCAGCAGTATATCCCAGCAGCAGCATAATTTCAGAAAAGGAATGAAAAAAGGGCATATATCCAGTGGAGGGTACCCAGGATCAGGGATTTCAAAGATGCACAATTCCGGGACACAGGGTGAGTAGTCATGAAAAGTGGAGATATGGGGTGGGGGTGCGTGATGGCTTCCACAGACATAGGAGAAAGAAACATTAACAACGTGGGCCGTGGAAAAGGAATTAAACTTGTTTGGTTTCATGGGGCAGGTAGATAACTAGTGGGTGGATTGGAAGAAAGCAATTTATATGTCTGTGGTGAAACATACACACATAACATAAAATCCACCATTTAGCCATTTTAAAGTATATCGTTCAGTGGCATTTAGTGCATTCACAGTGTTGTGCAAACATCACCGCTACCTGGCTTCAGAACATTTTCATTATCCCAAGGGGAAACCCTGTACCCATTAAGTGGTAACTCCCCTTTCCCCCACCCCCCCAGTCCCTGGCAACCACTAATCTGCTTTCTGTCTCTATCAATTTGCCTATTATGGATACTTCATAGAAATGGAATCACACAATATGTGGCCTTTAGTGTCTGGGAAAGCAGATGCTTTTTTAACATAATTAAATTGCAGGATGAAGAATGTGGTTTGAAAGGGGGCTTGGTAATGACTTAGGATGCTTGAGTTCAGGCCAAGGCTAGAAGTCCACATGGTAGGGATATTGTGGAGGGGCCTCTGAACAAGAAGTGGGCTTGAAAGGATGGCTCTTCAGGGCTTTTCTGTCCTGGATATGGAGGCCCTCTCTGACAAGCCCCTGGGATTATCTCCGTTTTTCCCCACAACCCCACCTCTGCCAGTGATGGCCACTCTCTACCCTATGGTAAAACTCAGGTCCAACCACCTCCACTTCTTTTGCTAATTTCCCCTCTTTTCATTCTCCTCCCACCTCCGGGTCTGTTGATACTTGCTTGCCAATTTGCCTGACACACTGCAGACAATCTTCTCACTCAAGCATGTTTGACCTGAACATACAGTTTTCTGCTGAGCTGATCTGGAGTTTCAGTTGGCCGTTTGTGCAGCCAGACATGAATTAAGAACAGGGATAAACAAGGATGGCTTGAGCTTTAACTACACTGATTTGGCCCAATAGGCTCGGGGATAATCTATAAGACCTAACAGTTGAGGGCAATAAAATTAGCTACAAAGGGACTGCGGGGTAGAAACAATGTCTTTTGATACTTCATGAAACACACACTCACACACAAAAGACACTAAAAACTCTCTGACACAAGCCTTACAACAGCTTAGAGGAGAGGCATTGTGCTTGAAAAATTATATTTTAAAAAGCAGAGAGGAAACCCACGGTGACAGAAGTATCATTTTCCAGGTGGTGATAATGGATTTCATCCCAAGACCTGGAAATCATGTTAGAACTACAGTATCAGCCCAGCTTTGTGTCTAGGGCTTCAACTTGAAATGTTGTTTACATAAATAGTTAAGGAACACATACTGGGTTGAAGAGCATGCTCTCCAAAAATGCATGTCCACCTAGAACCTCAGAATGTGACCTTATTTGGAAAGAGGTCTTGGGAGATGTTGTTAGTCAAGATGAGGTCATACTGGATTAGAGTGGGCCCTAAATTCCATGACTGGTGTCCTTATAAGGACATCAACAGAGGGCAGAAGGCCACATGAAGACAAAGCAGACACTAGAGTGAATCCGCTGTAAGCCAAAGAAGGCCAAAGATTGCGGAAAGGAAGGATTCTTCCCCAGAACTTTCAGAGAGAGCATGATTCCGCTGACACTTTGGTTTTGGACATCCAGCATCTTGAACTGGGAGAGAATGCATTTCGGTTGTTTTATGCCACTCATGTTGTGCTAATTTGTTACAGTAGTCCTAGGAAGCTAACATAGCACACTCCCAATTCTCTCTTCTTTTATACAATTGTACAACCCTATTTGAAACATGGAAAAGGCTCTTAGTTCTCACAATAAAATCTCATTATATTTGGAGTTCAACTTCTGAACACGGGTTTAGAAACAAATAGGGTCTGATTTCGCTGATTTTCAAAGGGCTTTCTTTGTAATGACTGGGGTTTGTTTTATTTGTTTTCTTGTTTCCAGGAGAAGAGAAGATTGGCCTCAGACACTTTTGTCTTCAGACCTGTGCCTCTCCTTTAAGGATCCCTTCCCCGAAGCTGCCAAGGAGAACCTTCCCCTCACACTGTTCCTCCTTTGTTCCCCGCTCTCCTTTTTCAGGCTGAGAGACCTGGGGCCTTGGAAGCAAGCACACGCTGGCTGAGCTGTGATTCCTCCATGTTGATTATAATTTTTATCACATTATATGGGATCCCTCTGGTGGTTACTAGGGGATACGTCAGTTTTGAGAGATTGGAACCTAACCAAAGAATCTTCAAATCTAGAGGATAAGGGGACTCAGAGTTTACAAGTCACAGCAAGCAGATGCTGGTCTGCTTTAGGTGCCTTTTACAGGGATTGAGAGGTGGCTCCTGGGGCCTGAGGAGGGTCTTCTGAGGTGTGAAAGGCTGTACTGATGGTCCTTGAAAGCCATCGTCATTTGTGTGAGAAGGAATACTGGAGGAGCTGTCTTGCCACATGAAAAACAGCATGGAGCATCTCAGCCACGTCAAAGGAGTGGTTTGAGCCTTGGGCTGTAGAGGCTCAGAGAGAGTGACAAATAAGACCCCGGTGAGAGGCCAATGGGGACAGTATTTCCAGACCTTGGCATGAAACAGATTTCTGAGCATCTCATGAAATGTCCGCGAGGGCAGCTCCTCACAGTGACCCTCCCAAATCAATCAAAGCTGGCCTCCTATCTTAATTATGACTTACAAATAGAAGCATTCATCTGGCGGGATGCAGTTTGTCACATGGTTTACAATAGTGGTAGAATAAGAAATAACTTATGAAACGAGTACATTTTCTTGGCTGGCTGGGGCACTCAGAGTTGACATTGGTAAGGCTCTATTAAAATGCCTTTATGTTCTGATATACGCAGATGTGTTAATTTATAGCATATTCATCAGAAGACATAAATTAATTGCTCTCTGATGAATTTTATAACACCTCCTTTATGCCTCTCCACCCTCCCCCTCCAAAGTACACTGAAAAGGTCAACAGCACTATCGAATGCAGCACACTTCAACTTCCTTCCAAGCTTATAATTAAAGCTAATTAGTAGCTTTGGTAATTAGCACATGTAAGCTTTCTACTTTCTGAATTAATAAGACTGAGTCAGGTTTTGAGCCAAGTAGACTTTTCACTCACTGGTTCTGATTCTTGAACTGTGTTTGGCTGGTTAATTTAAAACATATCTGTTGAAAGTGGAATACTAGAAAGAAACCATACTTACGATGGTCTGCTCTCAAGCCAGTGTGATTTATGAACAGGCCAAAATGGAACTGTTGTCACAAGAGAAAATCAGAATGCTCTGGGTTTCCGATAACTGACCAGTCTCAGCCTCTCAGTGTGAAATGAGTTGTGCCCAGTTACTATGTCATATGGACACAACACAACCTCAAAGATGCTCTTGCACACTTATGTCACCCTCTCGTAACACATCTGTACTAGGCACATCAAATCCTCTTTATTTTAGGAGAATGCAGAGGCAATGGCAGTGGGGTGCCAAGATATAACTAACTGCTCATTTTGATTCAAATAAAAATCAAAGAGGAGAAAAATCATTAGTCAAATCAGCTTCTGCTTTTATGTAGACAAAGTGATTCTCCAAATAGCTTCGTGTTTCTTTTTTTAGCCAGCATGTGGGCATCCTGCATGCCCAGACAGAATTAAAGTGCATGTTTTAAAATCAAGAAATCAAATCTATATTCTATTAAAAGAAAAAATGTGATTTGTTTTCAGACTTTAGAAACAGTTGGGATAAAAATTTCCACGGGTGAGCTCATTTGCTTTTTCTCTTCCCATACTAATCTCAGAAAATTTATTTTTGTTTTTTAAAGAAAGAAAGGAAGGAAGAAAAAGAAAATCACTTAGTGATTTACTGGACTCCTTATAAGTCCAGGACAATGGTGGGGGTTGCTCACAGCGCTAGTCATTTTGATACATAAAGAAAAGGAAACAGTCACTGCTGCACAGAGAGGAATATATAAGACAGCTCTGGGTCACTAGAGTAAATGGTTTCCATTTTAATGGCGCACTTACTGCCACTGTGATAGCCACATTTGGATCTCTAAGGGGCAGTTGATACTATTCAAGAGCAAGGCACATTTGGTCTTGTGGATGGCTGTGATTGTGAAGGTGACAAGGGGTTATGGATTCCCACAGCCTCACAGGCCCAGCTGAACAAGAAGCCTTGTGTCCCCTTGGCAGCTCACCCTACCTAGGTGGATACACTCCACTAAGATCTATATACAGTGGTTCTCAACTGGGGGAGATTCTGCACCCAGGGGATACTTGGCAATGTTTGGCACAGTTTTGATTGTCATACCTGGTGGGAGAGGGTAGATGCTACTGGCATCTAGTGAGTAGAGACTAGGAATGTTGCTAAACAATCAGCCATGCACAGGACAGTCACTCCCCAACAAAGATGATCTGGCCCCACAGGATAATAGTGCCAATGTCATGGAACCCTGATAGAGAAGGTCTAAACAGGGTCTGAGGCCCTCCTTATCTTTGAGTAAGAGCTAAATGTTAGCTTTCCAGATTGACTCTGGGCTGATCTTGGCCTTATAAAAGTCAGAAAGAAGTGAGTGATAGCTCACCCGCAGGGGCTAGATCTGAGTCAGACTGGAAGAAGTCGGCATACTCAGGGTAACTGCAGCTGCCTAAAAGCCAAGCGCTGGGCATTTTTACGTTGCAGCTAAGGCCAGCATGCTGCATTATGGATGAGCTCATGTGCCATGGCAAACAGTTTAAGAACGATGCTTATATTTAATGAATCCTAAATGGTTTATTACAGAGGGTCAAGTTTCTGCTTCCTGTGGGAATTTGACATTTATGAAAATGCACGCACATTAATTATTCAGTGGAGACGTCCTTCCTATGGAAATTCACTTTCCTGTACACTTGACAGCACTACACTCCCTGTCTGCATGGGCTACTTTGTTGTTAATCCTCTAAGCATCAATTAAATAAAATTTGCAACTGAGCCAGGATGCATCTACCCTCAAATATTACGCAAAAGACAGCCAAATGCTGTTTGATTTTTCCTGCTAGTAGCCAATCATTACCCATAGCTATTTACATTCTTCCTTTTGTTCTTTAAAGCATAAACCTAGTATCTCTTCCCACTGAGAAGAAAACTATGCTCAGTAATTAAATTACACCACATTAAACTTACTTAACTTAAGTTCACCAGCAGGGAAAATTTCGTGCCCCTGGGTTTAACAATAAGTCCTAATCATGCTTGCAAGCCATATCTTTTCTGTGAGTTGTTATAATTTTCGTTCCTGGAATTCCATTAAAAATGGTAATGTCATTACTCCTGTTACTGCTCAAAACCAACAGCATAATCCTGCATTTTAATTAGTAATTACAATTAATCATTATTTCATTAATGAAATGTTTAGTTGGTAATTGTCTTTGAGCACCTTACTCCCTAGGCTTATAAGCATTTCATAACATCTAATTCGTTGCCTGTTTCTGATGAAGTGCCACTGTCAACCTTATTTTATGTTAACACTTTGATGGGGCTCTGCATCCCAGGCCTGCAACACCGGCTGCATATTTACACCTTGGAAATGTGTGGTTTCTGGCTCTCGATAAGGTTCGCCTGAGGACGTACCCTCGCATTCTTTCCTGCCAACTTAAGAAGGCGAGTCGGTGTGCTCCCAGAGAGCACAGCATGTGAAGAGAGAAATAATAATTCCTGGAACGCTTACTTAATAATAAATCTGGGATCCAAATTCATGGATTTTTGAGAGAGGATAGAGCAAGGATTTGGAGGTACTCTTTGGAACAGGAAGGTTGATTTTAAAAGAGCTTAAAGAATTAAGAATAAGCTGGGAGGGTTGTCAAGAATTTAACATGAGGCAAGATTTTTGTTGATCCTTTTGCAATACCAAAGATATTCTTATTTATTAGGACGGTTTTTTTAGGGGTGAGGGGAAGCTTGTCTTCCCCACCAAAAGGTCAGGGACCCAAGTATGCCTTGCACAAAATTGTATTCCTAGCTCCTGGTGCAGGGCTGGGCATACATGTGATTCAATAAACAGCTAGATAAGTCATTGTTCCTGCATGGCCTGTGGTTAGGCTATGAAGGGGGTAACTGAGGTACAAGAGTTAATGGTGGTTTGGTGATGGGAGCAGGGTGTGGGATGCTAGGAAATGCCAAATTAGTGGGCTGGTGTGCTCACAAATGACCTAATGTCATAGCTGTCTGTCACTGACAATTCTGAAAGGACAGATTCATCCGACTACCCTCCATGTAAAAAAATTTACACACACACACACACACACACACACACACCCCCAACAGTGAATTATTCAGGGAGGAGAAAGCCTGCTATCCTTTGCAAATTAAACAAGGAGGATTTGAGCAAAGAAAAGATGTGCTGCTGTTATTTCAAGGAAGTATTCACAGCTTCAGAATTAAAACTGAGATGGAACAACATCAGACTTGTTGGAAAATGCTCCGTGTCTGTGGTGTATTTCAGACAAGTTAGTCAGAAAATTCAAAATATCTGGAAGAAATAAATGACGGCCAACAGTTTGGTGTTGGCCACCAGGTGCCAGAGCACGTATGGTCTTGGCCTAAGGTGAGTGAAAGACAGGTTTCTGGGTCAAGACAGCTGTTTCCAAATGGCAATTTTTGAGGCTGCTGACATTTTACAAAATAAAAGAATGTGATAAAGCTTAATTTTTTGGTTGTATTTTATAAATGTCTATATTTAAGAAGTTCATGCTTTAGCACACTTAAGACATTCGACAAGTCACTTGGAGATAACATCAAATGTCGAAATTTGAGACCCTTTATAATTAGGAGTGGAGGACCAAGTGGACTCCATCCCTTGTCCCCACATAGGTCCTATTTCTTTCCTAGGCCATACAGCTTTTAAACATAATATTTCTCCCTTATTATCCTTCAGTATTTATAGAGCATCCAGCCTGTGCTAGGAGCTCGAAAAGAGAGTCCCTCTCTCATGGAGCTCCAAATCTAGAGGCCCTTTCCCTTTGGAGTTTCTTCTACTGGAAATTGCCTTTTCTTGTGCAGTTCCCTTTGCTGACTCTGCTTGTCCTCCAGTTCTCACAAAGGCTACCATGCAGTGGGAGAATAAATATGAAAAAAAAGATAAGATCATTGCACTGCAGAGTGAAGGAGCAAATCCCTTAACAGTCGCGAGTACACATTCCAGCTCATGAGCGTAAAGCCACACTATTCATAGAAATGGGTGACACTGATTGTACACTTACCATGTGTGAATACTGTGCTTAGTATATCACATGGATTACATCACTTCACCTGCTTCAGAGAACCTGGATTGAGCATAATGGAAATTAAGAGTTGGCCCATCCCTAGATCCACATCTATTACCTGCTTTGCTGGCTGCCTGGGAATGAGGTCTTGTCTGTCTGTTTTTTGTTTTTTTAACTTCAGCTTTGGCCTGGAGCTGCAGCCCAGGCCACTATGGAAGGAAAGGGAATGTAGCCTTTATAAAATCACCTATAGCCTGTTGGGAATGTCAACTAGTACAACCATTATGGAAAACAGTGTGGAGATTCCTTAAAGAACTAAAAGTAGAACTATCATTTGATCCAGCAATCCCACTGCTGGGTATCTACCTAGAAGAAAAGAAGTCATTATATGAAAAAAATACTTGCATACACATGTTTATGGCAGCACAATTCGCAATTGCAAAAATGTGGAATCAACCCAAACGTCTATCAGTCAATAAGTGGATAAAGAAATTGTGGTATATATATATACAATGGAATACTACTCAGCCATAAAAAGGAATGAATTAATTAATGGCATTTGCAGCAACCTGGATGAGATTGGAGACTATTGTTCTAAGTGAAGTAACTCAGGAATGTAAAACCAAACATTATATGTCCTCACTCATAAGTGGGAGCTAAGCTATGAAGATACAAAGGCATAAAAATGACACAATGGACTTTGGGGACTGAAGGGAAAAGAGTGGGAGGGGGGTGAGGGATAAAAGACTACACATTGGGTGCAGTGTACACTACTTGGGTGGTGGGTGCACCAAAATCTCACAAATCACCACTAAAGAACTTATTCATGTAACCAAATACCGCCTGTTCCCCAATAATCTATAGAAATAAAAAAAAAAATTAAATCAGCTGGAGCCAAGCAGAAATAATAAGGAAAGTGAATTCCAAGAAAAAGTATGGAATTCTCTTCAAAGCATAACAGAAAATGTTTTGCCATTTCTGGTTGTTGTCATGAAGCAAAAAAACCCACTTGCCCACTTGGCATGTCTTACCTGACAAAAACTACAAAGGCCTGCCCAGGGTTTCTGCAAGTCCTGGATCTGGGAGGCTGTGTCTCACAGAGAGTGACAGCAAAGACTTAATAACTGTGAGACTGTGGGCAAGTTGGCGAGTTCTTCTGTGCCTCAAGTTCCTCTATGTAAATGGGGACAGTGATCCTTGCTCTTGGGGTTTCTGGGAGGATTCCATGGAATGATATGTGACACCTGGCACACAGTGTACACTCAGTTATCATCACATATGTCATCTTTAATATGATTTTTGCCAATTAGATGTGGACTTTTTGCTTTTATTAAAAATTTAAACAATAATAACAACAATCACAGTGAGTTTGGGTTTATAATACTGTGGGTTTCTTCCTTGGCATGATTGGAGATAAAAGAAGGAATATTCCATGTGATGCTGTGAGGTCCCAGGAAAGGTGGGACAGAGAATCCTGAGTCATGCTTACATGTCATTACCAGTGGGAATGAGAGCCATCTGGGATGACCTAAGTGCATATTGTTTGCAGACAGTGATTGATAGGAGCTCAGGGAGCAGGAAAGTGGAGCATGAACTCACAATAGAAGGTAGGAGCAGAGACAATAAAGTCCTATCCTAACAGATCAACTGAGAGATTTCTATTCCCTAAAGTTCCACAGTCTTTGTACCCCTCTCGCCACGTCAACTTTGCTCTTCTTGAACAATCTTATCCCCTCTCTTGAACCATGCTCCCTGTTTTTCTCACATTTATGTCCCCTTCAGGATATGGCAAATTGTCTTATGCTCAGGAAACATTTGCTGAATGAATCCTCTGGAGATCTTCAGAAAATCAGCATATTCCAAATGAAGTGACTGAGACTTAAGCAAGACACCCAGGGTGGGACGGACGGACTCTTGAATAGCATCTTGTTCTAGACCACTATAAACTCGTGGGACCTAAACAAAAGTGGCCCTTTGTTCAGTGAAGAAGATTCCCAGGGAGCAGGTAGAAGCAGATGGAGCTAACTCCAGATTCAGTCTGTGCTCTCCGCAGACCCCAGCGTCTTCGTAGATAGGAGGTTTAGCAGATGGTGTTTTTGCATTAAGTTTCTAAATTACCATCTATAAGATCCTCTGTTTTCTAAAAACTAGTTGCCTTAAGGCTTTAAGATTTTAATGTAATTTAAATGTTTGTGTGTGTTGTTAGTGTACCTGTTTCTCAGGTTTGCTATCCCAGATAGGTTATTTGCTAAGATCAGAAGAAAATCAATTCGCAAAAGGACATGCTCACATGTTATTACCAGTGGGAACAAGAGCCATCTGGGATGTAAGACTATGGTCTCTTTGCACTGCCCACCAAAAAGGTGTGTGGAACTGTCCCTTGGCATTGCACAGGAAGAGCACTTTTAGTATGATTTCCTGCGCTGTGGCTATGACATCAGGGAGGCTGAGGCAGGATCACTTGAGGCCAGGAGGTCGGGGCTGCACAATGAGTTCTGATTGTGCCACTGTACTCCACCCTGGGAGACAGAGCAATACCTGTCACTGAAAAAAAAAAAAAAAAAAGAAAGAAAGAAAAGAAAAAAGAAAAACAAATTCAGAAGCTACAATAGGAGTAGTTCAGAAACCTTCCTCCAGCCTTTTAAAGGCACAGAAGAGCTTTGTTTCACATTCATTTCGGCTTCCAAAACAACTAGTCAAGCCAGTTTCACCTGTTTTATTCACAACAGTTTGCTCTCCAATCCAGATTCCTTCTTTAAAAAAAGGGAAGAAAAAACATTCTCATATTTCTTGTTTTGCTAGCAAGAAATGAGCTGCAGAACACTTTCAGAGATCCACTAGCTGTTTTCCTTAAGCTGAGGCTGAGAGCTTCTGGGGGACTCCAAAGTAAAAAAGAAAGGAAAGATAAAACAAAGGACAAGAGGCTGGGAGGAAGAAAGAGAGGAAGGGAGGGAGAAACTATAGAGACCACTGTGTGGACACCCACAACTTCCGGTTCTGAGGCTGGTGGGAAGGGAATTTGCAATAGAAGAGGAGGGGAACTGAGAGGAGAGCGCTGTATTAAGAGCTTATAGGAATTCTAAAAAGAAAAAAAAAGGAGGCCTTTGATCCATTCCGAAGAGGGAGGCAGAAAACTTCAAAGCAGAATAACAGTCCGCTGCACTCTGCCCTGCTCTAAGTACCCGGAGCATTCATTATGAATCAGCCCACCTCCCCTCCACCCACGTGGGGCTGTGCAAGCCAGACATGCAATTCAGACCCACAGTTTGTTCAGCCTCCCCAAGAACACAGCGTGTGCAAGGTTTGGGAATGGAAATATAGCAGGCTGCCCACCACTCCTAAGTGAGGTTAATTCACAGATGTGGAAGGAATCTCTACCTTTTGCAGA
Source organism: Pongo pygmaeus (assembly GCF_028885625.2). Taxonomy (NCBI): domain Eukaryota; kingdom Metazoa; phylum Chordata; class Mammalia; order Primates; family Hominidae; genus Pongo; species Pongo pygmaeus. Next base: position 93,673,077 of record NC_085930.1, on the reverse strand, counting down.
GACTGCGAGAAACACCAGCTTCCCTTCTTTATCTTCAAAGGAAGATGGTGTTTTTTTTCTCCTTAATCCTGAGTCATTTACAGTAAGATACATCTAAATAATAGCCCCGGAGGTAGAAATGTGATCTACACAGTCTCTACCTCAAAAATAAGTTTTTTCGGGGACTTGTTTACCATTCCGAACGTGACCCTGCAGCCCTTTATAGAAAGTAACATTTGCTTTTATTAGAGACAGCAGATCTACTTCTGTGAGCACCACAGATGTAACTGGGATTCATTTTTACTGGATGTCTCAGAAGACCGGGCCGACTGCCAGCTCTCTTGGACACAGGAAGTTACAGGGTGAGGTCACTTCTGCTCACCCATTTCTCCTTCAACAGTGCAGATCACATGCACAGAGTTCTTAGGAGACAGGTCTTCCCCAAGGCAAAGGCACACAGAAATGCTTTCCTTCCCAGCTGCCCCTTGATGAAAGAAACTAAACACCTCATCAGCATGGATATGACACTAGCCCTCGGCTTCTTATTTTTTGCAATAACTACTCTGTGTCAGAGTCAGTAAAAATCGCAATGCAGAGAAGAGAGATAAAAAGAAACATCCTGGAGAATTCTCCTGGTTATTTTTAAAATATTGTCTCTGTTGACTTGAAGTGGTGTAGAAACAGTTCCATATGCTGTGTTTCTTTTTTCCTGTTGCATCTTATAGTTTAAACATAGATCTTTTATCGGATACAACTTCTGTTAACAATATGGCCTACTGGGTTAGCAAAGAAACCGTTCTTTTCTTACAGTTCTGGATTTGGGGAGGTTGCTCACATTTAATTGTGGAAAGCATTATGCTCTTACGTTCTTTGCCAATTCTTTTCTGTAACACAAACCTAAATCACATACCGATTTCTCGAGGTTCTTGCCTAGTTTGGACCAAATTAGGTCCCACAAATTCCTGATCTTAGCAACAGTGTCTCTCAGTTATTTTCCATGAGACAATATGTTTGTCTGTATTTCATATTGCTTTGTGGAGACAATTACCAGTGCTATATCCCTAATTTTCTTTTTCTTGAAAAAATATTTTCATTTTTAGAAATTAATTTATTTGTATAGGAAAAATGTTAAAATAGAAATAAGAATATAACCTCTTTGACCACCCTGCTCCAGTCCTGGTCCCCTCACTGGAGATAGCCGTATTAGCAGACGGGCTCGTGTTCTTCCAGACATTTTTCTGTATATTTGCACACATCCAAGTACATAGTCATATGTCTCGTTTTTGTTGCTACTATCATTATACAAATGGAATCATCCCATAGAACGGATGCCTCATAATTTATTTACCTATTCCTCTATTAATGGATGCTACGGTCTGAATGTATCTCTTCAAAATTCACGCTGGAACTTAAGACCCAATATGACAGTATTAAGAGGAGCCTTTGGGGAAGTGATTAAGACATGGGGGCTCTAGCCTCATGAATGGAATTAGTGCCTGTATAAAAGACATTGAAGCAAGCACTCTGGTCCCTTCTCCCTTTCACCATGTGAGGACACAGTGTTTGTCTCTTTCTTCCTGTGAGGACACAACAAGAAGACTCCATTCCAGAAGCAGAGGGCAAGCCCTCACCAGAAACCCAATCCACTGGCACCTTGATCTTGGACTTCCCAGGTTCCAGAACTGTGACTAATAAACTTCTTTCTTAAATTGCCCAGGCTAAGGTATTTTACTGTAGAAACAGGAATGGACTAAGACAATGAATATATACCTTGCCTGTTAATTTGCTGAGAACCAGGGTTTCATTTTCAACATTTACTAGCTAATCTAGCCTAGAGAAGTACAAAGAACCCAAGACTTGGATTTTAGTCCAACAATACTACTAATGTCCAGGTAATCTTCGGCAAATGATCATCCTCTTTGGGCCAACGTCTCCTCAGCTGTCAGACCAGTGGGCATGTACAGTGAACAACTTAGTACCAGGTACTACAACAACTTGCACATGCCTAGGCCCCACGGCACCATGGTGATTCTGATTCAAAGCTAGGGCTAAGATTGGCTACCCTTAGCAAAGAAGAGTTACTGATGTGTAGGTGAGAAAAATGTTTCATGATTTAGAACAGGGTGGGACAAACTACATCCCATGAACCAAATCAGACCTGCCACCTATTATTATAAATAAAGTTTTATTGGAACACAGCAATGCTCGTTTGTTTACATATTGTCTTTGGCTGCTTTAGTGCTAAAGTGGCAGAGATGAGTAGTTTCAACAGAGATCTCATGACTCACAAAGCCTAACATATTTGTCACTGGTACTTTGCAAATGTTTGTAGACCTCTGCTTTGGAAATATCCCTATGGTCATACAGAGGGTGGGGAAGGAAGACAATGTAGAGTGGTGGTGGTGATGGGGGGTCTGAGTCAGGGCAAGAGAAAAGAACAATGTGCAAGACACAACAGAGACAGAAGCACAGAAGTTGTGACTGATTGAATGGATAAAAGTATGAGAAACAGAAGTTACCAGTTTCATATTTCCAACTCGGAGTCTTCGGCGATTATCATTAACCAAGATGAGCGTCATGAAAGGAAAGAAGACGTTTATGGGAAGGTGAGTAGGATTCAAATTAGGGACTTTCTGAATTCAAAGTGCAGATAAAGGTGTCCAGGAAGCAGTTAGAAATATGAGTCTAATATTCAGGAGAGAGGTGGGGCTGGAGGTCAAGCTTGGGCACCACCATCTTGGAGATGAGAGCAGGTTTCATGTGAGCAGACCAGACCAAAGAGGGAAAAACATAGAGGCAAGCGGGTTGAGGAGGAAATTCTGAGAAACCCCAACAGTTAAAGGACTGGCAAAGGAATAAACCTGAGAAGGAGCAATCAGAAGAGTAGAAGAAAACAAACGTGATAATATTTGTGAAAGCAGAAGCAACTGATGTTGGCTTTTATAAGGGTTCTTTGTTGGGCTCATGTGGGGGTGAAGAGTGCTCTGAGGATTTGGTGCCTCTGGTCAGTGTCCTGTGGAGGCTTCCATAGAAAACACTCCACACCCATTATCTGCAAGGAGACAGCTGCAGTTTTGCCTCTTCATGTGGTTTCCTCAAGCCCACCCCCTGGGAAGCGCAATATGATTCTCTCACAGAGCAGACGGGATGCTAACTGGAGTCACCTCTGCCTTGCAGAGTTCTCCCTCAGTTGAGCTCCAACAGTGCCTGGTAGTGTAAACAAGACTGGCTCACCAGTGCCTGGTACCCAGCAGCCATTCAACCAGTCCTGCTGATGCCCCACCATGTGCCAGCCACCAAAACATCTAGTGCCAAGATCACAACTGTTTCCTTCTGCTCCTGGTTCTTAGACTTTTTTTTTTTTTTAAATATAAATGATCTGCATTTAGTGATTATTTTTAATTTTTTTATTTCCATAGGTTTTTGGGGAACAAGTGGTATTTGGTTACATGAGTAAGTTCTTTAGTGGTGATTTGTGAGATTTTGGTGCACCCATCACCTGAACAGTATACACTGAACCCAATTTGAGTCTTTTGTCCCTCACCCCCACCAATGCTTTCCCCCGAGTCTCCAAAGTCCATTGTATTATTCTTATGCCTTTGCATCCTCATAGCTTAGCTCCCACTTATGACTGACAACATACAATGTTTGGTTTTCTATTCCTGAGATACTTCACTTAGAATAATAGTCTCCAGTTCCATCCAGGTTGCTGTGAATGCCATTAATTTGTTCCTTTTTATGGCCAACCAGTATTCCATTGTATACATATACCACAATTTCTTTATCCACTTGTTGACTGATGGGCATTTGGGCTGTCCATATTTTTGCAATTGTGCATTGTACCGCTATAAACACGTGTGTGCAAGTATCTTTTTTGTATAATGACTTCTTTTCCTCTGGGTAGATACCCAGCAGTGGGATTGCTGGATTAAATGGTAGTTCCATTTTTAGTTCTTTAAGGAATCTCCATACTGTTTTCCATAGTGGTTGTACTAGTTTCCATTCCCATCAGCAGTGTAGAAGTGTTCCCTTTTCACAGCAACCACACCAACATCTATTACTTTTTGATTTTTTTTTTATCATGGCCATTCTTGCAGGAGTAAGGTAGTATCATATTGTGGTTTTGATTTGCATTTCCCTGATCATTAGTGATGTTGAGCATTTTTTCATATACTTTTTGACCATTTGTACATTGTCTGTTGAGAATTGTCTATTTACATCCTTAGCCCACTTTTTGATGGGATTGTTTGTTTTTTTCTTGCTAATTTGTTTGAGTTCCTTATAGATTCTGGATGTTAGTCTTTTGTCAGATGTATAGATTGTCAAGATTTTCTCACACTCTGTGGGTTGTCTATTTAGTCTGCTGACTGTTCCTTTTGCTGTGTAGAAGCTCTTTAGTTTGATTAAGTCCCACCTATTTATCTTTGTTTTTGTTGCATTTGCTTTTGGGTTCTTGGTCCTAAAGTCTGCCTAAGCCAATGTCTAGAAGGGTTGTTTCCGATGTTATCTTCCAGAACTTTTATACTTTCAGGTCTTAGATTTAAGTCCTTGATTCATGTTGTGTTGATTTTTGTATAAGGTGAGAGATGAGGATCCAGTTTTATTCTCCTACATGTGACTTGCCAATTATCCCAGCACCATTTGTTGAATAGGATGTCTTTTCCCCATTCATGTTTTTGTTTGCTTTGTTGAAGATCAATTGGCTGTAAGTATTTGGGTTTATTTCTCGGTTCACTATTCTGTTCCATTGGTCTATGTGCCTATTTTTAACCATGCTGTTTTGGTGACTATGGCCTTATAGTATAGTTCGAAGTCAAGTAATGTGATGCCTCCAGATTTGTTCTTTTTGCTTAGTCTTGCTTCGGCTATGTGGGCTCTTTTTGGTTCCATATGAATTTTAGAATTGTTTTCTCTAATTCTGTGAAGAATGATGGTGGTATTTTTATGGGAATTGCATTGAATTTGTAGACTGCTTTAGGCAGTATGGTCATTTTCACAATATTGATTCCACTCAATATCCCTGATGAACACAGATGCAAAATCCTTAAGAAAATACTTGCTAACTGAATCTAACAGCATATCAAAAAGATAATCCACCATGATCAAGTGGGTTTCATACCAGGGATACAGGGATGGTTTAACATACACAAGTCAATAAATGTGATACACCACAAAAACAGAATTAAAAACAAAAATCACATGATCATCTCAAAAGATGCAGACAAACATTTGACAAAATCCAGCATTGCCTTATGATTAAAACCCTCAGCAAAATCGGCATATAAGGGGCATACCTCAATGTAGTAACAGCCAACTATGACAAACCCACAGCCAACATAATACTGAACAGGGAAAAGTTGAAAGCATTCCCTCTGAGATACGGAACAAGACAAGGATGCCCTCTGTCACCTCTTCTATTCAACATAGTACTGGAAGTCCTAGCCAGAGTAATCAGACAAGAGAAAGAAATAAAGGGCATCCAAATCAGTAAAGAGGAAGTCAAACTGTCACTGTTTGCTGGTGATACGATCATATACCTAGGAAACCCTAAAGACTCCTCCAAAAAGCTCCTAGAACTGATAAATGAATTCAACAAAGTTTCAAGATAGAAATTCATGTACACAAATCAGTAGCTCTGCTATACACTGACAGCAACCTAGTTGAGAATCAAATCAAGAGCTCAACCCCTTTTACAATTCCTGCAAAAAAATAAAATACTTAAGAATATACCTAACCAAGAGGTGAAAGAATGTACAAGGAATACTACAAAACACTGCTGAAAGAACTCTTAGACTTTCTCTATCCCTATATTTGGAGAAAAGGTTGGAGGAGGGGGACAGAAGGATGCAGGGAGGTAGAGAGAGTGTTAAAGAAGAAGGAAGGGGGTAAAAAAGAATGGGAATAGAGGCATGGAGTAGAAACTAATTAGATGGCAAGGCAGAGACCTTGCATTGCGTATCTTACATGCACTGGCTTGGGAGCCTTGAGAACTGATGTGTATATTGAAAGCAACAGCATGTGCTAGGTGTCCAGCATAATACCTGACATATATTAAGAACTCAATATATGTCTGTTATGATAATATTTTTGAGTATCCAGAGGAAGTAGGCCAGGCTTTGAATTGATAGGCCCTTTGGTAATTTTCATACAGCCATGTAGCAAAACATATTAAATAAATTGGGGGAATTTCATATTATACTACATTCCTTTTGCATTCTCACTGGCAAGAGTATTTAGCCTGGATGAAACTTGATACTTCAAAAAGAATCACTTGCTAAAGGGAGAAGTGAGCCCAACCTTCTGTTAGGAAGACGTGGTGAGTACATCAATATTACAAAGATTCAGTGTGGTAAATCAATATGTTGAAAGTAGTTTAAATGTCCAATACTGGTTTCCAACTTCTAAATTTTCTCTATCCTCTCTCTCAGCCTTTTTTCAACCATTCCTTCCTTAATCCTTCCACCCATCCCTCTCCTCACCACCACCATTGTAGACTAATTTCTTTTGGGTATCTTTCTAAGCCTTTGCATACTTTTTCCTATTGAGTAGCTTTGCTGTTAGGATTCTCCAGCTACTTCTGCAAAGGGGCTTCCAAAGCACTTTTGAAAATGCAGCACTGTGTATGTTTTGGTAAAATAAAGCAAACATTTTGTTTGGTCGGGTTTGTTGTTTGAAGTGTTGCAGTCTCCCTCTGGGGCCTCCTACTATCTTCTGACTAGCACCTCAACAGCATCCCTTCCTGCTGATTTGCAGAGGGTTTGATTCTTTTTCAATAGTGCATAATGCTGCTGTCTTATTGCCTGTTTGCTTTAGTTCATATTTCTTCTCCAGATGGATTTTCTATGAAGATCATCCCTATTTGTTTGATCTTTAATTTCAGACGTTGTCATTTTCTTTTCGAGTATGCTTTTTTATGGATGTTTCTTTTGGCAGAACCACTTCCTATGAGCCTCAGTGTGTGTTAATGGCACTTTCATTTATTATCATAGACAATTTCAATTTCTAGAGGGATGGTTGAGTTCTGTTGTGGTTCAAAGGAGAAATAAATCCTCTTGCAACTTTGGCTATTTTATTTCACTTCACTTTTGGCCTCAGAGGAGGAGAGAGAAGCTGAGAACATTAGCCACATCTGTCCATGAAGATTTATCCAATATCAATTTGCTCCCACACCTGATGTACTGAATACTCAGAAAAATGCTCAGGCTATAAAATCATGTCTAAGGCACAGACAGTTTAAGGATCAGGCTTTGAATGAAGGCCTCAGTTTATCTTATACATTACTGAAGCCCATTCTATAGAGGACTAATAGTTTCCACAGGTGTCTTGGGTGGAGAAGTGAAAAAAGTCAATGGACTGAGATACCTATTGGTCTCAGGAATCATTTGCCCAATCTACCCTAGGCCAAGCTTTGAACGACAGGCCATCTGAATTCACTGAGTGACTGAATCCCAGCACAAGAAATGTTGATATTCTTATTGATTCTTTAATGGCCATTTTATATGCATCCATCCAGCTATCCATCTATGCATTTATCCATCATTTATAGTAATGTCCCTAAGGCTGCTTTCTTGCAAAAAACAAGGAATATTCACAGCTGAAACTCACTTTATTATTCTGGCACAGTTTTAAGCATCCCTGCAAACATGACTTCTTTAACGATCTCCGGTTTAATTCCACAGTATGTTTCCCTATCTGCATTATTCTCTCCTACTCTGATCATCTTATTTATTTATTTAGACCTAGGGTCTCACTCTGACACCCAGGCTGGAGTGCAGTGGCGCAGTCTTGGCTCACTGTAGCCTTGGCCTCTGGGGCTCAGGTAATTCTCCTACCTCATCCTCCTGAGTAGCCGGGACTACAGTTGCGCACCATCACGCCCAGCTAATTTTTTTGTAGAGAAGGGGTTTCACCATGTTGGATCACCCTACTTTAAAATTGTAATATAGTTCCCTTTTCCAGCAACTTCCATTTTGTTTAACCTGTTCTTTATTTTTTCTTTGCACTTTTCACCTCCTACCTAATATATAATGTACTTATTTACTATGTTTACGGTTTGTTGATTGGCTGCTTCGAGAACATAAGCTCCTCTCACCATCTACTCATTGTATTCTAAGTGTGTGGCATATGGTGGGTATTTGGTAAGTATGTGTAAGGCTTCTTGGGGAAATGACCCTTCGGTGCCTTTATTCAATACTCAAGAGTGTTTCTCAGCCCCTAATCTGGTGTGGTAGGAGATACAATGTGCGTGAGTGCACGCGAGTCTCATATATGGGAGTCTCGGCGTGCGTCTCATACATGCTGCTGGATGTGTGGCATGCCTGGCCCCTGCCCACCAACGGCCAGTGGTGACCTTATCATCAATATAACAATTAAAAACACCCCAGCACATTTCCAAATTCCTCATATGGCTCCAGTAAGGCTTTGCTTGATAATTACTGTAAGTCTTAGAATAAAACCATTTTTTACACTATGTTTCCACTTGGCAAATAATTAGTCCACCTTATGGCATCCTAGGGGCACTCTCAGAGATGATACACTTTCTTTTTTATATGCCTCCCTCAACAGATTTGAAAATCCTCTCACACAATTAAAGACAGTGATATTTAATGATAAAACTCAGTTGTCAATGACGCCTTCTATGTCAGTCATTAACAAGCCAGTAAACCAATATTTACTATGAGCTTTTGAGCCTGACTTCATGCCATGCAGTGTCCATTTTATAGCACAAGTGGTACCCCACCCACTAAGGCTGTGCCTGTGTTACTTGCGGTCAGCATCTCATCTAATCCTTCCTCACATTTTAGCAAAAACCAGGCCCTGCAGTCAAAGAACAAGTTTGACTGATTTCTTTTCACTGGACTGGTCAGTTATTCAACCGTGATGGACAAACTGCTGAGTTAAATTGGAATAACACAGGCCAAGAGAATCACATTTAAAGTCAGAAATGGCAAAAATAACAGACATTTCTATGACAGAACATCAACAAATAATTACTGATTGTCTACTGGATACAAAGTACTGTGACATAGGGCACCAGAAGATGTGGTGAACATGGCATCAATTGTCATTCTGCTGGGCGATAATGAAATATGTATAGGAATGTATACTAATATTTACATAAATGCAGACACTGAGAGCAGCTATGCTAAGTGCTTTACAGGCACATATCACTTAATCACTAACATGAATACCATAGGTATCCCTATTTTATAGAAGAGGAAGCTGAAGCTCAGGGCAGTAAAAGCACAAGGTCACTCAGTCGGGAATTAGTGGGGCAACAGTTTAAACTCAGGTTTCTCTCATGCCAAAGGGTCTTAACCACGTGTGATAATTTAAACAGTTTTCAGTTTTCTGAAATTTTCAGTTTTCATTTACTTTGGTTGTGTAGGCACAAACACAAGAAGATCTACAGATAATGTATATTTTTTAACTTTCTTTAAATTAATGCATGTTGGATTGCTCTCTACCATTTGCCTCATCTAAGTCTTTGTAGTTGGAATCCATCGTTCTCTGCAAATTTGACATTTGATCATAAACTGCTCATCTCGAGATGAATTACAACACCTCACATTAAAGAGGCACTTAGGGAGACATTTCTATTCCATTTCAAGAGACTTACATAAGAATCCTTTTTGATCTTTCCTAAAATTAAAATGAAAAGCCACATTTTGGCAATATTATGGAATAATACAAATGTTCAATTCTGTGGAAAATGGTAGAGACATGACTGATCATTTGATATTTAAGGCAAAGAAACAGTGGTTTTATTTGATTTTTCATTTTGAACTCTGTCAGACTGTGATCCTTTTTTCTATCTTCATAGTTTTTAAAAAATAATAATCAGAAACAAGAAACAAAGAGAAAGCAGTAGAACACATTTTCTTTGCCTCCAGGATTGAAGCCATTTTCCCCTTGGCATGTACCTACTAAGTAGGAAAACCTAGAATGAAAGTTACTGTGTTGCTTCAGTAACTTCTAAGAAATCAATATAATTTTGGTTTTCTGCTACAACTCTCAAAGCATATTTGATGTATCTCTTAGTCATTGACAACTTTCTTTATACTCTGAAGCAAAGTTATCCCAGCCAAGTGTATGTGCCTGCGGATGCTAAAGTATGGCTATTTGAAGTTTGCTTCTTCTTAAAGAGAAATGCAAAGTTCCCAGAAAGATGCTAGATACAACGGTTCATATACACTTCACAAGGCACTTGCCTGACTTCTTGGACCAAATTACATTAAATCTTTGAGCCAAGAAAATTAACTCACCGTTCATTGAAAAAGAGTATTTCAGCCATGTCATACCTTTGGTTAAGGCAGACTTAACGGGAAAATCTCTTTCCAATATGATATCTGATTCCTTTACAAGTACACAGTTTGTTAAGTTTTATAGTTTTTTAAGAAGTAGAGGTTTTTTGTTTTTGTTTTTTTAACCAATAGTACTCTGTGTGTGTGTGTGTGTGTGTGTGTGTGTGTGTGTGTATCCTACCAAATTCCTTAGTTAATAAGCAAGACAAATTTACTCATGGAACTCCTTTTGTATTATGTAAATTTTCCAAAAAAAAAAGAAAATCTTAATTTGCGTTTCAAAGGCTCTCTAGTTTAAGCACAATGACTTTGAAGAAACAACCAAAAAAAGATAAAATGTGGATGCAGAATGATGTTTATTTTACATGTATATGGTACACACTGGGTACCAAAAGAAAGTCATGGTTAATTACAATAATCACTCTAGTTTGGCCAAATAACATGGAACTAACGACACGAATTTCAACTATGGATAGTAATATTAAGTGGGTTGAAGTAATCTCTACACAATTAATGTTTTCTAGTGCCTTGGCCTCAGAAAATTTATCTTTGGTCTATATGGATCTATGTGCATCTAATTAAAGGTTCATATTTGCAATGCAGGGTTTTAGTTAAGGGAGGTTAAACATGAAATTTCCTTAGAGCGCCTCAGTGTTCATGGGCCTCTATATTCCCATATCTCTGCACCAGCAGTAGGAGGATGTGAGAGCCCAGGGAGCCCTCGAACTTCAAAATTAGATCTGTGGGAGAAAACACGTAAATCTCAGCCAGAAGAATCTATGCCTCCTTTTTCTCTCATGCTGCCTTACTCATAGCACTGATAGCATGCATGATCTGTTAGCCTTCACTATCCTTGCAGAGGAACTGGATTCGGTGGTATGAAAAAGACATATACTGTTCCATGAATATCCATGTGCTCTGCTTCATTTCCTGATCCCTTGCAGATAAGTGAGCATACTCTGACCAGTTCTGGCCAAGGGACTCTGAAGGAAAATGCTACCTTAAAGGCCAAAGTATTTAAGAGCCAGCACATGACTCTCCAGCTCTCTCTTATTCTGTCTCAGTGATACAGAGGCTGCAGGCCCAGATGTCAGAATTATACAATACAGAAAATGGATCTCTTATAAGGGAGTTTGTAAGAAAATTGGCCCTAGAGAGCCACCAGTCCCTTAAAAGAGTTTATATGACAGCCTGGGCAACATAGGGAGACCCCATATCTACAAAAATAAAATAAAATTAGCTCGTTCCTATAGTCCCAGCTACTTGGGAGGCTGAGGTTGGAGGGTGGCTTGAGCTCAGGAGGTTGAGGCTGTAGTGAGCCATGATCGCACCACTGCACTCCAGCCTGGGTGACAGAGTGAGACCCTGTCTCAAAAACAAAGCAAAACAAAACAACTCCCCCCTCAAAAGTTTACATTAGTGGCAAATAAACTTTGTTATGCTGGGAAGATATTACCAAGAATAGCTTAGTTTACTGTGATAATTTAAATCAACTGCTAAGACAACCAAAGTAATCAGAAGCTATAACAGGACATAAATGCTGAGTACAAATATTTATTTTTGTACCTACTCTATTGGAGAAAATCTAGAAAATGAATTCAATATATATTCCAAAGGAAAAAGGAGGAAAGTCTAGGAAGTTTTTCATTTGGGATAAAAGCCAGGAATAAATATATGACTTTCACTGGAACATTTTCAGGCACTCAGAGATTCAGAGATATCCTTAATGCTAAGTAGATGTATAATTAGCTCCCTGTTTAGGGACTCCAAAATGTGCCATGTCAAAACTGTCTCCTGAAAATGTTGCATTGTGATTCCAAAAGCAATCAGAGGTTGTTGAAAAATCTTTGGGATTTTGCAGTGTGTAGTTTTCCCCAACAGGCCTAAAATTAATCATTATAGGAAAAACATGCAAACTCCCCCATTCTTTCGTAGTCTAATCTAAACATTAAATGCAATATCATAATTCTGCAGACATAAATTCCCTCATTATCTGTGGGCCAGGTCAACCACAGCACAGACAGCCACCTAGCAGACCCATGAGCAGGGCCTTTTGCAAAGGTGTAGCACTGGCCCTCAAAAAGACTTACAGTTAAGCACTCCAGGAGGCTGCAATTGTGCACAGCAGCCAACCTGTCTAATTGGGTCATTTTTTCACTGGGTAATTTATACAGAATGTGGACTCAAGGCTGACTGCTCTTTGAACAGTGTGACTGCTTTTGTCTGACTATACCAATGAAGCAGGATGGGGTTGCTGGTATTTAAAACCAGGCATTCTGGCCCCAAAGAAACATTGCTTTGGGCTGTTGTTCTGTGTTATTGCAAGAAGCATAGTATCTGATGTTATGAGTGTGGGCTCAGTTACTTCATCTGTAAAATGGGAGGCTATAACCCCACCTACCTCTTAGGGTTCTCGTGAAGATGTCCTTGAGAAGAGCTGAAACAGTGTGCCTGACACAGAGAAAGCATTCAATGAATGTGAACCATTTACGCTATACAGCATTATTACTGATATGAAGTATCAGTGATACATTATTGATATAATTATCATCAACATTGTCTGTGATGCTGGTGATGATATGATGATGATGATGACAGTAATAATCATTTGCTGAGTGCTTACCATGTGCTTGCCAGTCTACTAAGTGCCTAATGTGGATTATCTTAGTGAATCCTCAGGGCAACTATTGAGACTATTATTATCTCCTTTTGATGAATGAAGACACTGAGTCTTAGAAAGGTTAAGAAGCTTGATCAAAGAAGTAATAAAGCTGAAATAGAAGCCAAGCAGTTTGACTTCCGAGCCTGTGCCCTCAGTCGCTAGCCTCTACCCCAGCATTGACACAAACACAACCACAGCTTTTATTAGTTGTCCTTATAATGACTTAGCCTCATACCGTAAGACTGTCTGTCCCAGATAGAGCCACAAGTTACTTAACATATCTCAGTGTCAGCGGCCACAATCTGCTAGATAACTACAACTCCAAAGTGCCCTGCCTGCTGAATGAGATTGAAAATCAGTGGAATAGGGAATGGGGGTTCTGCTTGGAAATAACCTGTAACCAGAACAGTTAAGGTGGAAAGGGGTGACTGTGAAAAACGAAAACAACAAAACAAAACAAAATGCCAAAAAGCAGGGTGGTATAGAGAGGGTTTAAAGGGTATTGCTCCCCCTTTCACTCCTAGCCTGGGATTCAATCTGTGGCCAAAAGCTGATGGTAAGTGTGTGTGTATTGCAGCCATAGTCAGCAGAGCAAATGGGGACTCTCAACTACTGGTCCTACTTCCCCTAAGCAGCTGGGTAATTAACATGTGATCCCTGCACCTGCGAAAATGAACCCATTACCCCTTACCCAGTGATCCACTTGCCCCCCCATGATGTGCACTGTAGGGAGTTCATGCTGTTTAGCTCAGAAATTCTAAGTTCACATGGAGTCCAGTTTTCCCGGACTGTACCTTAAGTGGTTGATTGCTGGAGCCACTTCATATCTATATTTAAGTTAGACTTTTGAGTACTGCCCCTCAGTTTCAGGAGCCATGGGAGCAAATTGAGGGGCAAAAGTTACTTCTGGAGCTTCCCAATCATTTCTCAACCATTGAGTCACAGCCTGTGACACGAGACCTCTTTAACTTAACCCCAACCTCATTGTGCTAGGTTCTGTTTTCTCCCCAGTTATTTTTTTTTTCTTGCTCTAAGAAGAGGATAATATACCCCTACCTTATCTGTAACATCCAGCCACATTGTCTGGTTTGGTTATGTGACTTTCTTTGCCCAAAGGACTATAAGCAGATAAGAAATATCCATGTCTACACAGAATCTTTGAATGAGGTTGCAAGGCTTAACTCAACTTTCTGCATTTTTGTCCTCTGCATTGAGAATAGCATGGCCCAGATGAGGGCTTCTCTGCTTCAGCCTAGGTCTTGGAATAAGAGATGCACAGAATAGAGCCAAGAAGAGGTGCTGCCAACCACAGACTCGTAAATGAGAAATAAATATTTGTTTATTTGGGGGTTGTTACTGCAGCTGAGGCTAATACACAAATTGTTCAATAAGAACTCAGCCTCAGCTTACATCATGTGCCCAAGTGAATCTGGGGATGCTAGGGGCTATCTTCCCTATCATTGAGCGAAAGACTATTTATGTATTAAGCCAACAGGCAAGGACAGAATCAAGAAGTGTTGAAAAAGTAAGAGCTCCGAGGCCTTTGAGCCCCTGAATCCAGCTCTGCCTGAAGACTTAATGCTAGATGTTATGATTATGTGAGCCAAGACATTTCTCTTTTACTTTAGCTAGTTTGGATTAGGTTTCTAATCTGATTTAAATGAATATTGACTTACATCAGGTCTCCTCACTCTTTTGCAATGATATCTGAGCACAAGCATATATGACATAGTAAGTAATAGTAATCATATGGGGGTAAGTTACACTGGGGTATAAATCATTGTAATTGAATAAGCCTGTCATGGGTTGAACTGGGTTCCTTCTCCACCCCCACATCCAAATGGATATGTTGAAGTCCTAATCACTACTACCTCAATATTTCACATTATTTGGAAATAGCATTGAGGATGCAATTAGTTAAGATGAGGTCATACTGAAATAGGGTGGGCTCCTAAACTTATATAATTGATGTGCTTATAAGAAGACAGCCACATGAAGTTTGAGATACACATAATGTCTTGTGACCATGAAGACAGAGATTGGAGTGATGCAGCTACAAGCCAAGGAACATCAAAGATTGCTGGCAAACTACCAGAAGCTATAAACCAAAGGCAAGGAAGGATTCCTCTACAGGCTACAGAGAGAGCATGACCCTACCAACACCACAACTTCAGACTTCTAGTCTCCAGAACTATGAAACTATAAATTTCTAATTTTTTAAGATACCTAGTTTGTAGTATTTTGTTATAGTGGCCCTAGGAAACCAATACAAAGCCCATCAGGTGAATTTTTACCAACAGATCCCATGGAAAACTTCTGATGGAAATCACTATTATACTCATGAAGGTCATTGACAGGGTTTGGCTCTGTGTCCCCACCCAATCTCATCTCGAATTGTAATCTCCACATGTTGAGGGAGAGACCTGGTGGGAGGTGATTGGATCAGGGGGACAGTTTCCTCCATGCTGTTCTTGTGATAGTGAGTTCTCAAGAGATCTGATGGCTTAAGTGTATGGCACTTCCCACTTTGTGCTCTCTCTCCTGCCACCTTGTGAAGAAGGTGCCTGCATCTCCTTTGCCTTCCGCCATGACTATAAGTTTCCTGAGGCCTCCCCAGCCATGAGGAATGGTGAGTGCACTAAACCTCTTTTCTTATAAACTATTCCAGTCTCACGTAGTTCTTTATAGCAGTGTGAAAATGAACTAATACAGCTATATTGCCATATCTATGTCCACACAATATCCAGAGACACAGAAAGGAAAAAGGAGGCAGCACAATGCAATGATCATGCACATTGGCTGAAAGATCAGGAAGACCTGAGTTCAAGTCCTAGTTTGTTCATTTACTTTAGGTGATTTCTGACTCCAGTGTTCTCCTGTACATCACAGAAAAATCCATTGTTTCATTCATGATGTTTTATGAGAGTTAAATGAGGTAGTGCATGGGAGGTGCTTTACACTGTGCCTGGCAGAGTATATTTGTTAAACAATAGATGGATAGATGAGCTAAATAGACAGACAGACAGATAGGTAACTTAGACATACAGATAGATGATAGAGAGAGAGAGACAGAGAGACAGACAGACAGTTTGGACTACTATCAAAATATTATAAACTGGTTGGCTTATAAAAAACAAACATTTACTTCTCACACTTCCGGAGGCTAGAAATCCAAGATCAGAGTGCTAGTATGGTCAGTTCCTGGTGAGCACCCTCTTCCAGGATGGAGATTATCAACTTTTCACTGTATCCTCACATGGTGGAAAAAGAGGAAGTTAGCTCTCTGACATCTTCTTATAAGGGCACTAATCCCATTCCTGAGGGGCTCTATCCTCATGGCTTAATTACTTATCAAAGGTCCCACCTTCAAATACCATCACAATGGAGATTATATTTCAACATATGAATTTTGAAGGACACAAACATTCAGTCTATAACAGATAGACAGATACACACACCTAAAAATATATCAATGCATAAGTCTATAGATATGAAGGTCTGTATCTTTCCTACCTATATAAAATTTAATCAAATCATTAGCAGTTAAATAGTGAATTTTCAACACATTCCCAAATAGTTTTAACTTACTTAATATGTTGTGTTGGTGGTAATTTTCTTGTTGTTGTTTTTTAAACTGAACTTGATTGACCTGATTTTATGTAGATATGCAAAGATACCACTTACTTATGCAGACCTTGTTGTGTAAATAACCCAATCTTCTGTCTTTGCAAAGACAATCTTTCCCTAAGAGTTACAATCTCCTCTCAACACATTGATTATATGGATCAAAGGCCCTCTGACTTATATCAGCCTGGGCCAAAATAGTCATTACCATAGATTTTCCACTTTCCCTCTTTAACAGACTAAGCTTTAGAATTTGGGTAATGGTTTGGATGTCAAACAAAACCTGAGAACTTGTTTAGGTTCAGGAGAAAGTGAGAGTGATAATATTCCTTTCTTCATCAATGGAGCTTTCTACCCTTTCCCACCTATTATGTCTAATGTTATTGTGCACCAAAAATGAAGCTCTCCTAATCTTCATTTACCTTCATAATAGAGTCTTTGTGTGAACCATTTCTACTACACTGCAAAGACACAAAGAAGAAAGCCTTTATGCTGAAGCTACAATTTGTTGACATTTTTATGGCTATGAACCTGAGTTGTTATGAGTGAGCTGGTTCTAGGAGTAGATGTGTCCAAGTTTTCACACATGAAAGACTGGGTCCTGACCTACCAAGAGGCAGTAAATGGAATAGTTTGAGGATTAAAGACATTACTCTCAATATGTCTTCCCCATAAGCCTAAGATTCCAATTTAGAGTTATGAGAATCACCCCTCTGTATTACAATATGCATTGAGAAGACTCTCTTTGAGGTGCATTAGAAAGAAATACCAACATACTTGAAGACCATTAGCTCATTAAGCTGATTAGTTCCTTGCTAGCCTATAATCAAATTCTAAGATCTCGAGGGAATTGAATACTGGATGATTAAGTTTTGGCCAAGTGGTACATTACTAAAGAAATGGGGAGGAGAAAAGGGGCAGCCCTAGTCGCTTAAGAGTAAATCAAGGGGACACAAATAATCTAGGAGAGGATGGTTCCCAAATGGCCCCAGGAAGTCCTGTTGGGATGGGCACTCAGATTTTTAACCATTTTCCCTCACTCCCCATAGTACCTTAAATCAAGAATATGCATGAATGTCACTAAATGCAGCATGCCCAAGATGGAGTCCTCCCCATGAGTTTACAAAGAAGATTCAAGTCAAGAAGACTTGATGGACTAGGAGGTACTACTTAATCTTAAATGGGAAGGAAAAAGTTTCTTGCTAGATGCTGCAGGAGACTAGAAGATGAGTAGATATTCTGTGATCCTCTCAAAATTTCACAGGCTGAGCTCCTTTGCACGATTCCATACTGTCAGGCTGGGCATTCTTATCTTTTGTGACTGCTGCACAAGGAAGAAAATGAGCCACTATCTCCCTTCAAACGCTGAGAGCTGGTTTGACATATTTGTGTTGGCTTGGATAACTAAGTAGGAGACCCAGGACATAAGTGGCAGCTGGCTGGCAAGGATGTCAGATGCAGTAGTACCCAGAAAACCTACTCAGGGTGTTTTCTTCCTTTCCTGGTCCCCTCCTGTTACAGGAAGGCTGACCTCTGCACATGCCATATGAGCTTGGTCCTGCGGTTTTCCTTCTGCCAAGGAAGTCCCTGATATAAAATGGAACTGCAGAACCTTGCCTTTTTAGGAGTGTCATTAGAAATCAAATTAGTATGAGCTGAACAGGCTCAATCAAGGACTGCTGCTTTAGTGTGGCAGCTGAAGTCCAAATTTTTGAGAGTAACTGGGCCCAGGCTGTTAACAGGTGCAGCCACTTCCTACTAGGGAGAAAGAATGCCTGCCATGTGTGTTACACATGGCCTCAGCAGGAAGCCGCCTGTCAAGAGAAATGCAGACACTGGGCTGGAGGGGCCTGAACAGCGATGCCAAGTCTGAGTGATGACTAAATGAGGCCCCTGCAAAGGCAGAATGGCCCAGGATTGTAATTAAGACACTTTCTTACCTTTGCATGGTAAGATTTGACTTGTTATAGTGCTATTTCTAGTCCTAAACTCACTATACATCTATGCTATCGTTTCTAAATTATATTCCATTCAACACTAGTGTTTGGAGAAACACAGTTAATTTTCTGTGAGAAAAAAAAAAGAGTTCAGTTTTTCGGATTTGCTTAGGAGACACTTCTTTGTACAGGCTCCATCTGGCAATTCTCAGGACACATTATTCTATTATCTAAAAATGCCTGAGTAGTCCTGGAGTATAGAAGCCTGATTAATTTTAAGTCACCTTTCCCTGAACCAGTACAGTCATCCCTTGGTATCTATGGGAAATTGGTTCCAGTACCTCCCTCAGATGCCAAAATGCACGGATGTTCAGGTCACTGATACAAAATGTCATAGTATTTGCATATAACCTATGCACATCTTCACATATAGTTCAAATCATTTCTAGATTATGTATAATACCTAATACAATATAAATGCTATATAAATAGTTATACTTTATTGTTTAGGGAATAATGACAAGGAAAGAAAAGCCTGCACTTGTTCAGTACAAACACAATTCCCCCCACCCCCCAAATATTTCCAGTCCTCCACTGATTGAACCCATGGATATGGAGGGCCAACTGCAAACATTTTCATGAGATCTTTTATAAAAATGTCCCATGGAATCCTATTTGAGAAATTCAGGATTACACAAGTAAACATAAAAGTTGAGAGAATTGGTTTTCTCTATCAAATTGGGCAAAGGTCTTCTCTGCCCTTTTCACCATGTGGATACATTTTTCTGTGAGGGGCACTATAGCACAGTGGTGAAGGGAATTGGTTTGGACTTGGACTGCTTGGGTTGGAATACTGCCTCCAGCATCCATTACCTATAGGACTCTGGGCAAGTTATAAAACCTCTCTGCACTGTTTGCTGCAATGTAAAATGGTGGCGGTGTGGGGGGTGGTGTGGGAATAATAGTAATATCTGCCCCAGAAGGTTGTGGACAGATGAAGTCAGACAGCCTTTGTAAAGAGCCTAGAACAGTGCCTAGTACCCCGTAAGCCTGAGGCAAATGTTAGCTGCAGTCATTGCCACCATCACCATCATCTTGCCATCATCTCCCATCCTCTCTCTCAGAATCAGATTCCAGAAGTCATTTTGTCTCCATTTTCCTCACTGCTCTCCACAGTCATTCACTCTCACTGTCCCACTCCTGCCTTTGAAAAGCCTCCACCCCTCTAGCCTTCGTAACTAGCACAGGCCTTCCTCGCTCCAGGCTGAAATTTTACAGCTTTTCCCTAGCTAGGTTCCCTGACCCCAGTGCCACTCTCTACCCAAACAACCTGCCCTCAATGCCCAGACAAACCTGCCTGAACCCCTGCTGTGTTCTTGGCCCCATTCTGCTACAATGGTTCTGCCTTCATTGTCTAGATGGCAGAGTTCAAGGTTACCTTGGGTTGCAACCCTCTCACAAACTAACTCAAACCTAGTTTCCAAACCACATTTATTCCCTCACCCCCAGCTACTGTTCCTGCTGTTCTTCCCACTTGGAATGTCATTCCTAGCCTCTGCATAGACTCAAATTCCAAGTAGATTCCAGAACCCATCTCCGCTATTGTCTTCTTCCCAAGGCCTTCCTGGTCCCTCCATCTCTTACTCTGGCATGGGACACTAGCATCTGCTCTACTGTGGAGTGGCAGGGACAGCATGGGCTTAGTTTTAGAGACCTGGGTTCATATGCCAGCTCCAAAATGAGCAAGTGGTGAGACTTTTGATCCAATTGTGTAACCCCTCCGCGTCTCAGGTTCCTTATCTGAGACTGGAGATTGATAATGCTCTCTCTCCATAGGGATAGTATGAAACTCAAACAAAAGCACTTGTACACATTGAGATTTTTTTCCAGTCTTCCTGTGTGTCTTTTGAGGAGCCCTAGATTTGGCAAAGGTGCCTTTAAAGGCAGAAGTAGGAAACTGAAGCGGGTCAAGTTGTCAGACCTCCAGCCTCTGCCTCTACACTTCAACCAGAGCTGCACTACCTTGATCAATTATATTTATATATTTGGGATCTGGGTGACCTTTACTTAGGAAAAAAAAAAAGAGATCTATTCCACAAAAGAAAGAATAAGAAAACCACCTCCCAGCTGGGCGCAGTGGCTCATGTCCCTAATCCCAGCAATTTGGGAGGCCAAGGCAGGTGGATCACTTGAGGTCAGGAATTTGAGACCAGCCTGGCCAACATGGTGAAACCCCATCTCTACTAAAAATACAAAAAAATAGCAGGGCATGGTGGTGCATGCCTGTAATCCCAGCCACTCAGGAGGCTGAGACAGGAGAATCACTTGAACCCAGGATGCGGAGGTTGCAGTGAGCCGAGATCATGCCATTGCACTCCAGCATGGGTGACAGAGTGAGACTTCATTTTCCAAAAAAAAAAAAAGAAAAAAGAAAAGAAAAAAGAAAACCACCTCTTATCATTAGTACCATACAGCCTTCCTATAATTATTTCACAATTTCACAACAGTACAGCTGGTCTCCCCAGATATTTTGTAACCTCCTTGGGAGAAAGGACTGAGTCATCTTTAAGTATGTATTTTCCCTAGTTAAATATGTTGTACCCGGTAAGTACTTAAATACTTGTCGATGAAGCAGCTCTGCCTTACTCCCCACAGGTTCCTCCAGAGATCACACTTTTATAAGGTTAAGCCCATCAAGAAGTTCCTTTTCCACTTCCCTGAGCAGGCAGCCATGCTTCTTTATCTCCTCTCACTCTCTTCTGGGAAGATCTACTTCAACCCCAGCGCCATTATCTCTCTCTACCAAACACTGCTCAGAGAGTAGCCTCTGAGATCTGTTTTCTTAGCAGGATTCAGAGGATCACAGATACTAGAGATGAAGGAGAAAAAAAATCTATTAGGGCATCTTGTCCTCTCCTTGTGCAAAACGGTTAAGTCCTGAACATTTTCTAAATATTTGTCAGGCCTGGTATTAAAGGCTTGAAGTGACAAGGCCCCTCGAGGGAGAAGTTGGCATTAAACCTCACTCTTAAAGATGACTTCTTTTACTGACTTTTCAGTTTCATGTTTCACCACTGAATCTCACTTCTCACTTTTAGTTAAATCCCTTCTAAGTAGCCAGGCTACAGTGAGTGGGGGCTACAGAAAAGCCACAGGAGGAGTCAGAAGAGGGCAGAGCTGTCACTCTGTGGGCTATGTTTCCCTCTGACTACAGGTAATCAAAAACGATGGGCAAGGTGAAATCTTGACCTCTCACTTGAACAGAAGCACTCCCCCAATCTTGCAGATTCCCCAACATTCCCATTCAGAGAGCCAAAATGCAACTGTGTAATTATAAGATAATGTCTTATGTTTGTGGCCCCACTGAGGTTACCAACTCACACACCTATAGGGACCCTTTGATAAGGATGGCGAACCCACTTCCTTCAGCATATTGCCAGCTCACAGGAAGGTGCATCGTGTCACCAGATTGTCCCGCTTTAAAAAAAAAAAAAAAAAAGAAACCATCTATCAAAATTTCAATGAGGAATCTCTTCATTTTTGAATGTTGGCAATGAATTCCAATTATTTTTAACCCATTGTAAAGGCACAGCTGACACCAGTCCCCTCTGTAGGAGGAGATTTCTTCTCCTTCTGAAATCCATCGCCAATCCATAAGCATGTACACAGGAATGGACAATGCTGTATGTTTATTACATTTATAATTTTGTGTGTAAAGCCTTGCCTCATGGATTCCCTGAGGGCAGGGACCAAACCTGATACTGCTTGATCCTTAATCCTCAAAATGCAGATACCTATGCTGCAGTCTTTTGCAAGGTTACATCACTCAAAAGAACGTCCCCAGTACATATGTTCAGAAAAATGGTCAGGTCCTCAGGGAATAGTTAAAACTATGCAGGACTAGACTACTTAGGTTTATATCCCTGCCTCACTGCTTGACAGCTCTGGGACCTTGGGCACCTCAGTTTTCTCATCTATATAATGGTGATGATAATAACAGCCCTGGGCTCATGGGGTTGCTGTGAGGTTTAAATGACATAGCAGGGTGTATATCATTTAGCAAATACACTAGGAGCTTAATAAATGTCATTTGGAAGCTGCTTCACATTTCCACATTCTATTAAAACACCCAGGAACCAATGGTGCCCTCACTTCATCTCTAGATTTTGCTAAAGAGTTGGTTTAATTTTCTCCATGTCTTTGGGTTTCATTTTTACCTCTGATGGTCAAGTTGGCTTGCTACATTCTTGGCAGAGTCCACAGCCCCTTTGATGGTAGAAAATGCTATAAATGAAAAGGTCAGATGATCTTGCCTGGGTTACCTGTCATTCTGGAAGATGACAGCTGTATGCTAAACTAGATCTAGGTATGTGTGTGGGGTGGGGCTGAAGTCTACACCCATATTGCGGTAGGCACAGATATGTACCACCCAGGTTGCCCTTCAAGGAGGGACTTGGCCTCCCAACTATAAGGTAGACAGTGATCAGCAAACACTGTTCAACCATTAGCTACTTAAGAATGGGCCTCAGCTCCAGAGAGCTGCTTCCCTAAAGACCATACATTTCTTGGGCAGCTTTCATTTCCTACCAGAGTGAGGCAGGTGTGACAAGATGCTGCTGTTTCCATTCATCACGGAACAATCCAGATAGGCAATAATGAACCCAGGGCTCCCCACTGGCTTGGGTGAGGCTTTGGAGGGCCTGCCTCAAAGTCCAGCTTCTACTCTGCCCAGTCCTATTTCTGCCCCTTCCTTTCACAGGTGTTGATGCCTAATAAACATCTTGTACTCCAGAGTCCATCTCAGCACCGCAGCCCAAGAACCCAACCCATGACACACGGATGTACTGACGCACACACTCCTGAAACCCAGACAATCTTTTAAAACTATCTTTTTAATAAACAGAAACCAGCCAAGTTTGATTATAAAGAAAACCAATTTTGCATTGAGACCTATGGGATTAGCAGGGTCAGGGGTATCTATAGAGTTGGAAGGATTACCACTGATATTTTCTTCCAATTCCTTTTATTGTGGTAGAATACACATAATCTAAAATTTACTATCTTGGCCATTTTTAGGTGTACAGTCCAGTGACAATAAGTACATTTACATTGTGTGCTACAATTGCCGCCATCCATCTGCAGAACTCTTTTTCATCTTGTAAAACTGAAATTCTATACCCATTAAATAACAACTCCCCATTCTCCCTCCCCCCAGCTTCTGGTGACTACCATTCTACTTTCTGTCTATGAGGGTTGACAAATCTAGATAACTCATGTAAGTGGAATCACACAGTATTTGTCTTTTAGTGACTGGCTTATTGCACTTAGCACAATGTCCTCCAGATTCGTCCATATCGTAGCACTTATCAGGATTTCCCCTTTTTCAAGGTTGAATAATATTTTATTGCATGTATATAACACATTTGGTTTATTCAATCATGTTTCAATAGACACTGAGCTGCTTCTACTTCTTGGCTATTATGATTATGAATAATGGTGCTATGAACGTGGGTGAACATGGGCGTACAAACATCTATTCCAGTTCCTGCTTTCAATTATTTCAGGTGTATGCCCAGAAGTGGGATTGCTGGATCATATGGTAATTCTGTTTTTAATTTTGTGAGAAACTGCTACACTGTTTTCCAAAGCAGCTGTACCATTTTACACTCCCACCAACAGTGCACGAGTTCCAATTTCTCCATATCTTTGCCAACACTTCACTCTTTTTTGATAGTAGCCAACTTAATTGGTATGAAGTGATATCTCATTGTAATTTCATTTGCATTTCTCTAGTGATTAGTGATGTTGAGCATCTTTCCAACTGTTTATTGGACACTTGTACATCTTCTCTGGAGAAGTGTCTATTCTAGTCCTTTGCACATTTTTGAATCAGTGATTTTTGTTGTTGTTGCTGAGTTTTAGGAATTCTCTATATATTATGAATATTAATCTCTTATCAGATATATGATTTGCAAATATTTTTTCTCATTCTGTGGGTTGCCTTTTTACTATACTGATAGTGTCTTTTGATGTACAAAAATGTTTTTCATTTAAGTCCAGTTCATCTATTTTTCCTTTTGATGCCCGTGTCTCTGGTGTCATATCAAATAAATAATTGCCAAATAAAATATCATGAGGCTTTTGCTCTAAATTTTCTTCTAAGAGTTTTATAGTTTTAGTTCTTACAGTTAGGTCGGAGACTCATTTTAAATTTTTATATGGTGTAAGGTAAGGAATGTACCTAACATTAATTGTATTCTTTTGCACTTGGATACAGAGTTTTCCTAGCGGCATTTATTGGAAAGACTGTCTTTTCCTCCATTTGATCATCTTGTCACTCTTGTCAAAAATCATTTGACCAAATATGTGAAGGTTTACTTTTGGACTCCTCTATCCTACATTCTATTCCATTGATGTATAACTCTGTCTTTATGCCAATACCACATTGCTTTGACTCCTACAGTTTACAGTAAGTTTTGTAATCAGAAAGTATGAGTCCTCCAGGTTTGTTATTTTCCAGGATTTCTTTGGCCATCTGGGGTCCTTTCAATTACATATGAATTTCAGGATGGCTTTTTGTATGTCAGCAAAAAAACCATTGTTGGAATTGTCACAGGGATTGTGTTAAGTCTATAGATTGCTTTGTATAGTACTGAAAACAATATTAAATCTTCTAATCCATAAACATAAGTTGTGTTTTCATTGATGGACATCTTCTTTCAGAAATGTTTTATAATTTTCACTGTACAAGTTTTTCACTTCTTTAGTTAAGCTAATTCCTAAGTATTTTATTCTTTTTAATTCTCAATTTTCTTTTCAGATTGTTCATTGTTAGTAGATAAAAATGCAACGTATTTTTGTTTGTTGACTTTGTATCTTATTGCTTTGTTGAATTCATTTATTAGTCCTTACAGATTTTTTTTTTTTTGGTGGACTCTTTAGGGTTTTCTACATATAAGTTCATATAATCTGTAATACAGTTTGTATGTTGTCCCCTCCAAATCTCATGTTGAAATGTAATCCCCAATGTTGGAGATGAGCCCTAGTGGGAGGTGACTGGGTCATGGAAGCAGACCTCTCATGGCTTTGTGCTGTCCTCATGATAATGAGTGGGTTCTTATGAGATCTATTTGTTTAAAAGTGAGTGGAGCCTCCCATACCCTCCTTCTCTTTTGCTTCCGCTCTGGCCATGTGACATGCCTGCTCATGCTTCACTGTCTGCCATGAGTAAAAGCTCTCTGATGCCTCCCCAGAAGCCAAACAGATGTTGGCACTATGCTTGTGTGGCTTTCAGAAATGTGAACCAATTTAACCCCATTTCTTTATAAATTACCCTGTCTCAGGTATTCTTTTATAGCAATGCAAGAATGGCCTAATACAATCTGCAAACAGATATAATTTAATTTCTTCATTTTCAATTTGGATGCCTTTTATTTATTTTTCTGGTTGAATTTTTCTGGCTAGGACTTTAAGTACTATGTTGAATAGAAGTGGTGAAAATGGGCATACTTTCCTTCTTGTTGATCTTAGAGGAAAATCTTTCAGTCTTTCATCACTGAACATGATGTTCAATGTGGGTTTTTTATACGTGGCTCTTATTATGTTGGGGTAGTTTCTTACTTTTCCTAGTTTGTAGAGTGTGTGTATCTCTGTGTGTGTGTGTGTGTGTCTGTGTGTGTGTGTTTAAACCAGAAAAGGGCTTGAATTGTGGCAGATGCTTTTTCTGCATCAACTGAGATGATAATTTGTTTCTTCCTCTTCTTTCTCTGCTGTGATGTATTGCCTTGGTTGATTTTTGTGTATAGAAACATCCATACACTCCAAGAACAAATCTCGCTTGGTCGTGATGTATAATTCTTTTAATATACTGGTGAGTTTGGTTTGCTAGTATTTTGTTGAAGATTTTTGTAGCAATGTTTATAAGGGATATTGGTCTGTAGTTTTTTTTTGCAATGTCTTTGTATCAGGGTAATGCTGGCTTCATAGAATGAGGAAGTGTTCCCTTTTATTTAATTTTTTTGAAAAGTTTGAAAAAGATTGGTTTAGTTCTTTAAATATTTGGTAGTATTCACCAGTAAAGTCATAAGGTTCAGGGCTTCCCTTTGCTAGGATTAATCTCCTTACTAGTTTTAGGTCTATTCAGTCTTCATGACTTAGTCTCATAGGTTTTGTGTTTCTAGGAATTTGTCCATTTCACCTGAACTATCCAATGTATTGACATGCAATTGTTTATATTACTCGCTTATAATCCATTTTATTTCTGTAGACTTGATAGCAATGTCCTCACTTTCATTTCTGATTTTATTAATTTTAGTCGTCTGGTTTTTTCTTAGTCTAGCTAAAATTTTGTCAATTTTGTTGATAATTTCAAAAATCATTTTTCCCCTGATTTTCTAGTTTTTCCTTGATTTCTACTATTTTTCTGTTTGTTGGCTTGCAAACTACTCTAGGCCTCCAACCCACAAATATATACAGACATAGATGAAAGCTGGATGCTAGGAATTCATTTCCTAAGCTTTCCAACAGCACGTACCTGAGGGACTGTATGGAAGAGATGAAACAAGAGACATGTTTAGGAGGAAGGAGCTAGTTGTTTACCAATTAATGATGAACTATCTAAAACTTCTTTGTTCTCCAAAAGTAAGACCTGTAATGTTTTCAGAAATAAATATGGGTTATTCTTAATCAGGTATATTATAAGAGTAGCTTATAGAAGGAGATATGCATTGTTTCTGCAGTGAAGGAAAAAGTGTAATTTAATTTTTGACAAAATCAGAAATATTATAAGGTATATGTTCAGCTGCAGAAGCTGTAATACCTTTGACTTTAGTTCTTTAAAATAAATTATAGATACACAACTATATGTACTAACAGCCTAAAAGTAAGTCATGCTGGTTTTTTTCCATACAATTTTAATTAGGTATATTTTTTCCAATGTGTTTTGAAATGATCTGCTAGGACCAAATGCTAACATGAAATTCCCTGCATGCTGGTAGTTAATTTAATAAAAATTAGAAAAGTGAAGCTCTGTTCCCCGGAGGGAGAAGGTCTTAACACAAAACATTCATTATTTCCACATAAATTGCAAAAAGTAAAGATGCTGGATTTAAAATTTAAGCAGGAAGAAACTGTCAACTTTCATTATCAGTGGACAAATGTTTTAATTTGCAATATTCCCTAGCAACTTTTTGAACAGACAACTTTACCTCTTTACCAACATCTACTTTAATTCATAATTTGCAGCTGCATAAGTACTATGTTGGGCCCAAAGCTTTGGGTATATTTCTTAGAGGTAATGGAATCCTTGTTGTTTTCTGGCACTGCCTCATTAAAATGAAACTCAGACTCAGGGTAACCCTGAAAAACCTAAGCCCTCCAATAAAAAATGTGGTATATCCTTGCACTTAAATTACACAGGAGAAGTGAAGGCTGGTACATCACACACAGAAGAGAAGCTAAAGGTCAAGCTATTGGAGTTAATGAGCCGATACAAGCTCAGGCTCTCTAACCAGAGAGGTTAGGGACAGAACACCTGGCCACCCCAAGGAAGTTTATTTAAGATATCAATTAAAAATGAGTCACCTGTCTTCTCAGCTCCTGCACTCATCACTGACACTGGGATCAATGACTGAAGGGCTCACACATGTCTGAGAAAAGGCACCTTGTGGGTGTGACTTGCCACAAAAGCAAGAGTCTTTCTGCATTTGTAAATGTGTTGGTAAGGCAACAAAAAGAATACTACTGTGCAAGGGGAGGTAGAGGTGGTGATCCTGGCATCCTAAAAGCCTGATTGTATGTTCTAATCCATTCTGATGCCACCAAAGCTCCCCTTTGAGGGAATAACCTGGATTATGGCCAATACTTTCTACTTCTAATAGTCTTCCAGTTTCATTGTTCACAAGGGGTTGGTAAACAAAAATCAATTAAAAGAGCAGGGTCTCCTCTATTTTGGATTTGGACACTGATGATGAAGCTGTGATATTCTGATCCAGGACTCAATGGCTCCTCCTGGATCTTCTAACAAGGTCAATCTGGCTGAGTTCAGACAGTCCGCTGATGGTCTCATATGAGGAATCTAAAGTTGATGAAGATGGTGGTAGTAGAGTGGTGGTAATCCTCATAGCTCAAAAACGATCAGAGCTCATTAGTTATTAATTAACTAGAACTTTTATGGCTCATTAGCTACTGGTTAAATGTCAGGTAAAATGTAATATTTAATAGAAAATGTTAAGATTAGAAATACGCAGAGCATTTCTTATGTGCCAGACCTATGCTAAGTATTTCATATCCATTATTGTAATTGATCCTTACAACTTCCATGCAAGGGACCTATGTTTGTCTCAATTTAACAGAGAAGAAAGCAAAGTGTGAAAAACTAAGTAACTTGTCTTAAGCTAAACAGCTAATGAGTGGTAGACTTGAGCTTCAAACCCAGGTTTAGCCAACTCCAAGCCCGTTCAATTATCACTTGATACACACCCAACCTATGTAATACTTAGCTTTGTTCTTAGTCATTGTTTCAAAGCTCATTTCACCCCTCAATCAGGCTTATTACATTCATTCATGTTCTCAACAGACAAGAGTGTCTTGCCCAAAACTACAGAATATCACTATCACAACTTGCCATTCCCATTAGAATTTACCTTGATCCCCAGTGATGCGACATGCATTGTTATGTTAGTTTCTTCATGGAGGTGTTATTTTTAAACTGCAAGATTAAAGCTCCTACAGGCTTCTGACAACATGAAAATCAGACAAGACTTTGCAGTCTTTTTAAAACAAACTAGTAAGAATGTCCCAATTAAGAGAAAAAGAGTAGTCACACATACCTGTAGAACTGATTCTAATTTACACTTTCATCTTGCTCTAAAACACATTCCTTGAGTCTCAGTTTAGATAGAGATAAGATTCACCCAGTAGGGGGATATTAGTTCTTCCTGGATATTTTAATTAAACTGTTATATTGAGTAGTTCTGAAAATCACATATAATCATTTAAGGTATGGTGGAGTTCTGTTCTCCAGCATATGGCTCTCCACCCAGCCACATTCCATTTCCTTAAGTAAACTAGCTGGAGGCCTTCAGTGTAAGCTCTTTAATTTTTAAACTCTTGGGTGGTGCTTTGTTCTTGGGGTAGAGAGTAAAGCAAGAGAATGAACTACCAAACAGTAACATTACCCCCATCAACAAGCGGGTGGTGTTTATAGCACACATACTCTATACCAAGAAATGTGCCACATCTTTTGCATGAATACTCATTTTAAAACAGTAAAGGCTTTATATTTACAGAAGTTTTAGGTTTACAGCAAAACTGATAGTAAGGTACAGAGATAGCCCACATATCCCCTGCCCCACATATGTTGCCTCCCGTATTATTAAACTCCCCCCACCAGACTGGTACATTTGTTACAATTTGTGAAACTACAAGGACATATCACCCAAAATCCCTAGTTTGCATTAGGATTCAGTCTCGGTGTTGTACATTCTATGGGTTTGGGTAAATGTATAATGGCATGTATCCACCACTACAGTATCATATAGAGTAGTTTCATTGCCCTAAAAGATCCTCTGTGATCCGCCTATTCATCCCTCCCTCCCTCCTAATCCTTGGCAACCACTGATCTTTTTATTATCTCCATAATTTTGCCTTTTCCAGAATTCCATATAGTCAGAATCATGGAGCATGCAGCCTCTTTAGGTAGGCTTCTTTCACTTAGTAATATACATTTAAGTTTCCGCCATGTCTCTTCATGGACTGATAGCTAATTTCTTTTTGGCACTGAATCATAATCCCTTGTCGAGATGTACCACAGTGTATTTATCCATTCACCCACTGAAGAATTTCTTGGTGGCTTCCATGTTTTGGCAATTAAGGATAAGACTGCTATGAACATTCATGTGTAGATTTTTGTGTGGATATGTTTCCAACTCCTTTGGGTAAATCTCAAGGAATACAACTGCTGGATCATGTTGTAAGAGCATGTAGTTTTGTAAGAAATCACCAAACCGTATTCCAAAGAGGCTGTAATATGTTGCATTCCCAACAGAAATGAATGAGAGTTCCTGTTGCTTCACATCCTCTCTAGCATTTGGCATTGTCAGTGTTCTGATTTGGGCTCTTCTAATAAGTGTGTGGTGGTATCTCACTGTTGTTTGAACACTCATTTTTGAAATATCCACATAGGCTATTATGATCTTCATTTTACAGTTCAAGAAGTTGAAACTCAAAGAATGTAGATATTTCAAACTGGCCACTATAAGCTAGAGCCAAGATTCAAACTCAAGTTTGGTGAATTTCATAGCTTATACTTTCTATCATTGAGGTACATCTTGTTTTCTCAGTTGTATTATGTGATTTGCAAGTCCTATGAATAATACATTTAAATTATACCAAAATGAAAACTAAGTATAACCTTCAGTCAATAAAATATCCACTAAATACTTCAAAATATGAAACTGGAAGCTTATCTAAATGAACTAATTCTTTAATATCACCATGAAAGGATGACATTTTAAATTAAGAAGTGAAGAATTTATAGTTTCCAGATTGAGAATAATTTCCACAAATTTTTATTTTCATCATATTCTATGGTGGGTGTGCATGTGTGTGTGTGACAGACACATAGGCAGACACAGAGATATGGGGACACACACGTAGACACTTTCCATCTCATGCCATGTTGGAACTTCCCAGAGACAGTTAAAATTAGCTAGCTAATTTCCATAAAGTATCAAAATAAAATTATACTTATTGAGAGTCTAGAGTTCCTGTCATGAAGACTTAGCAGTTAAAAAGCATGGAAGTCATGGAATCTCAGTGCTCCTTCGTTGCAATCCACACTCCTGCTACAATTAGAATCCCACCAATAGATAAAGTCATCAGGAGCTAATTAGTCCACGTATAAAAAAAAATAAAAACAAGACAAAGAACAGACTTCTAAAAAAACAAAAACAAACAAAAAACAACAAATCATTTGAACCGTTGGGTACTTCGAGTACATGAAAATTGTGAAGTAAATTAATTAGCTTTGTATTGATTGGTATCAAAAGTCATTAGCCCTGCACTGCAAGGAAATCCTGAGAAGCCTAAGATTCATGAAAGAAAAAGGCTGGGAAGGAAATCAATCTCTGCTCTTCAACACTGATGCTTTAAAGGGTCCCTGCTGTATAACTTGCCCGAAAGCATTCCAGGGGGAAGAACCCACAGATTTATATCTGCCACACGTGTCACTGAACACAAATACATCTGATAAATAATTGAAGCTCGGTATTGTGCTCACGTCGCATGTGCTAAAGAACAGGGACAGGAAGGCAAAGAGGTCAAGTTTCCCATCTGACTTTCCACTGGGCATCCCAATCATCACTTAGGTCATTATTCTGCCTCGTGAAATGTCAGAACTCATTGTCTTAGGGAATCCAGGTGCTGGCATCATATATTTAGCAAATCTGATTTCCCTCTCTCTCACAGCGCAGAGCACTCTCTAGTCCAAGCACAGTGCAGGGCAGAATCCAGAGCTTATTTTATTTAATCCTCACAATTTTGTGATTTTTACAGATGAATAAACTGAGGTCTGGGGAATAGAATTGTTTTTCACAGGCACAAAGATGGTAATTGGTAGATCTGGGATTTGAACCGAGGTCCAGGAAACTCTAGAGCCCATATTATTGCCATACTAGGCTCCATCTCTAAATAACTTTCTCGTTAAGTGAGCAGAGAGAGAGGAGCCAGACTGCCCTGAGGCCTTTGGTATTAATAGGAGGCTAAGAAGCTCATGCAGCTAAGTCTCTATCCAATGGCACATCCCTGGAAGGAGAAAATGGTCTCTGTTGGAATCCTTCCACTGACAGGAAGCTCTCTACCTCACATAACTATAAACCTGATTACTAAAAAGACTTTGGTTTGCCTTTACAAAACTCATATCCAGTGATCACAATTGTGGCCTCTGAAGCAGTTTCATTCAATACTAATTGCACTCAGTACTTGGATCTATCATAACTGTAACATTAAACAACGTTTTCCCCTCTCAGGGTTCTTTTGAGGATACAGTGAGTATTAAAATGGGCTGGTACATAGTAAGAATTTGCCCAATGTTAATTATAAAATTTTTCCTGATATTACTTGGTAAGTTATTCTGTTAAATGGAATAAACACCCATGAATGCCACATATAAACCAAGAGCTTTGACCCTCATAATGACCCCCATCTACCCATCTTGTCCTCTCCCATTTATCTTCTTGTCTCCAAGGTCATTATGTTCCTGAGTCCCAGGTTCATCTTTCTTCTTACAGGGTTTTATTGCATGTATAATTGGTCCTAACATGCTTTATAATCTAAGCTGTTTTAAATTTTATAAAAAGGATTCGATCCTTATTTAATCTTATGCTATCCTCACAAACTTATTTTCCCCCACTTGATATTTTATTATGAAGAAATTAAAAGTTACCTACAACTGAGTAATAATGAAATGCTACATATTAAAATCCGTACTTATAATAGAAGATAGCCTCAATGTTAATAAGGTAAGTGTCAATCTTAAGTATACAAAAACTGAACAAAATAAGTTCATATTTAGCAAAAGAAAAACCACAATAAATATGAGCACAAATTGATGAAATAGAAAAACATTTTCTAGAGAAAAAAGTCAAAAGTAGATTCTTTGATAAAATAATGAATAGATAAACTTTTTTTTTTTTTTTTTTTTTGAGATGGAGTCTTGCCCTGTCACCCAGTCTGGAGTGCAGTGGCACGATCTCGGCTCACCGTAAGCTCTGCATCCCGGGTTCACGCAATTTTCCTGCCTCAGCCTCCCAAGTA
The DNA here is from genome assembly GCF_028885625.2 of Pongo pygmaeus. Classification (NCBI taxonomy): domain Eukaryota; kingdom Metazoa; phylum Chordata; class Mammalia; order Primates; family Hominidae; genus Pongo; species Pongo pygmaeus. Next base: position 93,639,757 of record NC_085930.1, on the reverse strand, counting down.
GCTGGGACTACAGGCGCCTGCCACCACGCCTGGCTAATTTTTTGTATTTTTAGTAGAGACGTGGTTTCACTGTGTTAGCCAGGATGGTCTAGATCTCCTGACCTCGTGATCCACCTGCCTCGGCCTCCCAAAGTGCTGGGATTACAGGAGTGAGCCACCACACCCGGCCAATAGATAAACCTTTGACAATACCGATTAAAAGAAGAAGATGTTTTGAATGAAAAAGTGAATATTTATTACAACTAAAACAATAAATGGCTATTCTCAACAACTATCTGTCAAAATTTTTAAAAATTCAGATGAAATGTATAAATGCCTAAAAATTTATAACTAACCATAATGGACCCAAGAAATAACAAAAAGTTTATATAGCCCTATAGCTATTAAATAAATTAAGGTAATTCTTAAAATTTTTTTGCAAAGAAAACATCACACCAGGTGACTTTACAGGCAAATTTTTCCCAATGTTCAAGGAAGACATCATTCCAATTTTATGCAAACTCTTCCATATGATAGAAAAAAAGAGATTATTCCCCACAGATTCTGTAAATCAGTATAACCCTGTTACTAGGACCAGGCATAAAAATCACAAGGGAGGAAAATTACAGCCTCATCTCACAAAGGAATATAGATGCATACCATTCTTCTTAGTAGTGTACTCAATTGTAAGCCATAACAAATTTTATTTCCAATATACAAGTAGCAGTGTAACATTACAGAAAGATTGCATTAGCTTTGGAATGTACCATTTTTCTAGCTGTATAATGTAGCAATGTTATCTAATTTCTCTAAGACTCAGTTTCCTTCTTTGTAAAATGGCTTTTCATAATATCTATCCAATTCTGTGGGAATTAAGGAAGTAAATAATATAAAGCCCTTAGCTCAGTGTCTGGAAGTAATAGTAAGCAATAATAAGTTACAGCTTCTATTTATCAAGTACTTAGCTCCCAGGCTGAGTATTTTTTTTTTTTTTTTTTAACTCTCCTTTAATCCCCACAACCACCCTGAATGGTGGAGACTATTATCCTCAATTAGTGAATAAAGAAACTGAGTCAAGTGGAATTTCAACAACTCACCCAAAGTCACCTAATGTAACAATTAGGTGCAAAACGTCATGCTAATGTAACAATTGCAGTCTCTGAATACTGATGCCTGGGGTCCTTTCAAATGTGGAGTTGATATTATCAGCTACTATCGGGGACACAGTACTTCCTCTGAGGGGCACTGGAGTTCCTTCACAAGGCACGGAATGTGTTCACCTTTTCAGGGGAAGCAGTTTTCAAGTTGGGGTTTGATTTGTGACGTGTGAGATTAAATTGCAGCATTTCTAATGGAAAGGCTTCAGAGGGCAGGAATGAGCGATACACTGTCATTTCTCCATCTCTGCGTGAGGAACCTTGAGCACTAATGAGATCAGATATGTCACCGCAACTCTCTCCACTCTGCCACAGATTCCAGGTCAGAATTTTTTTTTAAAAAACATTCTGGCCACTTCCCTGCCGACCTGCAACTCTCTACCACGTTCCTGACATAGAAGATTTATGATAATTTTTACCTTAGGCAGGGCTTGTAGTTTTATTCCACTAGGTTATCAAAAATGTTGCCAATAATCGCTTTCATATTTTCATAGGACAAGATTATTTATACAAAGAAGCAACCTGAGAAAAATAAAATGATTGAGAGTTTTCAACTTGGAGAAGTGGTTAGCGGCAGAAAATGTTTAAGGCTCAGGGTCTCTGTTGGCCTGATAAAACAGTGGGGAAGATATGCTGTTCCACTCTATTCTTTCCCTAGAGAAACTTACATATCGATTAGACAGGGAGACCTAACAAAGATTCAAGAGTCAGTTTGTCCTGTGAGTGTGGAAAACACCACTCCTGTTAAAGATTACAGAGTGACATCACTTATGACTATGCTGTGCAAAATGCTGGGGTTTTTTTTTTTCGTATCCTAAGGGGCTTTATGCTTGTCTTTGTACTATTGGTGCCTTGGGAAGGAAAACAAGAATGCATTTCTCAACGTTTATGTCTGCAGCGATACTGGGAACTGTGAATGCTAACATATTTTTAAAGAGCTCTGATAGAGAAAAATCAGATGGTGAAAGAAGGTAGTGAACAAACCTGGATACAAAAAGGTTTAGAGTAGAACCTACGGGCGCCACCTGCTGGTCCCCTGACACCACTGCCCAGAGCTTCCAGTTCCCCTAATTGGAGTCTCAGCTTTATGTCCAGTTGGCTCAGCTGAATATTATTAAATGATTTCTGTCTTCAACTATGCTTAGCCACAGCCTTGGAGACAGGTAAGTAATGCAGAGAGAGTAAAAGGGAGTGAGTAGATGTCAAAGAACGATTTGCCCATTCAACATATGTGTGACTGTTGTGAAAGGCATATGGGAGTTTCCCATATCATCTATCAGCAAAAAGGCATAAATGGTGATCTTCCTTCCTTTTCCTATCTTCTTCTTTTTTTTTTTTTTTTTTTTTGAGATGGAGTGCTGGCGTGCAGTGAAGCGATCTTGGCTCACTGCAACCTCCACCTCCTGGGTTCAAGCGATTCTCTTGCCTCAGCCTCCCAAGTAGCTGGGATTACAGGCACCCACCACTACGCCCGGCTAATTTTTTGTATTTTTAGTACAGACGGTGTTTCACCATGTTGGCCACAATGGTCTCGAACTCCTGACCTTGTGATTCACCCACCTCAGCCTCCCAAAGTGCTGGGATTACAGGTGTGAGCCACCGTGCCCAGCCTTTTCCCTTTCTTTCTTGGAGAGAAATGATAGCATCTGAGGAGGGGGGTGGTGGGAGCGAGGGGTGTCTTGTGGAGGTGGTTAATGATGGCGGCCTGCTCTGTAACTGAACATGCAGGGCAACGTGGGGAGACGGGTGCTGCATGGATGGGGGCAGTGGTGTTTCTAGTGTGTGAGGAAGCAGAGCAGAGGATGAGATGTACGGAGGTGGTGGGCAGCGAAGGCTAATATTGAACAAATGCATATATATATTGAGGATAATGGGAACCAAGTTTCTCTCTGTCAGAGAAGGTATTTATAAATGTGGAACGGGGAAAAGACTTGGATTTGAATTGAAAATACTGATATGAATTCATGTGGCTTACGTGTAAACATATACACATACCCAGATATGGAAATAATAATAAGCGTGTGTTTGTGTGGACTTATATGTACATATTTTCTAGCTCTGTGTTGACTGGGTCTCAAAGCACTGACATCACAGGAACAACAAGCATGCTAAGCATCCAGATCTTGATTTCTGAAATCATTCTACATGGACAGGAACCAGGGCTGCTTGGAGAAGTGGCTGATTCCAAGGCTGGACAGGGAGAGTATAAGATGATCCTGGAGCATCTTTTTTGTACCAGAATATAAAGAAATGCTCAAAGAATGTTGGGGAGATCTGGCAAGTACCAACTGGACCAGGTGATCAAGTGGGGATATGGTCAGCGTGGTTGCCTTCTGATGTGATATGCTGAGAAGAGCTCAGCAGCGTTTCTGTGGAACTCCTGCCAAGATGGCATGCAGGAATACATGACTTGAGTCTAATCATGAAGAAATATTGGAAGCTCCAGAGAGAGGGTCATCCTACAGGAAAAAAAGACCTATACTCTTTAAGGCAGGAAAACATGAGACAGGGAAAGAATAAAAAACCATTCCAGGCTGGGTGCTGTGGCTCATGCCTGTAATCCCAGTACTTTGGGAGGCTGAGGCGGGTGGATCACCTGAGGTTAGGAGTTCAAGACCAGCCTGGCCAACATGGTGAAACCCCATCTCTACTAAAAATACAAAAAATTAGCTAGGCATGGAGGTGTGTGCCTGTAATCCCAGCTACTCCAGAGGCTGAGGCAGGAGAATTGCTTAGAAGCTGGGGGTTGCAGTGAGCTGAGATCGCGTCACTGCACTCCAGCCTCGGCAACAGAGAGAGACTCTGACTCTCAAAAAACAAACAAACAAAACCATTCTAGATTGGAGGAAACTGATGAAAAATAATAATTAAATGCAGTGTATGTTTCTATATAGCATCCTGGACCAAAAAAGAAAATGTCATCATTGAGACAGTTGGCAAAATGTGAATGGGGCCTGTGGACTGAATGGTAGTGCTGTATCAGTGTTGATTCCTGATTGGAAGTGGTTTTATAATAGTAATGAGAAGAGTGCTCTTGTTTTGGGAAGGTAATCAAACACCTAAAGAGTGATGGAGCATCATATCTGAAAGGGAATATCTATATATTGATCTCTCTGAATGAAAGAGAATTAAAATATTAAAAGGTGGATAATCAGGGTGAATGGATACCACAGTTCTTGCTACCCTTCTGTAGGTTTGAAACAGCTTCAGAATTAAAAAAAATACTAAAAGTTCTGAGTTCTCAGAAGAAGAAAATAGCATAAGTTTAATGGGAAAATTATGTATACATGATTAGAATCCTTCTTTGTTTTCTGAGAAGACCCTTTGTTGGGAAGAATTGATGATCAGGAATGCAAATGAGAACGGCCAAAGGACAGCTAGCTGACTTACAAAAAGGAAAAGAAGATTCAGTATAAAGAAGGAGGGAAGGGTAACCATGTGTGCAAGGAGAAAAACTGATTGCTAGATATTGAGAAAGGGTACTTGCAAACAAGCAAACATTTGCCATAGGGAATGGAACTTGTACGGAAAAGAAGGATGTTGGAGAAAAGTTGAATAAATTTTGAAGTGTGATGTGTAATATAATTCTTCCATTATTCCAAATCACCACCAATGACATCCACATCCTTCATCAACACCCTTAGGACACACGTATTTATTTGTTTACCTTGTTAGTTTGATTTAATGAAAAGTATGAGACTGATTGGAGAACAGGTGCCTGGTGAGCACAGGGCAGTCAGTGTGGATCAGTATGTTTGAGTTTATTATGAAAAGTGAGATAAAACATCTACATAAATTGTTTTAATACAGAGTAGAACAGAATAAAAAGGAACCACCAGAGAGTGTCAGATAAGGTGTGAGGAAACTTCAGAAAATAGAAGGAAAGAGAACATTTATGTCCCCCAAGCTCCTTCTCTGAACCAGGAGGTGGGAATTAGACATTGAAAGAGCAAGGTATGAAAATCCAGTGATGATCCATGATCCCCCAGCTAGTAAATGGCAGAGCCCAGATTGGACGACAGGTCCATAGGACCACAAAGATCTCTTTTTTTTTCCTACTTCAGTGGGCTGCCTTGTGCCTGGGCCTGAAGAGAAGAGGGAGAAAGAGGGGATTCTGATGGACAAAGCTCTGTGGAGGACGTGGCACTGAGCAGAAACTTGAAGTAGAGCTTGACTGGCTGGCAGGATGAGAAGAATGGACTGTTGGCTGAAGGGGAAGCAAGCACAAGCACATAGAGATGAGGAAGCATGGGTGGTGGTATATAGCGTAAGTGCAATCTATTTCAAAGACAGCTAAAATACAAGATGACCCATTCCATGGCAAACATGGACACTAACACCATGTACAAAGATGATGAAGGTGAGGAAGATCAAGACATCAGTTATACTGATTGGGAGGCTGTGGAATAGACAGGACTATCAATATTTCTGTGCCCTACTGTCATTCTCTGAAGCTCAAGGTCAAACCCACTGGGGCCACAAACTCACAGAGAAACATTTATTTTCAGACATCATTTAAGGAAGGCAACACCTGAAAGATGGAAGGGCTCAGTGCAAATTTCCAGGGTGCTATTTTTGAAAATGCAGAAACTCCCAGTTTGGAAATATTTTCTTAAAAAATTTCCCCCATCATTATCAGCACTTCTGCCGAATAATCACTAACTAAAAATATTCCCTCCTTGATAATGCACAGATAAGGTCTCTGCACTGAGGAGGAACAAGAAAGGAAGGTGATGAATTGCAAATCAATCATAATTTATGCAGATACTCTACTGAAAATCACATTCATCACCTTTTCCAAGTAGCGCCACATGAATTTCCTTGAGTACAAGAAGTCTATTTTCATAAATTAGACCTTAATTTCTTTCTCTAATCAATATATTTTTATGCCAAAAAGTTAAATAGTAAACAATACAGCTGAGGAAGAAATTATGAACTAGAAGAACATGAAACATGGTACTCAGAAGGAAAAAAAAATAGTCAAATTTATTTTCTATGGCCTTTGTTTTGTGTTAAAGTGTGTTTTTTTTCCCCAAAGGATTATGTGATGTAATTGGTACTAGTTGGATGACGAATATAAACAAAAAATGCCAAATTATCACAAGATGCCTTTGGGAAAAAAAAAAACCCTGCAACTGATGCTACAGTGTACCCTGCCAGTATTTTTGAAAGCAAAACTGTACTAGTTCATTTTTACACTGCTATGAAGAAATACCCATAGCTGGGTAATTTATAAAGAAAAAGAGGTTTAATGGACTCACAGCCCCACATGGTGGGGGAGACCTCAAAATCACGGTGAAAGGCAAAGGAGAAGCAAAGGCACATCTTACATGGTGGTAGGCAAGAGGCCATGCACAGGGGAGCTTCCCTTTATAAAACCATCAGATCTCGTGAGACTTACTCACTATCACAAGAACAGCACAGGAAAAACCTGCTCCCATGATTCCTACCGGGTCCCTCCCATGACACATGTGGATTATGGGAGCTACAATTTAAGATGAGATTTGGGTGGGAACACAGCCAAACCATATCAACAATCATAACGGCAATCAGCCAGCTAAGACCAATGGCCATCCAGCAAGACTCACTTGCTATTTCTCTGAGTTGTCTATGTCAAATGTCACCTTTTTTCTTAGCATCCCATTTGTAGAAGAGCAGGCAGAGAATGTTTCACAGGTCCCCATTCTGGGGATTATTGGCTGGGTATTTAAAATATACTTTTCTTAGGCTGGGTTCCTCTAAAGCAAACCCTGAAGACGAGACTTCAAAGGCAAGTAGTTGATTTAGAAGGTAATTGCAGAAATCACCACTAGTGGAGTGAGGAAGTAAGATCAGGAGGGAAGAAAATGTGTATTATTAAGCATGTGATTGCTGTGGGCAAGAGGGACTCAGTTTCACTGGGAAACACTATAGATATGTTTCCCAGTTATTCCTCCACAAGAGCAAAGGAGCCTGGGTACTTACTCACCAACTTCCAGGAGTCATTGCTGATAACTGCTACCAAGGGGTGATGGGGTAGGATGTGGGCTGGGAGATTAAATTCCTAGCACTTTCAGGCTAGTTTGCACTGCACAAACACGAAGTAGACACCAGTGACTAGAAAAAGACAACAGCCAGAATGTCACAGTATTTAAAGATGGAAGCCAGGGGTCAATGTGTAGAGGAATAGTCCTATCCAAGGAATACGGGCACTACACTGCTACAGGGCCCTTTTAAGGCGAGATATTTAGAAACCTGGGTCAATGCTTGTCTCCATGCCAATGCAGTTACCCACTCCCTCTCAGCCCCAGCCACCCTAAGATAAAGTCTTAATGAACATCAGATGGACATTTCAGGGCCTGCTTTGTGATGCACATCACTCCTTAGACTACTCCAGTGCTCATCGATGTCCCAAATAACAAGTCCTCTAAATTATTGGTGGCTTGGTCTAATTATCTGCTGAAAGCACTCAAAACCATTGGGTATCCCTGAAGGAGAAGGTCACAATGCTGCATAAGAAGAAACAATGCCTGCAACGGATAACTTATTTGCCGTCATATGATCCTATAGCATCCTACATATCTCCTTCCATTAGCATCCATCACATCTGTAATTATTTCCTTTTCATTATCTGTCTTCCCTGAGTGACCATAAACTCAATGAAGCCAGAGACCATGCATGATTATTCACAGCTCTACTCCCTGTGTCTAGCTCATAGTAGGGACTCACTCAATACTTCTGAATATGAAAACAAGTGAATGAATTAAGATTATTACTGTCATCCAGCAGGCAAAATGGATTACATAGCTAAGGGTCTGTTCTTCTGAAGTACCTTCTTATAAAGGAGAAAAAATGGTGCTCCTTCTTCCAGGCAGATGAAGCTCTGAGCCAGAGCTCATTGCTTAACCAAAGCATTGCAGCTCGAATTCAGCTCCTGCTCACCCATTGGCAAGGTGCCTGTGGTAGTTTTAAGAGCCATAAACAAATATTTCTAGCTTGTCTTCTTCCTGCTGAATGAAAAGTTTGCCCTTTCCTGCTCCCTTGAAAATGGATGTGGCCACGTGGTTTGCCATGGCCAATGAATGAAAACAGAAATGACCCCATTCTAGGTGGAAGCCTTTATGAGTTTGTGCACAATTTACCATATTTGTTTCTTTCTGCCATGATAACCAGCAAGATCGCAGATGGCAGACAGTGATCGGCCTATATTCTTAAAATGAAGAGACATATACACAGTACCTAGCTAACCCACAAAAGGCATATGATATGGTTTGGCTGTGTCCCCACCCAAATCTCAACTTGAATTGTATCTACCAGAATTCCCACACGCTGTGGGAGAGACCCAGTGGGAGGTAATTGAATCATGGGGGCTGGTCTTTCCCACGCTATTCTTTCGATAGTGAATAAGTCTCACAAAATCTGATGGGTTTATCAGGGGTTTCCGCTTTTGCTTCTTCCTCATTTTCTCTTGCTGCCACCATGTAAGAAGTGCCTTTTGCCTTTCACCATGATTCTGAGGACTCCCCAGCCACGTGAAACTGTAAGTCCAATTAAACCTCTTTTTCTTCCCAGTATGTTTTCTTCCCAGTATGTTTTTATCAGCAGCATGAAAACAGATGAACACAGTATGTTAGAAATATCCTTGTATTGTTTAAATATTGGGACTGTTCATTCCTGCAGCATATCTAGCCCACTCTGGCTGATCTAGTATACAACCCGCAGCCCTATATCCTGTGGCCCTGGGCAGGTTAATATGACTTGCAGTTTCTTTGTTGTCATGAACTGGTGTTCATGCCATACCCTCATGCATGCATTACCCTCTCTGCACACAACGTGGGCCTCTAAGAAGCAATGCTTTTCTGTGGAAGAAGGAAGAGGGGGCATTCAGACTTAACCCTTTCTGCCTAAAAGGCCCTTCTGAAATTATATGAAAGAGAGAGAGAAAAAAAACCATTTTGCCTGCTGTTCATTTAGAAGGGAGGCCTAATTCTTTCACCTTCCTATAATCTCCAGAGCAATTCCTATACCATCAAGGCTGCCTCTCCCGAGGGGGCCACAGCTTCAGGCTCATAATTAGTTGTATTACTACTACTATCACTGCTAATTAATGATCCACATTCAGCTTAAATTGAAAACTGCCCATTTCTGACTCCTCCGCTCTATGTCAAATAGACGGTTCCTTATTTTCAAACTGTGTACTTCATCTTAATTGTATAATTTCAATTTCATTTAAAAAAAGAAAAAAAATTAAACGAAGGAAGAAACGACATTTTCTAAACTGGTGAGTTGGGTTATCAAAATTAAAAGCATAAAAAATTAATAACATGGGATTAGTATTATTATAGAAATACATTAAATCTTATATCTAAATACTAGTCTTTTAAACCATGGCTGTCACAGTGAAAATGTTAATAGTATTTAAACATAAATCCTTCTCCCCATGAAGTAAGAATCATCCATCGTGCAAGCACGTTAGCTATTCTATTCACTTTAGAGACGCTGTCTAGCAGAGCATTTTAACGTAAGCCTTGTCAGTGTTAATCCTAATGTCTGATGCTGAGATGTGTGTTATATTACTTTATGTAGCTGAAAAATGGGAAGCCTTTATGTCGGATTACAGGCTGAAATAATGACCTCCTCTTGGAGCCAGGGCCTGGGATATAACGAGGTGCCAAATGGGATTCTAGGTCAGAGCCTCTGCAGGACATAAAAGGGAACAGATCTTTTGTTAAGACCCATTCACTCACTAACAGAATGCTTTTACCCTTTGCAATCTACTTATGGCTCCTCTGCAAAGAAGAGTAACCAAGAGAGAAAGTCTTGATTCACAATGGGGCTTACCAGCCAAGTTTTGGATTCAGGCAGACAATGGTGGAAATGTACCCAGCCACTCCTTCACCTCCACAACCAACAGTCTAGGGCTATGGTGTTCAAATTGTATTCATTAAATTCAGAGTGGGGAGTGAGAGCCTGAGGTTCGGCAGGGGCAGGGACAGGGAGAGACAGCATCAAAGTGGATCCAGTGCCTTCTCCATCCTCACTGCATCCAGAGCAGTTCCCTTTACATCTGTTTTATATACGAGAGTTTTATGAAAGATGGCACATGAAATATGGTTCTCTTGTTAAAGTAACTCGTTAATTAAACAAATATTTACCAGCCACAGATAATAAACCCCTGAATAAATGAGAACATTTCAGAGAGTGATAGATGATACAGAGACCAGCAAGCATGATGATGAGATAGAGAGTACCTGGAATAAGGGCCACTTGCACAGAGGACAGGGAAAGCCTGGGGGGTTTGGGGGGAATCTGAGCTGAGTCATGAATAAGCAGAAACAGCAAGCCATGTGAGATCCAGGAAGAACCATTCCAGGCAGAGGAAGTGGCTGGTACAGACAGCCTAAGGCAGAAACAAGCTCAATGTGTCCAAGAATAGAAAAAGGGCAATGTAACTGGTATTGGGTGAAAAAAGAGAGGTATGGAAAAGATGAGGAAGGCAAATCATTCAGGGCATTCCAAACTCAAACAAGGAGTTTGGGTGTCATTGTGCAGTGGTTGGAAGCCAATGGAAGGTTGACAATGGGGGCATGACAAAATCTGTTTTGTGGTGTTCTTCCACAGAGAGTAGATTCTTAGGCACAAGAACATAGGCTGGAGGATCAACAAGAAGACTGTTACAATCGGGACCTGGACGAGAGTTGCAGTGAAGATGGTGCAAATTATCTGGATCTGGGATATGTCTAAAAGTAAATCTGATGGGACTTAAGGATTACTTGAAATCACTAACCAGAATTTGAGAAGGGGAGGGTGGAACACGTGGTATGTGGGGAGGGAGGAGATAGTGCTTAGAAAGAATAGAATAATTGCCACTTCTGTATATTGCTTCTGGCCATCTGACTTAGCAAAGAGCAGCACAATATCCTTGGGCTGAGACCAGAGGGTTTGCCACTGTCTCTCATCGGCAATTGCATTCTTGCTTCCAAAACTGCAGCTTGGCTTCTTTTTGTGCTTTGATTACCTATTCTCATACAACACTTAAAGGTGATCACAGAGTAATCTCTAATGTTTTGCTTTCTATGATAAATAAGGGGTTGTGAAGTTCATTAACAGGGATTGCATCACCCTCCACCCTCTTTTACAACCACACCATAAAAGTAGCCCCTAATTAGTTAAAAGACTACAAATTATACCATCAACATGATGTACGGCAAAATCTAATGGCTCAAATTATCTTAATAATCAGCAGAACCACTCTCAACCTAATAAGAGAATGATTCATTAGTGGTAGTTTATGAAGATCACCGACATTCTGTTTGTTATGGAGTTTGTCCTTCCTGTGTTAAAATTTGGACACACTTTCTACTTGAATCTAAAAAGGATGATTTCTAAGAAGTTACTGAAGCAATGCAAGATCAAAACATAATAACCACATTCATTCTTAATCAGCATTACAGTGAAAGTAATTTACCACAGAACACATAATTAAGTCATAAATGAAATCTCAAGACAGAAATTTCTCCCCTTTTAAGATTTCTCATTGTCCATACACTCAGAAATGAGAAGAGGGATTTTCTCATTCTGATCCTAAATCTATCACTGAAATGATGACTTCACTTGCATTTATGCATTTTGTTTTATTTTGTGATTACTTTATCTCACTATCCTCCCCTTTTTCTGCTTGTGTGATTACATTAATCCTTTCATCTAGAACCAGGGGGAGTTCCATTAGCTTCAGCTTTTTGGTATGCCTTAGCCACAGAAAACTATTTTGTGATTCAAAACTGCTCTAAAATTCAGGACCAAATATCACATATTATGTACTCCCTAGACTTTTGAGAGTTTCACTCTAGATTACAGAGGACAAAATCGTCTCCCCACCTCCACCCTAGGGTATGTACTCCCCATCTCAAGTCGTAAGATAAACCTATTGTGGTCAGAAGGCAGAGTACTCTAATAACCTTGTTATAGTTGAAGAGACCGAGTCCACGAAAAAGTTACGGACCAAGGTTATACACAGAGCTGGTGACAACTTTGAGGCTAAAACCCAACGTTTTACTCTTAGCTAATGTTCTTTTGGGCTTAATGAATGAACTACTGCTGTGGAAATTTTTTTTTTTTTTTTAATCTTTCCATTGTGTTTTGCCAGAATAAAGACTGAACATGGCCCTAGCAGAAGAGCTAATTTCAATATCTTTAAAAAATGAAATTTTCTCAAATCATCAATACAGTCACCAAGTGTACCTTCTTTCTCTGCATTGCAGTACACCAAAATGCCAGTCCTCTCTACAAACACATTTTATGGATCCCAAAGCAGAGAGATTAATGTTGTTCCATTTCCTGTTCACAGTATAATCAGGACAAAGGAATAAGATTAGTATTGTGCCATTTCCACACGGAAAAAAAAATCGTTTTCTCCATGCGACTGTCAGTGTATGTCAAAATGATAATGGGGAATGTGTAATACAAGGTATTGCTACTTATCAATGGATTGTGAAAAGAAAATTAGCTCAAGCATCCCTTGATATAGAAAGCAAATATGAGGTCTTGAATCACACCATCCTGCTATCAACATGTTTTGTTACAAGTCAGTTTATGTTCCTTGAGTACCACATGGTTTACAGTGCATTTCTCTGACAGCAATACAGAACCTCAAACAAATATTACCCTTGTCTCCAATACCAACCAACATTAAATACAAGCTCTATTCCTGAACTCAGTGGCATTCAGAAATTCAAAATGCTTAGATGCCCTCTCCATCGATTTGCTTCTCTGGGTATTGGGCTGACTTCCTGTTCATCAGGGGGTGGTGGTGGTGGCTGGAGGAGGAAGTAGATGGTTTTAACCATTTCTAGGTCTAATTACTCAAGCTCAGTGAGCCCACATTGAAGAAGGAGAAGGAGAAGAAGAAAAATTCTCTTTCCTATTGTTCATATATAAAATCCCAGGGAAAGATTCTAATCAACTGTGTTTGGATCACATGCTTACTCCTTCTGCCAATCGCTGTGGCCAAGGGACAGTGTAGCTTAATTGGGCAAGCCTGGTTACATTCCCATCCTGTGGCTTGGAAAGGGGGATACTATGACCAGTAAACCACCCCAAATCATATGAAATGTAGGAGAACAGTTATTTAGTGAAAATGAAGCACTATTATCAGAAAGAGTTGGAAGTTATACCGGCAGACAGAAACAACAACACTCCACTGCCTTTCAGATAAGTTTATTATGAAATGAAACTATGGCTCCTCTTTTCTAACAGACCGATTTTGTGATTAGAAGTAATAGGTTTTTCTCAACCAATAAGCTCAACTAGTTTAGCTCTTTCTACCAGATGAGCCAAGAATAAAGGACACATAAGGGTCTCAAAGATTATGCTTTCTGCCCTGCCCAAATTCTGTAACCATTACCTTTTCAGTAGGTGATACATTTCCCAACTTAGACTTCACATTATTGAAAAAAAACCATCCTTCACTGAGTTGTATTTGATACCGAATGCCTGCATTTTCATGTACTAGTCATTATTCCATCTTTCCTTAAAGTATATCCTTTTTTTTTTTATTTTTTTGAGATGGAGTCTCGCTCTGTCACCCAGTCTGGAGTGCAGTGGGGCGATCTCGGCTTACTGCAAGCTCTGCCTCCCGGGTTCACGCCATTCTCCTGCCTCAGCCTCCCTAGTAGCTGGGACTACAGGTGCCCACCACCACGCCCGGCTAATTTATTTTTTTTTTGTATTTTTAGTAGAGATGGGGTTTCATCGTGTTAGCCAGGATGGTCTCCTCCTGACCTTATGATCCACCTGCCTCGGCCTCCCAAAGTGCTGGGATTACAGGCGTGAGCCACCACAACCGGCCAAGGATATCCATTTTTAAAATACCATTTCATTTAAAGTTACCAGATGAAAGCTGCCCACTGTAATTCCAGGGAGATTTTACTCTTAGTTTTCTTCTTTATGGTCACCCAAATCTAGATGATTTGAATTCTTCTTCTGCAGTAAAATTAATTATAATCATAGCTTCCAATTTTTAGCTGCTACTTATTGAATGCTGACTATTCTTGGCATCAGCTATATTATCATTAATCCTCATACCAGCAATTATTATCATCTCCATTGTATAGCTGGGGAAACTGAGATAGAGTTTAAAGAATTTACTCAAGGTCATACAGCTGAGAAGTGACACATCTTGGAATCAAACCCATCTCTATATCACTACCAAATGCCTTCTCCTAACTATATACTCTACCCCTGCATCGCGAGCATCAGGCACCGAGTCTCTCCCAGGCTCTGTGATAAATACTACTCGTGTATGACCTCATGTCACCCTCACTTTTCACTTGGAGTATAAGGATTCCCATTCCCATGTCACAGGTGAGGAAACTGAGGCTTAAAGAAATTAACCAACAGACCTGGTTTGCCTTGTTACTAGAAAAGCTCAGGTAGTCTCATATTTTAATCTCTTTTTAGCCTCCTTTTGTTTTGTTTCACTCAGTTCAGTCTTAATGAGTCTTAATAGTCAAGAAAATAAAATCATAGTAAAGAAAACAACAAAGGTATCTCATAAGGACAAGAACTGATCCCACTCCTACTGGGCTGGCACCTCTTGGCAGTGGTGATTGCTTTCTCAGATGTCTTAATAGAAGAATGAATTTGTGAAAGCAGAGAGCCCTATTAATAAGGAAGGAAGAAACTGCAAGGTGCAAATAACTATTTCTTGTTGCTTTCCTGTTAAAGTACCATGCATATGTGTCAAAAATCAAAACCATGGAGCCCAGCCTCTAATATGAGAAGGTTCCAGATTTCAGAACCTCTAGGTACTATTTGATAAACCAAACATTTTCCCTGTTATTGCTAGAAACAGACACACATAGGCACATTTGCATCCTCTATATTGATACTTCTCAAATCATCCATAGTAAAGGGGGGGTGTGTGTGTGTGCGTGTGTGTGTGTATTTAACCTCTATTTATGGCAGTCTGATTCATGACCCTACTGTAAATGACTACTACATAGTTCATACCACATGTGACTTGCCACACAAGTCTGATCACATTGGAACTGGTCTTTTCCTTGTTCAATAGGATAAGGCCACCAATTATATACTTGGACGTCATGGTGATTTCAAATTGCTATAAAGTTTCTTATCCAAGACTGATAACTTGAATTTCTTCAGGACTGACACTGATACTCCAGTAACATTTTGAATGGCTCTACTCCATAATTTTTTGACACAGGGTACAAAATACTATGCATATACTGGCAAGGAAGTATGTACTCTGCTGAGGAAGTCACCTCTGCAGCCACCAGAATGACATTTCTGAAGCCAGTGAGAGCAATATCAGAGAGCATCAACACTGTAAATACGTTTTGATCTTATAGATTACCTGAATTTTGCTGTGTGCACTATTAATAACTAATATATGTAAAAATCTCAACAATTTTCAAAATGCTCTCTTATATGTTAACAAACATATCCCTACTACAGTCCTGTAACATAGTATCCTTACCCACCCCCTACACAGACACACACATACGAAGACCACCACCACCACCCCATTTTACAGACGAGGAAAATGGGGCTTAGAGTATTTGGGTGACAAGGCTAAGCTCACATAGTAAGTTTTACAGCCTAGCAGGAATAACACCAAAGTTTCATTTTATCTGCCCACTCCAAAGAACTGACAATGACCGCCAGCCAGGAAGCTACTTAGAGTCTGTGTCTGAGTTCAGTGGGTAAAGAGTGTTTGAGAGATTAGCAATGTCTGCTGGGTGGGACCAGCTACACTAGATACCCTTGGATAGATTCCAATCCAGGTAGCCTAATTTCCTTTTACACATCCTTTACCACTCCACATAGAGTTGTTTCTCACAAGTATCCACATTTAAAAGAGGTAACCTCCCAGAACAGAAACTAGATGACATTTCAGAGGCAAAGTCTGTTTCTCTTGTGTACTGAAGACAAGAAGAGTCAATTTGTGATATGTGTTACAGAGATAGTGCATATCTAAACAGCGGTGATAAATGCATGGGAATTACAGGCAAAACCAAGGTGATATAAAGTTTCCAAAGATTAGATGTATCTCAGATTAAACTCTCCAGATAATACTAATCAATTACAGAAATGGGGCTGAGTGGGAAGTAGTCACTGAAGCCACCATTGATGTACTTTCCCTAACCATTTTATGCAGGCACTCCTTCGTGGGGGTCTCCTCAAGTCACTGGAATCCTCAGCAGGAGAAAGGAAAACAGCCATAGAGAAGGAAGTTAGGATCTTGGGCTTCATTTTGGGAGCCACAGTACTCAAACATCACCTCATGATTAGCAGATAAAAGGTGCCTTGGGCTCAGGCAATTACAGGAAGAAACAACCCTAAAGCAGAATTCACAACATACTGAGTTCATGAGGAGGGCAATGAGGCTGATGTGGGGACTGGCTTTTCTTCTTGGTGACTCAAAGACAAAGCCAGTAGTACTTACTTAAAACATGCCACGTGCTCATATTTATGTGAGGAGTAGAAGACAAAGGCTTTGGTAAAGGAGAAAATTCACTGCATAATTGAATCTTTGAAATTCCAGAGGGAATGGCCTTTTCTGAGAACAATGTCTGTTATCAAAAGAAGAATTTCAGGGCCAAATGCAGAGTTTTCCACCAGGTTGCATAGTGAGAGTCATATTTTGAATGGATATATAGTTTTAAAAAAAAGAACTCTGAAGAGTTATGGATGTTTCTCAATATCTTTCTCAAGAAGGCAACAGATTTTTGGACTCAGCAGATAACCCTTTATCCTATAGCTGTAGTGATGACGACATGATAAGCTGTGTAGCCTGAGCTTAGATGCAGAAGTGAATTCTGGGCAAGGGTCCCACTAACCTGTCTTCCCTGGGCTCCAGACCCACATCCCTAGCTCCTTGTTGGGGGCTCCAACTTGTACAGCCAGCACATCAGGCTCAGTAGGTACAAAGTTGACGTATCAATTTTCCCATGAAAAGAGATCTTGTTTTGACAACACTAGTCTTTCAGTTACCTAGACTGAAAATCTAGAAGCAGCTCTGGTCACCTTCGTCTCCTTCACAGCCTGAACTGAGTCAAGGGTCAAATCACATAGCTGGGTTAGAGATATTTTTGACAAAATTCCTTCCTTACTTTCCATCCACTTTGAGTTTGCGCTTGCTTAAGCACTCCCTGTTTTACCTCTGGACAGTTACAGTGCCCCTCACTTGTTTCCTCATCTCCAGTAATTATCCATTCCAACCCATCCTTTAAACCCATGCCAAAATCACTTTCATAAAGCTTACCTCCATATTCAAATCTCAGTACTTTGCCAGGCACATGGTGGCTATTCAGCTAATATTTTCTGGATGGATGGATGGGTAGATGGACAATGTATTTACTGATCAGTTACTATATGCCTGACATTGTGCTGGGTATTAAAGACAGCAGGAAATGAACCAACTTCTAACAAAACACTTCCCTGCTCATGAGCCTTGAATGGCCAATTAATATAAATGATTCATTCCAGTATTCAAGCCCTTCTGCAGCACAGCCCCACTCTAATTGTTTCACTGGTCACCTCCTCTCCCATCTGTCTTCTAGCCAAGGGTTTCTGACCTTAGCACTATTGACATTTTGAGCCAGATAATTCTTTATTGCAGCTGCTGTCTTGTGTATTATAGCATGTTGAGCAGCATCCCTGGCCTCTACCTACTTGATGCTAGTAGAACACAGCCCCACTCAAGTTGTGACAAGCACACATGCCTCCAGACAATGCCAAATATGCCCGGGGGAGAAGAGTCAAAAAGAACTCAACTGAGAACCACTAGTCTAGGGTGGGGCCCAATTTACACCTGCTGTCCTAGGGAAATTATTAATAGTATTCCCCTTTCACTTTCACATGTGTTCCAGTTTAGAAGACAAACTAGATTAGGTCCCTACTTAAATCTCCTGAGACAGCAACCTTGCTCTGTTCTCATGCAGATTGAAGAGGAAAGCAACAAATTAGTATGAAGCCTTCAGCTTCCAAGCAACACTTTTTTTTTTTTTTTTTCTGGTAAACAGGTCTCCTCTTTAAAGATTAAACTTCTCTCTTCTTCTTTCAGCACATGCAGTACTGGGAAGTAAAACTGGCCCAAATGCTCTGCAGGGAAATGTGAGGATTGTAAGCTATCCTCGCCCCTCAAAAAAGAATCACAAAAATATTTACAGCTTTTCTCAAAAAGTTTCATGTTCCAAAGATCCCCTTCCACGTCATTCTAACCCCAAACGCCTCAAAAAGAAGTTCAAAGCTCTCAAGTCCATCGATCCAACTTCTCTGGCCAAAAAACAATTTTGTGCCATGTGTTAATGCAAAGGGCTCATGCTGTACTCACGAAATGCCAAGACACCTGGTTAAAAAGTTCAAAAAAGTTAAAAATCGATCCATAATTTCAACTAGCATGGTAGTTCTCAGGCTTTACTGTTTCAGAATTCCCTGGAGTGCTTGCTGAATTGGAGGTTACTGAGCCCCAATCAGCAGAGTTGCAGATTTAGTAGGTCTAGGGTGAGGCACAACAATTTGCATTTCCAAGTTCCCAGGTGATGCTGATGCTGCTGGTCCAGGGATCTAGAGGATGCCCGCTGCTCCCTGCTTATTCCCTCACAGACTGAAACATATGATATTATGGGGTTAGGACAATGGGCTTGGGAAAGAAGGGAGGGAGGTCAGGGGACTTCATCCGGCTGCTTGCTCAGGTTTTGTGTTTTTCATTTTTTTTTTGCCAGTTAATCAGAAGAAAACGATTTTACCCTGGCCTGCGCTGGGCACCATGCTAGGCACTAGGGATGCAGCAAGAACCAGACAGACCTTGCCTCCTGCTGTTTTCCCCTTTAGAGCCACAAGCTCTTCTATGGGCTCCAATTCCATTCCTTCTAGCACTCCCTTTCAGTTCATCAGCTGCTAATCAGCACCTTCAATCACTCTCCAAATCCCCACAAGACAGCTTCCATTTTTCAAAAGCAAAGCCAAAGGGAAAAATCAAGAGTTTTTAGAAGCATCTCCTATTTCGGCAAGTGCTTCCCTTTTTGACTCTGATCCATTTCATCAAAAACCCTTATTAGAGTGGTCCTTCCCAGATGCATCTTTTTAGTTACCTCTGGAGATAGGAGGTGCATCCAGTTTATTCTTTCTGCTTTGTTTCCTCTCCAGAGGAGAAGAGTGCTTTGATCCAACACTGACAACCATGTCTGAAGGGGCCTCAGACTTGCTTCCAGGGAACAATCACTCAGCCTATGATTTTGAATGCTTCTTTTGTCACTGACACCAAAGCCTGAGGGAAAGCAATCTACATTCTGGTTGACCTCTGAGGCGACTGCCAGAGGTGCCAGCTGTTTCCCCTTAACTACTACTCACTGTTGAATGTCTAGGTTTCCACCTCCCAGGGAAGACATTGCCCCGGCTTACCTCTTCATCATCATTTGGGAAGGCCAGAGAAGTGTGGGCAAAGCCATCCTGCCTGGAGTCATCAAGACTCTTGTCTGATATTAGGGCTCTCTCTGGGTCTATAATCTTTGTTCAGGGAATAGGGAAAATGTCCTGTGATTTGTTAATCCCTCCTGTGCAGTGAAGGGGAAGTTTTAGAGTAACTATTTATATTTTTGTGATATCAGGAGCATCTAGATATCCTTGCTTACAAGATTTTTTTTACTAATTCTAGCAAAGGAAAATTTCATAGTTTTTAGCAAAGGAAATTTTACCTTTCATCATAATAAAAAATGTATTCTAGAGGCCATTATTCATGGGTTAATATTATCAGGGAGCTAACAATGGCTTAACAAGAGATGGGGAGCCATTTTGGAAACGTTCTATTATGGAAAGAGGGCCTGTGACATGGATTCATATATCATATTCATATAGATTCATATGCCAGCCATGTGTCAGCCATGAGTCACATCATTTCTTAAGATGTCAGAGTTTCTCCCAAGCACATATGCCCTCAGGATCAGAAACAACTCTTCTGTTTGGTAAAAAAAAAAAAAAAAAAAAAAAAAAAAAAAGATTTTAGTTCAAGAATTTTATAGATTACAAATTTCAGAGATTCTTTATTCCAGTATAGAGAAACAGAAATCAAAAAGAATAATCACTCAAATATACATAGGTCTATTAGGTGGGGACCCCTGGTAGATGTAATTATAGTTTCATATGCCCGTATTTAATGCCACCGAACTGTACTCTTGAAAATGGTTAAAATAGTAAATTTTATGTTATGTGTATCTTACCACAAATATATATATGTATACGTGCAGAAAAAAATATATATTCATTAATTAGGTATCTGAATAGGGAGCTATGATCTTAAAAAAGATTATTTTTTCCTAAATGGCAATGTGAATTTCATGTGGCTTAAAATCTTCTAGTATGGATTTTTGGTGTCTGATAAGCTACATTATTTAAACTAGAATAATCTGGAATTATAGAGAAGTATTTGGCTTCTGGCTCACTGGGGCAGGGAGGGAGTGTGGGAGCAGCACCCCCCCCTCCCCGCCCCTGCTGCTGTGGGAGTTGGGATGGGGATGGCACTTTCCTCAAAGGAGACCAATGTTCCATTGTCAGTCAACTTAGAGCATAAAGCAGTCTTCAAGAGAGAAGAGGTAGAGGGGACTCATACCTTTGGTGGGAGATAAGCCCCTGCTACATGGTAACAGAGGTGAAGGTCAAAATGACTAGTAGAGAACACCTCCCCCCTCTAAGGGGTAAGAGCAGTAACATGTAAAATCAAGCTTTAAGCTTTACTTTCCTGTGTTAGTAGCAGACACTACTGGTTGTCTACCTACTCTCTGTTCCCCCTTCTTACCTTGCTAACGTAACTCCAATTTTTGAGAGGTAGCTACCCTTTTTCATTTGTTCAACTTCTTCTTGGGAAGCTAATCTTACCCTTGACCCAATTGGCCTAAGCCATTGATAGGAATAGGGAGATGATACAATTCCGGTCATTGACATGCTCAGCTAGCTGAGAAGACATCTGTGAAGTAGTCCCTTGCCATCAAAAGAGACACATAAGAATGGGAATCATTCTTTTCCAATTGTTAATGGGTCTGGATGGGATGGCTATACTACTGTAGTCATTGTGTGACCATGAAGTGTACTAACCTTGAGCCGGAAGCCAATGCAGGGAAATCGAAGAGTAGAAAGAAGGGAAGATATTATATTCTTAGTATGACATTTACGCAACTGATGTAACTATTCACTATCTCAAAGGTGGAACTATCCTACCTTTAAACTCCTTACTGTTAGAACTTTTTGAATCATGATTTCTATAATGGGCTGCCAAAATCATTCTACTTAACTGGTTCAGAATTGTAATTCTTTCAGGTTTTTCTTAAAGCCATTGAAAAATGGTTTGTCATAAATGACTGTGTAGAGTTGACAGGCCTTTGGAAAATTGAGTGGGTGGTGATGACCACAGAGGGATAAAGTGGTCGTGGAGCAACCTCCGTGACATGAAGATATGGTTGCAAACAGCAAAAGACAACAAGCAGGAAGGCCCAGAGCAGTGATCCATAGCATAAAGTGACAAGTGACAGGAGAGACAGACTTGTGGGACATGTAAACAAGCCCTACGGTTCTTCAGAAATATGAGTGGAGAGGAGGTCATTTAAGACATTGACCATGTTCAGACACGTAGCGTAGAGGCTTGGGCTATGATCATCAGATACCAAAAGAAAAAGTAAAAAGATGAACATTTTAGAGGAATTCAGATAATACTGGCTATAAGGAATATCACAGGATCTTCTGCCAAGAAAATGAGATTCCTGTGTGATTTCTTATATCTCTCCATATGTTTCCTATAAGAATACTAGCCATCAAAATGACAAATTCAAATTGGTATATTCAGACAAATAGAAACTCTATCCCTATCCCTCAAACGAGTTGGATAACCATGAATGGTGAGTCAGATGAGAAAGAAAATGCAACAGCTCTCACTCAGACCTGGACAAAATGTTAAAAGATTTAGTAGGATGGTCAAAAACATGGTTTTCACCTTAACTGCTTACTTTCAACTCTCCATTGGAATAAATGCATATAGCCCAAATTAATAAGGAATAAGTAGTTATATTTTAGGTTAATAGTTGTACCATTATTAGAAAAATCTGCCTCATATAAATGCAGCCATAAGCACTTCCTGCCCTTTAAAAACTAGTATAATAAAAGGAATGATTGATTGTACTTGGCATGTTTCCCCTCTCTGTGGCTGCATTTCACTGCAATTATGAAAACATAATATAATTTTTCCCAAGGCCATGGTTACCTGACAGAAGCATTTAAAAACCAACTATACTTTGGACTTCCTGGCACGTGTGTGTGTGAGTCATATGACAGTTCAGAAGAGAAATTCATATTTGACATCCAGAGCTCCATCTTCCTGCCTCAACTGTCTGTGTGGATGTACTTACTCCAGTCTTACCTGAGTTTCAATAATATGGGTTTGTCACAGGTTGTTATGGGCTCTAACTAACAGCTGCCCACTGCACTGAGAACTATTATTTTCAGAGGCAGGTCAGAAGCCCATTTCTGACTCTCAAGCATTGTAAAGAAATGCTGACCCCAACGTGGGATTCTTTCTCAAATACACTCACCCCCTAAGCACCAGATAGAGCTGGGAGCTTTCAAAAGTGCTCTGAGTTTAAACATTTCACAGCATCAGGAACACAGCCGAAGAGAAAGTGCAAGAAAAACAATACAAAGACATTATTAACTGTGTGATCACACAAGAGTGAGGCCTCCAGATGGGCCACCTCATAGTTATTGATGAGCGTTTAGAAAAGAACATTCATTACTTGATATTGACGCTAACGAGAAAGGGTTTGAGAGCAAGTTTAAAATGTAGAAGGAGGAAACACGCAAACCCCATCCCTATGGCAGCTAATTCACTGTTCCTAACAATTCTGCATGCTATTATTTTTTACTCACCTTGTTCACATCTTACACTGTGATTAATCCCAAGCATTCTGACTGTAAACTCTTTTGTTCTGTCTATTTCGCATAGGCTTGGTGTGTTAATCAAACTGTCAGCAAAGGAAAAAAAAAAGAAAAAAAAAGGGCACATTCCATCCAAATGAAGAAAAATCTGAGCTTTCTACAACAAACACATTTTCCAGTGGATGAGCTTCTCACACAGTAATTATTTCACTTCTCCCAGAGATTACTGATTACATCACACAGAAAAACTAAGGGCTGTTTTATCTTTCTCATCTATCTGTGGTTCTTGTGCAAACTTATACTTGTTATCATGAAAAATGACAAATTTGCTATGTGATCAAAATGTTAACAAGGTAACTGTCAGTGAGATGGATCTCTGACTGTCACTGCAAGGCAGAACATGAGGATACATTGATATTTCTCAATACAGCCCCTGCTTCCCCAACGTTCACTAACTACATTTCCACAGTAAAGGTAATAAATCACTCAGAAATAATGAGCTATATAGGATCTCTGGGGTATGATAGATGTGTCCTAACAGCACTATCTGCAAGATAGAAAACAATTGATAATGATCTAAAGAAAACCCTAATCAACTGCCATTTTCCATAATGAGGTAGATGAAGAAAAGATATGAAATCTTAACTACGTGATGCATGTTATGACAAAATCGGACTGCTTCGAAAAAAACCCACACAGCCCCAAACAAAACGCAAATGACCTAACATTATGTAGGGTCGAATAAATGAAAAATAAAGTTAATAACACAGTCTGGATACACACATTATATTGGACACTGGCAATGATGGGATAATCATAGCAATTGCTGGGTCCACAAACAGCTAAATAGTAGAGGGTTCCTCATATAACATGAATGAAGACTCTGGCTCAGTTACTGGTTTAATGGACCCTCCTCCAGTACTTTTATGTTCTTTAAGACTCTTTGGGCCACATTATTTCTGAGCCTTTAATTCAATGGTTTAACCAATCATTTATTCCCCCCTTAGTAATGTGGCCAAGTGCCACATCCAAAGGAACCAAGAGAGAAGAGAAGGAGAAGTCCATGTGGAAATAGGAGATAATCAAAGACAGAACACAAGATAGAAAACTTCTGCGAGAAGATCATGGCTTCAGATCACAGACAAAGAAGCATGGCATCAAATAGCCAAGAAGCTGCCTCATAACGACATCCCATTAGGTTTTAAGGTTAAGAAGGTCTCGCATAGCCACAGTTGGTCTCCTGCCTCTCCCCTCTGCTCATTTGTCTTTGGCCATTCCTGCTTCTGCTGTTTGTAGAATACTCCAATCTCCTTCCCTCCCCAAGACCTTGTGCCTGCTCTTCTCTCTCTCTCAGGGATCTCTGTCTTCCCTGGCTCCTTCCCTTCGTCCAGCTTAAATCTTCCCCCAAGGAACCTGCCTTGCCCTTCTATTTCAAAGTAGCCTCTACTACCACCCATTTGGTCTCTATCAGCTTCATCAATAGCAGAAAGAACCATGTCTGTCTGGACCACTGTAATTTCCAGGCTTCTAGCACCTTCTCTGCTATAGTAGGGATTAAGCACAGTCCCAATCCTGGGCTCTGGGATACAGGACTGACTAGCCTTGAATCTTAGCACCACAACTAAGTACCTGTGTCTCACTGTGCAAGCACTCAATTTCTATGTGCCTCAGGTCCCTCATTTGTAAAACAGGGAGAATAGCAATGCCTATAAATGACAGCATTTTGAAGACTAAATCACTTTATCAATGTAAAGAGCCTGAGATCGTATCAGGCATATAGGAATCCATCAATTAGCTGCTGTTTTCATAAGAGCAAGAACAGAGGTAATTCAGACATAAAGTGAATTAATTTATGATTATAGACGTTACATCAATGAGTCACCTTCATCATTCCAGGTTTTTATTTTACCATTAGCCAAAACAATATTGTGTTCCTTCTAATTCCATATTCTCAGACTACATGGAATGAATGGGTACTGGTCTTTAAGCCTCTTTGAGCAATGCCAATAAATACAGTCACTTCCAATTTGAGGGCACTTGGAATAGCAGTGCTATTGTTCCTTTGACATCTCAACAGCACTTAAAAGTGAAAGAAAAAAAATAGATTAATGGATGTATTCCCTAAAGCAACAAACACGTTTGATGTATAAACATATGTTATGGGCAATGACGCTGTACCTTTGGTGCCACGTCTCAACAATTCTCTTTTCACCTATCCCCTAATCATGCAACTGAATGCTTCCAGTAGGCCGCACAGCAGGGACAAAATGATAGTAAGACCACCTGGCTATAGATACCTCCTTCGAGAGAGGCCAGGTTCCAACCCATTACAAGCTGATGACCATATGTATGATTTCTGTTACAATGGCCAAGTATTTGGATCTTTTTAAACGTATTTGATTATTCACCCTTTGATTAGAATTTGTGAACAAAAATGTCTTTTAAGAGACACAAAGGAAGGGGGTATGGGCAATAGCTCATTACTAAAAATCATTTTAGCTTGGAAAGTGGGCTTCACTATTCCTATAAGGCAGTCATTTTCAAACTTTAGAGCATCACAAGCCCCTTGTTAGATTCTAATAGAACCCTGAGGAAAATGCACATACACATAAATGTTCACATATAATTTCTATGGGTTGAAGGACCTCCCAAAACAAATCTATCAACCACAAACTCCAGTGTAAAAAACTGGCTCTATGAAGACTTCAAATCACCCTCACTTCCTTTGCATATAACCATTTTTTTCTTCACACAAATAAAAAATACAATTAAGTTTAATACAAGAAGAGGCTAAAAACATTAGGATAGAATATTGGAGTTTAAAGATCTTTGCCTGGTTACAGTCTAAAGATATTTGCTTTGATTAATATATGGTGTAACTCATTAATTAAATGCAAATTGAAATAAGATAAACCTGTCTCCATATCATTTCTGGTAGATAATAATGTGCCAGTTTTCTCTCCAATAAATTAGATGAGGCAAGCTTTCTGTTACTAAATAATAGCAGTATGGGACAGGAGAAAAAAATTTACCATGAGGTGCTTTGGAATTATTCACATGAAGAACTTTTTATTTCTTACTTTCTTTTTCATTAAAATAGTACTTTTTCTCATTTTCAACCAATTTTTAAATATGAAGTGTTTATATTGCTTACTGTTCAAATTAGCATTGCGTACTTTCAGGCACAGACATGCTCAAAATAGGAGTCCTTTGAAATGCCTGCATTCAGTATAAAAAACATTGCTGGTAGGAAATGCAAAATGTAAAAAGTCTTAAAATACATTTCTATATGGAAGACAAAACGTTTAAAACATATTCACACTTTAACATGTTTGGAAGTATAAAGTTAATATCATTTATGAAATAAATTTCAGGAATCATACGATTGAAACACCCTCACATCTTCAATCAGCCGGATTAAGGAAAAAAAATATTAACAATATTTAAACACAGAAAACAGATTATCAGGAAGAGAGATCGTTATAGCACCTTGTTTTCACTAACAAGCAGAGCAGACTGTAATTGAGTTTTAAGAAATCCCTGAGGTGGTACTCGGTAGAGAAATCCAGACTTGGCAAGGAAATCAAGTTTCCCTTTAATTACATTATCCCAACCAAAGAGATAACTTTCACATCCCTACAAAGCAAATGTTTTAAGGAGAAGTCTGGCAAGGAAAGTAGGTGGAGGTACAGAGGGGTTAAGAGTTTCAAATAACTTCATATTCGTAGGAGGAAAATGTAGAAAACTGAAGTACACTGTGAGGAAGAAGACAGATGCCCTGGCAAATAGTGCTGCTCCCAAAAACATATGACACCTAACACCTTGGTCCATTGGTCCTGCTTTCCTATATCAGCCTTGGTTTTGCCTTTGTCACTGAAGAAACATGGCATGTTCCTTAGTGTTGAACACATAAGCCTAAAGCTGATCTAAAGTTTCTTAAGCTGATAAATGGCAAAGCTAAAATGACTTTGGCCATGACTATGCTGTTCGGAGGAGGAGAATGAGAATGTTCAGTGGAAATTATTTTCTTGGCAGTGTTCTTACTAGGTCAGCAAACCTCCATTTTTCCAAATTTTCTGGGTCTCCTGATTATTTTAGGACCCATATAAGGAGGATATAAGCAGTGATGTGTGAGAGCTGGTTTGTACCAGATCACAAGAGCTGTTTGTATAATTTTCAGAAATTTTGTAAGCTGGTAGCTTAAAAAGCCATTAAAAATTAAATTGTGTAACTTGAAAGTAATAAATATTAAAAACAAAGGTAAGAAAATATTAAAAACTGTAATTCCTAATAATGTCACTACATTTTACTATTGTCTATGCTCTTAGGTTATATACATCTGTATTAGTCTGTTTTCATGCTGCTGATAAAGACACACATGAGACTGGGGAATTTAAAAAGAAAAAGAGATTTAATGGACTTACAGTTCCACGTGGCTGTGGAGGCCTCACAATCATGGCAGAAGGTGAAAGGCATGTTTTATATGGTGGCAGGCAAGAGAGAGAATGAGAACGAAGTGCAAGGGTTTTCCCCTTATAAAACGATCAGATTTCAGGAGACTTATTCACTATGATGAGAATGGTATGGTGGAAACTGCCTCCATGATTCAATTATCTCTTACGGGGTCTGTCCCACAACACGTGCGAATTATGGGAGCTACCATTCAAGATGAGATTTGGGTGGGGACACAGCCAAACCATATCAACGTCTATTGTATCTTGTGGTGGAAATACTCTCGGTAGTGTGCTACTGCACGTCTCTTTCCAAGTCTGTGCAGTGACATCAGGTTTGTAGCTTCAATTCAGCCATGGAGAGTATTTATATGAACTGGAAACTAGAAATACTACAGATTAACTGTTTTCTTGGCTATCTAGATTTAAGAAAGTGATGGGGGAAAATACTGATTACGTAGATAAAACTTAAAAGCATATTGTGTCAATAGCTGTTACATGGTGAATAGTACAAAAAATTAAGAAAATATCCTTTAGTATTCTATATCTATTATCTGATTTGGCAAAAAAGTCACTTGTATGATTGACACATGAGTAAAGTTTTGACATATATTCTTAGGTTTCACTTTTGTCTTGTTTATGTAAACAAAAATGTCAACCAATATTCATGTCTGAAGCACACCTGTTTGTCAGTGACATGAGCAACTTTGCTTAATTGGGTAGTAACCAAGCATTTCTTCCTTATCTGAATTTTCAAATCATGGCTGAATTACAATCATAAGTTGACTGTGATTATAGGAATTCAACAAACATTAACAAAAGCATTCTGTGAGAATCAAATTGGCTATATAGAATTTATGATAAAGATTGGTGTATATTTTATGATTACTCACAAATTGTGTGGTGCACGTTTTATATCAGTAAAATTTAAAATAAGCAGTCAGATGTATGAGGGTATGTGAATATATGTTTTTATATATACACACATACAGACACACACATGCATACACAAAAACTAGTTGTTAATATTTACCAGCACACCAGTGGATATCGACACAATAAAGATATACTTTATTGTGTATCTTAGCAAAAACTGACCACTCATCTTTTCTAGGGACAACTTTATTATGGTTGGAAACTAGAGGCTAAGACATTTATTGTGTCATTGTTGAAGTTCCGTAAAACCATTTCCTATCTCTAAAGTTATTTATTTGGCTATAATGCCAAGCTATACCAGCTATTTACCCAAAAGCAAGGCTACCAGGTGGTGACAGATTTGAAAGCTCTTTCTCATATTTTGAGGGTAGGTAGGGGAGTCATGCTATGGGACAGTAGGAAAATCCACTTTTAGCAGGCAGGATAGAATGGGAGAAGTCAACACCTTGTCAGTTGCCAGTGAGCTGCTGAGAAGTAGTTACAGGGTATATAGCAGGATAGCATTAAACTGAAAGGTCATTAATGTGAAATCCTTGGGACAATATGCACTCTGTATGTCTCAATAATGTTAAAAGATTCCGTTCAATATTTGATTGTATCCAAATAGTTTATAACTGTAACATTTAATTTCAGGGACAAAAATGACCTTAAGTCAACTATTCCTGTGGTTTTACATTTCAAAGAGCAGTAAGAAAAATTCACCAAAACAAAATAAAGCAAACAAAAATGGAGTGCCAAAACAGATTTGCTAATTTTTAAAAATGTGTTCAAATAAAGATATTTTCAAATCCTTCCTTTTATTATCACTCTTATGGCGCAAAAGAAAGCTCATCAGTTTGCTATTAGGATCATTTGGAAGTACACAAAGTAAATTTTCTATATATGTTCAGAACAGGAAACAGGATGAGCACTGGGCTCAGCCACTGGAGATCACAGCTTCATCATGGTTCAACCTCATCTTCAGACACTGAAAATATTGCTGAAGAAACAGGAAGCAGCATTGAGCACAGGGGGGCTGCCATGTGTCCTCTCCACTGAAGACAGTCTGAAGGATACAGTGACCGCAGGAACAAAAATGCCCTCAGAAACAGCCCTAAAGGGCTTCTAGAAAGTGCATGCTACCTGATTTTTTTTTTTTTTTTTAACGATTGATGTCTCTGATTTGATTTGTTCCAAGCTATTCTGAGGATTCATGATGGAATGAGAACATCAGCAACTGCAGCCTATTGGATTTCGGTTTAGTAGAGTACAGTGCTCTGTTTGATCATCCGCTTTTCAAGAGCCAGCTTCACATCCTAACTGCATCATCCTTGCAAAGCTTTGCTACTTTGAATGCTGCTTTTTTCAGTCCCCGTAATACATGTGCCTGGGGTGTCACCAACAGGTGGGTTTTTTCCTTTGACTTCCTTCCATGTAAGCCTCAAGGCATGTATAAAGGACATGAGCGCTGCTTTCATTTTCCAAAAGAAATCAGCTTTATACTGGGAATTGCAAGCACGTGCCAGGTTTCCCATAGTGACTTATATGATCTCACACATACTCAGGTTGAGTAAAACTAGCAGGCAGGCAGGCCTCAACCAAGAGCATATTTGCTAGTTTTTCTTAAAATGTTCAGAACTCTGGCCCTAAGAGAAGCCAATGCCAGGCAATCCCTTGCAAGGACAGGAGGGTTATGGGATCAAGGCAAAAGACACATTTGAGGAACACCATTCCATCAGGCAAGCTCCGATATGCAGAATCTAAGGCAGCTTTCTGGACCTCTGAATATCATAGCATCACAGTGGCTTCCTATGGCTCTATGGTTACAGGACAATTTCTACCAAATGAAGACAGTGACAGAAGCAAGGACCTCCACATTCCTACCATATGTGACTGCCTGGAAAAAGGCAGTGTTCATTCTTACCTCTCCTAACTTCACTCGCTCATTCCCAGGTGAGCCTGAGGCCACATTTCACCTGAGCATCCCAGCTCATACAGTCAGAGGAAAGAACAAACTTCATTCCCACTGAATTAGGACCAACTATTTACCAAACACTGTGCAGGTATTATGTTACTGTCTCAGTCTGTTTAGTTGTTGCCTTAAATAAATACCTGAGGCTGGGTAATTCAAGAAGAGAAGAAGGTTTATCTGGCTTATAGTTCTGCAGGCTGTAGGAGAAGCCTGATATTGGCCTTGGCTTCTGGTGAGGGCCTCTGGCTGCTTCCACTCATGGCAAGGGTGAAGGGGGGCTGTGTGTGCAGAGACCACACGGGGAGCGAGGAAGCAAGGGAGAAGGGAAGACGCACCACACTCTTTTTAACAACCAGCTTTCATGGGAACTAACAGAGTAGGGAGTAACTCACCAACAGAGAGGTCATTAATCTACTCATGATGGATCTACCCTCATCACCCAAACACTTCGCATGAGGCCCCACTTCCAATATTGGGGATGAAATTTCAACATGAGGTTAGGAGGGCACAAACATCCGAACCACAGCAATTACTAGTTAATTATTTCCGCAGTCCAGTGAGACAGTTTTCTGATACTCGTTTACAGAACAAGAAATTAAGTCTTTTTTGTCTATTCGACGTTCATTTATTGAGAACCAACTATTTGTCAGAAATGGTGCTGTGGGGCTACCAGAGAACCGGACAAATGTGGCCCCTGACCTCATGGAATTTGCATTCCTGTGGTACTCAGAGAAGTGAGTACCTAAGCAGTCAGTAAATAACTTTGGCTGGCTGGCTGGCTAAGTGTGCATGGAGCAGGGAGGCTTGGAAGGGGGAAAGTAACATGGAGAGAAAAGCAATTGTGTAGGGATTCCTAGATAATAAGCCAAAGATCCAGAATTTGAACTTCAGTCTAATTCACTTTTGACTTTATCAAGTGACACAGCCTCGCAGATCCCCCATCTCTTCCTATCTCAGATTAAAAATGAACCAGAGAAAGAATAGTAGCAGTGGAATCTTTCCCACGGCCCACCTCTGTTCACTGGAGTCTGAGCATCATCTTTGGGGAAAAAGCCTGGGGAGTCTGTTCACTGGAGTCTGAGCATCATCTTTGGGGCAAAAGCCTGGGGAGTCTGAGCATCATCTTTGGGGCAAAAGCCTGGGGAAGAACAGGAACTAAATTCCACATTTGTGGTGAGGACTAGAGAGTTTCAGAACATTGCCCTTTTAAACTCATCTTTATTAATATTCTTTAAGCACACAGGTAATGAGAAAGGGCAAATACAGCCCCCCTCTGGCTGCAGCAGTCAGAGAGCCAAGAAAAAACTGCATGTCATGCCATCCTATTATAATAACAGATTAAAAGGGCACAAACAGGGTACTAATTAGCAGTCATAAAAACTTGAGGCTCCAGATTGCTCATCTTCATATCTGGGCAGTAAAAGTACCACGGGTGCAGATAACATAGAAGTAAAATACCAGGGTGCAATTGCCCAGAGCTCAGCCAGCATCAGCTGAGAGAAGCAGTTGCATCCAGCGGCACATCCTACACTTTCTCAAGAATCCAAAGGCATTCAGGTGACTGCCCAAGAATTAAAAATCAGCCAGCCCAGAGACAGGCAAGTGCCTCCTAACTCAGCAAGGGACAGCGGGAGACCTTGCCAACTTCTGATTGATCGTCTTCAGTTCCCTTTCTCCAAGATGTATTCCTGTCCATGGTCTCTCCCTGGATTTTATGCAGAAAACTACTTCTGAGAAATGAGAGAGTTTTATTAGCATGCAGGGGCCAAAGTTTAGCCTGAAGGAGAGATACCTTCATCAATAAAATCTTTTTTGATTAAATTCAGTCTTTCTTCTTGGGTCTGCTCAGAGCTTGGAAAATAAGACGGGTGTACTTTCTAACTTTTATCCCCAATTTGCTCCCCGAGGATTTCAAGGATTCTGTTGCCATCAGGGCACTCTGAAAGAAGAAAGTAAGGAATATGCTTTCTTTAACAACTTGCCTCTTAACAAATTCATACCCAATAATTCAAGCTTGGACATTCACTATACTCACCTAGCTTGGCCAAGTGGCTCTGTATTCTATGTTAACTATGACCTATAATTTTAAAAGTAGTCAGGCATAGCATATATAGAGAACCATCTTTTAAAAAATTCTCTAAACTTTGTTCTAATAAGGAGAAAAGTGTATCTACATTGCATGTGAAACTGAAACTAGACAAATTCCTTGTAGCCTTTTATCTAACAACAGCTAAAAGGCCCAAATTGAAGGCAAAGCAATGACGCAAGTAACTATACAATAAGCACAATCATATTCATTTTATTTCCAACATTATAATAAGGACCATATATTATTCACTGGTATATATTCTATTCACTGTACAGTGAAATATATGGGAAAAAATCAAGACCCTTTTCTTTTAAACATTAGCTCTATATCAGAAAGGAAATGGTCCGTATTTATTGATTTTCTTTGAGGGATCTAGGTAAATATCACCAGGCTATGACTGGGTCCTAGTCTCCACACCATCAGTGATATGGCTTGTCCAACATGACCTTTAGAAAGACTCAGAGTTTGGCTTTGTGTTTCTCATCTGTCTTAGTCTGCTTTTGCTGCTTTAACAGAATACCTGAGACTGGAAGATTTATAATAAACAGAAATTTATTTGGCTCATGGTTCTGGAGGCTGGGAAGTCCCGATCAAGGGGCAAGCTGCATCCAGTGAGGGCCTTCTTGCTATGTCATAACATGGTGAAAGGCATCACATAGCCAGAAGAGAGGGTGAGAAGGGCTGAGTTAGTGTTTACAAGAAACCTACTCCCATGATAACAACATCAATTCATTCATGACAGCAGGGCCCTCATAACTTAATCACCTCTTCAAGTTCCCATCTCCCAATACTGTTGTTCTGGGGATTAAGTTTCTAACACATAAACTTTGGAAACACATTCAAACCAGAGCACCATCCTATTCTCAGTAATACCCTTTGTCTTAATTTTTCCCTACTAACCTGGGATGATATTCAAAGATATTCAACAATGCTTGGGCACTGGCCAATCAAAATGGGACTAGACATCAGGCATCAAGAAGCAGTCCAGCCTTTCTGATGCATACTGTCTGACATCCATCCAGTCCCAATTGTTTCAAAGGTTCTGGTGATAATAGGGGCCACCTCTCCCAAATATGCCTTCTTAACTGGATTCCTAAAAGGACAAGTCATGAATCTCTAATCATGATTCTAGCACATGTACCACAGGCCATTAGGAAAACTATCCTCAGATAAATGAAGCCCCCCCCATACCCTCAAATTACACCATGAAGGTGAGACCCTTAGCATGGCCTCTGACTCACTAGGCAACCATGGCCAAGTGATTTCCATTCTTGAGAAAAACTTACCCTCCTCATAACAGAGAGGAGGATCCCTCAAAGAGATCCTGAAAGCTCAAGTAGGAGAAGACACTACAACATGGTTGGAATGCTTCAAAAAACAATACTTTCTAATCCTAA
This sequence comes from Pongo pygmaeus, assembly GCF_028885625.2. Taxonomy (NCBI): domain Eukaryota; kingdom Metazoa; phylum Chordata; class Mammalia; order Primates; family Hominidae; genus Pongo; species Pongo pygmaeus. The sequence continues at coordinate 93,605,876 of NC_085930.1, read as the reverse complement.
GACATAATTGCTAATAAATGGTTTCTTTTTTACCTGAGGTTAAAGAATTTTTAATACATACAGTCTTTGGTGCTCATTAAGAAGACATCAATTCTTCATGGGTTCATAAGCACATACATAAGAAAAATCTGCAGCAACAGTACAGTAATAAATGTAAAATCCTAATGAGAGAACATACATTGGCTGGAAAAGTGTATTGTTCTTTTCTTCCTTCTTTTCTTTTGCTAATGATATTGTAATGAATTTTCTTCAGAGAACTTATTAGTGTCCGTTTAATATTATCTCTTTCATATGAGAACTTTCCTTAGAATCTTAGGCAAAGCTTTAGGCCTTCAATGAAGAAGTTATTAAAAAATAATATCTAAACAGTGCTCAAAATATCACATTACAACAAGCTGACAGCACTGTCCCAGGATAGAGAGATGGGATGATATTAATTATCAGAGATTCCAGCCTCATCTATCAGTAATTTCATTATTTCCAAGTAGGAAATTAACTTCTTTGAGAGGATAAAGCCTGCAGGATTCTGGAGGCCTCATTTGGTCTAAGCAGATTATTGCCCTGTGGGGACTCCATGGTGGGAATTAGATCTGAGTTCCTGGTGGTATCCTTAGCTGGTTCTCCATTTTCTACATTCCTCATGTTAGAATGGCCATAAATACAGCCTGAGCATCAATCTGGGACTCTTTTTCAGATTGCCTAGAGGGCCAAACACTGGAATAGAAAAGGGCTGCCCATGAAACTTCTGGTTCCTGCCTTACTGAGGGCTTCAAGGAAAGGCTGGGTTTAGGGTTCCTGAACACTATGCGCTGCCTCGGTTCATTTCCTGTTGGGGAAGTTCTGAAGTTCATCTGTTACATTCCCAATGCTTATGTTAATTCATATGCAAAACGGAAACCCACTTAACTGTTGCCTTTTATTACTCTGAAATCAGCCAAACCAGCTTATGCATCTTAGCAGTCTTAAATCAGCGTTTCCCAAGTATGATCTTTGAAACATTATTACCAAAAAGATTCTCAAAAGATAGAGAGAAATTATAATAAAAATATCATAGTTCAAAGTACTTTGGAAATGCTGCTTATTATCTCTCTTCCGGAAGTTTCACGTACAATGCTAAGGTCAAAGAAGTTCTTCAATAAAGAACAGTATTTAATTTTGCTTAGCTGAGCATTTTTCAATGTTACTTGCCATGAATTTCCTTCATTTCTCCCCCCAACACTGGCTCTCATAATCTGTTATCATTCTGAAGAACACAGAGCACACACTTTGAGAAGAGATGGCCCTAAGTTAATCAGCACCCTGCATTAGGTGGCTGCTATCAATTTTGATTTAATTACGCAAGCATGCACTCAGCATTTATGCAATGTAAGGTCAGAATAAGGGTTATGTACTCTTCAAGGGTAGGTTCCCAAATTGGTGGGATATGTTCCAGCCCCTCCAAGGACTTACACACTTTCCTAAGACCTGAAAAGCTATGGTTTAAAAATAGTCGATCAATCCTTCCAGTTGTCCAGCTGGGGTCAGGTGCCAACTCTGGAAGGCAAAATATCAGGAACCAAAGAGACAAAATATTAGGAAGGCGTGGCCTCTTCCCTCAAGGAAGCTACCATGGACAACTAACCACAAACCAGGAAAAGCATGATATGGAAAAGGCAGTGGTTTATTCTGCATGAAGGGCAAAGGAAGACTGGTAAAGACACAGGCTGCTAAACGGGGCTCCAATGAGAAGGATTCCCATTGCTGGGTAGAAGAGGACAGATGGGTAAGCAACCTGAGAAGCACTGAGGCTGCAAATGTGCAGGGCATGGCCATTCTAAGCCAGTCATCCCCCCGACATCACAGATGAACCAATAGGATAAACATTTAAGAGTTCCATGATAGAGGAGGCAAATCTTGGCCAATTTCTTCACACCAGGAAGCCACTGTGCCTACATTCTGAACCTTGCTATGGCAGGTCTGGAGTGGGCCTTTGTGTCTCCCAGCAGCAGGCATACATAGGAGTCATCTCTTCGACGGGCATTCACATAGGGCTAGGTGTGCCCTTGCTTTATGAAACATACGGGTTCTTAAAAATTGGATATTCCTGGATGTCTTGTAAGTAAAATCATTTTACATGACCATGAGGAGTGATCTATTTAAAGGATCCTTGCAGCGAAGACTCTGGGGAACAAGGAATCCACATGCACTCTGAGATTTCTGTTTAGATTTTTCCTGAAGAGCTGCCTCTTAGGGGACTGCTGAATTTAAAGAGATGTTAGAAAGCAGACATGATGAAACTGCATTGTCTCCAAACTAAAAAGAAAAAGAAGAAAGTAAACTTAAAAGCTACAGATGCCATTCAACAATGATTTGATGTAAAATAATAGTCCATCTATAACTCAATTTAGCCAAGTCCATACCTTCTGAGATTCTTGACTTACCTAGAGGCTCTGTCTAAATAGTGACCCCATATCATACAAGTTGAACAACAATAAAAGGAGAAACTAGCAGATTTTTACATCATCAGGAGGGACATAGCTGGTCAAACAGACAGTAAAGTTTGAGCACAACAAAGTGAGCTTTGAACTTCCGAAGCAAACTGACAAATTGCCCTCTGGAGTCCAGTTCCCAGCATCAGCACCACTTTGCCACAATGGCTTGTCTCCTATCTCTCCTGCCTAATGGCTTTCCATGCCAAGGAGGGCAGTCAGTGTGATGAAAATAACCATCAACAAAGCATTTGGTGATTAGCAGTCTGCTTTTTTAAATATAATGCCCCTCAGCAAGATTGATAAATTCTTTTGGTCATTAACAATCTATTTAACAACTGTAAATTTAAAGTGATCACTTTCCTGAGCCTTAGTGTTAAAGAGGTTAGGGGGTAGAATTTATTTAGCCAGAGTTAAGAGCTGGAAAATTAAGCCAGAACATGAGAAACAAGATTACAAAGCAGTATTCCTCAGAGAGTGCTATGGAGCTATATGGAATCAGGGTATTACCAATGGTGGGGGATATGTTTAATCACTTTTTAAAGGAAAAACAATCTTAATTAATGCCGTATGTCATAAAAATATAATTTAGATGGGGATGGGAAATTGCTAAAGATGAAACCCAGACCAAAGTGAAGACTTGGTTCAGAATGAACCACCCACCCATCAATTATAAAAATACTGCCCAACAGCAAATCAAAGAACATGCTCTTTGGTCATATTTGGGCAGCTTGAAAACACTGATCCCTGAAAAGCATTTTCATACTTTATACAAAAAAGATAGGAAATATTTAAACTTATTTTAAATTAGAATTTTAAGTGCCATATTTAAAAAGCTGAATTACTCATAGACACAGTCATTTTAACACACTATATTTTAAAACTGTATCTAAAAAACTCATAATTATGTAGTCAGTTGTGTTGGTCAGTGAATAATATTATTATCTTTATGCCGCAACATTTGGACCTAACATTTCACCTGACTAAAGCTTGGCATTGGTCCATTGTTTTATTTGATGCTTATAGGACATCCAAAGGGAAACATAGCAAATTCTTTCTCTGGCCTATTCATTAGTAGCACAGAGAACCAATCCCAGCTTCAAGGTGTCAACCAATCCCAGCTTCAAGGTGCATCCCAGGCCCCATCTACCAGTAGTTCAATAAAGAGCAAGATGGCAGGAATAAGAGGGAAATGCATCTCCCTTCAGCTTTCAGGTTTTAGACTACTGTACATGGCTCTTTCCAAACAAGAAGAAAAGAATATAACATGAGCTGATTGGTGCAGTAAACTAAACTGGATTTATATGCTCTAATATGGAAAAAAGATCCCTAGAACTGATCCTCAAAAGCATCTCCCATTAATGGAGAAATAGGAGAATGTCCCTAAGGGTGAAAGTCTGGGACCAGCAATATGGCAACATTATAAGTTCGCTAAACAGCATTTTTGTAGGAAGTGTGTTCTAACTGCCTTCGTAAAAGGAAAAAGGAAAATGAAACAAAGCAGCTAGACAATATCATTTCCACTGATTAAAGTTCAGAGGAGCCTGAAAAGTTACTTATGAGATATAGTTCAACCATTTTCCCCCTTGCCTTCAGGTTTACGTGATATTAACTCCTATGTGTCCACAGCAGCCCCATGATCTGCCTCAGAAGAATTCAGTGCCTAATACTTGACTAGGAAGAAACATTAGGTATTGATGGGCAAAGAGTTTTCATCTCAAATGCCTCTCTGATCAACTAGCAGTAGCTCTTGTTGAGGAGTCCGAGGCCATATTTAAACTCAGTGGAAAAATGCAGCATGGGAAATTAACAATGTCTGAAGGGGCAGTTTGGCATAGAGATTAAGAACATGGATTCCAGCAGGGAGCAGTGGCTCATGCCTGTAATACCAGCACTTTGGGCGGCCGAGGCAGGCAGATCACTTTAGACCAGCCTGGGCAACATGGCGAAACCCTGCCTCTACAAAAAATAGCCTGGTGGGGTGGTGCATGCCTGTAGTCCTAATTATTTGGGAGGCTGTGGTAAGAGGATCACCTCAGCCCAGTAAGGTCAAGGCTGCAGTGAGCCATGATTATACCATTGTACTCCAGCCTGGGCAACAAAGCGAGACTCTCCCTCAAAAAACAAACAAACAAAATGAGCATAGATTCTAAATACATATGGATGTTTGAATCCTAGCCCTTTTCCTTACCAGCATAATAACCTTATGAGGTTATTGTGAACATTAAATAAATTAAGGCAACTTTCACAATGTCTAGCACATAATTTACACTTAATAAACATTAGCATCATAACCAGGAGGACTAATTGCCATTGTTGCTAATTGGCATTGCAGAGTAGAGTTGTGGCTTGTCTTTTGCCCATCAGGCTATCTGTGTTTCAGAATCTGCTCCTCAACTCAAGTGTAAAACTTACAAGCAGTGGTGGAGTGGAACAAGTCAAATCTATACAGATCTTTATATGATTGAATCAGTGAATTAGATAGACTTTACCACCAAGATGTGATGTGCTGCGATGGTGGTTCTGCAGTATGTTTGGACCGTGAAAGATCAAAAAGTCTTTCAATGATTCATATTTTCAGGGCATTGCAAAGTGATCAATTTGGTACATTCTTGACTTAAAACAATCACTTGGCCTTCTCCAAACTTCCCAGACTGCTAATAACATGCAATCCTACTTCTAACCAAACTGAATAAAGCATCAAAAGGAAAACTTGGTTTCATCCCAAGTGTTACAAGCTGCTTTCACATATTGAAAGTTTGGCTCTACCACTAACAGGCAAGGAAACACTTTCAAACCTGGCAGGTGATGAGAATGGACTTCAGAACTTGGCTACACTGTCATCAGACATCAGGGGCTGGAATTAGGGCAGGGGTTCTCAACTGGTGACAATTTTGTCCCACAGGGGACATTTGACAATGTCTGGAGACATTTTTGGTTGTCACACCTGGGTGGGAGGTGTTTCTGGCATCTCGTGGGTAGAAGCCTGAATGCTACAAAGCTTCTCACTATGCATACTCTCACTCCCCAAACTCTGAATCTTCAGGTACAAAATGTCAGTAGTGCCAAGACCGAGAAATCCTGGATTAGCATGGAACACAGAGCAGTGTGGACTCGCTGCTAAATGTTTTCCTCACTATACTGGAGGCTCCAGGTAAGTAGGAATCATTGTATCTTCAGTGCCTAGCACAGTTCCCAGTACCTTAGCAGGGGCTCTATTAATTTTTGTGGAGTGAATGTACTATAATAGCAGATATTAATGCAGGTCAGTTACCATTTTTCTTCACAGCAGAGCAAATATTTCTTCAATATTAAGGTCAGAAAGCAAAGTGAAAAGAGAAGACATGGCAGAACATGACTTTGCTTATTTGGGCATCTAGCACATCAGACACTTCCAATAAATCTGTTCCAATAAATCTGTCCCACTTCCTGCATCCCTGTCTTCCCTAGAGAAGTAACTGATGCCACATCCAGAGCCTAACAATAAGTTATGTCAACTTTACCAGCACCAACATATTTCTAGAATCCACTTGCTTCTCTCCATCCATAAAGCCTAAGCCACCATCATCAACATCTCTAATGAGTCACTTTGCTTTTGCTCTTGACCTCTAACTTCCATTCTCCACAGAGCAATAACCATATGTCCTGTTAAAGGCATTAATCAGATTACATCCCTCTTGTGTTCAAAACTTGCTAACATCCTCACGGGGGCTTAAAACATCTTACAAAGTCTGGCACCTGCTCACCTCTGCACTACAATCATAGCGGTCATCTTCCTATTTAACCAAATGTCCAATTCCTTTGCTCCTCAGAGCCTCTGCACTGGCCTGGGAATGCTCTTCCTCTAGATCCTTACATGGCTGGCACTTTCACATAATTCAGGAATCAGTTTAAAGTCAACTCATCAGAGAGAAATTTTTTGACTACACAGACTCTTCACCTGTGTAGTCAGACAAGTTTTATTGTCTTTCAATTATGAGGTGCAATCTGAGAGCTTTATTTGCTCATTTATACTTGTACACTGACATCCCTCCCAGACTGGAGTGTCAGCTTCATGAAAACAGAGAACCTGACTGTTTTGTTCTCTGCTGTGTCCCAAGCAAGCACAGTGCCTGGCACAATGTAAGAAGTCAATATGCATCTGCTGAATGAATAGATAACTGAGGAATAAATGGATGAAATAAATAGTTCATATACATGAACTATTCAGAGAAAAAGGACCTCATCTAAAAGAAAATATGTGTTAACTGTCACTTACAAAAGAGTTTCCTAATAGCATCTTTTATTTAACCGTGATCAATTCAACATAAGGCTAAAAATCAGAATAATAGAGGGTAGTTAATGTTCATCTAGCACCAAGTGTAACTCAGAAATTAAATTAACAGTTTGTTACTATAAATCTCCCTCATTCTTTTTATGAGTACTAAATTAAAGTTCACCCTATATTTTTAAATCTGTTACAAGCAAAGAGACAACGAAATAATGAAAGGAAGTATAATGAAATAATTTTACTAATTCTCAATACATAACCATAGCAATGATTTTGTAAGTTTCCAAATATGGTTCAGCAGTGTGGACCAGCTTGATATGAAAATAAATTTAAGTGTGTTTTCCTTTTATAACTTTTATTACTGTGAAAGAAAATAATTGAGGTATTTAATATTCACAAGCAGTATCAGAGGCAAGAATACGAGTATGTCATTACTGACGAAACCTGGAACATAACGCAAGTGTAATGTTGCTTTTTTTGGACCATGTGATATATCTGAATGCAACAAGGGAAGAAGCCAGAAATATGTTAGCAATGATTGGGAGGGTGAGGTGATGGTAGCATGTAGAGTCAAGCAAAGTCAGAGGCTGTGACAAACAATGCTGAATTAGCACATGCAGTTCCTATTGGTCTGCCTCCCGCCCACCTTTCCAACTGCAGTTCTTATCACTCCAGCAACATCCCCAAAACTTGCAGGGTTCTAAAGTTTATATAGTCTCGGGGTATCTGTGTCCTTATTTACACCACAGCTGAATCTAAAAGAACTTTCTGCAATGATGGAAATGATCTAATTCTGCACTGTCTATTGCTTCTGTATCGAGAAACTGAATTTTGCAAAGCATTTAATGTTAATTAACTTAAATTTAGCCACAGGCTGCCAAATTGCACAGCACAGCTCGAGACACCCTCCCTATAGTCTGCAAACTCCTGCTCGTCCTTCAAGACCCAATTCAAACGTCTCTTCCTCCAGAATCCCCTTCCTCTTCCTGTTCCCTAAATAGCAGGTTTCATGGCTTTAATAACAACCATTTATCACATTCTATTACAATTATTTTATGATACGTTGGTCCTTCTGACTACATTAAGAATCTCTCAAGGGGACGGACTCTGCCTGGCTCATCTCTAAATACTCAGTTCCATGCTTGGCACATGAGAATTATTTGATAAATACTTGTTGGATGCTCAAGTGAAATAATGAAGCCATCTTTAGATATGAACAAATATAAGCACAGCTTACCAGAAAAGTTCCTCCCAGGGGAAGGTTTACTCCATTTATATAAGAAGCTGCAAACCAGGTATAGCTTGAGCATCCCTAATCTGAAATCCAAAATGCTCCAAATGCTCCAAAATCTGAAACTTTTTTTTTTTTTTTTTTTTTTTTTTGAGAGGGAGTCTTGCCCTGTTGCACAGGCTGGAGTAGAGTGGCGCGATCTCGGCTCACTGTAAGCTCTGTCTCCCGGGCTCATGCCATTCTCCTGCCTCAACCTCCCGAGTAGCTGGGACTACAGGCGCTCACCACCAAGCCCGGCTTATTTTTTGTACTTTTAAGTAGAGACGGGGTTTCACCTCGTTAGCCAGGACGGTCTCGATCTCCTGACCTTGTGATCTGTCTGCCTTGGCCTCCCAAAGTGCTGGGATTACAGGCGTCAGCCACGGTGCCGGGCCCAAAATCTGAAACTTTTTGAGCACTGACACGATGCCACAGTTGGAAAATTCCACATGTGGTATTATGATGGGTCACAGTAAAAATGCAGTTAAAACTTTGTTTCATGGACAAAGTTATTTAAAATCTCATATACAATTACCTTCAGGCTATCTGTATAAGGTCCATATAAGACATAAACAAATTTTGTGTTTAGATTTGGGTCCCATTCCCAAGATATCACACTATGTATGTGCAAATATTTCCCAATCCAAAAAAAATCTGACAACTGAAACACTTCCAGGCCCAAGCATTTCAGATAAGGGGCAGTCAATATGTATGACCTTCAGATTTGATAGTATTTCACCATATTTGTATATGTGTGTGCACATGTATGTTTGTGTGTATGTATGTGTGTGTATTTGGTAGAAATTGCTTACCAATGTTAAAAACAGATTTCCAACATTTCTTGAAACAAATATTAGATCTGGCAATTTTAGTCCCATATTTGGGCTTGGCAACAATGAACTAAAATGTAACAAGCAGCTGCATCATTTAGATAATAAATATCCTCTACAGAGTCTTTTTTCTTTTTGGTACTTTTAGTCTACTGTTGTCATTTATGGTCTCTGTCTTTCTCCTGTAGCCATTTGACCTTACAACACCAGACAATGAATGAAGAGACAGAAATTTCAAGCTCAGACATTGATTTCTTGCTGACATTAGTAAAATAACAACAGTGACAATAATAGCTGCAACAACAACAATAATAATGGCTGGTAGTGTTTATTGAACATGACATGCCAGATATTATACTAGGCAATTAATACACATTGTCAGATAGAATCCTCCTCCATGACCTAGAAAATAGCCTTAGCTTCATTTTATCAATGAGGATAGTGAGATGCTAAGGGGTAAGCTGAAAACAAACAGAAAGGTCTTCCCCTAGTCTGCCCATCATCAGAGTCCTCATTGCCATCTCTTCATTACAAGGTGACATCCCTCTTCACCCCTCCATGTTCCTCCCAGCCTGGATTTAGACCCAGAGCACAAGACAAAGTGGGACCTTGGGCAAGTGACATAACCTTTCTGCATTTTGCTCCTCCACTCACAATGGACTTCAGAAATAAGAGCTGACATTACCTCCAGGGGCACATGAGGGCACATGAGATGATGTAGGTGAAACACTGAACTTCTCAGACACTTTTTACAAATGGAAAATGATCTCATCTGAGAAGGCAGAGAATGGCTGGACAAAGGCTGACACATCTGGAGTAAGGAGGCATGGAAAGGACTGAACTCTCTTAAGGTAAATAATGGCCTTGTGGCTTTTGCTAGCACCCACCCTCAAGGAGCCCTCATCTAGGGAGAGAATGTCTTTGTGGAACTAATACAAATTTGGCTCCATGAGGCTTGCCTAGCTTCATGCCAGTTAGGTGATATTGAAAGGATGCAAGTCAATGGAAGGTTTAAGAATCAGCTATTGTAGGCCGGGCGCAGTGGCTCACACCTATAATCCTAGCAGTTTGGGAGGCCGAGGCAGGCGGATTACCTGAGCTCTGGAGTTCGAGACCAGCCTGGGCAATATAGTGAAACCCCGTCTGTACTAAAATACAAAAAAAAAAAAAAAAAAAAAGAAATTAGCTGGGTATGGCAGCATACGCCTGTAGTCCCAGCTACTCAGGAGGCTGAGGCAGGAGAATTGCTTGAACCCAGGAGGCGGAGGTTGCAGTGAGCCGAGATGGTGCCACTGCACTCCAGCCTGAGTGAGACAGCAAGTCTCCTTCTCAAAAAACAAAAACAAAAAAGAATCAGCTATTGCAGGCCTAGCACTCTGCCAGGCCAGGAGTTGGCAAACGTTTTCTACAAAGGCCCAGATACTAAATATTTTAGGCTTTGCCGGCCATAGGTAAACAAATGAGCATGGCCATGTTCCAGTAAAACTTTACTTACAAAACTGGGCCAGGGCCCACGGGTATCGTTTGCCCACAATCCCTGTGCTAGGCACCATGGAGGCAGAGCAGAGGCTCTTCACAGTCATCCGGCACAATCACCAGGGGCAAAGCATGATGCAGCCTGTTGGATTCCCCACTCGGGTAGCCACAATCCTCCGAGGTAAAGGCCTGGACAGCAAGAATGACTTAAGCAACAGACTTTCTTGGTGGCTCCAGCCCCAGACTCACCCCACAGGGCATGAGGAGAGTGAGCCTCTCTTTCCCATGAATGGTTCCTCCCAGAAGCTGTGCAGGCCTGTCCGCAGGACAGGTGAGGCTACATGGCCTTCAACCACATGATATATTGGCTCCTCTGACTAAATCAAAGTCCACAGATGATAGGCCTACAATATCCAAGAAGTTGCCAAACAAAGATGCTTAAATTGATACAGACAAAACTAAATACCTCTCCTTCCCTTGTGCCTGCTTTGACTCCCCTAGATGCCACCCCTGGTGCCACTTCACACTGCGCTATCTACTTGCACTTGAATCCCCCATGTCTCATTACCATGTGTATATCCCAAGACAGGGTGGCGCCTGTTGTAGGCCACATTTTTTTGGTTGTTGTTTGTTTTTTTTTGAGACGGAGTCTCACTCTGTCGCCCAGGCTGGAGTGCAGTGGTGCGATCTCAGCTCAGTGCAAGCTCCGCCTCCCAGGTTGAAGCAATTCTCCTACCTCAGCCTCCTGAGTAGCTGTGATTACAGGTGCCCACCACCATGCTTGGCTACTTTTTGTATTTTTGGTAGAGACAGGGTTTCACCACGTTTGGCCAAGCTGGTCTTGAACTCCTGACCTCAAAGGATCCACCTGCCTCGGTCTCCCAAAGTTCTGGGATTACAGGCATGAGCCACCGTGCCCAGCCAGGCCACACTGTTTAAAGTCTATGCAGTTCTTCTTTGATATGGTAACCTTGGGGTTGGTTATATTTCTTCCAAGTGTATGACCAACAGGATGCAGAGAAGCAAAAGTTTTCTTACTGTTTTGTCTGTTAATGTAACCTGCCATTGTCTTTATGCTTTTGTTTCTGTTCTCATTTAATCCTGTTTTCCTTCACAGGATTAAGTCTGCTCATTTCTAAACTATTGTCTGAACTTTAATATTCTAACATGTCTTAGTGTCATGTTTACTCTTCACTGTTTGACTTTCCAAGTGAAATAGTGAAAAATATGAGAGTGGAAAAGGTATTTGGAAAGATTCTAGGTTTTAAAGTTTCAGCTTTAGTTGATCCTTCCTACCTGTGGGACCTTAGGCAAATGAGTGAATAATCTGAACTTGAATTGCTTCACCTGCAAGACAAAGGTAAGTACACCAATCTCGGAGAGGTATTGTAAGGATTACATGAGTTAAACATGAAAATTCCTCTTCCAACTCAATAATAAAAACACAAAAAATCCAACTTATATGGGCACAGAATCTGAATAGACATTCCTCCAAAGAAGCTATACAAATGACCAAGGGGCATGTGGAAAGATGCTCAATATTAGTTATCAGGGGTGCCTCACCCAAACAAAAGGACAATGAGATACCACTTCATGCTTATTGGGATGACTATAATAAAAAGTTACAAAATAACAAGTACTGGTGAAGGTATGAAGAAACTAGCATCTTCTTACACTATTGGTAAGAATGTAAAATGCCAACACTGCTTTGAAAATGGTCTGGAAGTACCTTCAAAAATTAAACATAGAGTTATCTTATGACCCAGAAATTCTACTCCTAGTTATATACCCAAGAGAAATGAAAACATATGTCCACACAAACACTTGTAATATTAATAGCAGCATTCACAGAAAGATTATTCATAAGAAGCAAAAAGTGGAAACAACTCAACTGTCTATCAAATGATGACCAGATAATATGCATCATTTGCCAGATAATAGGCAAAATATGGCCTAGCCATACAATGGAATGTTATTTAGCAATAAAAAGAAATTTGTGAAAAGCAAAGAGAACAATCAACATAGTGAAGAGACAATTTACAAAATGGGACAGTATATTTGGAAACCATGTATCAGGCAAGGGATTAAATTCCAAAATATATAAGAAACCCATTCAACTCAATAGTACCCTCCCCTGTAAAATAACCCAATTAAAAAATGAGCAAAGTACCTGCACAGATATTTTTCTGAAGGGGACATACAAATAGCCAACAGGTTTATAAAAAATGTGAAATATCACTAATATTCAGGGAAATGGAAATAAAAACCACAGTGAGGTATCATCTCACACGTGTTAGGATGGCCATTATCAAAAAGTCAAAAGATAACAAGTATTGCTGAAGGTGTGTAGAAAAGGGAACCCTTCTTGGTGGAAATGTAAACTTGTACAGCCATTATGGAAAAGAGTAGAGAGGTTCCTCAAAAATTAAAAATAGAATACCATATGATCTAGTAATCCCACTCCTGGATATAGAACCAAAGGAACTGAAATCCCCCATCCAAAAGAGATATCTCCATTCACATGTTCATCGTAGCATTATTCAAAACCACCAAGACGTGGAATCAACCTAAGTATCCACTGACAGATAAATACAGACACGCGATGTATATATCAACAATGGAATACGATTTACTCTTTAAAAAGAAGGAAAGAAAATCCTGCCATTCGCAAAAACATGATAAACCTAGAAGACATTATGCCAAGTGGAATAAGCCAGACACAGAAAGAAAACTACTGCATGATCTTACTTAGATGTGTAATCTAAAATATTCAAACTGTTAGAAACAGAGCATGGAATAGTAGTTACCAAGGGCCAGGCATGGGGCAAATGGGAATAATTTGGTCAAGGGTACAAACTTTCAGTTATAAGATAAGTAAGTGCTGGCACTCTAATGTCTGGCATGGTGACTAAGGCTAATGATAATATATTGTATACTTGAAATTTGCTAAGAGAGTAGATCTTTACTGCTCTCACCATGCACACACACAAAAGGTAACTATGTGAGGTAAAGGATATGTTAATTAGCTTGGTTGTGGTAACCATATCACAATGTATACATATATTAAATCATCACACAGTATATCTTAAATATATATAATTTTTGTTAATCATACCTTAATCAAGCTGTAAAAAAAGAAATGAAGTGCTGATACATGCCAAAAGATGGATGACCCTTGAAAACTTTATGTTAAATGGAAAAGACAGTGGCACACACCACCACACAATGTATGATGCCATTTATATGAAATGTCCATAACAGGCAAATACATAAAGACAGAAAGTAGATTAGTAGTTTGCAGGGTTATGGAAGGGGAGGAATGGGGAGTGACAGCTAATGGGCACAGGGTTTCTTTTGGGGGTGATGAAATTATTCTGGAATTAGATTGTAGTGACATTTACACAACTCTGAATATACTTGAAACCACTGAATTGTACATTTTAAATGGGTGAACTGTATGGTATTTTAACTGTATCTAAATAAAGCTGTTACTATATGGAAAGTTCTTAGCTTCGTGTCTGAGACAAAGGAAGAAATAAAAATGGTCACTACTGTTATCATTCATTCACCTGCATTTTAAAAATGCAGTCGGTTATTCTAGAGACTTTTCATCTGTCATTCTGAGAATTAAAATACTCAAACATATGTGTGGTGAGGTCTAGAAGAGGAGGATTATTGTAGCCTGGAGTAGTTAGAAAAGCCCTTGAGAAGTTTAAACAGAATAAAGGAGGAGGCAAAGGAGAAATCACCAAAGGCAGCAATCTGAAAGTGCAAAGGTGGGAATAATTTGGTTCCCTGTGGGAGCCATAAAGAGGCAATTCGATTAAGCAAATGGCTCATGAATGCAAGGGATAAGTTGAAGAGAAGGCAAAGTTAGATTTGGGTCTTGGAAGCATAGGCCAAGATATTTGGACTTCCTCCAGCTTTGGAATATCAGGAACTGAATTTAAGGAAAGCTATCCTGCCAGTTTATGTGGTACAAAAGGGACTGGCTGAAATCAGAACCCAGGAAGTATGAGTTAGTTAGGGCCTGGAGAAAGATAATAAGAATGGAAATAGGAAAGAAATAGCACAAAATAGTGGCTACTTCTTTTTTTTCCTCCCCCCCGCCCGCCTGCCGAAAGCCAGTTGTTCTAAAGTGGCTATTTCTTTATGACAAAGGTGACAGAATACAGAAGAAAAAAACTCTCCCATCCTCCTTCATCAACACCTAACAAAAGGAACAATAATAACCATAAAATCATGCTTAAAACAAAAAGGGAAATTTACCAGTAAGCTCTAAATAAGGAATTAAGCACAAACTTGTGCCATAAAATTCAAAAGAAGAAACTAATTAAAAAAAAAAAAAAAGGAAGGCAGGAAGGAGTGAGGGAAGGTGAAAAAGCAAACAGGAGATGATTTTGATGCAATTTGAAGTTGCATCAAAATCTTCCACCTCCACTATCAGAAAAAGATTGGAGAAAGTATTTGAGTTGACAAAATTATGGGATTTCTCTTCAATTTTCCCCACAATCAGGAGACAAGTAGACTGAAGTCATGATTTTGATGTAGGATTTTTCTTCTCGGTCACTTTGCAAGCTGGGAACCCCTGGCCAGTGATGCCCGTCCCGGGCCTTGCTTGGCCATGCTGGTGTGCTCCAGCTTCTTGTGTTATAGCTTGTACCCACGTTTGGTGGTTCCCTGAGCTCTTGTACCATGCCCAAGAAGAATGAGGATACACTGGACATTGAAGGGTAAGGATGGCAGAGAAGAATTTCACTGAGTGATGAAAACAGTTTTTAGCAAAGAGGGGATATGGATTTGGTCCCCCTACCTGAAGGTGAGAAAGTTCCCCTGTGTGGCTGGGCCTGGGGCCTTTTCCGGACTTAGAAAGGGAAGTGCCTGCTGATTGGTTTGTGAGTCTGCAAAAAAGTCTAAAGCAAAGACGCTACTCAAAGGTGGGCAAAACACTGTAGAAAACCAATTAGGAAAGCGCAGGTATATGTAAAACACGTGAAGGGTGGGGGCCAATCAGAGGAGAGCTTACCAAACAGAAAGGGAAATTCTCAGTCCAGTGTGAGGATTTAACTTGTAGCTTGGCTTTCAGGCTTTAAAAAACTCTCTTCCACTTGAGGTGGGGTTTCACTGGGGACCCACCCCTATCTGCCTAGGCATCTGCCTGCCTCCTGTTGCTATCAATTTGGAAACGTTGAGTGAAGCCCCAGAAAACCCTCGGGAGTACAATCCCAGAACTTCAACCCAGCCAAGAATAGCAATAATTATGACAGGGGCTTGACAGGAAAAAATAATTGATAGAACTTAGAGAATGATAATATACAGAGGATGAACTTCAAGAATAAACTGGAGATGACCCAAGGTTTCTAGCCTGGATTTTTCAGAATGGGGGTGATACCAGTAAGACCAGGGGTCAGAATAGGGGAACATTTTATGGGAGAAGGGCATGCACTCTGTTATCAGATAAATTAAGTTTGAGCAACTCATCCCTTGAATTCATATGTCTGTATAAACCTAACCTAATGCCTCTCACATAGTAAGCCTTTTATAGGTGTGTGCAGGAGGGATGAGGCATATAAAATTTAATTAAATATGAACAAATGATGGTAACAATAAACTCAGATTTTAAAAAATGGTTTTGTTTCAACCACTGTGGAGTCAATAGACTCAGACTTAAAAATTTTTTAATTTTAAACTGTCTCTTAGATATTATAAAGCCACAGTCTGAGTCATCTTGCACTTAAAAAAAATCCAGAAAAGCCTATTAAAGAATAGAAAACCCGAATATGTAACTTCCTCCTGTGACAGAAGAACAAAAACTTCAACGTTCACAGCTTAAAGACATTTAGCACCTCAAAAAGATGTATCATAGGTAAGTTTCAAGATAATCATTTTCTTTACTTGAATGATATTATATAATCATAATCCATTGGAAATTAAGTCAATTTACAAAAAAAAAAACCCTCAGAAATGCAAATAACAGTGCTTTGTAAAACTGTATGACCCGTTTTCTGGAAGGTACTGTGTGATTCTGGGACTGGACTTTTCATTAAAAAGCTAAGAGATTCAGGCATCAGACATGTTCAATTATTGGCTCCCTAATGAAGTTCACTATCCTGTCTAACGGATCTTTCCTTTTCAAAAGACCGCTTCCTCCTTGTGTATTCTGGCATTGAGTGTCTCTGGCATTTGCTCTATGAGAATAACTGGACAGTACAATGCTCTTGAATGCAGAGAGTTGGAGCTTGAATGGACACCATGAGCCCCAAGGACATGAAAACAATTTTTTGATTGTGTGTGTGTGTTTATAAAACTTCTTGCACAAAATCAGTCTTTGTAATTTCCTAGACTTCAAGGGCATTCTTTTCAAGTTGGGGCTTCTTAACATGGACCTTAAAAATCCTAAAATTAAATGCATTTTTAAGCTATCTGTGTAAATATATTAAAAATTTTCCTCATTAGGAAGTTTCCAGTTTATGGCAAAGTTTTTAGAGGAGTCTGTAACCCAAAGTGGATCCAGAACCACAGCATGTAGACCCCTAAAAATTAAAAACATTGAAACCTATTTAGCAAATCTGCATGAAATGAGCCAAATTCATACTGCTTCTGCGGAGTTGGTTCCTGGGAATCCAGGCATTTAGTGGTGGAGTTACAGATGGATCTCAATGGCCTGCATGATTTTCCCAGCCTATTGTTTTCGTATCTGATAAATTATTCTCTTAAAATTTCCATCCATAAAAAATTTCCAAAGATATTAGGATCTCTCTTCACATAGTCTTTCCTTCTTTTGAAAGATGCTATTGTTGTCACTGTGAAAACTGTAAATAGCATTCAAGATGATATTTAAGTTTGTGCCAACATTTAGTGGAAATGTCTAAGTTTTGAAATAGTAGGGAGCTCACATTCCATCTGGTGTGTTTTCATTTTATCTCCTATTCTCAGTGAATTTTAAAAGTCAGCTGCAGTGTCAATACGCTTTCTGCTATGCTAATGTGACCTCCACGTGGAAATCAAAGGAAAGGAGTTCTCAGGGCAAGTGATTCTTTCTCAATTGAACTATTTAGTGTCATAGAATCACAAAGTATCAGAGCTGAAAGCAGGCTTACAGGTGACCAAGATGAATACCTCTCAGTTTGAAGGGAAACTGAGCCTCAGGCAGAGGGAACTGCCCATAGTCTCATTAGCCACAGGGACAGGAGTTGAGCCTTCATAGGAAGCCTTTCTGATGGCCCCATATCAGGTGGTCACTTCCTTCCTCACACTTCCATGGCCCTTTATCAGAGACCACCATCCCATGTTACTTAGGGGTTTCAACTTCGTAGCGTAGTTACTGTCACTAATTTCTTACCCATGTGTGGCAGGCTAATATTTCAAAGTAATCACTGGTGTGCCATCTCCTTCCTGACCATCTCTTGGCTAAAGGGAAGTGCATCTATTGCTTAGCAGTAGTCTCCTTCACTCACCAGCTTAGCTTCTAATTCAAAAGGTGCTGCCCCAGTGTGAGAGAGAAACGATTCATGCAGAGATGAGGACACAGAAGAGTTCTAACTGCCCACCCCCAGACTTTAAAATAGAGTTTCAAGCTGGATAATGGACAGAGTTAAGAGAGATAAAGCAAGAAAGAGTGCATGTGTACATGAGTGGGCACGTGCATGCATGTGTGTGCATGTGTGCACTGGGGCGGGGTGTGCTCTACCCTTGCCTTTTCCCCAACCCCCAGGCTGAATCCTGAGGTTGGGTAATATGTTAGTTTTCTATTTGCTGCTATAACAAATTTCCACAAACTCAGTGGCTTAAAACAATACAAATGTATTATCTTACAGCACTGGAGGTCAGATGTCCAAAATGGGTGTAATGGGCTAAAATTCAGGTGTTGGCCAGTCTGCATCCTTTTTGGAGGCTCTAGGGGAAACTCTGTTCTTTTACCTTTTCCAGCTTCTAGAGGCTGCCTGAATTCCCTGGCTTATGGCTCAATTCCATCTTTAAGGTCATTGATGGCCAGTTGAATCTTTCTCATATTGCATCACTCTGACACTATTTTGCCTCTCTCTTCTACCTTTGTGATTATATTGAGTCCACTTGGATAATCCAAGGTCATCTCCCTATCTGAAAGTTGGCTGACTAGCCTCTAATTCAATCTTCTACCTTAATTCTCTTTTACCATCTAACATATTTACAGGTTCTGAAAGATTGGTACATAGGCACCATTTGGGAGGCTATTATTTGGTCTTCCACAGCTGACTCACTGCAAGCCATCCCTTTGAATTTGAGACTCTAAGAGTAGATTGAATGTGCAGTCAGCTTTTTCCATCTAGAATTCTGGTAGCACACAGCTTTGCAAAGAGAAAAATGAAGGACTATGGCAGCAACATGAATGTCTGCTGGAGGCACCTAATTTCCTGCAGGTCTCAGCAAAGTATGTAAGAACAGACAAGCTTCTTTTTGAGCCCATGAGAAGAACTCTGACAAGCTGGCAAAGGCCAAGGAGTAAGTGTCCTTCATGCACTTGTGACAAGAGACTATGTCAGGACCATGGACACCTCCAGGGATGTAGGAGGCCAAAGGTCACCATCCTGCAAAGGATGACTGCATTCCTTATGGGTATCAGAATGGACCAAAGTTGCATACGAGGACGAGGCAAAGTGGATTACTTGGACACCAGAGGACAAGGAAACAACAGCCAAGGACAACAGAATCCCTGCCTACCCCACACGACATGTTGCTCATTAAGGCCCCAGAATACAGAATCTGAATTGAGAGATTATAAGCCAGAACACAACTGAATGAATTACAGGCCTGAACTGACAGAAACGGCACTGAACTTGCTGAGCAAAATCTGGCCCAGGGCTGATAAGATGGTTTGCTCTCATAGCCAGAAATTCAACTGAACTTTGGGAGTCAAGAACATTTCATTTTTTAATAGTCAAACTGGTGACTGTGAAATTAATCATTGTTATAATTGGCACTCAAATGAACCTCAGACACAGCAAGAGTTGACTTGGTGATTGAGAAGAAACTGGAGACAAGACGAAAAGAGTGGGAATATAAGACTAGAGTATCACATCAGCACAGCTGGCTACTTTATTTTTATTTATTTATATTCATTTTTATTTTTATGTTTTTGAGACAGAGTCTTGCTCTGTCACCCAGGCTGGAGTGCAGTGGCACAATCTCGGCTCAGTGCAAACTCCACCTGCCGTGTTCAAGCAATTCTCCTGCCTCAGCCTCCTGAGTAGCTGGGACTATAGGCACGCACCACCAGACCCAGCTGATTTTTTGTATTTTTAGTAAAGACGAGGCTTCACCATGCTGGCCAGGCTGATCTGGAACTCCTGATCTCATGATCTGCCTGCCTCAGCCTCCCAAAGTGCTGGGATTACACGCATGAGCCACTGCGCCCGGCCCTACTTTTTATTTTTTTAGGTGGAGTCTGGCTCTGTCACCCAGGCTGGAATGTAGTGGCATGATCTCAGCTCACTGCAACCTCCTCCTCTTGGGTTCAAGTGATTCTCCTGCCTCAGCCTCCTACGTAGCTGAGATTACAGACACGCACCACCACACCTGGCTAATTTTTGTATTTTTAGTAGAGATGGGGTTTCACCACATTGGCCAGGCTGGTCTCGAACTCCTGACCTCAAGTGATCCGTCCGCCTGTATCCCAAGGAGTATCTTTATTTTTTTTCTAACAAGTCAAAGAGTAGAAATACCAAAAAAGTCTCTTCTCTGGGCATTTCAGCTACTTAGCTAGCTCACACACATGTATTTCCCATGAGGTTTTGATCAAAACTAAAGTCAATTTTTTTCACTAGGTTCACCAAACAACTGCCAGTAAATATTGGCTTCTGCCAATGAATGAAAAAGAACACAGGATGTCTGCTCTTAAAAAGCGACCCCTGATGTTTTTTCCTTTACATTATCAAATTATTGCATACTCATTATATTACATTTGGGAAATGCAAGAGGATATGAAGAAAGGAACAGGAGTGTAACATTCTATTTGAAGACACAATCTCTCTTAATTTCAAGGTACATGTGCTTCCATTCCATTCGCCATTTATATTCCACTCTTTCCATTCAATATTATATCCCAATATATTTTTTCCCAGTGAATTTAGAAAGCTTATTTTGCCAAGGCTGAGGAGGTGCACCTGTGACATAGCCTAAGGAGGTTCTGAGGACATGTGCCCAAGGTGATCAGAGCACAGTTTGGTTTCACACATTTTAGGGAGACATGAGGCATCAATCAACATATGTAAGATGAGCAATGGTTCATTCTGGAAAGATGGGACAACGTGAAGAAAAGGCAAGAAGACTCTAAGTGGGGAGGGAGCTTCCAGGGCATGGGTAGATAGGAGACACATGGTTGCATTCTTTTGAGTTTCTGACTAGCCTCTCCAAAGGAGGCAATCAGATATGCATTTATCTCAGTGAGCAGAGGGGTGACTTTTTAAAGAATGGGAGGCAGGTTGGCCCTAAGCAGTTCCCAGCTTGACTTCTCCCTTTAGCTTAGTGATTTGGGGGCCCCAAGATTTCCTTTCACATTTCCCCCGTTCTCTTTGAAAAAACCTTTTGGAGGAAGCATTTTAGAAGAAAATGAGTCTCTGGTCTCAGGTTTTGTCTCATCTCTCATGGCTAGGATGGTTTATTCCTAGATGGGTAGGTCTTGAGTTATTAGGTATGTTCATTTTTAGGAGGTTATAAGTCTCATGTTCTATGAAGAAAAAATAGGGGGAGGAAGGAAAAAACAACAACAACAAACAAAAGAACAAGCCTGTAAAATCCATATAGGCCATATTACTCTGAAGTCCATACATCAGTAGGCAGGTATGAAAGTGGCTTATGTATGTAAATAGGTTGCTGTTATTTTTTTTCTGAAGTTTCCGTTGTCTAGCTTCAGTTCACTTGGCTTTACGAAAGCACAGCTTAGTTTTTGGTGACTCCAAATTAGGAAAAATGGGGAAAAAAGAAGGAAAAAAAATTGAAAATACTGTCTTGCAGACTTGTAGCCCAGAAAAATTAGAATTCATTCCAAACTGTAGAAAATAATAAAAACAGGCAAGACTAGAATCTAACAACAGGTGTACTACAGTTTTTGAAATATAATTTTTCTCTCTCCAGTTTCCCATTTTTACTAAAGACAAATCATGGCAGGACTAATTTGCTTTATTATTCTTGGCCTGATTATTTGTATACAGTGTTATATCATTAATATTAGTCATAAAAACTCATTTGATGGCTACATAGATGAATATATAGTATTAAATATATTCCTCTATTATTTGGCATTTAAATTGTTTCCCAGGTTTAGATTTTTCAAATTAATTAGATCAGTTGTCCAAGTTTTATAGACACACACTCATACACACTCTGATGTAAACTGGAACCATAATGCAAGTAAGAGCATTTTGAACGTAGAGGGGATGACACAGAAATGCCTAGTATTCTCTGGGTTGGCTGTAGACACAATTCCATACATGAAGGTGTGTGTTGACCAGCCTATTTTGGATTGTCTATCTTGGAGAGTACTGGTGGGCCTTTTAGGGGAGCAATTCATGAAGTTAATTTTCAGGGAGATTCCAGAAATGGGTACAGGGGACAGAGCTGGCCTTGGTGATTTGATTCTGGAGTTACCCACAAAGTTCCACTGTGCCTCTAGACTAAGCCTCATATTCCAGCTTTAAAATCCCATTCTTTTCTCAGCAGGCTTTGTTGGTTTGAAAAAATACCTTGGCATCTCAGGAAGAACTACAATTTGAACTACTATGGTAATAACTGAGGTACAAGTTCTTTCTCCGGGGGAGGTTTTGACAGGAGGCAGGCTGTGCCCAAGAAGTGGGGGGACTTGCAGCTGATAAAGGAAAGCCATGGACCTGAGGATTCGGAGAACCAGGCTCTGAATGCAGAGGGCTGGGGAAGTGCCAAATTCAGCTCAGCAGTCATTTCTTGACAACCTACTCTATTATGAAGTGGTATTTGTTGGGTGCTGGGAGGCAGAGACAACGAAGATGAGTAAGATGCCTCTGGTAGTTCATAAAGGCAGCAGAGAGAAGAGAACCCAGACTCTGGAGCCAGACAGCCTAAGTATGAATCTCAGGTCTGTTTCTTACTCTCTCTGTGTCCTCAGAAAAGTTTTCAAGTCTGCCTATGCCTCCGTTTCTATACATGATGGAGATAAATGTATCTTAATGCCCAAATGAGCACTTCATTGTATCTACTAACTCATCAGTATGCTAATGTCATAATCATATCACAGTCTCCCTCCACATTTGAGGTATCTCAAGCTAATGAAAATTTTGTTTCCAACTTCTTTCAAGGAGTCTAATTCAGCCTTATGCCAGATCACCAATAGATGAAACTAGCCCAATGCCCCAGGGAAAGAAGGTAAATGGTAGACACTGCATGCGGATGGAAAATGATTTTCGAAAACAAGTGCAGTTGCTTATTTCAGGTCGCTAAAAGGAAATTCAGCCTCAGTCTTCAATATTAACTGATAGGGTCAAGATTACCAGAGAAGCCAGCTGAAATTTCATATATAGATTTGACCTAAATGTGCAATGTCCTTTCAATAACTCTGAAGAGCTCACTAAAAGAAACAATTTTTTAGAGTCGCTAAAAGGAAATTCAGCCTCAGTCTTCATATCAACTGATAGGGCCAAGATTAACAGAGAAGCCAGTGAAATTTCATATATAGATTTGACCTAACTGTGCAATGTTCTTTCAATAACTCTGAAGAGCTTACTAGAAGAAACAATTTTTTAGAGGGAAAATATATGTTGGAGCAAGGCTACATTTCAGTGCAAAGGGAATATTCTATGAGTTCCTTAGTTACCACTAATGTAAGAAGGATTTCCAGCAGGTACTGGTGCAACTGGCCTACAAGATATTTATGGTCCATTAAGAGTTGTAAGCAAGACTGTTTCTTTTCTCTTAAATATTTTAGTGTGTTATGACATGAATACACTATAGGGCAAGCAAAAGTATTTAAGAGGTTCAGCACACAAAACCAGCTCCAAAAGGACGACCTTGGGAATTTTAGAAGCTTGGCTAGAGCATCTTGATGACTTCCTTGTGTTTAACAAAAAACATCAAAACGAGTTATAATAAAGTACCTAGGTGGGGACTAGTGGGCCATATCCTAAAAGCAGAGAAAATTCCTGACTTTGTAAAATGCCATTTCTTTCACTGTAAGTCTTAATTACTGGTAGTGTGTCTAGGACTTATATATTTATTGGAAATCCAGTGTGTGTGTCGTGTGTGTGTGTGTGTGTGTGTGTGTGTAAATGTCTCTAAGGCTGAACAGGGATATGAAAACCATTTGAGATTTAGTACTAGAAGTCCCAGTGTCTAAGAAAATCACTCTTCTCACTACATGGGTTTTCCATAAAATTGAAGGATAATATTTTCCTTAGGCTAAAGCAAAGGGTGATAGAAACAGGGAAGGCTTTGTAGTCAAACAGACTTTGATATAAACAAGCTTTGCCATGAGCTGGTTATGAGGTTTTGACATAGACATTTACTCTCTGCAAATGTAGTTTCAATTCAATGGTATGAATGATATCTACTCTGCCAGGTTAATGAAAATAAAGTAATGTATGCTTGGCACCTAGCAGACAGTCCAGCCCAATGTGTATTCTCATTGACAGTAATAATTTGATTATTATTCTCAAATATTATATTTATTTAAAATAGATTTATTGTTAGTCTCAGTGTATGCTCAATGAAAATAATAATTGTATTAAATTATTATTTTTCATTAGTGCTCTCCCTAGGAGCAAAGACTGCGAACTATAGTTGTTTATGACCACTAACCTTACACTAGAAGCCCAGTATGATTGGATATTTTTCCCCCATTTTAAATATGGAAACATAAGACACTGAGATTTAAATAGCAAGTTCAACATTAAAGAGTTTGCAATAAATCACTATGTTGACTCAAGGTAGAGAGAATTTAGAGCTATACAGGTATACCAGCTATTTCTTGATTTCCTTGATTAGAAAGAAAATCTGGCATCATTCAAATTCCTATTCTAAATCTGGGGAAGGTCATAACAATCTCCACAAACAGCTGCTTGCCAGTAAGCTGAAGCAGTTTGAAAGCATTCTAGAGCAACACCAGCCAGAAGAAATCTAATGCATGATACATATGTTATTAAAAGTGTTTGGTAGCAACACCAAAACAAGTCCAAAGAAACAGGTGAAATTAATTTTAGTGGTATAATTTTTAACTCAACATTACCAAAATATTATTTCAACATGTAACTATTATAAAACATTATTAATGCAATATTTATTTATTTATTTATTTTTCGTAGAAGTGTTTGAAATCCAAACTGGATTTTACATTTACAACACATCTCAGTTCAGACTGATCACATGTAGCTAGTGACTACCAAATTGAACATTAATGGTAGACGTCACCTCGCAGTGACAAAAATATAACCACATTTGAACACTCAAGCCGGGATTCTAAACATCAGGCTATGTTTCCAGGACTCTATGTCTCCAAAAGCAGGCAACTTGGAGGCCTTAGGGTTCCTTCTTGCTGGCACGTGGCACATGAATGAACCTTGCTCCAAGCTAAGAAGTTACGGGATTTATTTATACAGGTTGTTTGAATTACATGTATCATTCTTTTGTCTAAAGAATGACAGGTGATAATTTAAAAATAAAAACATTTACAAATGCTTTGGAACTTTAAAATTGTATTAATTTTTATCTTCTGTTTCCCCCTAATTCTTGCTTATTTTGATTTTCTTCATTAAAAGAGAGATAAAGTTAAATGTTTGGGGGATTTTCACTTTGGGGCCATTATAATTTATATTGAGGGAATCGTGTCAATGCTTAATTCATATCTGTTTTATCTTTACCTAGTTTATCCATTTCTGATCATAATTTATTTTTCAAATAGTCTTTTTCTTTCTATCCTTAATCCCTATACTCTCATTTCTCTAAGTAAAATAGATTTGGAAAAACTACTGAGATCTTGGTAGTTTGCTTTAGCAGGTTAACTCCAAACTTATCAAAACTTTTTGGACAATTTTAGGTGACTGTTTATTAATAGCTATGTCAAGAAACTTGAATGTAAACCTAAGATTTTTTTAAACACCAAAACGGCCCATTCTTCAAGCACTGTAGTTAAACTTAGGTTTCATTGCAGCAGACACTGTGAGACTGAGAGCAGAACTGTGAGAAGCAGGTAGGAAGACAGATGGACTCCAGCAACAAGGACACCTCAGAGCAGGCGTCTTCCTCCTTCACTGGCAAGCACCTTAGAGCTTTCTGATGGAATGTATCTGTTTGGAGCGAGAATTCACTGTGGAGGGCAGATAGAACTCTGCACAAGAAAGCCTGATTCAGGAAATAATGAGGGAGGACCACATGGAGTGGTTTGATAGAGTGGATTTACTATGGATGCTAGTATGGATAGAGTGACACGTGATTAAATTTTTCTTATTTCTCACTAACATGCAATTGAACATATTCAAAGAACGTAGGAGAGCAATTCTGGGAAACTAATCTAGGGTGGCTGACCTCAAAGCAAACTCTAGGAAAAAACCATGGCATCCTTTGCCTTGAAGCTCAACCTGTAGATACCTGTATCCTCCTCATCAACCACTCTTCAGCCTTCTTTCATGACTTTTCCTCTTTAGTGCCCAATGACTTCATGATCTTCCTTGGAGGCTCCAGCTCACCATCACTACCATTATAGCCCTCCATGCTTCTCAACATTCCTCATTTGCTCAGCTCTATCAAACATCACTAGCCTGGGCTGGGCACAGTGGCTCATGCCTATAATCCCAGTACTTTGGGAGGCCAAGCCAGGAGGATTGCTTGAGGCTAGGAGTTTGAGACCAGCCTGGACAACATTGAGAGACTTGTCTCTACAAAAAACATTAGCCAGGTGTGGTGGTATGTGCCTGTAGTCCTAGCCACTCAGGAGGCTGAGGCAGGAGGATCACTTGAGACCAGGGGTTTGAGGCTGTAGTGAGCTATGATTGGGCCACTGCTCGCCAGCCTGGGCAACAAAGCGAGACCCTGTCTCTTAAGGAAAAAAAAAAAAAGAGTTAATAAAATGACTAACCTGAATCATATATTGTGACAGTTAATTTTGAGCGTCAACTTGATTGGACTGAAGGATGCAAAGTATTGTTACTAGATGTGTCTATGAGGGTATTGCCAAAGGAGATTAACATTTGAGTCAGTGGACTGGGAGAGGCAGACCCACCCTCAATCTTGGTGGGCACCATCTAATCAGCTGTCAGCACGGCTAGAATAAAGCAGGCAGAAGGTGGAAAGAGCTGCCTGGCTGAGTTTTCCGGCCTTCATCTTTCTCCTGTGCTGGATTCTTCCTGCCCTCGAACATCGGACTCCAAGTTTTTCAGCTTATGGTCTCTTGGACTTACACCAGTGGTTTGCCAGGGGCTCTCGGGCCTTCAGCAACAGTCTGAAAGCTGCACCGTCAGCTTCCCTACTTTTGAGATTTTGGGACTCGGACTGGCTTCCTTGCTCCTCAGCTTGCAGATGGCCTATTGTGGGGCTTCACCTTGTGATCGTGTAAGTCAATACTCCTTAGTAAACTCTCCTTCATATACACATCTATCCTACTAGTTCTGTCCTGCTAGAGAACACTAATACATATATTATCTGAATATTTGTTTCTGTGAGAAAAATGGGCACAAATAACTTCTAACCAGATAAATGCTTTTCTGCTAATTTTATTTGTCTCTTTTGAGGAACACAGAGATTTAGCTCAGTAATAATCTGACATAGGATAGGCTAAACCAGACGCTTACCCAGCTTTCTCATTACTAAAATAGGTAGTCAAAGAGCATTCATAGGTACAGAGGGAGCATTTGAGGTCATAGGTCATTAAATTAGCATTACTATATGCTTATTTGTTAGCTTTATCACATCTGGTTCTTTGAATAAAAAGTCTCCATTAATTTAGAAGAACATATCAAGTTGTTATCTTATTCTGAGTGAGAGATACCAAAGTTTTCATTCCAAAATTCTCAAATACCCAGAAACTTACCACTCAGTGGGAGGACATCAGTAAACCCAGAAGACAAAAAGCTAATTAACTGTCTCACTGAAACATTCCTTCCTTTTTGAAAAGTCAACTAGGGACCCATGGACTCTGAGCCCATTGTCAAATGGTGTGTGAAAGAGATCCAAGTTCAACAATAAATATCATCAGCAATATAATGGTTCTCTCTAGCCCTCAGGGCCAAATGGCCTGCATTTTAGCAAATTGATTTTGCTCATGAATTGTGTTAAGCCAAGCAATTGTTTCCCATGACATGCTTGAACCCACAGTTGCTTTGTCTATGAAATTCATCGTTGAATCTGTCCAATTGCTGATTGCTATTCCCATTTGCTTTAGTAATAGTCACTTCCTTCATCAGTAATGGGTTTTATATACAGTGCACAGTCACAACCATTCAATGTCACCCATAAACATTTGATGAATTGTCCAATACGGTTATGAGAGTTGCTTATTTGGGATACAGCTAGGGTAAGTCTTACTGAGTTAATGAAATGATATGACATTAGGCCATGGGTGTTTCCTCCCCCACATTAGCTATACACACTCTTTTATCTAAGGACCCATTTGGGTCATTACCATAATCTTCATCAACTTGTCAAGATAATGAAGGGCCCATTGAGTTCAGGGAAGGCTTGGCATAATTCATGAAATTTTAAAGAACATAGATGTAGAAAGAGTTTGGGAGCTACAGATAAATAAGATCTGCATAGACAACCACAAAGGAAGAGCTTCAGCAGACAATCTGCTTTGGAAGGCAGAGAGTTTGAGCTCAGTTTTGAGACAGAAGAGAGGCTCATACTCTGAAATGTCTAAGACATACTGCTTGAGGAACAGAAGGTGAAAACAAACTTAGAGATGATAATCAAGGTTGGAAAGAAAGGAAGAGTAGCTCTCGAGCCTGCTTTCAGCAAATCCTACATCTGTATTTGTTACAGCCACACAAATCTAGGTTTGGTGGGAGGCGGCAAGTTAGTTATCAACTTCTACATGTGCCTATCAGACTTGCTTAGCAATCAGACAAGGTTTATAATTGCTTCCGCTAACCTTTCCAGAGTACCACAATTTGTAGCCTTCTGCACACTGATTTCCGACCAAAGGATTCTGTTCCATCAATGCCCCATTAAATTCACCTCAGATGGCTGATGGCACCATGTCGAAGTCTCACCCAGTGTGTCTATGAGTTAGTGAATTGACCGTCTGAAAAGCATATAATCTCCTTTTAAGTTATGTTAGAACTAGTAGAGAATTTCAGGTTCTTCTAGTTCAACGCCTTGTTTTTTTTTTAAATGTGTTCATTCATTTTCAAATATTCACTGAAGGTCCACCCTAGGCCAGATTAGATCCCTGCTCTAAAGACTCTAACACATAATTGGGGGATGCAGGTATTGAATAATAAAGTAATAAATTATGTCAAGTGTGGGAGGTGTTAAGAAGAAATAGGTATGGTGATATGATAGAGTTACTTTAGAGGGGACAGAGGATTAACTATTACAGATGAAATCAGAGAACAGTGAAAAGTACCCTTTGAGGAGGTTCTGCACATGTATCCCAGAACTTGAAGCTAAAAAACAAAAACACAAAAAAAACTCACCTGGGGCCAGAGCACTGTAAATGAATAGGCAGGGAGGTTAAACAGATGTTTCAGTTAAACAGCATGCCCAGTATACCAGACAGAAGATCCTGGGGAATAGTAATCTTTGAGTGGCAGAGAGAAGAGGAGCAGCCCATGAAATAGGCAAGGATCTTAAACTCCAATGCCTTCAGGAGCTATGCATGCACCATCAGCCAGTGAAGCAAGCCTAGGTAGAAGGCAGTCGTGGCAACTGTATAGGCCTAGAGAATGAGCAATATGCCTAACAGCATTCAGACTCATTAAAAAATACTTTACAGCCACAATAAAGCAAATCACCAAAAATACTTTGCAGGCAAAAATAAAACACATGTGAAGAGGCAAGCAAAGCCCAGGGACCATCAATATGCAATGCTGAGCTGCAGGAAAAGCAGGAAGTAGGCTGGGAATGAGAAAAAAATTAATACAGTGTGGTTTCCTCTAAGTTAAAAAGAAAAGGTTTTACCTTTAATTTCCATGAACTTAACAAAGAAAACAATATGTTTCACTAGACAGTCACCCAAACATTGTAATACTAATAACAAAAAAAAAAAACCCACTATTTGTTACAGAACTTGTAAAACCTGAAAATGGTGGTATAGATCAAATGGGTCAAATGTGTAAAGAGAGGAACCACAAATCCAAGTGGCCCACACACTGACCAAATGTAGATATCCTCTTGAAGAACTGTGGCCATGTGCTCTATGCTTGAGTGAATCCAGGGATGGGAAGCTCACCCCCTTGGAAGGCACTCTTTAAGTGTTCAGAAGTTTTTTTCACTTTGACCTGTTATTATGTAGAGCTAATGATATCTGCCACTTTGTAGTCCGATAATCACAGATCTGCCCTCTGGAGCCACATAGAATGTATTTAATACCTTTCCACCTGCCAGCCCTTCAGATATTTGGAAACAGTGACTCTGTTACTATCTTCCCTCTAGAAGTCTTCCTTTTTCCAGGCAAAACATTCCCACCATCAATTACTCCCCAAATCTGTTTTCAGGCCCAACCACCCTTCTTATGAACCTTCTTATTTGTCACTAACCATCTTAAAACAGTGCCTAGAAAGAACACAATGTTCCTAGCCAATTTATACTCTGGGGCTTCTTTAGGCATAATTTTCTGTGTCTGCAGCAGTAGAAATACAACTACATTTTTTGGAGCTCAGCCTCCTGCTGTTCCTGTTTCCTACCTCCCACCCTCCAAGGCAGTCTGTTTGTTGAATGTCCTGAACAGATGCATAATCTAGAGCAAGTGCTCCCATCAATAGAAAGAATGCCATCCCTCATCACTCCATCGCTTCTGATTAAGATCACTTGGTCTAATGTACATTAAGTTCTATTCCAATAATGCCTGTGCTGTACTGCACGATTTTCATGCCTCTTTCCGGACACTGTGTTATTAGATACTCAGCCTGGAGAAACATTTCCATACAAACAGGAAGATAAAACTGAGAATGAATGGTTAAAGGCAAAGGGAAAATTGGGAATCTCACCCTTGGAAAGAATGGTAGATGGGAACATCCAATGACCTGGCTTTGAATCTGGTTCTCTATTTACTAACCATTGCTACTTAAAGAAAAATAGTAATAATAACAGTAAGAACAGAAACCACTATCTATTAACAAATTCTTGGAAAGTACCAAGCCCTGAAATAAGCCTTTCAGGTGACAATATCATATGGTTAGTAGATGCCACTGGGATTTGAACTTACTTCTGCCTGTTTCTAGACTTCAATCTCTACATAGTCTTGTACCACAATCTCCCTTAGTGGATACTGTCTATACTACATATGACTTATACCATTGATTTTTTAAAAAAGAAAAACTCTTACAGTAATTACTTCTCCTGAGATGATCCTCCAAAATGTGGGAAGTAGAAACATGTGTTTTCTTTTCTGTGGGGCCATCAGAGCATGCAGACAAGGGCAAAAGAATAAGAGAGGAGAGAGAGGCCATACACAAACCACAGCGCTGTACGTTGTGTCTTGAACTGGGCTGAAATGTAACCATGCAGCTTCGTTTTAAGCACATTTGGAACATCGACAAGATTTCAAGGTGACTGTTCAGCCTAAGAAAACAGTGTTTTCAAGCACTTTTAATGCTACTTTAGCAGTATTTACTAGTATATAATTCATGTGCTAATTTATTCATTAAAACAGTCTGTATTTGGCAACATTTTATTAACCTTAGTTTACATTAGTGAGATTGGTATTTGTATTTTAATTGCATCTCTTTATAATTACTCTATAATTCTGATTTTCTTCCAGTGTGAATTAAGCCCTTATCAATCCCCAAACTGCATTCCACATCCAACGAAAATGAGTTCAAATTATAGTTTTATAGAATATGGCTTTGGAAAACCCAGAGAGCCTATTCCCAAAGTTAGTCATGCATCAGAGTCTCCTGGGGATTTCCTTATACAATGACTGATTCCTGAGTGCTGTGCAGTCAACTTGATCAGAATCTCCAGGGAAGGGACCTCCTGGGAATTGAGACCTGCAGCAACTGGTCCACAAATCAGCACTTAGGGACTGGTGACTAGACTATTTCCACTCTACACACATCCAGTACAGCTCTTGGAAAACGTACAAAGCAAAAGATAGTAAGGGTTATCCTAAAGGCAGAATAACCAGCCACCTCATGGAATCCAATGTGTCCCGGAAACATTAATTATATGTTTCATTATTAACTGCTGACCTACTGTTCTTTATTTTCAGGGTTTGAGTTGCCATTTTAATTTCATCACTGCAAAGAAGCCCTTTAGACACACACACACAAAAAAGATGAACAGATTTTAACTGGTCCCTGGAAACGAGGTAGAGATAATCATGTGGTTTATTTGATAGAGCCACATGATAAACAATCGAGATAAACAATGTGTTTTAAAAAGCATTCTCAAAGAGTTAGAACAGGAATGTCAAATAGACGGCAAATATGATACCTCCCTCCTATCCGATGCCCTGCCCTTGGCAGGCATTGCTAATCAGTCACAGCATTTTTCCTTGCATCCACAAACAGCCTCAAAGTCCATTTAACCAATCACTCCAGAGCACTAGTGCTATCTAATCTGCTCTACCACGTGGGGGACATACTTTCTCCTCTTTGGCTACAATAAACAGGTAAATTGAAATCACCTTATATTTTATAACAGCCTGATCCATGACAGGCTGTATGCTCCACAAGGTGGAAATGGGCATCTGAAGGGTCTCATGTAGACAGGGCTTTAGGCACAAATCACCTGGCTCTTGCTGATTCATGTTTGTAGTGGTTTCACATTTGTATCTTTGAATGGGAGTACTTAGAAATAAATTAACTGCTTTAATATTTATGATATATGAGTTACACTTACTCAAACCAACCTAGTTTTTGCTCATGATAATTTAAAGTTTCACTTTGAATAAATGCTGTTGGGAAAGACAAGCTGAGTTCCAAAGTGTTTTAAAAATTAAGTGTAGCATTTGACTAAAAGAATCATATATTAATCTGCTTGATTTCCACTGGTAGCACTGTAGGTTTTCTTCTATGGAGATTCTGGGTCATATCTCCATGCAAATATTTACTGTCCTGGTAAATGACAGGATAGAAATCACAAGGACACTTGGTTTCTGCTGGTTTTCATTTGAAAAAGAAAATCATTATAATTAATTAGTCATGGGTTCCATGACGGCCATTCTTGACTCCTTGGCCTCTACTGCCACTTTCCAAGTCAGGCTAAATAGAATTCCATTTCAGACCATATCTAGGGTAATACTCGATTCATTAGGTTGATGTCATCCCACCAACAGTCCCCGTGATCAAACAATAAGATCAGAGAGAGCAGACCCACCTCCTCATAGATGCTGTCATTCCTGTGAAAGTCTCCAGCCTTCCTGGGAAGAACATGGATGTGAACGTGCTGAAAATGTACAAGAAAGAAAAAAACAATGTGATTATCTCCCCATGTATTTTTAGACTTGACAGTGATGCTCTCACGAAGCCCAATTACTCCACGATGGTTCCTGCTGGGTTATTTTTCAGAGGAAGTTGATATCCACCTTTGGTAACTATACCTGAAATCTGCCGAGAAGAGAGTGCACTAGGCAAGAGAGAACAACTTGGGGTATATATGAGAGTTGGAGCGAAATGCTAGAGTGTTTCAGAGTCTCTATGGAATTATTCATGGTTGTCAGTCTTGGTTGTAGTTAGCCAGTGCTTTGAAATGACAGCGCATCTTCAAAGGTGACCATTATGACTCTGAAACTGACAAGAAATAAGAATTGGCTAACAGAGAACTGCATAAGTAAAGAACGAATGAATGAGAGTAGCAAGTAGTATGGGCAGAATTACAGACTTGGGGCTTTGAAAAATAATCATATAATAGCAATACAAACAGTTCTCATTTATTAAGCATTTATTTCCTATGATAAGGAAAGCTCTGTGTTTGGCATTCTGTCATTTAGTACTCTTAAAAATCCTATGAGGTGGCCGGGCACGGTGGCTCATGCCTGTAATCCCAGCACTTTGGGAGGCCAAGGAGGGCGGATCACGAGGTCAGGAGATCGAGACCATCCTGGCCAACACGGTGAAACTCCGTCTCTACTAAAACTACAAAAACAAAAAATTAGGAGGCTGAGGCGGGAGAATGGCGTGAATCCAGGAGGCGGAGCTTGCAGTGAGCTGAGATCGCGCCACTGCACTCCAGCCTGGGCGACAGAGCGAGACTCCTCAAAAAAAAAAAAAAAAAAAAAAAAAAAAAAAAAATCCCGTGAGGCAAGGTCTACTATGATCTCCATTTTACAGAAGAAGATATCAATGTTCAGTGAGGCCAGGGCACCATAGGAAGTAAAAGTCAGCACTGGAAATGAGGTTGCCTGGCTTTTGCTTCCACGTGTTTCATGAGCACATGCACTGATTCTGCGAACTTAATCTTTTAAATAGCCCATTTCTCTAGTCTACTAAAGCACCCAGGTAATATACATAGCAATGCTATTATGCAATGATCGTGAATCAAGGCTCAGAGCATATCTAATTCAATATATTCTTCAAGGCTAAACTGCCATTTGAAAGTTTTACTTTCCAAATAGCCTCTATTGTACCTCAGCTGAAGTTAAACCTCATTTCTGCCCTTGAGCTATGTTCCACTTTTATTACAAACCATGGGGAGGAATGTGAAAATGAAGAGCTTAAATAGAGAGAGGTAGACAGAGGGTCAAACCTCATCCCTGATCACCCACCCCTTCTTGATTACTGTGATCGGGTTTCGAGGCTCCAAAAGGCCTCAAGAGAACGTAAGATTAAGTGTCCCTGTGACTTCACTGTACAAGGAGGGGGAAAATGATACGCTATTAAAGCCAAGGCAGGGTGCAACGTGGTCCAAGGCGAATGAAGCAGAGAGGAGCTTAAAAGCAGCCCCTGAGCACAGTTCCCAAAGAGTGACAGGCTTTTGCCAGAATATTCGCCAGTCAATGATAAAGCCAGTCACGGATCTCTCAGCAACTGGGCCAAGTGTGTACTTAAGTCACAAAGATTATGTGAGCATGGAGAGAGAAAGTGAAAGAACAAACAAGGAAAAAATAAATCACAAACTACCCATGAAACCAAATTCTTAGGAGAAAGCCAGGCAGGTGGGCCTGGGCTGAAATCTATTGAAATCTCTAGATGGGATGACTTAAAAGCAAAACCAGGAAAATAACGTAGTACAAGGATACAGACAACTCTTAGAAGGAGCCTTCACTCACTCTTTAATTCCAGAATCTCCTGCTATCCTTTCTTCTTCTCCTCTTTTTCTCCTTTCTTCTTTCTGTCCCCCTCCTCCTTTCTTCCCCTCTTCCTCCCTCCCATCCATCCATCTTTCATCGTCTCCCTTATACATTCCAGGAAGTTCCAGACCAGTGTCTTGCAGTCAAACTTCCTAATACAAATCCTGGACCTACCACAAACTAACTGTGTGACCTTGTCTCACAAAGTCTATGTGTCAGTATCCTTATCTATATGGGGATTATAATGGTTGCTACCTCACAGGGTTGTTAAGAGGATTAAGTCTGCTAACCATGTGCTGAGCATTCAGCTTTGCATGTAGTTAGTACTCATTACCTAGAACTGTACAAGAATTAGTTTTATTATTTAAAAAAACAAATTTAAACCTGAAGATCAAGTAGACATCACATTCAGGGATTGATTTCTGCACCAGCAAAAAAATAAAAAATAAAATAAAATAAAGATATTAAGAAGCTTCTTGAATGAGGGCATTATTCAAGCATCTCTTTTGTGAAAGCTGGTTTCTGTTGCTTTGACTAGCCATTCTCAATCTTCCACCTGTACTTGGGGCTTGTTAAAATGCAGACTTCAGGGCCCTAAAAGTCTGCATTTCTAACAAGCTCCCAGCTGATGCTGGTCTAATGCCACACTGAGAACCACTGGCTTACAATATCCATCTGGTTTCTTATCTTGCTTCTGCCAGTGTGGGCAATGAGGTCACTTGCTGTTTTGCCTGCCCTACTGCATTATGTGTAGACTCTTTGTCTCTTTTCTTGTTTTTTCCTCTTTTCTTTCCTTCTTTCCTTCTATCTTTTCTCTTTTTTCCTTTCCTCCTTCTTTCCCTCCTTCCTTTGTATTTTTTTCCCTTCCCTTCCTTCTTTTCTCTCTCCCCACAGAATCTCACTCTGTCACCCAGGTTGGAGTACAGTGATACAATCATAGCTCACTGCAGCCTTCAACTCCCAGGCTCAAGAGATCCTCCTGCCTCAGCCTCCCAAATGGCTGGGACTACAGGTGCATGCTACCACACCAAGCTAACTTTTTTTCATATTTTTAGCAATGGAGTTCTCACTATGTTGCCCAGTCTGGTCTCAAACTCCTGGCCTCAAGCAATCCCCTCTCCTCAGCCTCCCAAGTAGCTGGGATTAGAGGTGTGAGCTACTATGTCCAGTATGTGGAGACATCTTTCTGAATGCTTCTCTGGCTTTCTGCACTCTGACCACTCTCCTTGCATGGTCCTCAGGAAAATGCCTGTTCGTATCCACTACTAACATATGGTGGGTTGCGAACCTGCACTTGGGAACCTCCAGGGTCCAGGTCTATCTCCTGCCTACTTTTCTTTACCTTCGTCTTCTGGGTTTAGTTCAGGGCTATCTCTATAGGCTGTGTTACCACCAAGTTCTAGAAAAGCCACTCTTGATCACTGGTAACCACTTGAAATTCGCCATGACACACTGAAACAGTAAACAGCTCACTGTACAGGTGGTTTTTTTCCCAAGGGCATAGATCTCAACCCACCCTGATATCTTGACATAAATTCTTAAGTGACAGGCTGATCACAGGATGCTGACAACCCACTCAGCTTCTCAGAACAGGGAAATCATGATAAAGCCAGCTCAAAGCCTCATTGCTGTGAAAAAATACCATCACTATGGACTTCTAATAGAATGACATTCTGATAAAAACGCTATGAATAGAGAGATGAGGATAATTTGATATAATCTGTTCTTACTGCTTTCATATTAAGCTGTGGTGATCACAACTTACTTTTCTAAGTGCCAACAAAACATCTGTTTAATAAAAGCCTTCCACAAATTTGCTAGGGGTTGCAGTTTAGCTGCTTGAGCTAGAAGAGTATCTTTTTAGAGTCCCATGACACATTCCACACCAAAAATGTTTTCATGGTCAAATAACATTTCACAATGCTCATTAGCACATTAAAGTATGAGAATTTCCACACAAAAGATGCTTGTTTAACTTCATCTAATCCAGCATTCTAGAAACTTATTTGATTGTGGAGTGCTGATTTGTATTCAAGTATAAATTTGTATTCAAGTATAAATTTGTATTCAAGTATAAATTCGTTCACTCAAAAATATCTATTTCTAGGAACCAGGGATATGTTAATGGACAAGACAAAGCCTCTGTCAGGCTTATGGAATATAAGACAGAGCTTATATTCCAATGGGTGATGCAGAAGATAAGTAAGGAAATGACTATAAATTCTAATTTTGGATAGAAATAAGTGTCCTGAAGAAAAACATAATGGTATAAGGTAAATACCGAGCACTGGACCATTCTAACGTTTGAAGTTTGGGAAGAGAAGTAAGACTCGATTTAAGGCTGTAGTAAGGAAAGGGGCAAAATCAAGAGAGGGTAAGTTCCAACAGCCCAGAGAACAAATTTCAAAGAGTGTATCACTAACAGTGTGAAATGTTTTTGAAAGCTTGAATTGTTTCAGTAAGGCTAGGAGAACAAAATTTAAAATCCCATGAAAAGATGCTCAACATTATTAGTCATTAGGGAAATGCAAATCAAAACCACACTGAGCTACTACTTCATACCCACTAGAAAGGCAATAATCAAAAGATACACAATAACAAGTGTTGGCCAGAGTGTGGAGAGCTGGAACCCTCCTACACTACTGGGGATGTAAAATCACACAGCTACTTTGGAAAACAGTTTGGCAGTTCCTCAAAAAGTTGAACATGGAGTTACCATGTGACTCAGGATTATGATCCTAATAAATACTCAAGAGAACTGAAGACATATGTCCACACAAAAACTTGTACGTAAATGTTTACAGCAACATTATTCACAATCACCAAAAAGTATAAACCACCCAAATGACTATCAACTGATCAATGGTAAACAAAGTGCAGTATATGAAGACAATAGGATATGATTTGGCCATAAAAACGAGTGATGTGCACTGAGTGAAAGCATCATGCTCAGGGAAATAAGCCAGACAAAAATAGCCACATATTGTACCATGCCATTTATATGAAAAAGCCAAACGAGGCTAATTCATAGAGAAAGAAAGATTTGTGGTTGTGAAGAGGGATGCAGAGTAACTGCTAATGGGCACAGGGTTTCTTTTGGGTTAATGGATATGTTCTGGAATTATACAGCAGTGATGGTTGCACAACTTTGTGACAATACTAAAAGAATCGACTGTATATTTTAATAGGGTTTCTTTTATATTATGTGAATTATATCTCAATAAAGCTATTATTAAAAAAAAAAAAAAAACTGCAGGCTGGGTGCTGTGGTTCACGCCTGTAATCCCAGCACTTTGGGAGGCCGAGGTGGGAAGATCACGAGGTCAGGAGTTCGAGACCAGTCTGACCAACATGGTGAAACACTGTCTCTACTCAAAATACACAAAAAGTTAGCCAGGCGTGGTGGCACATGCCTGTAATCCCAGCTACTTGGGAGGCTGAGGCAGGAGAATCACTTGAACCTGGGAGGTGGAGGTTGCCGTGAGCTGAGATCGTGCCACTGCACTCCAGCCTGGGCGACAGAGCAAGACTCTGTTTCAAACAACAACAACAACAAAAACCCAAAACTTAACTTCAGTGGGTTTCAGAACAAGCGGGTGAAATAGAGACAGCATGCAGTGCCATCATTTTTAGAGGCTCTGCCTCTTCTGTGCTGTCTCTGCTCCTTCCTTCATCTCTTTGAACACATCTCTTCTGCTCATAGTCACCTGAGGATTGTCAGTGTGGTCATACCGATATCCTTTTTCCTTGTCAGAATATATTGTAATTTAATTCTAAGGGATAGAAACATGGCTTATGGTGGGGGAAAGGGCAAGGAAGGCTGAAGAGCTATCCTGCTCCACAGCTGGTGTCCTGCAACCTCAACCAGTTGGCCCTTTGTGAATCCCTCTCCCTCACATGTGCCAATGAGCAATCGCAAAAGGCAGGTCTGATTCTAAAGAATAACAGACGACAGTGTGGTAAAAAGATAATGGCCACCTTCAAAGATATCCATGACCTAATCCCTGACCTGTGATTATGTTAAGTTACAAAAGATTAATTATGGCTGAAAATGAATTAAGGTTACTAACCAGCTGACCTTAAGACTGGGAGAGGTATCATAGAGTTTCCAGGTTGGTCCAATGTCATCAGAAGTCCTTAAAACTGGAAGAGGGTGAACATCATCAAAATTGTAAACTTTCTACTTCAAAGGCCACAAGCAAGAATGTGAAAAGCCAAGCCAGAGACTGGCAGAAAGGATTTGCAAATCACCTATCTGATAAGGGAAGTATATCTAGAATACATAAAGAACTACTTACAACTAAGTAATAAAAAGACAAAAATCCTAAGTAAAATGGGCAAAGGATATGAATAGACATTTCTCCAAAGAGGATGGATAAATGAATACATGAAAAGATGCTCAACATCCTTAGCCCAAAACCACAATGACAATACCACTTAACACATACTAGGGCAACTGTAATAAAAAGGACAGATAGGCCGTGTACGGCAGCTCACACCTGTAAACCCAGCACTTTGGGAGGCCGAGGCGGGTGGATCACAAGGTCAGGAGTTTGAGACCAGCCTGGCCAATATAGTGAAACCCCGTCTCTACTAAAAATACAGCAATTAGCCAGGCATGGTGGCACGCACCTGTAATCCCAGCTACTCAGGAGGCTGAGGTAGGAGAATCACTTGAACCCGGGAGGTGGAGGTTGCAGTGAGCCAAGATTGCACCACTGCACTCCAGCCTGGGCGACAGAGTGAGACTCCATCTCAAAAAAAAAAGACAGTTAATAAAAAATTCTGGCAAGGAAGTGGAGAAATTGGAACCCTTGTACAAGCTGGTGCAGATGTAAAATTGTATGGCTGCTTTAGGAAAGTTTCCACAGTTCTCCAAAAGGTTAACAATAATGTTACCATATGACCCATGCACTGTTTCCAGTAACTTGTTATAGCAACAAGTAGAGAATGAATACAGACGCCTTGATATTTTTAATGCATAGTTTACACATTTTTCTTATCTCTACAACACCTCTATGAAGTATTATTCTACCAGTTTTATAGGTAAGAAAGAGACAAAATTTTCTCTCAGCAAGACGCAGAGAAATCTTCACCTATTGCTTTTTTTTTTTTTTTTTGAGACAGGGTCTCACTCTGTCACCCAGGCTGGAGTGCAGTGGCACGATTTCGGCTCACTGCAACCTCTGCCTCCTGAGTTCAAGCGATTCTCCTGACTCAGCCTCCAGAGTAGCTGGGACTACAGGAGCACGCCACTATGCCTGGCTAATTTTTTTTGTATTTTTAGTAGAGATGGGGTTCCACCATGTTGGCCAGGCTGGTCTCGAACTCCCAACCTCAGGTGATCATGCCCAGCATCTATTGTTCTTTCTATGTTTGGATAATCACCAACAGCTTTCAACTTGGAATAACCAAATATAATGTAACAATAAGATTGTTTCCATTTGCCGAATATCAACACCAAAAACTTACAGCACAGAAAATCTGGAAGAGACAGAAAAACACACAGGGAAAAATTTAGATCACCAGTTAATCTCACTACCAAGTACTAACAATGCTTTTCTTCATGTAGAGTGATACAAATGTGATATACACTTTTTTTTTAGTCTCAATTGCCCCAGACACAAACCCTGAAGCAAGGATGAGAGTGCAAGTAGTTTATTTGGTGGGTGATCCCTGGAAACACAAGTAACAGAAGGAAACAGGAAAGGAAAGGAGGCCAATATAGGATGTGTGAACAAGTGAGTTATTATTGCATGTGACTGGAGCTTATAAAACCTGCTAGAGAACTCTGAGAGCCAGTGAAGAATATGCATCCCAGAGTTATCCCAGCCGAGGGGTGAGGGAACTAGCGTATTCATACACCAACTCTTGTCCTCACTGGTTGAGAACTGCTCCTGGGGAGGCATCAATACTCCAGCACTTCTGCCTTCTCCCACCTGGAGAGTGAGAAAAGCCAGGTTTCCAGGGTCAGTCAGATGGAAGTCAGGCTAGGTAGGATGCATTGCAGCCATGGCGGGTGGGAGGAACACAATGTGGGCAGAGCACAGACCCCACTTGTAGCAATGCTTTGCACAGTGCTGTCTCATTTCTGACACCTGGAGTCTCATAATTTGCTGCTGAACTGAAAGTTCAAGTATTTAGTCTCCTTTTCATGGGTGAGATACCAGACAGATAAAGATCTGGTTAGTGGTTCTTAAACTGCAAATCCCAAAGCCCTAGAGCTTCCAGAACAAGCCTGGTATGTCCAGGGAGCAGCTCATGATGGAAGTAAGAATGGGGCACCAGAAAGGGCAGCAGGCTTCAGTTTCCCCTCCGTGATTCAAACAGAGCAGCTCTGTTTTATCTGTTTCTATGTTGGGATCCCATGCACGATTTCATTTGCAAAAGAATTTATTACTAAAACAAACAAACAGAAAATCTTTGAAAACAACTAGGATTAGAATTAGGAAACATTGGGGGGTGGTAAGAGTGTTTAATTTCTTCATTTCACACAAGAGGAGAGTGGTTCTTAGAAGACCAATAGCAAAGCAATGGCAGGGCCGGGACTGGAACCATGAGAACCCCGAAACCCTGACTTGTGTTCCAGTGTTTTCCACCTCATCTTGCCCATCCTACCTTTCCCAGATCTCAGAAAGGTAGAAGCCCCTAAAATTAAGCAGTTTGGTGTTCAGTCACTGGAGATGGGTGGCCAAGGTTCAGATCCTACTTATTCTTTTGACTGTGTCAATTTCTTAACTTCTTTATTCCCTCATTTATCAAGTGGGCATAAAACCAGTATCCCAACGCATAACACTTTTATGCCGATTATGTGAATTACGTAGGTAAAGTGCTTAAGCTAATGCTGCACATTCTGAATATTCAGTCAATTCCAGCAGTGACTATATTACAGGACATTAGTTTTAAAAACAATTTTGACAACTGTTTCTGTTCTAAACCAGAAGGTTTAATTCTACGGCGAGACTTGCTGAATATATTCTACTTCATCCAGACCATCACCAACCCCAAAGCTGTGTGATCTACATGGCTGGATTTTGCCTTTCTTGATTTGGGGAGGCCTCATCTTCTGCAATTAAGTTGAGTCAAGGGTCAGCATGAAATTACTGACAGCCACTTAGTTCTAAAATAAATGTCACTGGGAGTAATGCCACTTACAGGACTTCGAGGATACCTCAGCATGATCAACTCAAGAATCAAATCAGTGGTCTGTCAAAATGCACAGGCACACTGATGGTTTCTGATGCTACTGTCAATGAGCTCCTTCACTTAGAATATTAGCAATGCTCAGGGAGTTGGTATGCCTTTCAGGAAACATAGTGCTTTCCATGTGTTCAAAGTATCCCAATCAAGTTGGGAAACTTCAAGGAAAAAAATAAAATAAAAAAAAATTCAGTTTAAACAAAAAAAATAAACAAACAGAAAACACCTCCTAGAATTTGTGCAGACTGTTGAGTTTTGTGGCTTAACAATTGTGTTTTTAAGCCATACATCACTGGTGGTGCTCCAATTGTGAGTTATAATAATATATCATAAGAGGGATGGTGCTCTCCTGATATATGGGTGCCGTACATCATCTAAGCACCATGGCTTTGATGATGTATTGCTCCAAACCACAATGAGAGTTTAAAGGAGCTTTTAGCAACCAGACAGCTTTAAATTTCAAATTTTCAAAAATTAAGATCTTTTCAAGTAAAAAAAAAAGCAAGATGATGGAATCTGATGCTATATAAAGTGTCACTGAACTCTGAGAGCCTGGGTATATGCCTTTTCCTTTTGGCTTTGAGCTCACAAGGTGAAAATCACTGGCAGGTTCTTCTTCAGTTCCTCCTCCATGAGCACAGAGGCCCAGGAACTGAACAGACATGAGCAAGTGCCAATGCATCCATTTTGCTAATCAATTTCCCCCATCTTCCACACTGTAAGCCTGAGTAGCTCATCACTGTCCTAAAGTACTGGATCGCATAAAATGCTGTGATAGGCATTGACTAAATCCAGGAGAGGTTATTTTTTATTTTTTATTTTTTGGTTTGTTTTAAAGAGCTCTTCCACTGAAATTCAGAACAAAAAGAACACATAAGAAGTAGATAGACTTCCTTACTCATTGTTCTCAAACTCAAAACAGGGCATGTATGAAGAAAACATGCCTTGTCTAGCATTTGTCTTTGTAAAGCAAAGGAAGCATTGATTGCAAATGAGGAGAAAGAGGTGAATGGCATATGGGCTTCTCAACCAGAGTAGGAAAGGGAGCTGTTGTCATAGTTCCGT
This sequence comes from Pongo pygmaeus, assembly GCF_028885625.2. Lineage (NCBI taxonomy): Eukaryota > Metazoa > Chordata > Mammalia > Primates > Hominidae > Pongo > Pongo pygmaeus. Next base: position 93,562,909 of record NC_085930.1, on the reverse strand, counting down.
CACCTTTCCTATTTTAACGATGTGTTTATAAAACGGTAATGTGGCTTATGAGAATGCAGCCACTTCGTTTAAAAACCACTCACTTTTGGGGGCAAAGTAATCACAATCAATTAAGAAAACAGGTGTTGAGAGAACTTCTCCTCCCTTTTTTTTTTTTTTTTTAAATCCTACTGCAATAAACAGAACAAAATGAGAAATCTTCCTACTGTTTGCGTAATAGACCTAAACAGGAACAGTGAGAGATGATTACATTTCAAGTGGCTTCTTCCATTTTCCTTTACTAAGTGAATTAAAGGAAAGAATGAGAGTAGTTACTGCCACGTGGAGGGAAACATCTGGGCATAAGGAATTAACAGTCTTCCCTCCCATTCTCCTATCTCTAATTTTTTGCTCCTTGGGCTTCCTCCAGTAGATTCTAACTCTCAAATTACTGTAGATATTTTGCATCCAGCTCCCTCCTTGACCACTTCCAAAGGGCAAAAACATCTTATTTCCACCAAAGAAAACCACTGGCTGTCTCAGGAAGAAGTCCCAGGCTTCTTTTCTCCAGTAGTAGTAAGTTAACTATGTAATCTGGGTAACAAAGACATGGAAATAAATGCATCACCCACTATTCTGAGGCTGTCAGTTGAAAGATGTGAATGAGTTATTTCTTGCCTTCTGCTAGCTTTTGAATGTGTTTGCTCTTGCTTTTCTAGTTCTTTTAATTGTGATGTTAGGGTGTCAATTTTGGATCTTTCCTGCTTTCTCTTGTGGGCATTTAGTGCTATAAATTTCCCTCTACACACTGCTTTGAATGCATCCCAGAGATTCTGGTATGTTGTGTCTTGGTTCTCGTTGGTTTCAAAGAACATCTTTATTTCTGCCTTCATTTCGTTATGTACCCAGTAGTCATTCAGGAGCAGGTTGTTCAGTTTCCACGTAGTTGAGCGGTTTTGAGTGAGATTCTTAATCCTGAGTTCTAGCTTGATTGCACTGTGATCTGAGAGATAGTTTGTTATAATTTCTGTTCTTTTACATTTATTGAGGAGAGCTTTACTTCCAAGTATATGGTCAATTTTGGAATAGGTGTGGTGTGGTGCTGAAAAAAATGTATATTCTGTTGATTTGGGGTGGAGAGTTCTGTAGATGTCTATTAGGTCTGCTTGGTGCAGAGCTGAGTTCAATTCCTGGGTATCCTTGTTGACTTTCTGTCTCGTTGATCTGTCTAATGTTGACAGTGGGGTGTTAAAGTCTCCCATTATTAATGTGTGGGGGTCTAAGTCTCTTTGTAGGTCACTCAGGACTTGCTTTATGAATCTGGGTGCTCCTGTATTGGGGGCATATATATTTAGGATAGTTAGCTCTTCTTGTTGAATTAATCCCTTTACCATTATGTAATGGCCTTCTTTGTCTCTTTTGATCTTTGTTGGTTTAAAGTCTGTTTTATCAGAGACTAGGATTGCAACCCCTGCCTTTTTTTGTTTTCCATTTGCTTGGTAGATCTTCCTCCATCCTTTTATTTTGAGCCTATATGTGTCTCTGCACGTGAGATGGGTTTCCTGAATGCAGCACACTGATGGGTCTTGAGTCTTTATCCAATTTGCCAGTCTGTGTCTTTTAATTGGAGCATTTAGTCCATTTACATTTAAAGTTAATATTGTTATGTGTGAATCTGATCCTGTCATTATGATGTTAGCTGGTTATTTTGCTCATTAGTTGATGCAGTCTCTTCCTAGTCTCGATGGTCTTTACATTTCGGTATGATTTTGCAGTGGCTGGTACCGGTTGTGCCTTTCCATGTTTAGCGCTTCCTTCAGGAGCTCTTTTGGGGCAGGCCTGGTGGTGACAAAATCTCTCAGCATTTGCTTGTCTGTAAAGGATTTTATTTCTCCTTCACTTATGAAGCTTAGTTTGGCAGGATATGAAATTCTGGGTTGAAAATTCTTTTCTTTAAGAATGCTGAATATTGGCCCCCACTCTCTTCTGGCTTGTAGGGTTTCTGCCGAGAGATCCGCTGTTAGTCTGATGGGCTTCCCTTTGATGGTAACCCGACCTTTCTCTCTGGCTGCCCTTAACATTTTTTCCTTCATTTCAACTTTGGTGAATCTGACAATTATGTGTCTTGGAGGTGCTCTTCTTGAGGAGTATCTTTGTGGCGTTCTCTGTATTTCCTGAATCTGAATGTTGGCCTGCCTTGCTAGACTGGGGAAGTTCTCCTGGATAATATCCTGCAGAGTGTTTTCCAACTTGTTTCCATTCTCCCCGTCACTTTCAGGTACACCAATCAGACGTAGATTTGGTCTTTTCACATAGTCCCACATTTCTTGGAGGCTTTGCTCGTTTCTTTTTATTCTTTTTTCTCTAAACTTCCCTTCTTGCTTCATTTCATTCATTTCATCTTCCAGGGCTGATACCCTTTCTTCCATTTGATCGCATCGGCTCAGAACTGAAGGAAATAGAGACACAAAAAACCCTTCAAAAAATAAATGAATCCAGGAGCTGGTTTTTTGAAAGGATCAATAAAATTGATAGACTGCTAGCAAGATTAATAAAGAAAAAAAGAGAGAAGAATCAAATAGATGCAATAAAAAATGATAAAGGGGATATCACCACCGATCCCACAGAAATACAAACTACCATCAGAGAATATTACAAACACCTCTACACAAATAAACTAGAAAATCTAGAAGAAATGGATAAATTCCTCAACACATACACCCTCCCAAGACTAAACCAGGAAGAAGTTGAATCTCTGAATAGACCAATAACAGGAGCTGAAATTGTGGCAATAATCAATACCTTACCAACCAAAAAGATGGGTTCACAGCCGAATTCTACCAGAAGTACAAGAAGGAGCTGGTACCTTTCCTTCTGAAACTATTCCAATCAACAGAAAAAGAGGGAATCCTCCCTAACTCATTTTATGAGGCCAGCATCATCCTGATACCAAAGCCTGGCAGAGACACAACAAAAACAGAGAATTTTAGACCAATATCCTTGATGAACATTGATGCAAAAATCCTCAATAAAATACTGGCAAACAGAATCCAGCAGCACATCAAAAAGCTTATCCACCATGATCAAGTGGGCTTCATCCCTGGGATGCAAGGCTGGTTCAATATACGCAAATGAATAAATGTAATCCAGCATATAAACAGAACCAAAGTCAAAAACCACATGATTATCTCAATAGATGCAGAAAAGGTCTTTGACAAAATTCAACAACCCTTCATGCTAAAAACTCTCAATAAATTAGGTATTGATGGGACGTATCTCAAAATAATAAGAGCTATTTATGACAAACCCACAGCCAATATCATACTGAATGGGCAAAAACTGGAAGCATTCCCTTTGAAAACTGGCACAAGACAGGGATGCCCTCTCTCACCACTTCTATTCAACATAGTGTTGGAAGTTCTGGCCAGGGCAATTAGGCAAGAGAAGGAAATCAAGGGTATTCAATTAGGAAAAGAGGAAGTCAAATTGTCCCTGTTTGCAGATGACATGATAGTATATCTAGAAAACCCCATTGTCTCAGCCCAAAATCTCCTTAAGCTGATAAGCAACTTCAGCAAAGTCTCAGGATACAAAATCAATGTACAAAAATCACAAGCATTCTTATACATCAATAACAGACAAACAGAGAGCCAAATCATGAGTGAACTCCCATTCACAATTGCTTCAAAGAGAATAAAATACCTAGGAATCCAACTTACAAGGGATGGGAAGGACCTCTTCAAGGAGAACTACAAACCACTGCTCAGGGAAATAAAAGAGGATACAAACAAATGGAAGAACATGCCATGCTCATGGGTAGGAAGAATCAATATCGTGAAAATGGCCATACTGCCCAAAGTAATTTACAGATTCAATGCCATCCCCATCAAGTCACCAATGACTTTCTTCACAGAATTGGAAAAAACTACTTTAAAGTTCATATGGAACCAAAAAAGAGCCCGCATCGCCAAGTCAATCCTAAGCCAAAAGAACAAAGCTGGAGGCATCACGCTACCTGACTTCAAACTATACTACACGGCTACAGTAACCAAAACAGCATGGTACTGGTACCAAAACAGAGATATAGATCAATGGAACAGAACAGAGCCATCAGAAATAATGCCACATATCTACAACTATCTGATCTTTGACAAACCTGACAAAAACAAGAAATGGGGAAAGGATTCCCTATTTAATAAATGGTGCTGGGAAAACTGGCTAGCCATATGTAGAAAGCTGAAACTGGATCCCTTCCTTACACCTTATACAAAAATCAATTCAAGATGGATTAAAGACTTAAATGTTAGACCTAAAACCATAAAAACCCTAGAAGAAAACCTAGGTAATACCATTCAGGACATAGGCATGGGCAAGGACTTCATGTCTAAAACACCAAAAGCAATGGCAACAAAAGCCAAAATTGACAAAAGGGATCTAATTAAACTAAAGAGCTTCTGCACAGCAAAGGAAACTACCATCAGAGTGAACAGGCAACCTACAAAATGGGAGAAAATTTTCGCAACCTTCTCATCTGACAAAGGGCTAATATCCAGAATCTACAATGAACTCCAACAAATTTACAAGAAAAAAACAAACAACCCCATCAAAAAGTGGGCAAAGGACATGAACAGACACTTCTCAAAAGAAGACATTTATGCAGCCAAAAAACACATGAAAAAATGCTCACCATCACTGGCCATCAGAGAAATGCAAATCAAAACCATAATGAGATACCATCTCACACCAGTTAGAATGGCGATCATTAAAAAGTCAGGAAACAACAGGTGCTGGAGAGGATGTGGAGAAATAGGAACACTTTTACCCTGTTGGTGGGACTGTAAACTAGTTCAACCCTTGTGGAAGTCAGTGTGGCGATTCCTCAGGGATCTAGAACTAGAAATTCCATTCGACCCAGCCATCCCATTACTGGGTATATACCCAAAGGACTATAAATCATGCTGCTATAAAGACACATGCACACGTATGTTTATTGCGGCATTATTCACAATAGCAAAGACTTGGAACCAACCCAAATGTCCAACAATGATAGACTGGATTAAGAAAATGTGGCACATATACACCATGGAATACTATGCAGCCATAAAAAATGATGAGTTCACGTCCTTTGTAGGGACATGGATGAAATTGGAAATCATCATTCTCAGTAAACTATCGCAAGAACAAAAAACCAAACACCGCATATTCTCACTCATAGGTGGGAATTGAACAATGAGAACACATGGACACAGGAAGGGGAACATCACACTTCGGGGACTGTTGTGGGGTGGGGGGAGGGGGGAGGGATAGCATTGGGAGATATACCTAATGCTAGATGACGAGTTGGTGGGTGCAGCGCACCAGCATGGCACATGTATACATATGTAACTTACCTGCACATTGCGCACATGTACCATAGAGCCTAAAGTATAATAATAATAATAATAATAATAATAATAATAATAATAATAAAATAAAAATTAAAAAATAAAAAAAAAAAGAAAGATGTGAATGAGGCAGGCTTTGCATCTGAAGAAATCTGGGTTCTTTCATGGGCTGGTAAATAAATCCCCCAGATTCAGTCCTCTTCTTCTCTATAAAGAGAATACTGACACATCACTTAATTATTTCTTTCACATAAGCCAAAAAGCTTTACTTACATATTTATAGTAATATCACACCATTCATCCACCCACCATTTTTAAGTCATTATCAGTTATAAGACTTGCTGCCATTTACATGAGAATATTATATGTTGGAATGGTACTTAGTACTGTATATTATCACAACCTCACCGAAACACTAAAAAATAGAAACCGTTGTCTCCTTTTTTTTTCAGTAAGCACACTGATGCTTACTGGAATTAAATAAATTGTGCAAGCTCACCAAGCTGGCAAAAGTGGCCGAGCTAAGATTTTAAGTGAGGTTGATGGGATGTCAAGCGTCATCTGTATTTTGCTATGCTCCTTCCTGATTAAATAACTAATGTCTGGGTGACTATATGCCCCAGTTTGTTTGGAACCATGCAGCTTTAGGCCTGCAGGTATGCACAGGCCAGTGTAATAACAAACAGCATCTTCTTTCACTCTCTTTGGACAATAAATTCTGCTTTGGACAATAAATTATATGGTCTCCCTAACTAGTAGTAAAGTTCATGCCAGGAAATTTTATTTCTGCTAATTCTAACTATTCTCATCTGCAGGTAGCAGGGGAAAAACAAAGAAGAAAGGAAAGAAAGAAGGCTCTTTGAAAGTTTTTAAAGAATGGGCTACTAACTCTTATCTATCAATACCTTTCATGAAACCTCCAACATGTTCAGAGTACAGCTCTGGGAGAGAAAAGACATACTTTAGACTAAAACAGGGCCCCTCAAGCTCTAAAGAAAAAACTCAAGCATGCTAGAAACCTCTCCAGTTGAGCATTCTTTGCTTATTATCATCACAAGAGGCAACGGTAATAGCTGTTGCTATTTATTAAGCTCTTACTATATGCCAGCCACCATATGCCAGGAGCTGAGCTAAGCACTTTCTTTGTAAGATCTCAATTATTTATCATAAAACTGCATGATAGATATAATCCAAACCATTGTCATCATTAATTTATAGATGAAGAAACTAAGGCCGAGGAAGGTGGAACGAGTAGGTCTGCCCGATTCCAACATCCAAGTGTGATACTACTATCAACACTCTGGTACAGTTGAACACAGCCTAGTAAAAGTTCTAAGCCCACTGCCCCTGCACCCCCTGCTATTCAACCTTGTGATAGTAAGCTTTTCTGCAAGAGAGGCCCATTAGAGATAATGGACTTCTAACAAATTTGAGATCAACCTTGTACAAATATTCTGTATTATCTTTTGGCTTGTTATTGGTTTTCAGTGACATAAAAGTTTTAAAATCTTAAAGCTATTTAATGAGAAGAGAGTAGATGTATTAGTCTGTTCTCACACTGCTAATAAAGACATACCTGAGACTAGGTAATTTATAAAGGAAAGAGGTTTAATTGACTCACAGTTCCACCTGGCTAGGTAGGCCTCAGGAAACTTACAATCATGGCAGAAGGGGAAGCAAACACATCCTTCACATGCGGGCAGCAAGGAGAAGAATGAGTGCCCAGTGAAGGGGAAGCCCCTTATAAAACTATCAGATCTCATGAGAACTAACTCACTATCATGAGAACACAATGGGGGAAATTGCCCCCATGATTCAATTTTCTCCACCTGGTCCCACCCATGACATATGGGGATTATGGGAACTACAATTCAAGATGAGATTTGGGTGGGGACACAGCCAAACCATATCAGTAGAATTTATCATCACTGCCTCTAGAGAAGTTGACAAACCTAACCAAGAGCTATAAAACCAGGATAACTCCAGATGTAGGGCTCTCAGATGAGGTCATCTCTACTGCCTTGGGTTACGGACAGGTAGAACCCTGGGAAGACCATTCCAGGATAAAGAGTCTTCCTGTTCAGTCAGACATGCGGGAGCTCAGAGGTTCTTTGTAAAATTGGTTCTGTTTGCTGCTGGGTGAGAAGGGACAGTGCCTTGGTAATGTCTTCATCTGAAAATGTATGAAAGTTTCAAAATGACTTTTAGGAGACACAGAGGATGTTTCAAGATTGGTCACCCTTGTACTTCTCAGCTGTTGTAGTCATGAAGTTTATAGTACGTGTGCTTGGTAGAAAAAATTATAAGTGTTCTTCCTTCCATGTGAAATTCCTTTCTCTTTCCTTTTCTTCCTCTGAGTTTTAAAGAGCATGCTCAAATGCCACCTCCTTTGTGTAGTCTTCAGACTCTTTCAGGCTTTTCTGACTCAATACACATATATGCATGACAGCTTTTTACCACAAAGTATAAGTAATTACAGGTTTTCTCTTCCACTAGTCTGGAACTCTGGGCTATTTGTTACTTATTTTTCCCCTGATTATTTCTTTTCCCTAACCCTAGGTTCTTAGGTTAGAAGACATATCTTCTAAATGTTGAATGGATGGATGAATGGGTGGATGGGTGGGTGGATGGGTGGTGGATGGGTGAATGGATGGGTGGATGGATGATGAACAGATGGATGGGTGGGTGGATTGGTGGGTAGCTAGGTACATGAGTGGGAATGTGGACAGATAGGTGCATGGTTGGATGAATGGATGGTTAAAAAACAGACAACTACACTGCTCTTAATTTCTTAGCTTGCTTAAAAGAAGAAATATATGCACTGATTTTCTTGGCCATTCTTGTCATTTTCTTTTGCCTGAAGGTTCTTGTGCATACAAAGATATGGCCTATGAAGGGCCATTACGATCACACTGTACACACCTTTCTTCCCCATTGAAAAGTATCTTTTTACCAAAATTTAAGTTTGAAGTTTTGTGTTTCTAGCCTCACATAAATCCCTTTTAAAAAACTCCTCAGATATGCTCAAGTATCTGGAGAAATAGCTTATCCTAAAAACAGTCAGCATTGCAAGGGTTGCCAAGGGGATATATTTGTTCTTCAGTATTAACTTCATTAAGAGCTACTGTGGTTCTCTCTCAGGAGAGAAGAAGAAGCCTACCCTTTCTTTGGATATCTTCTGATCTTTACAAATTATTTCCAGGGTGCTCTCTTTGTTAGACAAAATATCAAGAATATGTATTTTTTAATTTATACATCATATCAGAACATTAATTTGTAGAGTGATTCCCTCTGGGTGCCTTTCTGTTGGGTACACAAAAAAAGGATTTGGATGCAAATGAAACAACGATAGCATTTTTCCTTGTCTTACTCATTTTGTGACAAATGCACATTGCTTTACTGTTTGCTATACACATAATTACAGTTCTTTAATTTATGTTTCAATAAAATGTATAATAATAAACATTTACTGCTCCATGAATAAACATTCGAGTGAAGCCTCTAATGGAGGTTACATGTTTCGAGGCAGCTCTGTGGTTTTCCAGAAATCTCGCCTTCTACTTAATGAGCATCATTTCCATAATCTGTGCATTATTGCTTAAGCCTCCCTTTAAAACACTTCAAAAAGCAAAAATTTGTGAAATACGATCAGTCCAAAGGGAAAAAAATGTTAAGGGAATTAGCGACTTGTCCTGTTAAAGGGACAGGACAAGCTTTCATGTCCCTCCAGAGACAGTAACACAGTAATTATGGAGACAGCACTTCCTAATTATCTCACTAGCTGGGTGCAATACTACTGTGGTTTTTGCCTCTAAGATCTGATTTAAATAAAAGTGATAAGAAACCTGGAGAGGTCAGCCATGAAGGACAAACTTGTGCTAATTCTCTTTCCAGTGCTAACAAAGAAACCAGAAAGTAGAACCAGAAATTTGGGGAAGGTCAAGATACCCGTGGTATGGACATTCCTGGATGTAGAGACAGACAAATGGTTTGATTAACACAGTCACCCCAAAGTAACTGAATTCAGACAAAAGCCTATGCTGAGCTTTATGTCAATGGTGTCACACATTATTTTCAGTGTGTTATTTCTTAGGAAAATTACTTACATAATTTTATGTCATTATCACTTTAAAAGGTTAAACTATTTCAGATAATCTTTGCAAATTGTGTTCTAAAAAGCAGGTGCTTTTAAAAATAACTAAAACATGATGACATATTTCTTTTTTCTTTGTCCAACAGCTATGGCTGGGTTGTTTAACTAGAGGGAAAAAAAGATGCCAGGAGAAATGAAGGAACAAAGGATCCTTCACAGTGTGATAAGATACAGATAGTCAGCCTCTGCAGAGTGGTGATGAAATGTGTTAAAAGTGATGGCTGTCACTTCATGACATGTCAGCATGCTTTATTAGTGGGTTGGCACAATTTATTTAAACATCATCAGGAGGGACTCATTTTGGTGTAGTTAGAAGTTGTGTTTCTTTAGTGTGAATAAATATCTCTGGGCCCATGTGCAACATTTTAAAACTGTGCTGTTGTTTACTGTGGGAATTGGAGCAAGGAGCTAAGAGTTCCAAAGTGAAGCTCTCCTTCTCTCACCATTTTATGATTTGCTATGAGTAATTTGCTCCTTGCTTTGACCGTTACTGCAAAATCTTTCAAAGGAACATTATTCTCCTTAACAGGGGCTGAATTTAAGATTTTTCATCATTCAATATTGCTATTTTCACATGTGACTTCAACAAAATAAAACATTCGGCATAAATAGAATTTAGTGTGATCCAAATCCCGCTTTTCTCTTGGTACATATGCTTTGTTGCTTCTTGACAGTCCTGAATTACAAAGTATTAAGCAGAATCATCTTTTTAAGGGTTACATTTTTCTCCTAACTCAAGTGAGCAGGTATTTATGTCAGGGTCACACATTTAAAAATGACATCCTCTTCCAGGATGGGGCAAATCTCAACCTACAGGGCTGCCAAGTGGAGCTGCAACTTTTTGCAAGGGTTCTACCCATATGTGCTACAAGTCCATATTACCTTTGATATCACCATCTTGTAAAGACATCTGCACCCTCATGTCCATTGCAGCATTATTTATAGTAGTGAAGATATACAAACAATGTAAATGTCCATCAAAGGACAAACAGATTAAAAAATGGTATATAAATACAATGAATATTATTCAGACTTAAAAATTAAGAGATTCTGTCATTTGCGCCAATAAGGATGAACCTGGAGGACATATGCTAAGTGCAATAGACCAGACACAGAAAGAAAAATATGATACGATCTTACTTAAATGTGGAATCTTAAAGTAAAATATACAGAGATAGAGAATAAAACAGTGGTTATCACACTGCGGTGGAGGTTGGGAGGGCAGAATGGGGAGATACAGGTCAGAGAATAGTAAGTAGCAGATTTGTAGGAAGAACCAGTCTAGAGATCTAACGTACAACATGAAGACTGCAGGTAAAACTGTACTGTATTTGGGATTCCTGCCAAATGAGTATACTTTATCTGCCCCTGTCACAAAAACAAACACCCAAACAAAAAAGTGAGTAACTATGTGAGATGATGAATATGTGAATTTGTTTCATTATAGTAACTATTTTACTATTTTGTATATATGTCTTAACACCATGTTGTATACCTCAAATACACACAATAAAATTTATTTAAAAACCAACAAAAAAGCACATTCCCTTCATAAATGAGATTCTGTTCAAAATAAGTTTGAAAACATACATTGTAAAATATACTAGAAAAATCACCTGCTAACTAACTTGCCACAACCCAGGAGCTCTGATTTGATAGCTTAAGACAGGATAAATGACTCTGATTAGGACAATGAGCCCCAGTTTTATAGGGACCTCCTAAATCATATCTCTGTTTGGGTCTGGAATGATAGTGCTGGGAGCACCCAGAGGGCTGCATATCATCTCAGCCTGGCTTCCACACAGGGAGCCAGAGAGATTTGTGGGACCCTGTCTGGTGGCTTTGAGGCACAAACGATGAATACTGCTAAAGCAATAACAATAAAAGAGGCAACAGGCAGTGGGGGAAGCCCCGGCACCAACCCTCACTTTTCTCATAATATACTCTGTCGTACAATGAAACAGAGTGATTCCATAGGTACCGGCCAGAAATTATATGAAAAACTGATCATGTTTCTTTTTCTGGGTGATATCAGTGATTGAGGCCCTTGATTTATGTTGGCCAAACTTTTTCAGTGCAGAATGGAACCCTTCCTAACTTCAGTCTCCGTGGCTCACACAGACTGGCCATTAACAGAAGACACACTGCATCATACCATTTAGTCAGGACCCTACACTAACAGAGGGAACTGCAGCGGAGTCTTAATAGCAACTCCAATTTGCCAGGAATCTCACCACAGATCAGAAATTTACAGTGGCGGAGACCTTTCAGGAAATTTCAGCATGGATGCTCCCTCAAGGTGTGGGTCAGAATTTGCGGTGCAGGAGGTGAGGTGAGGTGAGGTGAATAGTTTATAATGATTTTTCTATGCCTTTTAACCTTTGGAATTAACATTTGGTCAAGAAAGCCATTTGAAGGCTAAGCATGTACTTGACATGTGAAAAAATGAATGTGTCTTCTAGGCGTTGGCTTAGGACACTGCTGAGCCCTGGCTGGGGCCAATTCAGGCTTAACTCATTAAGGTGATTAACCAACAATCAATTCTTTAAAATTAGTAACATAAAACAGGCCATACCAGGCTCATGGATATAAAATTTGGGTATCAAGTTTTGCTCCAGAGAAATGTCACACCCTCAGCGGCAAAAAGTCTATAGAGGTAGGGAGTGTCACAGGTAAGGTTGAGTTAATGAGACATCCTCTAGCTGGCATGAATGTGTAAAGTGCGCTCCATGGTCATACATCCACCAAGTGAGGATTTCACAGCAAGCATAGCTTTCACGTTAAGCTAAGTGACATGGAAGGTTCAGGTCCTTAACCTTAGGTCATGGGATGACAATGTACAGAATCTGCAGCTTGACAGCCTGGGCTCAATTCCTAGTCCTGCCACTTTCCAGCTGTGGGACCTGAGACAGTCAATACCTCAGAGTTTCAGATTTCTTGTTTGTAAAATGAACCCATCTCAGGGTTGCTGTGAGGATCAAATTGGTTAGTACTGCAAAATACCCAGACTAGTACTTGGAACTTAGTAGGCATAGATGGAAGGTGTTTGCAGTTATCATTGCTGCTGCTGCTGCTGCTGCCACGATTATTAGTACTACAACTACTTAACCACAAAATCTGTGCTACTTGACCACAACATCTTTCAGTTAAAAAAAATCACAATTTATTTTTTAATTTAACTTTCTCTTAAGGACTTTACTATTGTTTTAAAAATTATTCTACTGAAGTCTAATTTACAAAAGGGGAACAGGTAGAAGAACCATTCTCCTAGAAACTAATGTGGAGTCAATATGCTTATCCTGGGCGTGAAGAAGCCCTGGGGCTTCCAAATAACACAGTGTGAAAAACTTTGCTTGGGGAGGGAGATGGAAGGCAGAGAACTAGGGTTTCTCCCATTGGGGTACAAATCCTTAGGAAGTGGAGCTTGGTGATTAAGAGCATCGAGCTCTAAAGTCAGATGAGTTGGGATGAAATCCCCATCCCAACTTTCATTTCCTGTGTGACCCTGTGAAGGCAGTTGAATGTCTTAATTCTTTGGGTTCTATATTTATAAAATGCAGATAATAAAGTCTATTCTTCAAAGGGCTTCTGAGAGGATTAAATGAAATAATAACATGAAAACCTCTTAGCACAGCCCCTGGCACCATTAGAAAATGCCTTATAAATGTAAGCTGCTCTTCTAGTTATTTTTACCCAGATCTCTGCTCAAGTGTTACTTCCATAGAGAGGACTCCCCCAATTTCTATATTACATATAAACAGTTCCAGTACTATCTCAAATTAAAATCTGCATTTATTCACTTTTTCATTTTTTGTTCCCATACTCACAGCCATGATCCCAGCATCTGTGACTATGACTAGCACTTCGTAGGCACCCAATAGGTATGTGTTAAATGAATGAGTCAAAAAGGAGAGACAGGAAGTATCCCTAACTCAATGTTAAGAGACTGCAAAAACTCTATTAGGTTGAAAACTAGGAAGTATAATTCTTTAAAGTAATAACAGAAATAAAATTTGAAGGCATGTTCTTTTGTGTATACAATAGTGTATGCTGATTGTTCTCAAGCTGCCAACTACCCTTAACAGTGCTCTGCTGTGAAGACACAAAAGGGGCAGGAGGATGGATCAGACAGACTTGATATGAGCCACAATGCGGGTCCAGCCAAAGTAGCAAGGATGCAGTTGGAATACAAATGCCCTTACCCACCTCTCACTGTTTTCTTCTCCTGAAAATTGCTCTACATTGTTCTCTCTCTCTCTTTCTCTATCTCTCATGTCATACTTGGCTTTCTTCTGTCCATGCAAAGGGCCTCCTTGTGATACCCCACATTCTCTTTTATCCTGACCCATTGCATAGCCTCCTGTTGTGAGTACGGTGTGGTTATATAATCAGAGTTGGGATGTTTTACTGCCTTGATGCTTGCGTTGTGGGTCTGTGTAATCTTTGCATTCAAAGTGTGATAACAGACACTGGACATAGCGCATAACACTCAGAGCTGCACTCCAGGTACTAAGATGTCATGAGGCCCACGAGAGAGATGCACATTTCTGCAAGGGCGTCAAGGGACCCAGGAGAGGAAGGTATAAGCCACTGTGAGGTCCTCTGAGGGCAAACGCTCCCGTTCTCTCCTGACAATGATCCCCAGTGCATGAAGTAGAATGTAGTGTGTTAAGGTGATAAGGGCTGAGGATGAAGTGGGTTGGCTGAACTGGTGAAGCACTGTGAACTGGAAATGTGTTAGTGTGTGGAAAAGTAATGTTACTTGGATGAGAGCTCACTGCTCTTGTGAACTAGACTTTTCCCTCAAGTGCCTTCTCCCATAATACAGTCAGTAAAATCTCCTAAGGCCCTGAGAACTGGAATCATCTCATGATCTCTAGTAACCCAAAGTGGCCTAGCAACTAGGGGTGGACCCTGTTAACTATTCACATCGCCACCCTGACAAAGGGCTTCCTGCTCCCGTTTCAAGGCTCTCTCCACACTTAGTTCCTCTGATCTTTCTGAACTTTTCACTCTATCTTGCTCTCTGGACTGAAGCCCCCTGGCTGTGAATACATATTTAGTCTCTCAGCCTGCCCTTCCTGTAGACATATTATTTGATCCTTATGCAAGGATCACCCTTGGCCTTCATCTTTCCATGCCTTTCCCATACACTACCTTCCTCCCCACACTCCTGTACTCAGATGTGATGCTTCAAACTCAGCTTGAGCACAGGTCTCATTTTCACCCTCCTCACATGCCTGTGGACAAGTTTGTCAGACCACTGGTTAAATATTCAACCAAGAGTGAGGTTGGTAAAAGGAAGGCATATTTACGAGACAGAACAAAGGCTTTGCATGAAACAAAACAAAATAGCAGTTCTCCTTGCTGAAGCCCTCACTTGGATATTCCTCCAGAATCAGTGCTTTCCAAGACTCCACGTGATTCATGCCCTCTCCCATACTTAGCTCTCTGGATTGCAGCCCTTGGTTCTTTTTTATTTTTTAGAGACACGGTCTTGCTCTGTTGCCCAGGCTGGAGTGCAGTGGTGCAATCATAGCTCTCTGCAGCCTCTACCTCCCAGGCTCGAGTGATCCTCCCACCTTAGGCTCTCAAAAAGCTGGGACTATAGCCATGTACCACATTGGCTAATATGTATTTTTTAATTATTTGTACAGACAGAGTCTCACTATGTTGTCCAGGCTGCTCTCAAACTCCTGGGCTCAAGCAATCCTCCCACCTCAGCCTCCCAAAGTGCTGGGATTACAAGCATGACCCACTGTGCCTGGCTTCCTAGTTCTCTATAGGAGTCTCTAGATTGTTCTGCCTGAGAGATTCTGATAGTTCAACTAGTTTCAACCAGAATGCTGAACCCACTATTTTGAGCATGAACCTGCTCATATAACTCTGTTATATTACTAAGAAGAAAAACAAGGTATTCCATTAAATTTGTGGGCACATCCTCAAAAGCACATAGTTTTGCTGAGATCTTACATCTGACAATGGAAGTGCTTGCACGATGCAGATAGTAAAGCGGAAAATAGGAACCCGGAAGCTGGTCAGGAATCAGCTCAGGGCTTTAAAAAGGAGAAGGCCAGTAAGCACCCACCATTTTCAGGTTGACAGAGTCAATTTTTTTTTTTAAACCTGGGCTCAAAGAGAAATTAGGCAGCTGGATGGGGAGCAGACTAAAAAATATGTTCACCTTTAAATAAATCAGCAAGGAAATTGGAGGAGGAGTATATCTCAGGGACAAAAGAGGAAGAACATGAATACCTGCTTTATTTGAAATGCCTCCCTTCTCCCAGCCTTTCCTGCATGGAGTATGACAAGAGAGGCCCTTGGTAACCTTTACTTTAATTAGAACCATTAACTGCAAATGGAAATAAGAACAACTCAACTCTCCTTGTCTAATTACAGGGGCTACCTTACTCCTGTCTGTAAAAGGCACCACTATTGCCCTATGAGGCCCTGACATGAGGACTTCGCTACTCTCTCAAGTACCAAGAACAGCCTTGGAGTGGAAGAAAGAACATATTTAGCTCTACCATGGAAATCCTTCTATACTTCAACATCATTCCTTCATCACACTCACATCCTGGCTTGACAGAACTTACGTATCCCTGAAAGCCAAAGGCAGCTTAGGGACAGGATAGTGGAGAAAAATGCAGCCCTGGAGCTAGGCTCCTTGTGCATACATCCTCATCCCACCGCTGATTCTCTGTGTTACCCAGAGCAAGTCACCTCACTTCTCCAGATTCCAGTTTCCTCATCTGTAAGACAGGCACAACACCACTGAATACATCTTACCATAGTTTTTCCCTGACAATTAATAATACATTATATAAAATAAATCCTTAATAATGTCTTAGGACTCAGTACTAGGTACTGTCTAAATACTAGCTATGATTTAACATTTTTATGGGAAAATTTTTAGAAACACTTATTTCGAGATTATTATGGATTCAAAGGAAGGTACAAAATAGTACAGAGAGATCCCTGGTAACGTACCCTTCATCTAGTTTATCAAAGTACTATACTGACATAGTATATAAAATATTACATACCTATAGTACAACATCAGACCCAGGACATTGACATTGGTACAATGTGTGTGTAAAGTTAGTTCAATGCCATTTTATCTCATGTGGAGATTGGTATAACCACCATTGTGCTCAAGACACAGAATGAATCCATTACCACTCAAATCACCACTTTACTCCTTTAGGGACACAACTCGTGCTCCTTCTCCTCCATCCATTACCAGACTGGCAACCACACAACCACTAATCTGTTCTCCACCTTCATACTTTCATTTTTCTTGAATGGAGCAATAATATGCTGTCCTTCATTAAACATTTTTCTTATTAACTTTTATTTTAGGTTCAAAGATATAAGTGCAAGTTTGCTATATAGGGAAATTGTATGTCATGGGGTTTAATATAAATATTTTTTCATCACCCAGGTGACAAGCATAGTACCCAATGGGTAGTTTTTTGATCCTCACCCTTCTCCCATCTTCTGCTCTCAAGTACATCCTGGTACCTATTGTTCCCTTCTCTGTATCCAACTGTACTAAATGTTTAGCTCCCACTTATAAGTGGGACTATGCAGTATTTGGTTTTCTGTTCCTATGTTAATTTGCTTAGGATAATAGCCTTCAGCTCCATAAACACTGCTGCAAAGGACATGATCTCATTCTTTTTTGTGGCTGCATAGTACTCTGTGGTGCATATTTAGTACATTTTCTTTATCCAAAGTCTATCTTGGATGGGCTTTTAGGTTGATTATATGCCTTTGCTATTGTGAAAATGGCTGCAATGAATATGTCCATGTATGTGTCTTTACGGTATAATGATTTATTTTCCTTTGTGTATATACTCAGCACTGGGATTGCTGGGCTGAATAGTTCTATTTTAAGTTCTTTGAGAAATTGCCAAACAACTTTCCACAATGGCTGAGCTAGTTTACATTCCCACAAGCAGTGTATAAGCAGTCCCCTTTCTCCACAACCTCGCCCCACCTGCTATTTTTTTGACTTGTTAGTAATAGCCATTCTGAATGGTATGAGATGGTATCTTATTGTGTTTTTGATTTGCATGTCTCTAATGATTAGTGATGTTGAGCATTTTTTCATCTGTTTGTTGGCCTCATATATGCCTTCTTTTGAGAATTATCTGTTCATGTCCTTTGCCAACTTTAAATAGGGTTGTTTTTTGCTTGTTAATTGATATAAATTCCTTATAGATTCTGAATCTTATACTTTTGTCAGATGCATAGTTTGCAAATATTTTCTCCCATTCTCTAGGTTGTCTGTTTACTCTGTTGATAGTTTCTTTTGCTATGCATAAGCTCTTTAGCTTAATTAGGTTCCATTTGTTTTTTTTTTTTTTTTTGGTCACAATTGCTTTTGGCATCTTTGTCATGAAATATTTTCCAGAGGCTATGTACAGAATGGTATTTCCTAAGTTATCTTCCAGAGTTTTTACATTTAATTCTTTAGTAGTCTTAGGTTTTACACTTAAGTCTTTAATCCATTTTGAGTTTATTTTTACATATGTTAAAAGGAAGGGGTCCAGTTTCAGTCTTCTGCATATGGCTAATCAGTTATTCAAGCACCATTTATTGAAAAGGGAGTCCTTTCCCCTTTTGGTCAACTTTGTGGAAGATCAGATGGCTGTAGGTTTGAAGCTTTATTTCTGGGCTCTCTATTCTGTTTCATTGGTCTATGAGTCTGGTTTTGTACCAGTACCATGCTGTTTTGGTTACTGTAGCCTTGTAGTATAGTTTGAAGTCAGATAATGTGATGCCTCCAGCTTCACTTTTTGCTTAGGACTGCTTTGGCTATTCTGGCTCTGTTTAGATTCCATATGAATTTTAGAATAAATTTTTCTAATTCTGTGAGAAGTCACATTGGTAGTTTGATAGGAACAGGACCGGAACTATAAATTGCTTTGGGCAGTGTGGCCATTTTAACAACATTGATTCTTCCTATCCATGAGCTTGGAATGTTTCTCCATTTGTTTGTGTTGTCTCTGATTTCTTTCAGGAGTGTTTTATAATTCTCAATGTAAAGATCTTTCACCTCTATGGTTAGATGTATTAGGTATTTTTTTGTGTGTCTGACTATTGTGAATGGGACTTCATTCTTGATTTGGCTCTCACCTTGAACACTGTTGGTGTATAGAAAAAGCTACTAATTTTTTACACTGATTTTGTATCCTGAAACCTTGCTGAAGTTGTTTATCAAACAAAGAGCTTTTGGACAGAGACTATGGGGTTTCCCAGGTATAAAATCATATCATTTACAACAGATGGTTTCACTTCCTGTCTTGCTATTTATATGCCTTTTATTTCTTTCTCTTGACTGATTGCTCTGGCTAGAACTTCCAGTACTATGTTGAAAAGGAATGGTGAGAGTGGGCATCCTTGTCTTATTACAGTTCTCAAGGGGAATGCTTCCAGCTTTTGCTCATTTGGTATAATGTTGGCTATGGATTTGTCATTATTATTTTGAGGTAAGTTCATTCCTCCAATGCCTAGTTTGTTGAGGGTTTTTAACAAGAAGGATGTCTAATTTTATCAAAAGGCTTTTCTGCATCTATTGAGATAATCATGTGGTTTTTGTTTTTAGTTCTGTTTTTGTGATGAATCACATTTATTGATTTGTATATATTGAGTCAACCTTGCATGTCAGGGATAAAGCCTACTTGATCATGGTGGATTAGCTTTTTGATGTGCTGCTGGATTCAGTTTGCTAGTATTTGGTTGAGGATTTTTATATCTATGTTCATCAAAGATACTGGCCTGAACTTTTCTATTTTTATTGCGTCTCTGCCAGATTTTGGTATCAGAATAATGCTGGCCTCATAGAAGGAGTTAGGGAGGAGATCCTCCTCCTACATTTTTCAGAATAGTTTCAGTGGGAATAGTACCAGCTCCTCTTTATATGTCTAGTAGAATTTGGCTGCGAATCTGTCTGGTCTATGGCTTTTTCTAGTTGTTGGGCAATTTATTACTGATTCAATTTTGGAATTGTTATTGGTCTGTTCAGGGTTTCAGTTTCTTCCTGGTTCGAACTTAAGAGATTGTATATTTCCAGAAATTTATCCACTTCTTGTATGTTTTCTAGTTTGTGTGCATAGAAGTAGTAGTAATAGTCTCTGAGGAGTTTTTTTGGTATTTCTGTGGGGTTGGTGGTAATGTCCCCTTTGTCATTTCTAACTTTGTTTATTTGAATCTTCTTTTTTCCTTATTTGTCTAGCTAGTGGTCTATCAATCTGATTAATTTTTTCAAAGACCCGATTTATGGTTTTGTTGATCTTTTGTATGGTTTTTCATGCCTTAATTTCATTCAGTTTAGCTCTGATTTTATTTGATGCTCTGAGGGTTTGATTATGGTATAAGAGGTTCACTTGATGAGCTTCATTTCTGGACGATTTCAGGGGGCCAAGGCTCAGCTCAGCACTCCTGGGGGAGTATGCTGTAACCCTGGGGAGCTGGTACCAGTCCCCCAGCTTTGTTCTCTGCCCCTCAAGGTTAAAACCTGCTGTGCTGGAAGGGCATAAGTGTTCCCCATCTTCTGGAAACAACACTCTGACAGAGGATGCTGGCCAAAGCACTTCACTGGGGCAGTGACAGCAGGATCCATGCTTACTAGCATGTGCTGGCAACAGTGTTAGAATGGTGGGTGTATGCCAATTTTGTTTCTTTGAAAATCTATATAAAAGAATCCTATATTATCTGACCTTTTAAAGTGGGATTTTGTCATTTAACATTAATGCCCTTGAGATCCACACAAGCTCTTTTGTGTATTAATAGTTTGTTCCTTTTTATTGCTGGGTAATATTCTATGGTATAGATGTACCACTGTTTGTTTAACCATTCACCTGCTGAAGGACCTTTTGGCTGTGTCCAGTTTTCAGCTACTATAAATTAAACTACCTATGAACTTCATTCCTGTATAGATTTTTGTGTACACATAGGTTTCCCTTTCTCTAGGATAAATGCCCTTGGGTGCAATTTTTGGGTCCTATGATAAGTATATGTTCAGTTTTTAAGAAATCACTCAGCCAGGTGCAGTGGATCACACATGTAATCCCAGCACTTTGGGAGGCCAAGGTGGGTAGATCATAAGGTCAGGACATCGAGACCATCCTGGCCAACATAGTGAAACCCGGTCTCCACTAAAAAAAAAAAAAAAAAAAAAAAAAAAAAAAAAAAAAAAAAAAAAAAAAAAATTAGCCGGGCGTAGTGGCATGTGCCTATAGTCCCAGCTACTTGGGAGACTGAGTTAGGAGAATCGCTTGAATTTGGAAGGTGGAGGTTGCGGTGAGCTGAGATCATGCCACTGCACTCCAGCCTAGGCAACAGAGTGAGACTCTGTCTAAAAAAAACTAAAACTAAAAAATAAATAAATAAATAAAATAAAAAATAAATACATCACTATTTTCCAGAGTAGTTGTTGTCTTCTATATTTCCATCAGAGAGATTTGGTTTCTGTTACCCTCACCAGCATCTGGTGTTGTCATTTTAAAAATTTTATCTGTCCTAATGTATGTAGTGATAACTCATCATGGTCTTAATTCGCATTTCCCTATGGGCTGGTGATGTTGAGTATCTTTTCATGTGCTACGTGCCACCATTTATTATCTTCAATGAAATGTCTGTTTATGTCTTTTGTCCACTCTAATTGTATTGTTCATTTTTTCTATCACAAAGTTTTTTTCTCCCCACAGTTCCATGAATACTATAGACTTTTTTTCCTTTTTCAACTTTTATTTTAGACTCGGGGGAACATGTGCAGGTTTGTTACCTGAATAAAGGTAACTACTGTGTGAAGCTAAGGTTTAGGGGATGAATGATCCTGTTACCCAGGCAGTGAGCATAGGACCCAACAGCTAGTTTTTCAACCGTTACCTCCTCTTCCTCTCCCGCTAGTCAAGTAATCCATAGTCTATATTGTTACCATCTTTATGTCTATGAGTACCCGATGTTTATCTCCCTTTTGTAAGTGAGAACACACATATACCAGAGTTTTGAGAATTCATTATATCTTCTAGATATAAGTCCTTCATCAGTAGCTTTTTAAGTTTCAGAGATCCTCTCTCATTCCCTTCAATGACAAATGATCTCTTCTTTCCCTAACTTCCTTACAAATTTTCACATAGGACCTTTTATCCTCTCTATCTTGAGTCTGCCATAGATGGCCCTCCCTAACTGCCTCACTCATCTATGAACAGGCTCCACTTCTGATTTGTCTTCACTCAGTGTCTTGCTAACATTTGGGCACCTATTTGGCATTCCACTAATGTCCACCAAGTGACTGAATCAACTATACCTGGATTTTCATTCAGTTACTATAAGACTTCAGCCTAAAGCAAAAGCCACAGTTACCATGGATACACAGGCTTGGGATAGATATGTATCCTAAGCATTTAATACTTTGGAAAGGATAACTAATTACAAAAAGAAATACACACACTCAGATGTGTTAGTGATTAATTTCTTCTCAGCTACCACACTTCTAGCTAACGCTGTGACACACTAACGTTTATTGAGGAGTTTCTATTTACGCCAACCTGGGGCTCACATTTGGCTAATTAAGAACACATACATTTCAGAACTTGTGATCTGTGGGCTGTGTTTACATATGAACATCATATTCAATACAAAGGCAATTGTTTAGCACCTCTAACCTATTTCTAGCCTTATATTTAATTAGTGAGAATTGCTGATGGGGAACGCAGGGTATGACTTTGCATTAAACAAACAGCTATCCTCCTTACAAATCACAACAACAATGCATAATTAAATAATGAGCTACCTGAGCTTTATTCAGTCTTTCTTCCAAAGGAATTAAATCTCTGATAAGGACCAGGCCTCAGGAGGAAATGCAGAAGGAATAGAGGTAAGGAGACATAGGGGCCAATTCTAGCCCTGCTTCCTGGCCTTTCTGGGTCTTAATGTCCTTATTGTGAGATGAGGAAATGAATACTCCTCCCCGGCTCCCCATCCTTCTCTTCTTCTCTCTGGTATGGATGTTCTAAAGGTCACATGCAATAACAGAGGCAAATCTCTTTGCTAAAGTAAAGCACAATATAAAATATAAGAATTGTCACTGCTGTGAGTTGAGAGGATTTCATTATTTTTACACCAGAGAAGAAAAACAATTGCCATTAAACAGGTTCTCCATGACCTGTCCCCACCTCTTCCCTGCCCTCATCACCTGTCCTTCCTCTCCCTGTTCACATGTACCAGCCACTTGACCTTGCTTTGCTCCTTCCCATCATATCAGGCACATGCCAGGCTTGGGCAAGTCCCCCTCCTCATCAAAGCCTTTCCATGACCAGTCCTCCAGTTGAAACTATCACCCACTCCCCTCTTATATCACTTCTTTTAATACAGTCAGAGTACTTGCCACTGTCTAAAAAACCTGTTTATTTGTTTACTTGTTTTCTTTTCTTTTCTGCTTTTCCTACTACTCTCCACCAGAATCAGGAGCAGTAAACTCAATGGCTCTGTCTTATATCCATGCTACAAACTCAAGTGGGTTCACTCTAGCCTCCAGGAGGGAAATGTACATTATGTTCTCTGGGACAAAGCTCCCAGGCAACAGGGAAAAATGTTCCTTTTATTCTACATAACTTTGGAAAACACCTTTGAATCTGACGTTGAGAGCCATCATCCTTATGCTGAGTACTCAAGAGCTCCCAGGATTCTACAGCCCATAAATGAGACAATTTGACAAGAGTCACTAACGGTGACCACAGTAATAGTATTAGGATGGACCATATGAAATCACTGAGATTCACTGTTTTGGCCCTAACCACTTTCATGTGCTTTGGCATAGTAACAACAATGGCAGCAGGAGCCCTTGCTACATGCCAGGCTTTGTATTAAGGCTTTAACAGATACTAGTTCATTCACTTCCCACCACAATCTTATAACCTAAGTATTAATTACCCATGTGTTATGCATGGAAACATCAAGGCTTAGAAAGGTTAAGGGATTTGTCCAGAGGAGAAGTGGTAGCATCAGGTCACAAACTTAACCCTGTATTATCCTGGAAGAGCTAATGTGTGTTCCCTTCCTAGGGACCACCATGAACTCACCTGGGTTCTGTGCATGGAAATAACACAGAAATGGAAGTTGCTGTTTGCTGCTTTATTGCCTCCATGACTTTGTAGCCATTGCTGTTGACTGGGAATCTCTAAATTACACCAACGCTCAGGGTCATCTGAGTTGACAACTTTCATGGCCACGGCCACTACTCCCAAGAAAAAAATAAGTTGGAGGTAAAATGGGGTATAAAACTATCTTCTAGCACTTTCTGCTAATTGTCTTTTACCCAGACAAGGAACTCTGAAGTACTCTGACATCAGTTTTCAATGCCTCAGCTACCTCTGTCCTTTGGCCATCTCTGACCCTTCAGCCAACTTGGGACCCTCAGTCCTGGTAAGAGATCATCAGGCCTTGTGCCCCCCACCCCACCATCTTGGTGAGCTGACTCTTTCTTGCTCATACCATACCTAAGTTCCCAAGAGAACTTTAGGGCATCTGAGATCCCACACCGGCCTCCCCACTGCTGGGATCAATGATCACCATCTCATGGAAAGCCTCTTCATTGAGTTGTCCCCAGTTACATCACCCCACCAGCCCAGCCTTCTCCTGGCTCACCTCTCTCCAGCCACAGAATTTGCATCTCACAGCTGAGAAATGGGATTGGTCTTCTCCTCTCTCCATGTCTCTGAAAACATCACTCAACCACCTTGACTCAATAGTCTCCTGCTTCAACCAGTGCCACTGAGCATGCCAATCTCTTTTTGTCATGTTGACATCATGTGTGGTCTCGATTTGCCTCCCCCAAATTCCTCCTAGGGTGGCCCTTCTCACAGCCTTGATCTCATCCTGGGCACCTACAGGGGTACTGAGAATGGTCCCTCCCACAGCTTTGACTGCAAGTTCTTGAATTCCTTCTATATCCAGTGAATTTCACTGCCTTCTACTTTGGCTACTTAGTCTTGCAGATGTTTGGATTTTTTGGACACTGGATTTTTTTTCATCATATAAATTATTTCACCTCCCAAATCTGAGATTATGTAACACCTCTTTCCTGAACAACCTGCCGAGTTTGTCTATAAGATCACCCACACTGTGCATTAAGTTCACCAGGTATAAAACATAGGTTGCCATTGCACCACCAAAGCCAGTATCCCAGACACAGTGGGTTGGAGACCCTCGGGACATGCAGACATCTCCCCACTCCCAGTCAGCCATCTGACTCTGTGGAGTCTCCTCCCTCTCTTGTTACCATTCCTCAGTTGTACCAATGTGACATGCCACTTCCAGGCACTCACCTCCCCTGACCAAAGCTAGAGGCATGGCCTTTCAATGATCTCAGCTTCTGGTTTCACCATAGAGTCTATATGCCACATTCCTGCTCAACATCTAGAGGTGTCACTTCAAGCTACCCTTCCATTATAGGGTATTAAACTCTGAAGTTAGCCAGTAAGGGGGAAAACATGGTTAAACCACTCTGGAAAGATCCCTTAAATTGACCACCCTTCAACAAGTCTGAAAAGTCTAATTTCTCTTTCTTGGAACCAAGCACTGGTTCTGCATTTGAACACAAGTTGGAGTCCTGGTTAGGATTTGGAGGGCTAGAGGGTGCAAAAACATGTCCTTATCCATTAGGGTCACACTCATCACAGCAAGATGCTCCCCTTGTGGACAGCTGTGTGGGATGGCAGCCAGTGAAGAGGACACTAGCCACTCTGAAGCCTACTTTCCTTGAGTAGAATGGTCCACAATCTAAATCTAGGGGTTCACTCCTTCTCTCCCTCTGCATTTGTCTCTCTTTCCATGTCTGCTTGTGTCTGTCTCTCCACCCCTCGAAGTGTATGTCTGGGTGTTTCTCTCTGAATCTCGGTCCCCTGATGTTGTGTCTGTCTTTATGTACGTATCTCTTTGTGTACCTGGCTCTGTGTCTCTCTCAGCATGTTACTGTGTTTCCATGTGTGTAAGGGTAAATCTCCCCTGTCTCTATCTCTTCTTGTCTTTCTCTGCATCTGTCCTGTCTCTACATGTGTACCTCTTTCTTGATTTCCCTGTGGCTGTCTCTCTGTTTCTCTCTCAGTCTTGATGTCTCTCTGTGTGAGGGTCTCTCTCTCCTTATGACTGTCTTCATGTGTGCATTGGGTCCTTGTGTGCATGTCCTCCTCCTCCAGTGAATGCCTCCCTATGCACACATTTCTTGAGGTGTAGGGCTCTGCAACACACTTAGAGTTGACCCATTTCAAATATGTTAGCCACACATGATTCCCTCCCAGGTATGCCAGCGCTGCCGTCTTCTGCATTACCATGCAGATGCCTACCTTGGTCCAAACACTTGCAGACATATTTTTAGCAAGGTATCTTTCCTCGTTTTTCCCCAACAAAACTCATGCTGTAGGAATCTCCAACATATAAAATGAAAGAGTATTGAGCTGCCATAGATAAATTAAGTACTGTGCTCGGCCTCCCCCTCAGCACCAAGAGGCCAAACAGAATCTAAAACCACTGCTGACACCAAGCACACCAAACCTTTCCAGCCTCTGCAACTGGCATTTTCTGCATGTCAAAAACCTCTGAATCATTCTGGGTCAAGCACACAAGCCTCCTTTCACAAAGGTTCTGCAAACAGGTAGCATCCTGCACCCTGAGTGTGTGCCTGGTACCTACTGGTGTACCCTTCACATTGAGAGGTCCTGACGCCTCTGGTGTGAGTCAGATTGAGTGTGTTAATGGAGTGTTCTGCTTTCAAGGCCAAACTGCATAAGCAGAGCCTATCCTTTTCCCTTCTTTTGTGCCCAAATGGGAGGAATTTGTGAAACTGTTGTATCCCGGTGTTAATGCTCAAGTTGGGAAATGGCTCAATCGAGAAATGGCAGTTTAACTTGAACAGTGCAAAGGAAAAGAACAGGGAAAAAACCAACACTGGAAGCAAATCAGAAGGCCAGAAACCTTCATGGGCACTTGCACAATTGTTTACAGCCACAATAATCATGTAAGGGAACCCAGCATTTTTCAGAGGTTAGGTTATTTTGTTCTGTTTTTTGTTTTTTTGTTTTTTTGTTTTTTTGTTTTTTTTTTCCCCCCAAATGTGTGTTTGTATTGCTCTGTTTAAATATAGGCCTGATTCATTCAGGCTTGGGTCTGAAGATCCCAGGCTTTCAGAACTCAACAAAGCTTTCATCGTTTGCAAATAATTCAACTCAACAAATATCATTTGAGAAAAGCTCTGTGCTAGTGCTTCTTGTAGAGACACAATGAAGGAAAAATCATGGTCCCTGCTCTTTGGAGACAAATAACTTAGGGGAAAACACACACACCTCTCAATTCTCACCTAAGGAGTGCTGTGCAAAGTACTGAAAGAGATGGAGACTCCTCTCCTGGGAAAATCTGCAATTTGAAACTCAAAAGAAGATGAGGCTAAGGGCCCTCCAGGTGGAGGAACAGCCTGAGTAAATGCCTAGGAAGGAATGGCACATAGTAGGCACTTGCAATCAAAGCTTTGCTAAATGAAAGGATGTTGAACATGTTCCAGAAAACTCAAGGCCAGAGTAGCATTGAGAAGTAGAGGTGTTTCAGGGCTTCCTTTTAGAAATTTCTTATACTGAAGGTTTCAGAATGCTAGGAGGGACCAGGGAGATGGTTTGTTCCAAGTGGTTTCTTTTGAAAACGAAGAAACCAAAAACCCAAGCTTACATGCTAGGGCCAGAAATGAGATGAGAACTCAGAACTGTTCCAGAAGGTAATCACTTTGAATTTAAATGCCTACTCTTCTGATCTCAATTTAAGGAACTAAAACAAAATCAGCAGTACTGTTTGCTAGTTTTCTGTGAATCATTCAGACCCTGGAGAAGCCAGCTTCACTTCTGAAAGCTAAGCTGATCCACTTACAACTGTGTGGCTAGGTTCCCATTACTGAGTCTCAGTCTTCACAGCTATAATATAGGAAAAACAACAGTAGCTATTGTACAGCATAGTTGTAAAGATTCAGTGAGATCATATACAAAAATAGCTCTTAACAAGGTCATCAGTGACCTTTACTTTGCTAAACTCAATGGACATTTTTTGCCCCCATCTCACTAGACCTCTGGGCAGTGGCATCTGACACAAAGGGGCTTCTCCTTCCCCAAAACACCCCAAAACATCCCGGCACCCGGCTCCTGGGACAGGCTTCTTTCCTGTTATTCTTTCTTTCTGGATGTTCCTCGGTCTCCATTGCCAACTCCTCTTCTATTCAATTTCTAAATGTTGGCAAACCTCAAGAGCTCAATTCTATATCCTCTTATCTTCCCCAGCGACACACTTTTCCCATTGAACCCATTCAGCCCCTCAGCTTTACATACCATCCAAATGTTGATGGCACACACTTTTATATCCCTAGCTCCCACTTCTCCGCTGGTTGTCAGACTCAAATATCAGACTACCTGCTTGAGATCTCCATGTGGAAGTCATAGAAGAGTCTCAACCCAATATGTCAAAAACTGAACTCTCCATTGCCCCATTCCCAAACTTAGTTTTTCCTCACCTGCTTAAATGGTATTGATACTCACCCATGACTTAAGCCAGAAATCTAAGAGTCATTCACAGCACCTTCATTTCCCCCTCTCCCAACATCTGCCATCACATCCTAAATTTCACTTGTGAAATATATGTTAACTGTATACATTTTTCTTTATTTCTACCACCAGCACTGTCTCTCATCTGAATGACTGCAATCACCTCCTAACTCCACTCCTGTATCTCCACAGTCAGTTCTCTGCCCAGCAACCGGCATGGTGTGTAACAAATAAAACTGATCCCAGTACTCTGTGTTCCATCCATCAGTGGCTTCCTCTTGTTCATAGAATACAGGATGAAACTTGAAATACTTCTTCAAAGTTCTCCAGGATCTACTCACAAAAATCCTCCGGCACAGCTCTCTTCTTCTATCATTTGGCTGCATTTCTACTTGCCTATTTTTCATACTCGGAACAATCATGCTTTTTGTAGAGCCAGGGCCCTCACATGTGTTGCTCAGGTCTTTAGTCAGCAAACTCTTCTTCCTTAATCCAGTGGTTAAAAGCCCCAGTTCTGGAGTTAAACTGACAGGGGCTGGGTGACTAAAGACAGTCTTCTGGCCAGACATGGTGGCTCACATCTGTAATCCCAGCACATAGCCTCCCAGGAGGATCACCTAAGCCCAGGAGTTTGAGACCAGCCTGGGCAACAAAGCAAGACCTATTTCTCAAAAAAAAAAAAAAAAAGAAAAAGAAAAAAGGCCTGGCATGGTGCCTCATGCCTGTAATCTCAGCACTTTGGGAGGCCGAGGCGGGTAG
Organism: Pongo pygmaeus; assembly: GCF_028885625.2. NCBI lineage: Eukaryota > Metazoa > Chordata > Mammalia > Primates > Hominidae > Pongo > Pongo pygmaeus. The sequence continues at coordinate 93,534,047 of NC_085930.1, read as the reverse complement.
ATCATGAGGTCAAGAGATCGAGATCATCCTGGCCAACATGATGAAACCTCATCTCTACTAAAAATACAAAAATTAGCTGGGCTTGGTGGTGCGCACCTATAGTCCCAGCTACTTGGGAGGCTGCTTGAACCAGCCAGGAGAATTGCTTGAACCGGGAGGGAGAGGTTACCGTGAGCCAAGATCACGCCACTGCACTCCAGCCTGGTGACAGAGCAAGACTGTCTCCAAAAAAAAAAAAAAAAAAAAAAGACAAGCTCCTTAGTAAAACTATGTGCCTTACTTTAATCATCTGTAAAACGGGGATAAGAACAGTAGCCACCTCACATAGTGGTGAATATTCAATAAAACAAAATGTGTGAAGCACTGAAACTAGTACCTGGCAGAAGAAAAACACTCAGTAAACATTATTGTCAAAAATCCCTATCATCCTTTAGTTCTCAGCTTAAATGTTTCTGCTTAAAGCACTCTCCATTACTCTAACCCTCAGTTTTAATCCATTTTATTTCCTAGTGCTAAATTGGTCATCAAATACTGATTTTGAGACTTTCTGTCTCTCAAATTACACTGTACAGAACAGGGACTTTGTCTGTGTTTCCTTCAGTCCTGGAAACCTGGCACAGGAGCTGAGGCACTGAGCTTTAGAGGCTGAGTTCTGTGACCCTGTGATTATTATGTTGAAGCCCTCATCCCCAGTACCTCTCAATGTGACTTTAATTGGAGGCAGGGGCTTTAAAGAGGAAAGTAAGTTAAAATGAGACCATCAAGTTAAAATTATGCCCTAATTCAGTCTGTCTGGTGTATGTATAAAAAGAGAGGGAATTTGGATACACAAAGAGAAATGAGGGGTGTGCATTCAAAAGAAAAGATTGCATGAAGATAGAGCAAGAAGGTGGCTAGCTGCATGCCCACAAGAGGGGCCTCAGGGGAAACCAACCCTGCTGACACCTTGGTCTTTGGCTTCTAGCCTCCAAAACTGTGAGAAAATAAATTTCTGTTGTTTACACCACCTAATCTGTAGCATTTTGTTATATCTACCATAAAAACTAATGCAGTCAGTAAAGATTGATGAGTGAATGGATGAATGTGTCAACCCAGTGCTCAGCACAAGGTAAGTGTGCACAAAGGTTGACTCCCATTCCTGAAATAACAATGATGAATGTAATAATGTCTCAAGAGCAAATCTAACCAATGCACATTGACCAAGTCACTGAGAAAAATATGTCTCAATGGCACTTCCAGTGCTTTTCACCTGTAATGCTGAAGTGAAATGTGATTAGCTATGAAGATCTGAGACCTTCCTTTGGGAGCCAGCACATATGTAAACATATGACTTCTGTTTACTTAAATTGTACATGTTGGAACTTGACTGTTTTATGGTAGACTCCTGGCTATATAACATGGAACACTAGACATTTCCATACTCAGTAAATAAATATTTCTCAGACATGAGAGCAAAACTAGAAATGAGAATATTGTATTAATACTTCCAAAATAACAGCCTCATTGTTTTAATCAACATGTCCTTGAACATGTTTGAATGTGTGTGTAAGTGCATGGGAATGTGAGCTACATGTGTATTCTTCCACTGAAGGTAACCATACCATATATAACAGCAGGATCTCAAATTAGATATTCAGCATAGGTAGCCATATCATCCACATCTACCAACTGTCTTCAAATTAAAGCTCTTCTCTAGCTGGAACATGTATCTGTCACTGGGAAGTAGGCAGTGTTGAAAATCATGACAAAATTGGCACATATCTTGATAGTAGCATCATCTTTTCTGTGGCAGTCCCCAGTAACAGAGCTTCATCTAATTCAGCAATTAGCTCATAATAGGAAACAGCATGTGTATTGATTCTTTTAATAGATCTTGGAATTAATACACATGATTCCTATAAAAGGACTGTATAAAAAAATCACCAAGTTGATTATTGCACAATGAGGTCTCACTGAAATGGCATAGGCTACGGCAGAAAGGTAGGCAATTTCTCTTTTGAAAAAAACTCTCCGTCTTACAGACTGATTCTCTTCTGAGGAAGAAAAAATATAATGAAGTGCTATAATTAGGTATCTCATATGGAAGGGAAGATAACAAAATCAGGAACAGCAAATAGGTTTTTACTGAGTGTCAACTCCATTCAATTAGCTGCAGCTACTACCTAGAGGGTTGTATTAAGAAGTCCAAGGTCGACAGTAAACAATGCCTTGGTGAAATAATGATGTTGGCTAGGGTTGCAAAATGTTGAGTAGATGGCCGCTATGTAATTTCTACTCTGAAACAGATGTCACTAAAGTCTCTCCCGGTGCCAACCTTCTATGACTCTCTCCTTTTTCCTCCTCTTCCCTCTCTCTTGCTCTTGGAGTTGGGATGAATAAGTTAGCATCTCCTGAGAATGCCAACTTTCTCCTCTTATATAAAGTGGTCAGGCTCAGTTTTCAGTATCAGGATTCAAAGCAGCAACCTCTGTCATTACAATCATGAGTGGTTTGGTATGGGCATTGAAAAGCGGTACCAGGGTATTGACTGTCACTCAAGTAATTAGACTAAACTATAATAAACAAGAAGAGATCACTGCTGGAGACCCACATTTGTTAATGACCTCCAGGGTCCTCTCCCCTGGCAAGAGATAGACAGATGAGGTACCAGGAGTGCAGGCCTCCTTGCACGTATAATTACAACAGCCAGACGACAATGAAACAAAAACGGTTCCATGTCCTGTTCTGTGTATATAGGGAGAGTGATGACAATCATCATTACCACCAGAACTACCAAATTTCCTCTCCAGTTCTTTGATGCGTCTCAATCATTGTTGGAGCTACCCTTTAAAGATGTCTCACCATGAACGGTTACTGTGACAAGATACTAAGAAGAGAGTGTTTCATTTAACCCCTTCCATCACTACCCCTATGAGACATGATTGCCTTTACTTGACAGGAAAATGAGGTTCAGGGAGGTTAAATGTATGTAGAAGATTTTAGCAAGAATATTCTGACTTGAAATCTATGTTCTTAATGATTTAGGATACTAGCTCACACCTCAAAGCATGAAGCATGTGGCAATACTGTAGGAGGTAAGACATCTTATGACAGGAAACTTGGGTTATTCATTCGTCCATCTAGTCATTCATCCATGCATATATCCATCTCTCCACTCAGTCACTGTGTCAACAGATATTTACCATGTAACTATCCCTGTACTTGGTACTGGGGCAGAGGTGAGCAAAACAGATAAAGCCCCTGGCCTCACAGTGTTCACAGTCTAATGAAAGCACAGACGTCAATCAGTGACATTACTGTGCAATCACAAATTGAGATAATACTTGAAAGGAAAGTAATGGGAGCCTATGACAATGACTTGGATTTGGGGTAGGGTCAGGTTTAAGAAAGTGAGGCCTGAGATCTGAACTGATAGGCAAGTTGACATTAATTAGGTGGAAGGCAGGTGAAAGAATGGAGCTAGAGCACTAATAAGGAGAATAATAACATATGTAGAGGTTCATGGAGGAAGGGAACATAAAGTATTCAAGGAGCTGTGAGCCAGAGCACATGGGGCAGGTCAATGAGGGAAAGAGTGGTATGAGAAAAACCTGGAAGGGCAGAGAGGAGGTGGACCATATTAAGGTGCATAGGGTGGCAGTGGAAACCACTGAAAAATTTGAGAGAGAGGAAGACAGTGGGTGGAGGAAAGGGGACAACTGTGATTGTTCAGACTTCAGTGACCACAAACAATACAGGGAGCATGGTGGGATCAGAATGGAGATGTAGCAACCTGTAACAGGTCACTTAGTTCAGATCAGAGACACCTGGTAGCTTTGATTAGATGGTGGTGGTGGAGATGAGCAGAAATGGATGGATTTAAGAAATATTGTGGAGTAAAATCTAAAGCACTTACTGATAAATTGGATTTGGGAAGATGAGGAAGCAGGAGGCAAGGATAATCCCTAGATTTCTGACCTGACCAGTTAGATGTTGCTACTCACTGGCTGGTAACTTCACAAGGTGGCCTTGTTGACTTTGGAATACCTTTTGGGCATCCTAGTGGAGTGGCCTAAAAGGGAGTTAGGTTTTACATGTTAGGAGTTCAGAAAAGAGGTCTGGGGTGGAGACATTATCTTGAGAGTCAGTTTTATAGCTAGAAATGGTTGTTGAGGCTTTGGGATAGATAGAGAAGGGGTACTTTGGAAAACAATGTTCATAGAAAGCAATAAACATGCTCATCAATCACTATATTCTTCTAATACACTTCTTCCTTTTGTTATGAGTATCTGCATCTTTCTTCCTCTTGCCTTTCAATAAAAGCTTCTATTTTTATTTACACTTCCCTTGGTTCTAATTTTTAAAAGTATTTTGCATATCTGTTTTATACTATGTATCCCTATAGCCACTCCAACTTTTGTAGAATGAGGAGAGAGGATCAATTACTAGTTTTCAGAAGATCCACATGAGACTCCAAATGGTCAAATTACCCTGACAGTGAACCCAGCAAGGAAAAGATTAAATCTGAATAGTGCACTCAAAAGGACTATCTTTGAGACTCCAAGACGATTCTTGATTCATTCATTTCATGAAAGCCAAAATGTCTGAAAGTGGTTTGCGGATGAGGGGACTGAATCCTGAATTTGAGGCCTAAAGAATTTCCCAATGTTCAGCCTTATGGTGGATTAAATTTACCATGACTAATTGGAAGATTCAAAGCTGTTAGGAACACTAGCTATTGGGGCCATTTTTCTCATCTTCGATCTTACTCTTGATTGATTCATAGCTGGAAGTGATAGGCCATTATGGAAATGGAAATGCAGAGATGAAGCAGTTCCCAATGTAAAAAACTCCCAGGGACATGTAAATACAATACATGTACCAAGTAATGAGTTTAATTACTTAATTATTAGATACTAAGCACTAAAATTTAACTAACACCTGGTTCCATAAGGAAAAAAATACTTCATTTCACTGTACTCATAGCTCTTTATTATGCCTTTTGTATTATCTGAAATCCACTGGGGTGTGGGAAAAAAACTCCTGCAGCTAGCTCAGTGTCTGCCCAAATGGCCACCCAGTTTTGTGCTTAAAACCCAGGGCCCCAGTGGTGTAGGCATCTGTGGGGAATCTCCTGGTCTGTGGGTTGCGAAGACCATGGGAAAAGCATGGTATCTGGGCTGGAGTGCACCATTCCTCAAGGCGCGGTCCCACATGGCTTCCCTTGGCTAGGGGAGGGAGTTCCCTGACCCCTTGTGCTTCCCAAGTGAGGCGACACCCAACCCTGCTTCACCTCGCCCCCTGTGGGCTGCACCCACTGTCTAACCAGTCCCAGTGAGATGAGCCAGTTACCTCAGTTGGAAATGCAGAAATCACCCGCCTTCTGCATTGATCTTGCTGGGAGCTGTAGCCCAGAGCTGTTCCTATTCGGCCATCTTGTCAGCCACCACCCCATTTTTCAATTTTTTTTATGACAGGCTAACTGTGGGCTTCCTAAGAGACATGAGAGTAGTATCCTTCCCCAACAATCCTCAGGCCTAGCATGGTGTCTGGCATATAACAAATAAATCAATGCAGCCTCTCAAGGAATCCTCAAAATACAGCAGAATCATTCTAGAAAACAATTCATTTTGATTAAAAAAATGAACACCATAGAGATGTTCCACTGAAAGACTTTTGAACCAAAACATTTAATTCGCCAGTCCTGACTATATCTATAACAAAAGGAACTATGTCTTTAACGTATTTTTCTTGAAAGCCAGTTCATATGGTTGAGAGAGCTTATAAGGAATATTAAAAACAGGGAATATAATCAGCCTTCTGTTTTTGAGCCAAATTGCTATCAACTAGAGATGGGGCTCTTGGAAAATACCTTATACTGCCTGTTCTCATTTTTTTTCTTCTTAAGAGCTACTTCATTTCATTGTTCAAAGTTTAGTGAGAGCCAAAAGAAAATACAATCTATTTACAATAAACCTATACTCTCCAGAATCACCTTAATTTATTTCTGCTAACTCTAAGCATAAATCAAAACTTCTGAAAAGCAGAAGGGCCTAAAGAGGAAATATGTCATTTGTGTAGTTTTGGGAGGGGAGGGAGTCTGTTAGGAAAGATAAATTGTTATTGTCCTAAGCAAAAGGACAGCTAATGAATTCCTAAATGACAGAGTTTAATCCTCAGGCTTGTTGACTACAAGGTTATAGAGCTTTCTTCCTTTCCATTGTTAAGGAGATATTTAAATGTAAACATCTTTTCTAACCTTGGAAGGAAACTGATGGAAAACAGTGAGTATTTTCTTGGTGCAATTTAAATATTAAATTCAAACTTAAAGCAACTGTTCACACATGCATTTGCTAGCTCAAGAACACAAACATGGTCTGTGGGAATGAGGATCACAATAAATGAAATAATAATAGAACAACAGAATCCATCAATTTTTCTAGCTAATATACACTAAGCAAATAGTTTGCACTTTGCATAGGATTCAGCATTGCCAATATTTTATTTCTAATAAGCCAGGTATAATAAGAAAAGCAAAAAGGATTGGCCAGGCGCGGTGACCCACGCCTGTAATCTCAGCACTTTGGGAGGCCAAGGCAGGCAGATCAAGAGGTCAGGAGATAAGACACCATCCTGGCTAACACGGTGAAACCCCGTCTCTACCAAAAATACAAAAAAAAAAAAAAATTAGCTGGGCGTGGTGGCGGGTGCCTGTAGTCCCCAGCTACTCGGGAGGCTGAGGCAGGAGAATGGCATGAACCCAGGAGGTGGAGCTTGCAGTGAGCTGAGATCGCACCACTGCACTTCAGCCTGGGCGACAGAGCGAGACTCTGTCTCAAAAAATAATAATAAAAATAAAAAAAAGAAAAGAAAAGAAAAGAAAAATGTATTGTTAGTCTTAAATGTTTTCTGGTTTTAAATTGAGTCGAAAACTCATGGCTCAAGTTCATTTAAAGTCCAAGTCTGAATTCTAAAGTTTAAATACTAGTACCGTAAGTTGCTCAAATTATCCATTTGTTTTTTATTTTTGTCACATCACAGAGAGAGAAGAAGGAGAGAGAGAGAGACAGAAAGAGACATCACAGAATTAGAACTTGAATCTCATTCAGTGGATAGGGATGGGAAGAAAAATGAACATTCACAGAGCGCCCAACATGTTTCAAGTATCCAAGTGTCACATCAGGAACTTTCATACTTATGATTTCATTTATTCCTAAAAATTAAGTAACTAAGTTTCAGAAAAATAAAGTGACTTCCTAAAGATAATTCAGTGACTGAGTGGTGGAATCCCAGTTTTGAAGATAGATCTCTTTGACTCCAAGAAGAATTCTCATTCCATAAAGCTTTACTACAAATTAGGGAAAATGGCTTATCTTTAAAATAGCGTGTGAATAAATAAATGAATACAGTTTTCATGGGGACATAGGCAGCAAATTAAGAGAACACAATTTAAAATGTTGGATGTAAACTAATAAACAGATGCATGTCACTAAAACGTCACATTTTTCATTGTAATAGTGTACTATCTATTGGCAAAGACCTCAGTAAAGTCGTTTTTATACAACAGAAGCACAGCTGGCTAAAAACAGAACAAATGTGGTCAACCAACTAAAATTTTCAATTCGTTCAATGCCAAGAATCTGCATGGAATGACATTTTAAATAAAACAAACTGAAAGTAAGCTGACCCATAACAATTTGGTTTTTATCTTTAATAACTTTAAATTTTTGGTTAATGTCTCTATAAACAGCCTATATATTATTCAGGGTAAAGGCTCAAATATATTATACTAAAATTGCTTTTAGACCCAGAAAATTCCATTGCCTGGAGGTATGAAAAAGTAACATTTGAAATTAGCTTGAAATTTGGGTGTATTTCAGATATGACATGCCATTCACATTCATGTGTTTCTATTCCCCGTGAACAATGGGCTGCGTGGGCCAGTATCAATCATCCATTAATCCAGAACTTTCCATAATACCTATTAGTTAATAAAGTACATTAACATCCATTACCCCATGTGATGGGATATTTAACACACTTCCAGAACACAGAATAAAACTAAAGGGGTTTATACTTTACCTAGAAGGCTAGTGACTTAAGAATTTTGGTGGGAAGTTTCATCCACTAGAACAAAAGTCTCTCTTATGATTATGTGGAAATTATTTATCACATGCCCCCAACAAACCCTACAACATCACAATAGACAAATAGTGGTGCTCAAATAGTGAACATTATGCAAATAAGGGAGAACACACATCTCTACCCATTCCCAATAGTTTTGAATTTAGGTATTTATAAAATTAATTTCATGATGTTGCACATAAATCTTAATTCTAGTGTGCATAAACAGAAAAAAGCAAGTTGTATAATTATTCTGTGTTATTATTTTTAAAAGCCCTATATATCAAACCAAAACAAATCAATATAATGCCACCAATGTGAGCATCATTAGGCTCAGCATCTTAAACTCAGCATGATATCCATCAGGCCATAAATTTGAAGGAAAATATTCAATACCAGTTTCATAAATCATATTAACATTAGGAGAAAATCTATTATAGCACAAAGTCTTATTCAAGGGAAAATCATGTTCATGGGAATGAAAAAAACAAACAAACAAACACTTGTGGCCCTCTGCTCTATTATCCTTAAATTTTAGGAAATAACTAATTATAGGAGAGTTTTAAGGCATGTAAATCAGAGAGCTAGCAAAACAATGGTTATATTATGACAGCAATCAATAGCATGCATTTTTATTAAAACATTACTTTCTAAATTTGTAGGGCTTGAAATTGTCTAGCAGAACACAGCTTGAAGTATGATATATGCATGGAGGTGCATAGAAAATATAGTGTATGGGAAATACAGACTCCACTAAGGAGATATATCTGATTTAAACACATGCATATATATGTGACAATATATATCTAATTATATACTAAATCTCACAGAACTACATAAATATCTTCTTGCTTGCTTTCTATAGTTTCTTTAAGAGAATATTATTTAAGAGGTGACAAGTTTCTTGTTGCTGTTGAGCAACTTGAATTACTTAGTTTCTTGCAGAATTGTGTCTTCTTCCAGCTAGAGTGTAAAATCACTTGGAAGCATAACATATTCAGAGTCTTGTCTTAACAAATCCATGAGTGATCAACTTCCTTCCATCCTCAACAAAGCTGAGAGGTAGACCTTACCAGTTCTAACCTCGCAGTGGAGTTTAGGTTTATTAGATTTAGCCAGAACCTTCAAGTGATTCTTAAAATGAACTTTTTAAAGAGAATTAATTAAGCCCAATTTCTAGCCTACATGATTCCCATGACTATACATTTATATTAAAATTGATATTCAAAACTAACTATAAATATTTAAAATCCTTTTATCAACAAATGAAACTAGATCAGCACAGAGAAAGTTGAACTCAACTCCTAATTTCCTCCTCTTGGCTCTATCAAACAAGAGCAAATCGAACTGGCTGCTAAGAGAACTGACGACCAAGACAGACTGGGAAATGAGACTTCCAGGGAGTATGACACTGTCTTAAAGGCCTTTCTAGACTGGATGAATAGAAATAACTGGCAGATAAAACCGATAAACTGCTTTGAAAACATCTGAGTAAACATGGCCACATGCAAAGGTATCCAAAGAAAGATAATTCTAGAATTTGCAGATAAAACTGCTGAATTGCTTTTGGGAGCCTGTGAAGAATTACAGCAGAGGTATTCTAACAAAGTAAGGTATTCAAACAAATAAGACTGTTAGTGTTCAACCTCCCATTGGGCAAAAACTAGAAGCTGGCACTCATGAGAGAAAGCACCTCTTTCTTGTCCCCCAAGCATGTGTCTTGGACTGGATTTTACCCCAAGTCCCACTGTAGCCAGAAACTTTCATGTAGGGCATAACCTGTGCAACTCACATATGGTTGTCCTGGATCTAAATACTGTGTAAGAATAAGTATCTCTTTATCAAAAGAACTAACTACAGCCGGCCATGTGTTACTTAACAATGGGGATACATGCTGAGAAATATACTAGTATATTTCATCCTTGTGCAAACATCATAGAGTGTACTCACACAAACCTAGATGGTACGGCCCTCTGCACAGCTAGGCTATATGCTGTACCCTTCAGCTCCTAGGCTACAAAAGTATAGAGCATGTTACTTACTTAATACTGTAGATAACGGTAACACAATGATAAGTATTCATGTATCTAAATAAATATAGAAAAGATACAGTAAAACTATGGTATAAAAGATAAGAAATCTGCTATTCCTATATAGGGCACTTACCGTGAATGGAGCTTGTTGGATTGGAAGTTGCTTTGGGTGAGTCAGTGAGTAAGGGGTGACTGAATTTGAAGGCCTAGGGCATTACTGTACACTTCTATAGACTTTCTGAACACTGTACACTTAGGCTATACTAGATGAATCTGTTAAATTTATGTAATAAATCAATCAGCTTACTGGAACTTTTTAACTTTATCAACTTTAATTTTCTTAACTTTGTGACTTTTGTAATAACATGTAGCTTAAAACACAAATACACCATACAGGTATACAAAAATATTTTCTTTCTTTATTCTATTTTTAAAACATTCTACTTTTTACTTTTAACACTTTTGTGTTAAAAACCAAAACACACACACATTAGTGTAGGCCTACACAAGGTCAGGATCATCAGTATCACTCTCTTTTATGTCCACATCTTGTCCCACTGGAAGGCCTTCAGGGGCACTCACCATGGAGCTGTCATCTCCCATGATAACAATGAATTCTTCTGCAATAGCCCCTGAAGGACCTGCTTGAAGCGGTTTTAAAGTTACCTTTTTAAAAAAATAATAAGTACACTCTAAAATAACAACAAAAAAGTATAGTACAGTAAGGGTACAAACTAGTAACATAGTCGTTTATTATCAAGTATTATGTACTGAACATAACTGTATGTGTGATACTTTTATACGACTGGCAGCATAGCTTTGTTTACACCAGCATTGCTATAAACACGGGAATAATGCAATGAACTACAATGTAAAGACAGCTATGACATCGCAAGGCAATAGGAAATTTTCAGCTCCATTATAATCTTATGGGGCCACCTTCATATATGCGGTCTGTGGTTGACTGAAATGTTATGCGGTGCATGGCTACTATAACCTTACAAGCTTGATAAAAGGCAGGTAAAATTCTAAAATGCACTGTTTCAGAAGCGTTGGTGGAAGCTTGGCAAAGGTGTTCACGAAGAGCCAGCATGGTTCCCAAAGGCACCTCAGTTTCTATGTTTGTTGGATAAGCCCAGTAGATCCAAAGAATGCTACAAAATACAACATATAGTATTTAAAGCTACCATAATTCTGTTTTAGGGGAGGATGGAGAAGAAAAGATTAGATGAACAAAGAAAGAAAAGAGTGAAGAAAATGAAAAAAAAAGGAGAAGGGAGAAGAAAGACTAAGAAACATAAAAGAAAAAAGAATGGAGAAAAGATACCTCAGAAAATGGAAAATGAAGGAATTAAGAAGAATCAGGATATCTGCAAGGTATATGACATATTCTCTCACAATAGCTTTGTGAAGCATGTCATTTTCATCTAACACAGCAGGGCTCAAGCAAGAGTAATACAGTAATATTCAAAAAGACCAGGGGTAGGTGGTCAGTTTTCCACCTTTACCAATATGGAGGAACACTGATGTAAAGAAAAATATCACCTATCTTTTTAGGGAGGCATTTTTAGTGTATAATCAGGACTCTAGAAGGCAAACTTTCTTTAGGCTGTACCCACCATTGACCTTAACTGAGAACACCTCTACCAAGGTCAGGGGGCCAAGACTCTCCATTCCAGGTGATGAAATCATACAGTTTCGATCTGATTTCACAATATGAACTGTAGATCTTTGATAAAGTAAAGGCCTGGCCAGAAAAAGGGCAGAAACCTATATGAACTTTAAGGTGGTCAGGAAGCTCAGCCCTACTTAAGAAACACTTTTAGACTCACTTTAGTAGGCTATCAAAACAAAAACAAAAACAAAAAAAGACACAAAAAGGAAAAAAAAATAGTTGTACCTTCAAGATATCTCTTGCAGGAAGCCTAGTCCACCAAGAAATAAACCTTCATCTCCCAATTCCAAAAATCAGATACCAGCAGTTCTCACAACGCCTCTAGTGGTAACTCTGTGGTTTTATATCAAGTTCTCTACCCTCCCCACAGACTCACAGAAATGGCATCTCAGCACTTTTAATCCATTACTCCCCGTTAAGTGCATTAGCTACATAAGCCTAGAAGATACCAGTATAGGTCAGCATTTGCCAAAGTGTGTTTCCACGAGCACTCATGCTGCTAGATGCTACAACACATCCTGTGAACAAAGGGGCTTGCTGTCAAATGCTTTTGAGAGACGCTAGAGTCAAACAAAGCTAAAGTTGTTTATTTGCTGCCAGATCTCTCGGAGCCTTTCAGATGCCAATGCAGCCTGTGGCAGTGCAGGAAAGAGACCAAGAATGCAACATTTCCCACACGTTCTTCACCAGGGTCTCTTCATCTTCGAATTTTGCTAAGCATCATCACAGTCAACTGCTCTAATGAACACATTTTGGGAGATATACAAAGAAGAGGTCAGCTAGGTCATGTGAGAAATCTATGTTTCATTTATTGCTCACACATTAAATTTTCTGCACAAACACATTATTCTCTGTGAAATTATCCTTCACTCGTAGGGAAAACAACAATAAAAGTCCTCTGCACCTAAATCCAGAGGGATCTGAGCTGTTCTATGCATATTTACTGTGTTGCTTAAGAATGTCTCATGGTTCTTTCCTATGGCAATTTCCATTCCATTATTCAAAAATACAAATTAATCACATTCTAAGTAATTCTTCAGTTTCCTTCATTTGCATGTGGTTGAAGTTCGTAAGTGAAATTCCTTAATTTCTTTTCTCAAAGAAAGCTTCTATCCATACAAAACAGTCCCCAAACCCCCAAATTTTGGGCTCTAATATGAGTTAAGTAGAAAGGTAAATGCTAATGTTTCATTAATCCTAACGCTTGAATTTCACCCCAATCTCTGCAGTGTTCTGCTCACTCTGAAATGCTTGTTTGCTTTTCAGTTCCCCAAAGCTCTGGTTAAAAACAAAACAAAACAAACAAACAAACAAACAGAAACTAATGGGAACAGTAACTGTGTTTTGTATAATTTGGGGCCATTACCAGCTACTTTATGCTTTATTTGTGTGCTTGTGTGTATTAGATACATTTTGTTAAGTTCACCTAAGGATATCTCCCTCAACAGGCACAAGCTCATGGTGCCTACAAGGTGACTTTAGTACAGCTTCATCATCTACACTAATATTTCCAGCAGCCCCTCAAAAGCGAGATATTTTCTTGAAAGTAAAATAACAAAACGTACAGTATGCCCAATACTGCAAAGGCCACTTAAATTGTCTATAATAAGTCCAAGGAAAGGATCGTTGAAGTTAACTGGCCTTGGGAATTTCAAGTACACCTCCCTTTGAAATAAAACCATTTCCAAAGAATGTCATGTCAAATGCACATCTCCCTCCAGAAAATCGTGTTTTCTTTTCACCCCCACCCAGAACATAACTGAATATCATTTTTCTGGGTAGGGAACCTCTCTAACCTGCCTTGAGTCTCATCTATTTCCATTTAACCATAGTTCCCAGCTAACACTACCGCTTTCCCAAGTTTACCTCTGGCAAGACAAAAAGGATGGTCTTTATGAACAGATGGTCTTTTCAAGGAAAAGTAGTTATATTAAAATACAGATAAATGTACTGTAAAAAAAGGGCTTTAAAAGAATTTAGGTCTTTAAGGGGGAAAATATGAGAGCACAAGATACTATTCTTTAATTACATATTTCTTTCTTCTTCCCTTGAAGACAAAACCAATTCCTAATGAAGCATAATGAATCGTAAAGAGGCACCAATGCTCATTCCAACAGATGTTTATTGATTGGTGTTGACTGAACACAAACACAAGAGTGTTGCTTACTACTGTCGGTAAATGGTGGGAAGCGGCACCAGTTCCCCCTTGTTATTTTACCTTTCAAAGACAAGCTGACAAATTTATTTTGTCACGAGCAGCTGTGTTCTTATTTTTATAAGGGTTGGCTTACAACTAAGAAAGCAAGCGGAGGGAATAGCCTTTTGGTGTCCAATGTGTTATCTGGCAAGGACAGATTGTTTTAGGGTGCAATGGAAAAGATTTTTAATGAAACTACATTTCAAACGAGCAGCATATGCTTGATTTTCCCTTCTGCTACTCATCCTGCCATTTGTTAATTTTTGTTATTGTTGTTCTCCGGGACTCCTAAATTTTCATACAAGCTGTCTCATCCAGCACTAACACAGCTTGGGGCGAATTAACGCTTGGGATGCAAAAACCTGCACCCCCCACTCCAGCCATCTTTTTTTTCATTTCCAAAATTTCTACATTCAATCAGGGTTTAACCGGTGAACTAGTTGATGGAACAAGCAGGGATTAAAAGAAAAAAAAAATTCTTCCTCTTTGTGAGTCCTTGGAGCCCCAGAGCCAGCCAGAAAATGTGACATCAGAATATGTGTGAACTTGTCAGCAGCTCAGCTGCACACAATTATGGGGTCAGAGCCCAGATTGGAGGTCTGGAGAAACTCTGAAATTGGGAATTAGGACAATTTTTTTTTCTTTTTAACACCGTAATGCCACATATTAATTTAAATGATTCTCTCAGAATGATTCTGTGGCCCAGTTAAATGAAGTTCAAGGAAATGAATTTCAGCCTTTGACACTCTGAGTCCTATTTGAAAGTAGTCGGCTTTACAAGATTAAAAACAAATTACAGGGAATAGGAAATCTTTGATTAGCAGGTGCTTTGATAGCTGCAAGAATATTTTTTCTCAAAAATGTGAACACACATGGGAGGGGCACCACTATTATTATCTTTGTGTGGAAGGCCTTATAATGAGGATTCCATTGTGTCCGGGGACTGAAGACATGAATTGCTATGTCTGAAGGGTCCTGGTTCAAGAGGTGATTTCAGTAAGACACAGCTGATAGATAGAACCTAAGGTTTCATGGGTTCATAAACTCTCTTTTTTTGCTAACCTCCCATAATCAATTGAAGAATTTAAGGGACTCACCCCTTTCTGTAGGATTCCCTTCGTAACTAATGGGAGGCAGAACTTTTCAACAGAGAAAGAGAATGCGCAACATTTTTCAATACCATGTGCATCAACCAATGGGAGAAAAGGGTCTTGGAAGTTTAGACAGAGTCTTTGGTCAGCTCTGAGCTCAGGAAGACTGAAGTCCATGTCCAGGTTGCCCCATTCACTCATTGTATGACCTTGGGCAAGCTATGTCAATTCTAAGGAGGTCAGTTTTCTCGTCTATACTGTGGGCATTTCAAGGGTCACTGTGCAGATGAAATGAGTTACCACAGGGTGTGGCATGCAGTAAAAACACATTAAATGGCAACAAAATATAATCAGAAATTGCACCAATGTCAATGCCTTATTCCATCTCATTTCTCCCATTCAGTTAGTTTCCAAGTTATAAGGGTTCAACCCCTTCATGCTAGGCCCTGTGCAGACATGCCTTGCTCCATCACATGTTCAGCCTTGAATGGATAGGAATGTCCACTGCTTGGTCACTGTTACAGAACTGTACATGTGAGATGCTCCATCATTATGTAACTCATGGACCAGCTAGCAAGATGGCACTAGGGTCCTAGTGAGGATGGGTACTCAGAACCAAGATGTTAGAGACAGGATGTGCCTTGCTAAGTTCAGAACATATAAAGGAAATACTCTAGAGTTTCAGACTAACTTGATGGAATATTCAAGAGGCTTGATAAGCCCTGAATGGGGCCTTGTGAGACATAGAGCCACTTAGCCTTGGACAGTAAGAATATTATCGCCACCAACTCAAGTATGTCTCTCATGAAGAACTGGGGCTACCTGTGAAGCTTGGTTCACTAGTCATCCCCAGGCTATTCCCTGGCATGCTTAGCTGGGAAGGTATCCTTGGCACTCTTTGCAGTATCATACACTTCAGTAGCTCTATGGGTTAGGGTTGATATTCTCACCAAGCCTCCAGCCTAAGCCTCTGAGGGTGCCTATTCTTCATTTCTCCTATGTCACCTGTCTCACAAGGGGGCCAGTCAGCTGCTCTTTCCTGCAGGTTCCATCCTGCCCCAGATTCTGAACCAATCAAACTCCCTGACAAGTGGAATCCAAGTCCTATGAGTTCACAGCTTGAGGTCTTCACAGCAAGTCAGACCAATGGCTGATCCCGCTCTGCTCATGCAAATGGCTTATACCCCAGTCTAGGTCACTGAGTTTCTGTTGTCTTATTCAGTCCAGGTCTCAGGGACATGTCTAGTACTCCTGTTCATTTGGGATTGGTTTTCTACCTTGTCCCCTCGAGGTTCTCTGGAAAGCAGAAGAAAACCAGTATTTGCTGGCCTCTACCTAGTGCTTTCATCAAACTGATCTACATGTTGCTCTTCAGTCATGGCCTGGGCTCCCTTACTTCCATATTTTTGCTCCTGACTTCTCTCTTCCTCAACCCCATTCTCAATCTCAGCTCCTCTACTGATAAAATCCCTCCCAGTTGAATGCCAACTCTTCCATGAACCTCAGCTAGACAGGATGTGTCTCCCTCTTCTAACTCTTAAAATACTTGGTTTCTCAATTCTGGTGCTCCTCACTGTTTCCCATGATAGCAATTACTGACATGTCTTCTCTTTCTGGTTAAACTCTTGACTGTCTTCCAAATGCATCTTGCCTTATCCACTCGCATTTCCTCTAATCTGTTTTCCATCCTAACCGTATAGTGACGCTCTTGAAACACAATTCTGATTCCCTCTGTTTCTGGCCTTCAGTCATTTCCTGCCGTATTAAAAATAGAGACTTGGATCCCAAACGAAGCCTAGAAGGCTTTAGTTGGCCCTATTATCTTTACTGCCTTATCTTGCATTTTTGCTCTTCTCTTGCCTTGTGCTCCCACCACACCAACCTCTCTCTTCTGCCACAGGCCCTCTGCACATGCTGTCATCCCTCCCCAACCTCTGTCTCTGCCTTCACTGACACCTATTCAGCCCTTACATCTCAATTCAATCATGTTTTAAAAAGGATCTCTTGTGGTCTTTCCAACTAGGCCAGTTTTCTCTAAGATATCCTACCACAGACATGTCTTCTTTATAGTATATATTAAAGATGTAATTTTAAGTTTTTTATTAATTTCCTGCTATCCCACTAGATTGTAACCTCCCCGATGGCAAGAACCATGTTAGATTTTGTTCAACATTTCATCCCCATAAGTTCTGAGAATATTTATATAATAGTTGCTCAATTAAATATTTGCTGATTGAAGTTATTGGGGCCAAAGACCAGGTTTCATTTTTCTTCTTAGCCCACTGATTTCTGGCACAAAGGAGAGGTTCCATAACTAACTGTTCACCACCAATGAAAATATAGGTATAATGTTTAAAAGCTTCCTATTTCTTCTTGTGGTACTATTAAGCAGGACCAGAGCAGCAGTACTTCACAGGAGTAGTGTGGCATCTTCAAGTACAATGATTTGTAGGGGATAAAGAAAAGAAAAAAAAACCCCACAAAAACTAGTTTTTGCCACATATAAGGAAGAATATGGTTCTCTTGGGCAAAAATGGCATTTTTTTTCAACAACTGATATGGATTGCCTCATAATTGCTATAGCCATAGCAACCTATACTGGCCATAAAGGCAAGCCAAAGGGAACTGTTAGGACTCCAGAGAGTTACCATTGCCTATCTCTTAGGCCAAGTTGTACCCCAACCCCAAAATGACAGATGATTTGCTACATGGTGCCTAAGAGAAGGAAGAATAATAAAAGAAAAGTCGTGTTCTCATTCTGTGTATAGTTTTGCCACATTTTGTACAGTAAGTCCAGGAGTCTTATTTTCCAAAGGAAAAATGGTGAAATTTGTCTTTTAAACACTGCTTCTAAATGTGCTGGATAGATGCTTCATTTCTACAATCAAACACCTACCTAATGGCTTCAGCACCAGGTATTTAGGCCATCCTGGCCTAGTTCTACTGACTATTCCAGTGTCTATAAAACACCTTCACCAAGCATGAGAAACAAACACAGACTTTATTTTCTACCTCATCTACCTTGCATTTCCTCGTGCTTAATACTGCGACATTTAAGTGGCAGTGACACAATCAGCAAACCTAGTGAAGGATGAGTCTATGTAAAGGCAACCATGTTTGCATGCAGAGAATATCAACTTTATACATATCTAAATGACTGCTGTGTGCACAGCAGCCAAGCCCAATAAATGTTAAATTACAAAACTCACACTATAAGCTGAACGTGCCTTTAGGTGAGTGAATTCCAGTTTCATGTTGCAAAGCTACCTAATATTCTAAGGTTGTGGGGGAGATATGGAAATTGAGTCTGTAGTAGAGAAAAAAGTTCTACACCAACTCCAGACCTTATCAGCAGTCAATATACTAGCCCAAAAAGAGCAGGTTGCATTCTAGCATGGCTATTCATTACAAATAATTTTACTTATATTCAGTGCCAATGCCCAGCCTTCTCTAGTCCCTGTTCCAGCTTTACTTTTCTTCATTGAACTGATCACCATTTAACATGCACATATTTTCCTTATTTTTTTGTGTGCCCTCATTCCCCTCAACCCAAATGCAAACTCTATGAAGGCAGAGATTTTTTATCAGTTTTATTCATTACTGTATCCCCAGAAGCTAGGATACAGGGGATTCTCTCTAAGATTATTTGCTGGTAAATGAGTGAGCTTCTTGGCATTTCCTCAGCACTGTTCCTATCGCTTTCCATGAATTAGAAGAAGGTAATATAAATGAATAGCCAAAAGCTTGGGCCTCAGAGTGAGATAACCTAAGTCCCAAACCTTATGAAGTTTTTATCTTGGGCAAGTCTCTCAAACTCTCTGTGTCCCAAGTGGCTACCTCTAAAAGCGAGATGACTAAAAAGGACACTACATAAAAGGGCTACTATGAAATGTAATGAGATTATAAATATACTGTAAGATGCTTTGCATAGTTCCTGGCCACACAGTAACTAAACAATAAATGTTAGCCATTATTTTTATATTCTTTCCATTATTTTTATAATTATTAACTATTAAAATCTGCAGAATAACCCTAAAAGGTAGGAACTATTATCATTCTCTTTCTACAGTTGACAGTACAGAGAACACTCCTGCTTGAAGTTGCAAAATATTACAACTGGTAAAAAAAAAAAAAAAAAAAAAAAAAATTAGAGAAAGAGAGCGGGAGAGAAGGAAGAGTAAGACAGAAGCGTTACAAGAAGAATCAAGAGGTATTAGCCTAGAAGTAAAAAGACTCATCCTGGAGAACTTGGTTAAGGTGGGTTCTGTGAGCATGTGGGAGCCTGGTAGGTCCAGAATAGACACTTCTTGTAGCAGATCTAGAACTGGCAATGAACAGTAGTAAGCCAAAGAGTGAGGTGGGAACTAGCAGATTGGACTAGGAATCCAACCTACATAACCTAGATTTCTGATTCTCTGGCTCCACTTCCTTTATTGTCACAGAGAGTAAGGTCTCCAGTTCCTCCCCTGTACTAGAATGCTCCCAGACAACCTAGGTGATTAGTGAGAGTTTAAGTTCTCTACTCTGAAGGACTTGGGTTCAAACACAACTCAATCACTTACAAGCTTAGTGACCTTGGACAACATATTGAACCCTACTGACCCTGAATTTCTTCATTTGCAAAACGAGGAAACTAACTGCATCTTATCCCATAGGGTTGCCATGAAGATAAAATGAGATGGCTCCCAAAAAGTACTGGATGCTGTATGGGGGGTAAAGGAAACTTTCAATAATCACATAAAAGGAGGTAGCATTCAACTTGGCTGAGCAAATGCTTTAGATAAAATTGAAGTGCTTTCTCTTCCCTGCCCTGACTCCCCAGAAGAGAATAATATACGGTATAAGTAAATTCAAAAATGCCCGCTAAAGCAAGTTACCAATCAGCAACTATCATTCTTAATGTCTTGGGAAAATCAGCATACTTTTCAAATACAAAAAACACAAACAAACAAACAAACAAAAAATACCTCAAATGATTAAGTACTTTATGAAAATAAGTCAAAGTTTCTTTAGAAACTTTGTCGTAAGAATCAGACAAAGGCCAGCCCACCATCTATGTCATGGAGGGGTCATAAGGAAAGAGAATGAAGAAAGAGGAGAAGAAGAAGGGGTGAAATTCTAGTATTTAACATCTCCAGGCACATGCTCCAGCCTCCCACCCAGCCCTACCTACCACAACCAACCCCCACATTTGATGCTTGAAATCTGCCTAACCCAAATCTATATTTGCCTTAGCACTTTCCAAGTATCTAGGCTTCCCCTAGAAATATTCACAAGGGAGAGTGATAATCACTTTAGACTCAAAGGCCAGTTATTTCAAATATCAAGTGAAATAATATCTCCTCCTCCTTTATCTTGCTCATAAACTTATACAACAAAGACATCCTGACCCTCAGAGGTCAGAGAACTCAAGCAAGAGAACAAGAATGCGAGATATCTCCAAGGTTATTTTGGAACTAGATATGGCTTGAAGACACATCTAATGGCGAAGGGCTTTTAATTGCGGTGCTGCACACCACCTGGGTGGGGGTGGGGTCTCTGAGTGGATCAGGCAGTGGGGGACAGTGAAAACTGGTGAAATTATCTCGGAATTTGCTTTTATCCATAGAGCTTGGATATACCCCTCCTTAGCTGATCAGAGAGGGCCCGGGAACCAAAAGACATTAAGATCTTAGAATGCATTTTCTACTCCCTCATTTTATAGATAGCACAACTGAGTCCCAGATAAAATAAAAGTGTTTTTCCCAATATTATACATCTGCTGATGGTCCTGACTTAGCCACTAGGCAAGTCCCCCCAGACTCCAGCCTGCAGTTGCTTCCATCTATCAAGGCCTCTTTTCAAGCTACTTGGAAGGCTCTCCTAGCAAAGATGACTACAATTTATGCTCCCTTCACAACATTTTGATTGATTTTTAGTGAAAAAGTAGGCATCCCTGAAGCATTTCTTTAAAATAAAGCCAGGCTGCCAAACCAGCACTGATGTGCAACCCTAATAGAAGAATCCACCATTGGCCACAATAATAGCAAAGAAAAAGGGTAATGAAAAATAAACGCATTTAAGTTTACAAACCTCGAAGAGGTTATCACACACAATGACAGGAACATTTGTGTCAAGACTGAACAAGTAATCCTGATTTAACTTTACATTTTGATAGACTCAGCCGCGTTGCAGTCATTGTTTCATCTAACAATTAAAAGCGGAATTTGAAACTATTCCTGTCCACAGTTTCCCTTAAAAAATCTAAAGCAAAGAGATTCTCTCATGCCAGGTTTGAATGAATTTATAATTATCTATCTGTAGCTCTAGGACAAAAGACTTAAACACAAAAAAGCCAAATAAACCAAGGACATTTTTTAAGACCAAATTTCTGATAGTTCTAGTTACCCTGCCTATTAACTGATAGAGACACATTAAAAGAAAGAGAGTGATATTTGGAATATTCAGAAGTTGGTGGTCCATTTCTCATGTTTAGTTTTTAAGTATTACTCTTTCTTAGGGGAAAGACAGTCATGAAGTTGTTTCTGAAGACTCTCATCAGACAAGAGTACCGTGTTAATAAATGCATTTAGCAAGCATTTACTATGTGCCAAACACTATGCTATGTATGGGCTGTCATGTACAATCTCAGTTCATCCTCATAATAACCCTGTGGGTAAGTATTATTGCTAATTTCAGTTTAAAGATGAGGAAACTGAGGCCTAAAACAGGCAAAGTAACTTTCTCCAGTTGCATGGCTAATAACTTGCAATTTGGACTCAAATTCCAAAGCCTGTTATGTTTTTACTCGCTATAGTTTGTGGTCTTGGCCAGCAAATTTGAAGAAGGCCTGTCATAAAGCTGCGTTGATAGGGTCACCTCACATGTCAATTACAATCTTATTTAAAATTTAAAGTACATTATTTCTTCCTGAAATGGAAAATAAACCATGAGATATCTACAATATTACTATGCTTTAGAGCCCAAAAATCACTCATGTATAATTAGTTATACTCATGATGTAAATATTTAAAATATTATTAAATGCCTTACTATAAATATTAGAGGCTGGGAATAGTTAAACAGCTAATTAACTAGCTAGTGGCCTTCTGTTTACCTCTCAGCATTTCTACTCGGTTATCTGAAACAACCCATACAAGTATCTAAGTAGAAGTTTAGAAACAACGGGGCTTTGGGGACCTGGTGAGGAGGGACACTTTGCAACCTCCAAAATCACTGCAAAACTATGTGCATATGCCTATCCAATAGTTTTTCAGTAATTTGGGAGGTTGCAAAGTGTCCCTCCTGCCCAGCTCGCCAAAGCCCACACAAAAATCTATTTGAGAAGCTTTCGACCTAGGAAATGGGATCTGGGACCTTAAAAAAAGACTAAAACTCAACGGTCTGGATATATGTGAGACTATATTCCAACCAGTACACCAGGTTACTGCTTCCCAGACTCTGTTCTTCAAAAGACAATGTGTCAAGTTTCCACATTATTGGGGGCAAGGGTAGTGAAAAGTGAGTGTGAACCTAACAGACAACTAACTGAATACTTTCCTCTGCATCTGGAGGCTTAGGAATTCAGCAGACAGACATACGCAAACCATTCTGTGAAATTGTTAGGGTGCTATTCTTTCTGACATTGTGTTGGTTTCCTATTGAACATGTGAAGACTGTTTTAACATGTGTGCCTAAAAATGTCACACTGAGGCTGAGACAGCACAGAGCCATGGGCCACCCAGACTTTCAAATCACCTCTCAGAAGCAGCCAGGGAAATTCCAACCTTGATCTTGTGGTCCTCAAGAACTACAGAAGCATGGCAGCATTTTAGATTCACAGGTTGTTTGTGCAGTTAATGCATTTATACCTAACTCCTCAAAGTCAGAGATATTTTTTATAACTCAGTATTGCCCTCATTGCTTTCTTATCACATATTTTGCATGTGTTTCCATCTCCAAGATTCAGGGAAAACAAGATACTTAGCTGGGAATGTCTAGAGTGGCGACTTTATGTAAATTACTTGACAGACTTGGGAGAGGAAAGCATTTTGCAAAATACAGCTATGAGAACAAACAATTTTAGAGAATCCCTTGGGGACGTTTTTTTTTCTATGGATCCCAAAATATTTTTTAAATAGAAACATCTCAGGCAGGAGTAAGAAATTATTGGTTAAGCCCATTTAGAATGTGTATGCTGTCATGGAACATTCCTATCAATGGGGCACACTGAAACTCTACACTAAGATATGGTGGGGCTGTGGTGCTTTACTGGATAAATAAGAAAGGGTTTGGTCGCTATACTCCTGCCCTGCCCATAAATGAGTGAGCCCGTGTGACAAGAGTACCTGTGTTCGAAAAGAAAGAAACTGTGAAACTCAGTGTCACCATCCTCCCACATAAAAAGCAACAGCAAAACGAGAATTAAATTCAGCACTTTCTTAATGGGAGACTGAAGAAATATGGGAGATGAAACAGTAGCTCTTCTCCAGTCCTTCCCGGCATATTAAGGTCAGCTGACAACACTGTTCGACAGAGAAGACTTAATGTGTCTGACAGATGGCAAATACACCATATTGACTTTTCTTCCTAATTTAACAAATTTTAATCTTTTGTCAATTTTCTTTCCCCAGTGAAAAGATATTCTAAAACACCACTTAAGCTTACATTGCTCTTTTCCCCCTCTCCCTCTTACACATTGAGTTTGACACTATCTAAAGAAACTGAAGCTAACTCACTAAATTAACTCACCTTTCCAGCTCTTCGTGATCATCACAAATTTGGGCATTGGCATGAATGTTAATTCCTCATCTCTGCCAACTGTAAGGCAGATACTCAATTCAGGCCAGAGGAAGTTGACTGAATGGACAACAAGGATTCCTTGAACTCTTAAAAATAACACACAAAAGTATGCATCTATGTTCTTCATACTTCAAAACTATGCATCTATGTTCTTTAAGAGTCTCCAGTTTTGCCCAATTTCTGAAGGTATAATACCTCTGGCTTTAGCTAGAGGTTGTTATAATTAGCGATCATTCCACAGTTTCTAACTGGACTTTGGAATTTTAGGGGGTTTGTCTATGTAAGACGGATGGGATGATAGCAGAGAAGAGCTTCAAACTAGTGGAGCTCCTGGATCACAAAGCTGTCTAAGTCATCCCAAGTGTCACTCAAGTTCAGCCTGGAGAAGCCATGGCCAAGCCAAGGATAGCTTGTCCCACAAGGAGGCAAGGGGCTATTTCCCACCATTGCCTCATCCCTTCCACCATGTGAGGACACAGGGAGAAGATAGCATCTATGAACCAGAAAGTGGGCCCTTACCAGACAACAAAGCTGCCAGTGCCTTCATCTTGAACTTCCCAGCCTCGAGAATGTGAGAAAAAAATGTTGGTAGTTTATAAGCCACCCGGTTTGTGGTATTATCTTAGAGCATCCCAAATGAACTAAGCCACTGTTTTCATAATTTACAATGTGTCCTAAAATTAATTATACTCCTAATTATGAACATGAAATTCTGCCAATATGAAAACAACATTAGTTTCTCTTCACAACCTTTGTAGTTATGTTACCCAAAAGTATCTATAGACAAAGCATCTGAAGATTTTAGTGGTTATTCACTATTATAAACAACCACCACAAAAAACCCACCACCAACAAAAAAAACACTGGTCCCATGGAGAAATAAGTTTGAAAAATATTTCATTATGCAAAGTAAAATGGATTTATTACAAAAAACTTCTTTGAGCATCTCATGGAAATGGAGTTTAGAAGAATACTATCCTTTAGATTATTCCTGAATCCAAATACATTTTTTTTAAAATTTTAACTCAAAGGATTAAAATTTCCACAGTTGGAATGTCCCCATATGAGGAAGAACTGAACGCTGTCCTGTCTTCTCTAAGTTTCAGAATAATCTCTATGTTTCTAGCTGATTAGCTGGTTTCATAAGGCAAAGGGCCTTCTGAAAATGGGCCATTGCTTCTGTGACAAGTTCAATATCCAAATTCTACTGCTGCCCTTGAACTGTGCTCTCTGATTTCCTGCTGCAAATATGTAGGCCATCAGTGGGGACGTGAAAAATTTGTTCATTACACAAAGATTCCCACAGTCGCAGTGCCTGGCCGCATTACTGAACCTATAGATAACATCACAGCACCTGAAATCCAGCCCACATTTCCTCAGCCTCAGAGTAAGGAACATACCACGGTGCCCGCACATTAACGCAGAGAGATGCCCTTGATAATGAACAGTTCTTATGGAGTCTCCCAAATGTTAAATGGTCAAATAGAGAAGTTAAACACACATAAAACATTTAATGTGAAATGGGGCAAATATGCCAAATTAACCTGAAATGCACACAAAAGCCTTTCAGCTCTGGAATCGATATTAATCATTTCCTGGAATTCAAGAAAAAGTCTGATGTGGTTAATTTAAAATTATATTTTATGAGAGAGAACAAAAATATCCCACAGGATTCAAGGTATCAGTTTACACTCCTGCCATTCCTTTTTGCTGCCAGGGTCAGCAAAAACAACAAAAAAAATTATTGATCTGGTATTAAAAATCAGTTGACTTCACTTCTTTCTGAACAGGTATTCTTTGACCGCTAAGCACTGGCTAGTCTTACCTCTCTCTAGTGACAACATGAAGAGATAAATAGACTATTCAAACAGAGCTCTTCACATTACATTAGCTGAATAAATAGTGATGTATGGGTCTCTTTTCTCAAGCACTGCCTTAGCTTGTAAAGGGGCTTATGAATCCTATTTGAATATTTAAATAAACACAAAATAACATCCCTGAAGATGGTTGTTTAAGTGGAAAAAGAAGGTATGAAAATCTGTCTTTTAATTGTAGCTTTTGGGGCAACAAAAAATCCCCCAAGAAACTTTTGAGATTCAAGTGTCAAGTGAAATCACAGAAGAAAAAAAATTAATTTGTGGTTTTATAAGCAGTATCCAGAGGAAATGGGATGCCAGTCCCATAGGGTTTTGGTAGGCTGCAGAGCTAGCACAAACCAATTCACCTAAAGTGAAGTATATTATTAATAACTAACTGTGATCACTTTTCGGCCTTCCAGCTAAGATCAAGTGTAATAACTAACTTTGCTTTGGGAATATTTCACAATGAATTTTTGCCCTCTTTAATCTGCTTTAAGATTTCTGTGCTCAATTTCCAGTATATACCGTACTTGCAGACAGGGATGAAGTTCTGAGCTAGGTTAAGTGCTTGTGGCTAACTACAGATGTGTTAACACAATGTAATTAGGTCATCAAACAGCCTCATGTTTATTAGGTACCAATACATAAAAAAAGGAAGCAGGCCTAGACCAGCACATCAGCCCCAGTCCCTACTGTCTTGGAACTGGGATTCTGAGACATCTCCGTGGCTTCTACACATTACTGGCATAATTACTAAATCTAAAGTTTTCTATTTGTAAATTAGAGATTCTAGCAAGAAAAAGATGAAGTCCTATGCATCGTATATGAGTCAGGATTCTTTTTTTGGTTTTTCTTTTTCATTCTGTTGCTCAGGCTGGAGTACAATGCCACTATCTCAGCTCACTGCAACACCCACCTCCCTGGCTCAAGCGATCCTCCCACCTCAGCCTTCCAAGTAGCCGGGACTAGAGGCATGTGCCACCATGCCTAGCTAATATTTATATTTTTTGTAGACATGGGGCTTGGCTATGTTGCCCAGGCTGGCCTCAAACTCCTGAGCTCAAGCAATCTGCCCACCTCAGTCTCCCAAAGTGCTGGGATTGGAGGTATGCGCCACCACTCCCAGCAGGTCAGGATTCTTTTGGGACAAAAAGAAGGGGTGTATTTATTGGTTCACATAAACACATCCTCAGGAATGTTAAGGCCAAACCAGTACAGTCCTACCTTCCTATCGGCAGTTTTACTTTCTGTGGTTTCAAGTTGCCTACAATCATCTACGGCCTGAAAATAAGTGACTAGAGTACAATATTCTGAGAGCAAGAAAAAGACCACAATTATTAACTTTGTACTACAATATATTGGTATAGTTGTCCTATTTTATTAGTAGTAATTGATCTCTTACTGTGCCTAATTTATAAATTAAACTTTATCGTAAGTATGTACATATAGGAAAAAAACAGTATAAACAGGGTTTGGTACTATCTGCAGTTTTAGTCATCCACTGGGGTCTTAGAATGTATCCCCTTGGATAAGGGGGACTAATGTATAGTCCTTTTCCTCTCCAGTGTTGGCTTCATTCTCTCAGAATAAAGATGACAATGTGGCTGTGGAAGGTGGCCTCAGGAAGCTCCCAACCTAGTAATCAGAGAATGAGAGGATTGCCCCATTAGCACCAGAAAATCCCTATGTTAGCAAAGACAGGGACCTGATTTGGTCAAGTCTCCATTCCTGTATTACCCCTGTGGCCAAAGGGGATGGAGTAACTATAATTAATCCAGTCATGAGGGAGGAAGAGTTGCTGCACAGACCAAAAACAAGAGCCTCTATGTACTGAAATGATAGGGCAAAGAACATATATTTACGAATTATAACCAACCAAGTCTAAATTGTATTAGAATTCCTAGAAGATCAATGTTACTTAACTTTCCTGTGAATAATACTCTTGCCTCTTACTAAGTAGCACACATCCCTAATATTCCAAGGTGAAACTCAGTCACTGAGAGTTGGGCATGCTCCACCAGACTGTTTTCCCAGTGGTAGCAGGAGATATGCTGAACTGAGGTTCTTTCTCTTTACTGCTTTGTTATCATTAATGCCTTAGACTGAGTTTCTCCAGAACTGATCATGAGACAGGAATCTGAGTACAAATGTATTATTTGAGAGATGGGCCCAGGAAGAACCATTAGGGGATAAGTGGAAGTAAGACAGGGGAAAAAAGAAATCTACTACAAGAAACATTTATAAGAATGTTAGTGCTTCAAGCAATTGGGGCTGAAATCCACTGGGGGGTCTCTGGAAGACAGCATAGAACATGCTACCCTCAGAGTTTTCGCACTTACAAGGTAGGAAGCTGGGTAATTTATCCTCAAATTCCCACTGGTATTGGCTAAACATTGTTCCTAAAGTCAATAATTCTGACACTTTAGGCCTACACTCCACACTAGCGAGAGAAAGCCCTAGAGTGCAGAGTAAAAGGCATGTGAAATAGAATAACCTTAGCACATACGAGAAGGGTGAGTCCCAGAGGATGGAACCAAGGCACATAGCCTTGGCTAATACCAGTAACACACACTTATGAAAATGTGCCTTCATTTATTCAAATACTCACCAAGCTCCTATTATGTCTGAGTTTTCTTCCAAGTGATGGGCATACACTGAAGGACAAAACAAAGACTATTGTCTTATTTAATACCCAGCACAATTGGGCGGGGCAGGGGCAGATTCTAGGAGATACATGTCATAATCGTCTTCACAACAGCAACTTCAAATGTGGTCCCTAATCTTAAGAGTAGTAGCAGGGTCAGCTGTATTGGGCTTCCCCATTACTAAGCCAGGTGTGTTGAGGTCTATGATCCAGTAACGAACCTGAATCAGAAAGGGAATCTCAGATAGGTACTGGAAAAGTGGGAGAGTTTCCACTGTAGGACAGTGAGTTACATTTTGTTTAGGAAACCCTTCAGGGACATCTTCTCTGTGGTGGCTTGTGTCCAGAGGCACTGCAGAGTTGCCTGCTCTAACTCTTGACAGTTGAGTGGGGCATGCAGCTTCTGGACATGGAAAGGACTAAAGTTAATTTGCCCACCTGGGGATTGAACTGGCATCAGTGACTTCAAATGTGCTCTGCAGAGCCCAAATGATCTCCATTACAAACACAGAACACTCCACCTTCCAAACGCCACAGAATTCCATTTTATCTGCACTGGCAGGGTAAGGCAGAGTATTTGCCAAAACTCCAGACATAGGGGTTATTTGTAAAACCTTAGAGTATTATCAGGTGTTGCTTTCAATAAACCATTACACTTGTATAGAAAGTAACAAACTACGTGGTCTAAGTAAAGGACAAGTTATCCCCATTCCAAAAAATAAAGTGTAAGTAAGTAAAGCAATTTTACATTGAATCCTGAACATCTATGTACATAATTTAGAATTTGCTAAAAGGTAATTTTATCTGTGCTGATTATCTTTACCATTTGGCATTTCCCATCTCAGGGCAATGAGTACAACTTCACAAGTTCAGCTCTGCTTAGCTGTGAAAACTCAATTTCACTAAAGACTTAAACAGAAAATTAAAAATCTAAGAATTGGGATGAGTCCTGTCCGTCTTATAGCAGGGTGAACAAATGTATGTGGCACATTCCCTTAAGAGATATTATTAATTGATCACCTCTCACTTTCCCACTGAGCCTAGGCTGAATCTTAGAATCTGTCACAGCACAGGTCTCCACTTGGTCATGACTGGCCTTCCAGAACTGAGTACTGGAAATGAAGCCTACTTGACACTTAGGATACATTTATAGAGCCTGGTCCCCTCAGTACTATACTCCCCTCTCACAAAGAGAAAGAGAGAGAAAAAAAAGAGAAAGAGGAGAGCAGAGAAAGGATGGGGGAAGGAATGAGAGGCAGAAAAAAAACTTTGAACCAAAGATCTCTTCCTTTGCTGTCTGCACATTTCAAGGAATACTCCATTTTAAGCACATTATAACAGCAAAAAGAAAAAACCACTATCAATAGGGGCTCACAGTTTATGGCTGCCCAACCTGAAATTGTAGCAGCTAACTTTCTTGGGAAAACTCAGACAGACTCATTCTTTCCAAAAACAAGGAAAGAAGAAAAAGAAATTCCCACATCCTAACTGAGAAGCTCCCAGTAGGAGTAAACTGTCCAAATAAAATTCAACGGCACCCTCTTTGGAAGGATAGTTAAGAAACACCACATGTACAAAGAAGGATTAAGATTCCAAATACTATGTTTTCTCCAACTCGGATTTTTCCTTCTTGTGCCCTTACTTCTCCAACAGTTATTCCCTTTGCTATATCACCCTGAAGTCTGTGACTGGATCTCCCTTGGAGTCCAAGGGGCTCTGAGTATGAGAAAGTAGTCCAAAATATATATATACACACACACACACACACATATATATGTGTATATATATGTATAGGATTTACTATAAAATTTTTTTATATTTCATATATTTATACTTATATATATTTTATATTTATATAAAATATATAAATATAAAATATATGTATATTTATATATTTTATATAAATTATATAAACATAAAAATATATTTATGTTTTATATTTATATATTAAAAATATATGTATATATGTGTGTATATATGTATACGATTTACTATACAAAAAAATTTTTATATTTTTATATATTTATTTTATATATATTTATATAAATATATAAATATATATATTTATATAAATATATAAATATATTTATATATATTTTATATTATATTTAAAAATATATATGTATATATGTGTATATATGTATAGGATTTACCATAGAAAAAATATTTTATATTTTTATATATTTATATATTTTATATTATATATTAAAAATATATGTGTATATGTATATATATGTATAGGATTTATATACGCACGTGCGTATATATGCATAGGATTTATATACGCACGTGCGTATATATGCATAGGATTTATATACGCACGTGCGTATATATGCATAGGATTTATATACGCACGTGCGTATATATGCATAGGATTTATATACGCACGTGCGTATATATGCATAGGATTTATATACGCACGTGCGTATATATGCATAGGATTTATATACGCACGTGCGTATATATGCATAGGATTTATATACGCACGTGCGTATATATGCATAGGATTTATATACGCACGTGCGTATATATGCATAGGATTTATATACGCACGTGCGTATATATGCATAGGATTTATATACGCACGTGCGTATATATGCATAGGATTTATATACGCACGTGCGTATATATGCATAGGATTTATATACGCACGTGCGTATATATGCATAGGATTTATATACGCACGTGCGTATATATGCATAGGATTTATATACGCACGTGCGTATATATGCATAGGATTTATATACGTACGTGCGTATATATGCATAGGATTTATATACGTAGGTGTATATATGTATAGGATTTATATACGTATATGTGTATATATGTATAGGATTTATATACGTATATGTGTATATATGTATAGGATTTACTATAGAAAAATATTTTATATTTTATATATATCAAAAAATAAAAATAAAAAAATATAAAATATATAAAAAACATAAAAATATAAAATATATCTCTGTATTATATATCCATATTATATATAGATATAAAAATATATAATTATAAAAATAATACAGACATAAAAATATATATTGATACATTTTTTTCTATAGGAAATCCTATATATATTTATTTATTTATTTAGGACTGCTTTTCCTGAAACTCTGTAAAAGTTTTCGTCATACCAGCTACTTCTTGTGATGAGCCAGATCATCATTCACCTGGTATAAATGAGCTTGGCTGTGAACAAGGTTAGAAATTAGAGTCAAGGATGATCTGTTAGTTCATCGTGTGTGTCTCGTGGGACAAAAGCAAATCTGTTTCTCTAAAGAGTTTTCTTGAATAGTTTTCCAAGTCCAACTTGAAATCACATTCACAATCTTGTCATTTTCCTCTTTCTTGCAGCACACCAGTAATTAGATGTTTTAACACTTCATGGCAATGATATCTAACATGAAGGCAAACTGTTTTAAGACACAGCATCACCCAGTTTTATATTGCAAGCTCATTTCCAAACATTATTTGTTTTTATAAATTTGAGCGAGGCTGACTCTTTCCTCACTGCCTTTAATTAATAAGGAAAGCTTAATATGCACTTTTTTTTCATCTATCTGGCACTAAAAATCCTGAATTCCTTTTGTAGTAATTTGAAAGAAGAGTTTGGGACTATTAGGAGAAATTCACATTAGGCATTTCCCTACATGGCCTACTTATATTTTTCAAAGTGAAGGGATATTTCAAGGAAAGAAAAACTTGGGGTACTAGAGATGTCTGCCCCATCTAAAGTCTTATTTTTCTATTTCCTATACCAAGAAGCCTTAGGTAGATTTTAATAACATAGCTTGAAATATATTTTGAAAAGGGGAACAAGTTGTAACCTGACCCACTACAGAATAATGCCTCATGTAGATCCTTGAATGAATTTCTGACCGTAACAGTCCCTCTCTTTTGTTTCCTGGGTAATTATTTCACACATTTGGGAGGTTTATAGGGAATGCGTATCAGCTTTTCAAGTAAAAAGTGTGAGGCTCTGACTCTTCCTGGAAATCTGGAAGGAACAGAGAATATGAAATTCTCAGGCAGCCTCCAAAATTGAGCCAGAGATACTGCAGGTCACCTTCAGTGCTGAATATTCCAAAGTTAACTTCGTTAAAAATGCAGAAACAACCTGAGAATATATCTGACTTTACCTTTTAAAAGTAGGATTAAAAATTTAAGAAGCTTCGTGACTTACTCTCGCATCTCTCTTTGATATTTCTTTGGTATTTCTCTCACCTCTTATGCCCTGGTGGAGTCTATTGTTGGTTTACGTGTAACATGATCGAATAAAGCAAAATTGGAAACATTTTCTTTTTAAATAAATAGACTTTTACCTGAACATTATAATCACAGCATCTGTCATTCATCCATTCACTCATTCATTCATCCATCTATTCATTCATTCACCCATTCATTTATTCACTCAGGTATTTTCTGAGTTCTTTCTATGTATCTGGCGCTCCTCTAAGCAGTGGGGATACACATGTCGCCTGTTCTCATGAGCTTACAGTCTCCTGGAGAAGGATTTTAATCAAATCATCCCACTTGTGCATGAGGGTTTCAAACTGAAATAAGGATCTCAAAGGAGCAAACACCCAAAGGATCAAGGACGACTTCCCTGTGGGGGTGGTCCCTGAGCCAAGGGCTTCAGCAGAAGCAGAGGTTAAGTAAGTAGGAAGCAGGACAAGCCCTCCAAGATAGGGGAATGCAGTTAGGGCCTTCAGCAGGAGGAAACGGGGCAAAGCCCCGAAAGTAAAGGACAGGTGGTATTTGCTGAGCTACTCTAAGACAGATTCTCCTACCTATGCCGACAGCATGCACAATTCCAGCTCAATGAATACAAATGAACGCTCTAAGTGTTTTTTAGGTTCTCTAGATTATGTGTACTGAGGGGCAGTTTGGGGTAGGGATGATGGAGGTCTGGCCATTAGACTCAGGCTTTAAAAAGGTTCTGGGAAGGGGAGCCAATCTGAAGTACCTGGAAATTGGAAAAAATAGATGAACAGTGATTTTCTCTGGCTTCCAATGGCAGACAAATTTCCTTTTGGGAAAGGCAGATATTCTCATTTTAAGCCAGGCTCCTCTGCCCCCACTTTAGCATATGAGGAAACTGAGCTCTTGAGTTCCTGGAAACCTTTGAGAATATGGAGACAGCCTTTTGACTAGGTCAGTTTAGCTTCAGAGGGAATGAGATGGCTGACTTCCCCCACACATTAGGACTTCCATTCCAACCCTCGGCCAGCACCTAGGGAACAAAGCAAGGCCCCAGCTTTAGTTCTACTTAAAGTGAGACACTGCTTGCTCCTTCACACTCAGGTTAACATTCACTCCAACAATGAGTTCAGAAGTGACCGTGGGAAGACAAGAGGCATTCCAAATAACTACCTCACCATGGCACAGGGTCTCTGAGGGCTGGGCATGTTAGAGTCTGAGATATAAAACACAGTATAAAGAATGTTCTATTTTGCAAAACAATCGCATTCTACAATCTATACCTAAGTAACAGGAAGAGAGCAGATCTCATTATGTCCCTTCAACAAGAAGAACATCTGCATTGAGTTGGGTGTCTTCATAGGGAGTCATTCTCAGGGAATGTGAAGCTTCCTACCCGTCACCCTAACCTCCCTTTCCCTGTAAATTTCCACACTGATTTACTCTAAGCAAATTTTGTTCAACTGCCCGGATTCCATTATATCAAAAAGACATACTCCTCTCCACAAATATCAGAGATAGAAAGAGACAGACAGATAAAGAGGATTACTTTCCAGTAGCAGGGGTTCCTCCCCACTCTTCCTCCACAGAGAACTTCATTTCTAGTACAAAGTAGAAGAAAGGGTCAAGAGACGGATGAGAAGACAAACTCAGCAGAGCCTTATTTTTATGCTGCTGTTGTTGTTTTTAACCTTTAGTGGGAAGTAATAGGAGACCTCACACTTTATGAAGCCTTTTTTTTTTAATCTGGTGGTAGTTTTTAAAAAGACATCAGCTAAAATGTAAATATAAATTTAACCATGGATGATTGTAATTTCCTGCATTATATTTTTATGTATTTTCCAAAAGTATCTGTAATGAGCAAGTATCATCTCTGTAATCAGAAAAGAAACTATGAAAATATCCCCAGTGAGATCTGTGTTTGCTCGCAGGGCACTATTTGGCATGATGAGAGTGAGGGGGACGATCTGAATGTTTTCAGTGCCAAGCACCATGTTTGCCTCAATCGTGAGTAATTCTAATTCTTTTTCCTGTGGATTTGTATCAGTTGCTAGTTCATTTAAATCAGCTATTAAAGGAATAAATGTGAATCTTAAAAATACATTTAGAGAAAGTATATTATTCTAAATTAAGCAAGCAGTTGGCATTTCAAATCATATGGAAGCAGATGAGGGGAACCCGCTCTCACCAGATCTCAATCAACTTTGCAAACTGCTTACTCCTTAACTTGGCTCCCTCATTAGGGCATTTTATCTTTGTGAGCATCTACCATTACTGCATCATGATAACTCTTGGCTAGTATTCTGTGAAGAAATAATTAATAATAATCCACACCAGCCAAAAGTAGATAGAGCAACATGAACAAAGAACTAGGTTGCTGTGATGTGGCTCAATAGCCACTTGGGGAAAAACAATGAGAGGGTTTTTAGTGACCAAAGTGGTTTAACAAATGACACTTAAGTGATCTACTGGCATTTTAGAACAGAGGCAAGACTGCTCACTTATTAAGTCATTTTAAAAACAGTCATTATGGAGCTTTTGCTATAAATCAAGAACAAAAGATTCCAGGAAATAGTTTTTTATAATTCATAAACACATAGTAATGTGGAAAGAAGGACTCTAGAGTTGAATAGGGTTATCAATTACATTTTCCAGTTGTCTTTCCTAGAGACAACATTCCTTCCATGAGTTCAAACCTTAAACATCAAGATGAGGTATTGTGTGTAAACTTGAGGATTGACACACTTCAGCAGACTACCAGCTCCATGAGATCAAGGGCCATATCTGTTTTATTTAGCGAGAAGCAGAATTAGGCCATGTGTGACAGTGGGTGTTACTCAGCAGGTGCTCAGTGAATAATGAATGGATTAATGATATTGTATAGTAGTGTCTGACTTTGGAAACAGAAAATCACAGCCTTTGTGAATGTACATTTACACAGTAAACCCAATACCATATAGACGTTTAGTGATATTTTGGTATTTAGAAAAAAGACTAAGATCTTCTCCAGGTAGAAAGGTATTTTGTCAAGTATTTGCTGTGTGTGTTTGACTTGTTTTGGCCTGCAATGTAAATGATCCTGATAGATATCTAGTTCTGCTGGGTTCCACAGCAATCCTTTAGCCAATGGGGTCTTGTATTCAACTTGTATTTATCACGTCCTTCTAATTTCACTTGTCTCACCCTGGCTGTTATTATAATCCCAAACAGACAGATACATTAGTACCCCAGGCTTAAGTCTCATCCTATTCACTGCTATCAGGTTATTCTCTAGGAAGTATCTTTCTTTTCATCTTATTCCCTTCCTCATTCCTTCCATCAGTCCTGAATGCTTTCTGAGTCAAATTCCAAGAGCAGACCCTGGCTCCTGAATCTTTTTACGCTCAGACCCTGAAACTGCTCAACAGGTGTTGTCTCCCTGATCGTCTTCACACAGCCATATGTCAGCCAAGATGCTCAACTCACTACTGCCACCTTTATACCTAGGCTAATGCCAGTCCCTTTGCAGAGAAAGAGAAACACAGAGGGAGAGAGAAACACAGAGTCTTGAGTCCCTGGATCAAGCCATACCTGAAGTCAGAAACTTCCCTTGAACTCTTTAATTATGTGACCCAATAAATCATCCATTTACTGTAGCCAGTTTGGGTTTTCTGACACTTGCAACTGAAAGAGTCTTAATGTATGCAGGGAAAAGGAGACGAGGGAGAGAGGAACATAAAAATGAAGTAAAAAGGAACAGAGGAAGAAAACAATGAAAGATTTGTCCAAGGCTGTAGAACTAAACAGTATGGGATAAGAATACAGAACATGAAGCCCAGAGCCCAAGACTCTTTCCCCTACTACTTCTCTTCAGAAATTAGTACTATTACTCATTGCCAGTCATTGTTACTTTAAATCTAACCAAATGAGAAGTGACCTGCCATCAAGCTCCTGCAGGTTTAAGATATATATTTGTCCTGAGTAACTTATATTGTTTTCCTGGCATGGTACATTTAAGAATTACTTTTACAATTAAGCTGCCCAAGGGGTCTATAGATGCCCATTTTAATTTAAATAAATACTAATGCTAAAATCAATTTGTAGGATATTTCAATTGGATCAATAAGTACAGTCTTCACTAAATCCAAAGTATTTCCCTATTAGCGCATCTTTAGAAGTGTATACCAACAACACATCAGGATTTTCAGAAAACTGCTACAAATACATTATTCCCAGAGACTGGATCAAACAGCTGATGATCAAAACATAAGGCAAAAACTAGTATTTCCGCTTTGAATTCGGAGTACCTGATTTCTACTAAATATTGATTAGAGTTTTTCCCATAGGAGATCCTGCTTTGTGCCTCCTTAATTTTCTTGGTTTCAATAGTGCTTTGTGCAGAGAACAGCAGAAGTAAGGCAGAGGATACAGCTGTCATATGTGCCACAGACATTGACATGCAGCTTAGTCACAGAACAGAGAGAACATGTGAAAGTCACCATCACACCCTCGCAACAGTGTCAGCGTAAAGACTCAGGTCCCAGATATGAAGACAGGACTGAAAATGCTTCTGGCTACAATGAAATGAATCTACCACACACTTGCCAACTTTATTCAAACTGATGATATTTTTCTTTAAACAATGGATTTAGTTATTCTACCCGTAAGAAGTCCAGGTCGTTAATAAAATGATAATTTTCTACAAACTAAAAACAAACATATTTCATCCTACTAGTGGTTCCTGCCTCTCTAATGTTTCACTTAGGCCATCTCCCTCTTCTCTTCTGGTAGAACAACTTCAATAGGTAAGAAAGTTTTCTTACATCCGGGAAATTTCTTTAACCACCAAAATCCATGGTGTTTGCTTTTCGTCTCCAACTCACTCCTTGGTCGTTACATGTTGCCTCCTATTTCTGGTTACCTATGTTAGTTTCTTGCTCTTCCTACAGAATTGCAACCCCCTGAAAGAGAGGTAATGAGTCTCACACAGCTTCTTCAGCCAGAGCTTGTAACAACATCCTACAAAGCAAGTAATCAACATGTGTTTTACAGAGAAAACTGGTTATCCCTGGACTGTATTAAAACAGTGGTATGAATATTCTAAAATAACACCAGTGTGAGTGTGGAATGCATTTCTCATTTAAGAGAGGTGTTCATTCAGCCTGAGGATGGGAGAATTTATGAAACCTCAAACCCCAATTTGCAAACAGCCTCTCTACCTTCCCAGTTTACAAAACTCTACCTGAGAGAAGGTGTCTTCTCTCAAATGAAGACTTCCAGATCCTGTTCTCCACAGACAATTAAATGTGGTTTAAAAGTTGCTGCTGGGAGCTGAGCTTATTAGTCACATTCTGATGAGGCCGGCGCTACCAAAGCCAGCCTGTGGGAGCTGATTCCACTAGGACTCCACCAACATTTTCTCGATGTTGGAGATGTCATGGGTCACAGTTCCTGTTCAACTCTGCCTCTGACTGGATTCTAGGTCTTGAGCAAGTCACTGCTTCCCTCTGAGCCTCAGTTACCTCATCTTTAACATGAGGATAAAATTCCTGGCACCATAGCTACCTCACTCAATGCTGGGGAAAATTAATAATATTGATAGTGTTAATAATTAAATAATAGCTAACATGCACTGAGTTATACCATATTCTAGGCACTGTGATAAGTCCCATACCTCCCTTAACTCTTACTATTCTCATAACAACTCTATGACACCAAGCACCATCATTATGTCTCTTTTACAGATGAGGAAAGTGAAGCTCAGAGATGTTAAATAACTTGTCCAGGATCACAGAGCTGGGAAGAAGCAGAGCAATATTTGAACCCTGGCATTCTGGGTTACAAAGCATTACTCCCAGAATACTGCCTTAAAAAAGAAGATAAGCCATGTGACACAAAAATCTTTCCAAACCGCAAAATATTAAACCACTGTAAAGTATTGTTACCATCAATGCAAATAGATGCTCATTATATTTATTGTAAAAAATGGGTAACCACCAATCCGTTTAGGGAAGGTACATAAACCTCTGTCAGCAGTACTCAATCCATCTGCAGAGAAACAATTAGAATTGCATTAGCACATAATCACAGAAGAAGTTCTCTTGACACCATTTCTGCCAAAGAACTCATTCTTCCCTGGAATTTGAAAAGGCAAAAAGAAAAAATCCCATGCCGCACCTGACAATAGGAACAAACTCTTCTTGCAGCTCTGGTAATGCAACACTTCTGAAAGAACAAGTTAAGGAACGTACTTCCACTGCCCTCATTAGCTGACAACCTCTGTGGGGACTGCAAACCAGCCACACATTCAAAACAAATCCCAGGGAAGAACTCACACCACAAAGCCTGTTTCTATTTGCAAGTAAAATGATGGCCCCAAGTGTCCTTCCATAAAGCTGTGTGGTACCAAATTCAAAGCGCAAAGTGGTTACAAAGGGTCACCATTGATAAGACATGGCATTTCAGGTCCACCCACCATGGGCCAAGGAGGTATAAAGCTCAGAACGTGACATGCAATTTTTAAGCCCTCCTTTCACCTTGTCTATGCACTAAGTTACTTTGACGCCACACCTGTTTCTATTCTGCCTGGAAGCCCTGTCTGCACAACAGATGGCAGAGTGTTTGCCTAACAAATGTTCTTGTGGGTCAGTATAAGAAGGTGGTGGTGGGGATTGTTGTGGGTATGAAAGGAGAGAGGCTCTTCTAGGGCAGCAAAGAACCATCGATCTCCAACTTAGCTAGGGAAACTTCCCACCCAGTGAGGGTCTGGGTATGTCTGAGCTGTGAATGCTCCCAGTTCTGTTCATCCCTTCTGACAATCTTGTCCAGAATAGTACAAATCCTCTGCTACAACAGGAAATTACAAACAAAATATGATGTGGGCATTTAGAAAAAAAATACAACAGAACAAAACCTTATCAAATTTAAAAGTTAACTTCAAATTCAATTCTAACTCTATCTCCAACTTAGCTCTCTTGAATCTAACTGAAGATTCAACTTTCTTAACTCTAAACTTAACCCTTGAATCCCGACTCCTAGCTTTCACCTCTCAAGTGTCTTAACTCTAACTTAAAGTCAAACTTACTCTCTTGAGGAGGTAATTAAACTTCAACAACTAATTGGAATGAGTTCTTGTGAACTGAGAGCTTGGCTTGTCAACACATCTGGTCTTCAGAGGTTAAGAAAATCCTCACTTTCTGTTATTGTAAACTTAACACCAGAGTAATGTTTTATTTCAGCTATGGTGGTAATATTTTTTAAATTATGCTATTATCCACTTAAAAAAATCCATGATGCAAGGTATAAAGTAACATAATGCTCCTTGATGGTGAAAGCATGTCTTAGGCACCATGCT
Source organism: Pongo pygmaeus (assembly GCF_028885625.2). Lineage (NCBI taxonomy): Eukaryota > Metazoa > Chordata > Mammalia > Primates > Hominidae > Pongo > Pongo pygmaeus. Next base: position 93,494,131 of record NC_085930.1, on the reverse strand, counting down.
TTGGAGACAAACTGTGTATCTGGAGGGAATCTTCTCCTCCCACCCTAAACCACACATAGCACCTGGTATACCTCAGTCTTCAACATAAAGAACCAACTCGGCACATTCCATTTCATTCGACTCACTTGCTTAGATGGCTTAGGAAACCAACCTGCTCAACACTGGTAAGTCTAGGCCCATTAAAAGGGGGAGTGACACTAAACTGAAATCCATTTCATCTCTTCTCCAGGGTTTTCCTCGGACTCTCTAATCAGCCTTTCCTTCACACAGGGGTGAGGCCAAAACTACTATAGATAAAGAAGAAGAGAGCGAGATGACATTCTTTTTGAGGGCCAGGATGACACTGGCTTTGTCCACTGTTTTCATCACAGAAATCGATGTGGGCATGTAGTAGGTTCTCAAAAAAACAAAACAAAACTGGTGAATAAAGACAATGTGTGCTAAGCACTAAGCACAGACCTCCCCATTTATGCTCTTATTTAATACTCACAAAATCCTAACAGCAGGGGGTATTATTATTCCAATTTTGCAACCAAGGAAACACACGCAAATAGCTAACAGTGGACAGAGTCAGAATTAAATACTTAAAGCATGCATTTCCCATGAGTGAGAGAGACATTTTGCAAACATGGGTAGAATGTGGTTCTTTGTGACCTGCCTCAAGATTCACCCCATCAATTTAGGCAAAAAATACAATCTTCCCTGAATATTTAGTTGGAAGATAACAAGTCAGGGAAGTTCAGTCTAGCAGTCCATGGGTAGGCCTCAGGGGAATAGGAGGCCCCTGAAATTAAATGCGACATTTTGTGTGTATGTGAATTTTCCCATGGAAAAAGTCTGCAGCTTTCCAATACTTGAAAGATTCTATGATCCTCCCAGCCCACAAAATTTAATGAGTTAGCTGCTTTTAATTAAAGTTATGCTTCTAATTGTCATCCCCAAAGAGTCCAAAGGGCTCCAGACGCCCTTTGTATGCCTACTGAAAGAAAAATGATTAGCCATGAAAGCCTGGTGGGTATTAGACATGAGAATAGTCAAACACCTTAGGTGTGGAAAGCACCCACATAGATCATTACTTAATGAAGAATAGTAATTAAGAATTTATTCCATTGCTGGCATTTGTCCACAGTGAGATTGAGAAGCCATTCTATTGCTGACCAGATGGTCCTGAGGATAGTGAAATGACAGAACCCCTGTATCACTCATCAGATTCACTGCTCTTCAAAATACGAAAAAGAACCAACAAAATCCTCATTATGACAGTGCCTACAAACAAGAACCTTCTGACCATTTCACATTCTGCAAACTTCATCTGCAACAAGAATGTCCAGACCTGAGGCTCTATACTTGGTGAAACCATGCTCACATTCAAAAAGCATTTATTGAGAGACTACTATATTCCAAGTACTGCAATAAATACTTGTTCCTATACCATCTAGATGCCCTCATGTGATTCTAGGCAACACGTTTAAAAGAGAACAGTCACCAAATAAAGAACCCTGAGATGGGAGGAACCAGTTTGGGAAAGTGGTAAAAATCATGCCATGTACACAGCCAAAGGCATTGATGATTCTTTAAAGGGAAAGTAATACATTTTCTTTCAACTTCTACAAAGTTTCTAGGTAAAAGAGGAAATAGAGAATCAATCCAAATTGCCAGAGAAGTCTGAAAGAGGACCACAAGGTAAATATTTCAGAGAAGCAAAGTGTTGGTTCACAATAATAAAAAGAAAGAAAGGAAATGATAAAGCAAACTATTATAGCTGGGGTTATTCAACAATGGAATAAGACAGCTGGTAAAATGTTAGTCATTGCTGGAGGAATTTGAAATGCATTTATATGTTAAAAGCACTAAAGCTATAACTATAAAACCAAAAGATGGGTTAGTACAAGATGATTGTCCTAAAATACAAAGAAACACACATAGTATGTGAACCTTAAAAACTAATGTTGGTTATTCTGTTTGAAGAGAAGAATGTGATGTTCACAAATCAACTTATCACAAATTACATGCTTACTCTATTAATGTAATGACCTTGGGAGTTGACTCATAGTCTTCCTTGACCTAATGAGCACGCTGAGTATAATCAATTAGGTTTGCAATTAAAATTACAATTTATCTAACACCCCCCTCTACCCTCACCTTTTTATAAGGCTCAGGAGACAGTGGGGTGATAAATATAAGCCTTTCTGCTGTGGCTATCTTTCTATTTTTTTAAGCATTTCTATTATGTATAATTTATTAAACCTTAAATTTCTTCCCTATTTGTAAGTTTCAGCAAAATTTAGTCAGGTTTCAACACAGAGTATCAAGGGACAATTAGGACAGTCAGCAGTAATTTATCATATCTCAGCTGGGTTTTCATGCTTTCGCTGACTGCCTGTAGAAATCTGTTAGCCAGTTCTACACAGATCACTATAAAGTCTGCTTTATCTTTGTGCAAATTGCTTTTCTATTTTCCTAAAGTGAGCTGAAAGATGAGCCAATCCATTCCTGAAAATCTAGCCACCGGTGTGCTTCTCATCAGAGTGCAGCTGAGGCCAGGGCCTCAGATGAAGGGCTACAGTGGCTAATGGATGATGCAATGCCATGAGAGGCTTTTTTCCAGCCTGCTGTGGGTTAGAAATTTAAACCAGGCAGCCCGACTTCAGGTTAGATCTTCACAAAATATGCCCAGGAATCTATGAACATGCCAATACACATTTTATGGAGCAAATATTGCCTAGTAAGCCACCAGAGAGGAAAAGCCTAGAAAAGGCAGAGACACTAGTTCTATACCACTTCCACTGAAAAGGAGGATTTTATTAAGCCTGAACCAAAAAGGGAGGACCTCGTGTTCTTTAGAGAGATTCATTTACTAGATGGTGAAAAATGAATGCTCCAGGTAATTTCATTTTGAATTGATTTATTTCTAAATGGGGGGAAACTGACACTTGGTGAAGAAAGTAAAAAGTGGTTCTCTGGAAAGAGCCAGCCAGTCTCAGGTATAATCCAATTATTCCAACACAGGAAATAAGGACACAGAGGCAAGGGTGGAAGGTCACCTGAGAAGGGCATTCCTTGCAATGAATACCTTCCTGTCCCCTTCCCTACAGACTCTCAGAGAAGTATAAACTGACCCATATTTCCGGTTTATTTCTGATACCTAAACCTAATCAAAGTCCACTTTTTAGAAATCCAACAGTTATTCGCAATTAGATTGCACAGCAAATGAAATCATAAATTTCTCTATCCCAGCCCTGGTTGTCACATTCCTAAAATACAACTTGCCTCCCTCTGGCACTTTATTTAAATCTCTGAGGCTGGGCTCCAAAGCAGGTTATGGATTTGATAATTTGCTAATGTGGCCACAGTAATTGTTTTGAGCCATATTTATGATTTTATTGGATCTTACAACAATCAATAATAATTCATTGATGTCCCTGACTCTGGGGTTTTCTCGCAGTCGACAAATGGGGCAGCAGATTCATTTTTAATGTACTCACTTAGCACTCCCTCCCTGGGAGAGAGAGCCCTGCATATTTTAATAAAGGGCAAGAAATGAATGGCACTGGTACACATACTTTACCCTGAAAAACTAGCTGCAGCATGAGATTTAATGCTAAAAAGAAAGGAGAGAATAGACTAACAGGGCCCATTTTGTGCAGCACCACCATCGTTAAAGTTAATGGAATTACCGTGTGGTCATGCACCAGAGGGAACCTATTGGAAGTTAAGCTCTTCTAGGGCCATTGATTCACAGACTTTCATTCAAAGATTCCCACTGGCATGTGATGAGTATTGCAGATATGCAGAGGCACTTTAGAAACTGTTTACTCAAACTGCCAGTTAAGCACATTAAGAAACAACAATAACTGAATATTTTAGAGTAGATGATCTAGTGGAACATGTCTTCTGCTAGACATAGTAAAAATTTCAACTCTGACTGGCTTAAACAATAGAGGACTTTATTGGTCACCTAATTTTTTTCAGGCTCGAGTGTAGTGGTGCAATTTCAGCTCGCTGCAACCTCCACCCCCTCCCAGGTCCAAGTGATTCTTGTGCCTCAGCCTCCCAAGTAGCTGGGATTACAGGTGTGGGCCACCATACCTGGCTAGTTTTTGTATTTTTAGTAGAGACAGGGTTTCACCATGTTGGGCAGGCTGGTCTTGAACTCCTGACCTCAGGTAATCCGCCCACCTCAGCCTCCCAAAGTGCTGGGATTACAGGTGTGAGCCACTGTTCCTAGCCAGATCACCTAATTTAAATGTCTAGAAGTAATGCAGGCTTCAAGTCTGGTTAATTCAACAATCCAATAATGTTACCTAGTGTCCAGCTTCTTTCTGTCTCTGCCATTCCAGCCTCAGCATCTGTTTTGCTCTGAGGCAGTTTGCCCCAGAAGATATAAGATGGCTGCTAGAAGCTGTCAGTTACCTGCTTTCTTGTTCATAAGCAGTAGTGGAGAAAACAGCCCATCCACAACTAATGCATCTAAGTCCTCCATGATGATGGGACTGCGATCCTTTAGAGTGTAGGATTCCTAAAGTCAAGGGAATCCTACGCTCTAAATAGCTTAGGAAAGGATTAATGAAAGTCATTACTGTGGCAGAGACAACTGACTTAGACTGGGATGGGCAAATTATGGCCCTCAGGCCAAATTTGGCCCACCATCTGCTTTTATAAATAAAGTTTTATTGGAATATGGCCATGCTTATTTGTGACAATTCATTTTCATATATTCTATGGCTGCTTTTGTGCTGTAAAGTCAGACACATAATTATGACAAAGACCATCTGGCCCTCAGAGCCTAAAATGTTTACTATCTGGCCTTTTACAAAAGAAGTCTGCCAATCCCTGGCGTGCACCAAACAAGGTCTGCACCTGGAGCTAAAGATGACTTCAAATCCGTCCTAATTTTGTAGCTACTAAATAAAGAGGGAGGGTAGGAAGAATGCTAGAGGGACAACCACAGTGCCCAAGATAGACATGAGAGAAAATCCTCCAAGTCTAGAAAAGTAGGCTTAGAAACTAAAAGTAACAAATTAATTTAGGAAACCTATCATAAGCACATGTGAAATACCTCTGCCCTGAAATATACTCTGAGTATCATCAAAACATCAAATATATTTAAAATTGAATTACAATTCCTTACCACAACATAAGTCCCAGTGTAACGGCTCCCCGCCCACTCTTCACACTTCTCTCCTGCCGCCACTCTCTCTAAATTTCTGCCACCTGGTCTTCAGTCATTTCCTAGAATGTGCCAAGCTCATTCCCACTGCCATTTCCTCTTCCCAGAATGGTCTTTCTTCTCCAGCTCTTCGCTGGCTAGTCCCCTGTCATTCCCTGTTCTCGGTTTATGGGTTATCTCTTCAGTGACCACCCCATCTAAAGTAGCCACAGCACCCCATTCCCCTTCCACCATGTCATTCCATTTCACAACACCTTGTTTTAGTCTTTCTAGTATTAACCCAAATCTGCAATATTTTATTTGTTCCCTTTCACTCACGTAAGGGGAAAAAGACAATATGCTGAGAGTTTTTCCTTGGCTGTCTTGCCTTCCACTTTAACCCAGTGCCTGGGAGCACATGGCACATAGTAGGCACTCAATAAACACTTATTGGAGTAATATGTTAATATTAACTATAGAACTTCTACAACTTTTTCAGCCTTCCTGCATTATGATGTTCATTTCAAAGTCTGTACTTGAAAACAAGGACTATGTCTCATTCTTCTTAGGTTCTCAGGGCCTGTGACAATATCTGGCACATAGTAGGTGATAGAAGAATAAATTAATGAATGAATGCCAGACAGAAAAACATGAGTAAGCAGGATGCTCATTTCCTGGAAGGGAGGAACAGACTACTTTGGTAGTGAGGAAATCGAGATCAGAGCGATTCAGAACTGGAAGCAGCTACCTCACAGTGCTTTGAGTTTCCAGGTATAGAGGAAGATGAAAGACAGACTTAAATGCTACAGGGGTGATTAACTGTCAAGTAGTAGATGATGCTAATGACTTTCAAGGTCACTCGCTCCTCTGGGATTTTCTTGAATTATCCCATGCTCTGAGTTTCTTCCTTAAAGAGTGAGATGCATCGATGGTCATCTGATGGTGAAGCAGAGCTTGGAGTCACATTTATTCCCTCCATGGCTGAACAGTTTCATCAAAATTATACTGCTAGAACTTGATTACATCTGGAAATTTATACCATTTACAACCAACAGATGAATTTAAATGCAAATAAAAGCCCCTGTTGAGCTGTTTGTCAGGGCACCAGGATGGAAAGCATGATACGAAAATATTTTGTGGGGGAACACGTACTGATATATGGACCCCGGAGTGAGAGACTTGAATGTGAACATTAGGATAAATGAATTCCACCACAAAGTAAAAGAATATTTGGTGTGTTCACTTTGTTAACTCAATGTTGTTTATTCTTCTCAACCACCCTAGGCAAGGTCAACATCTTAAAAAATTCCATCTTCATTTTTCATGTAACGTCAGGAACAAGGAAGACGTGTTTAAAAGAATAAACTACCAGGGAAAGAAATGGAAGTTTTCATTACTGGAATCCAATAATATTATCTTTATGTTGAATAAGCCTAGGATTTCAAACCACTGTGTGTGTGTGGTTTTTTTTGTTGTTGTTGTTGTTGTTTGTTTGGTTGGTTTTTTTTTTTTTGCCCTTCCCTCCTGAGGTTTAGGATTAATCTGATGGAGAAGGCTTCCGAAGATATATGTCTCAGCTTCCCTGATTTTGGTGAACAAGAGGCTTCTTTGGAGAAGGGATCTATTAGACAATAAGGTAGGATGGATGCCTCATGACATGTGAAGTTAGAATTTCAAAATGACCCTTTCCCGGCACTAACATAATTGACTTAGAAGGAAGGAAACGATTCCTCACCATGTTTGGCCTGAGGGCCATTACAGAGTCTCACTATCCCAACATTTTTCACTCAAATGTCCTCAGGAAGGTCATTATTCTAATTCTTCCACGTCTCTGGCTCTGCAGGTTGCCTTGTCTATTATTCATTAAGCTGGTTTCCATCTGACCCCGGCTCAGCCACGAAATCCTTACTTTTTCCAGCTGCTTTTTGTGTCTTGAGACTTACTTTATTAATGACTTTGGCATAAAGGGTAAAGAGGAGTGCCTGAGGGGACTGAATAATTTGAGATGAGTATCAAGAAAGAATCAAGTCCAGGTCATCTAGACCAAGAATCAAAATATATTTATAAAAATAAATGAAATTGCAGTTGATATTCTGGGTAACCATCAGAATCAACTGTGGACCTTTCAAAAAGCTACTTCATGGGCCCCACCCTCAGAGATTTGAAAATAGGAGGCATGAGAACTAGTTATATGCTAAAGATAATAAAGCAAAGAGAACGAATTATAATAGTCATTTCTTAATGGAAAGTTCTTCAAATGGGGCCCTTGGTTTTTCTTTTAAAATGCACTTTAAATAATAGAATCGACAACCATGTACACATTACCCAGTTTAAAAATAAAACACTGTAAAGCCGAAACCCTCGGGTACAATTCGCATCCCACATTGCACTGTTTCCCCTCTCTATCTCCACCCAGAGGCAGTAAGAACGTTATCTGTGTCCTTCCTTCTAAGCGCTATATAGATCTACATGTTTATGAATTATGTGGCAGCCTATAAGCAACCTGTTCTTTTATTTTACTATTTCCTGCTGTTAATAACTACTAATCAAAAGTTTGTAATATTTGGATCTGTTTCAGCTAAAAAGCCCAATTTCAATCAAGGCACACATTATTGTATGGGCTTTTATTCCCCATTCTGTATTGAAGGATGTAGTGCAGTCTAAAACAAATAGTTCCAGAGCAATTTAAGAGGCCAAGGCAGGAGGATCACTTGATGTCAGGAGTTTGAGACCAGCCTGGCCAACATGATGAAACCTCATCTCTACTAAAAATTCAAAAAATAGCTAGGCATGGTGGCTCGGGCCTGTAGTCCTAGTTACTCAGGAGGGTGAGGTGGGAGGGATTATTTAAACCCGGGAGGCAGAGGTTTTAATAAGCTGAGATCACGCCACTGCACTCCAGCCTGGGCGACGAAGCGAGACTCTGTCTCAAAAAAATAAAAATAAAACAAATGGCTCATCTACTGAAGTTGAATTGGCCACTAATATTTAATCAAAATTACTGAATCTTTGTCACATGATTAATTGGGCTGCGTTTATTTTACTTTTTTTTTTTTTTTTTTTTTTTTAACAGAATTGACAGTTTGGCCAGCCAATTATTTACATATCACAGGTTTAAAATTTTGAAATTAGAATGAGCTGATTACATGGAGTTAGAGATTTTTATATTTGATTTCCTAGGCTTGAAACACCCATAGCAAAATGGTGAGGCAGAGTAGTGGCTCCTTCAATGATTAGTTATTGAGCACTAGTATCCTATAGCAAAATGACAACAGTGAGTAACCGGCCTTACTACATCAACAAAGGTAAGAAGCTGACTGAATAATAACGCCTTACAATTAGGTGGTATTTTAGGGTCTACAAAACGCTTGCCTTTCACAGGAGGTTTGACTTCACAGTGATTAAGTAGAAATTACAGGCTCTGAGCCTCAGGTGTAAAAGACAGTTTACTGAATCCTATAAAACATTGAATGTCCCTACTATATGTGCCACGTGTTGGCATTACAAATATCAAAATAAATTAAACAGCCAAATATCCATTTTGCTATATGTCAGGGCCTCTAATTACTGACGGGATTTGTTTGGTAGTACTAATGAAAAATTAAACACTAAAAGCATATAATTCTGCTATAAATTGACATACCGCAATAAAGCAGCATTTAGGTTAAGCTTCACCTGTGTAATAAAGTTAAACAGGGACTGTCCTCTGGATATTTTTAGATGGAAACCATTATTCCAAGCAGAGCAAAATAATACAGATTAATATGTGGTAAGGGTGACAAAATATTTACAAAACCTGTGCTTGAGCTTCTTCTACTGTGATTACAGGATACAAAGTATTTCTTACGAAGAGCCTGGTCATATGATGTAATGAAGAGTTGGAATTTTGGATAGGCTTGGGTTTGAATCTCAATTCCACTATCTGTCAACAGTGCTTTTCCAGTATGTGATTTTACTTCTTTAAACCTCAGTTTCCCTAAGTGTAAAATATTAATGCCTACTTTTGCAGGTTGTTGTGAGGACTGAAGTAAGAATTATAAAACTAATGGTGAACATATATTGAGGCTTTACTATGTGCCAGGCACTATTTTACAGGGATTTACATGCATTAATCCATTTGGTCCTCACAACAGTCCTAAGAGACAGGATACTCTTAATACCTCCATTTTCTAAGTTTATGAATGAATGTGGGGGCACTCATAAAGGTTAACTCGCCCAGGGGTCATGCACCTGGCAGGCGACAGCTCTGGGTTTAAAACCAGGTAGTCTGGCCCCAGAGGCCTCCCTCTTCATCAGTATGCTTTAACTTCCATGCATTTTCTTCTCACCCTCATCCCTGCTTCAGGATCTCTCTCATCTCATTCACCTTAGCTCTTTTGAGTTTGAATGAACAGGGAAAAAGTAAATAAGAACGTGAAAATACTAGGGGACTTGGTTAATTTTTCTTTCAGTGCTTTGATCCAAATGGCATCATGCAAATCAAAGTTAACAAACTAGAAATGGAAAAACTCAATGATTTGATATCTACTTAGGAAAGGGCTTGAGGGTTTAGTAGGAGAGAGAAAGTTTCCCAAAGGAGACAGGCAGGCCCCCAGACCCATCTGCTTGGAGAGCTGGTGACTAGGGGTTTTGCCTCAAATCACCAGGAGCAGGAGAGGGAGGGGAAGTAGAGACATTTACATGCCAGAGGGAAAGGGCTTGGAACCTCAACACTTCTCAAAGGCATCCACTCCCACATGTACACCCAAACCCATCCCTGAGCACTGTAGTTGTCTTCGGTTTACCAACCCAGTCAAACTGGATTCATTCTGAGGGCAGAGATGCAAACTGTAAGGCAATTCTACAAGATAAAAGCTACAGCATCCTGAAGATACCAATTCTTCATACAGTAAATATATGCATTAGGTATTAACATAGTCAAGGCACCCTTCACCATGGCTGTAATGAAAGGATAAAAGTCCTATGGCAAATCACATATCTCTTAAAGTGTCTTTCCAAATGAAAATATTAAGTAACAGTAAAAAAAAATCATTTTCATCCTTGAGATACAGGTTTGTCTCTTTCTGTACACACCAAATCTTTCCTAGAAACTGGTTTGGGTTGAGAGCAGCAGCCCCTACAACTGCTTCTTATCACTCCTTCAGGAAAGCAGCTTCAGAAAACTGAAGTGAGCATCAGAATCATTTGTGGTGTCTGTTAGGACAGAGTCCTAGGCCCCACATCAGAACTACTGAGTCAGCAAAGCATGGGGCAGGCAGGCTTCTGTCCTATGACTACCTTCTTTAGGTAACTGTGAAGTACTCTATCGATTTATAACCCCGACTTACTCATGATCATTTACGCATACACCAGAGGCTAAAAATGTTAGGATAGAGAGGGCCAGTATTATTTTCCCCAATTAAGAAGGCAGATTTCTGAATTTTCAAGGTGTCATTTTTATAAGTTCAAATAAGATATTCAAATAGCACAAGTCATATAATCAGAGTAAAGTTTTCTCAAGAATTTAACCAAAAGGCAGTCACTCATAGTGAGAGAATTCAGTGTATAATAATTAAGCGATTTTGGCAGGACCACAGACCATCTCAATGCTAGTTACAACCTCTCAAAGCCTAGCCACAACCTATTTTACAGATGAGAAACTGAGCTTAAGATTAAGGTTAAGAAACATGTACAAGGTCCAAGGGCCATGATGTGGCAGGGCTGGGATTTGAACTGGGGTGGACTGGTCAGATTCTATATCCATGTCCAAATCCTAGCCAATCTCTGCTACATATACCACGTACTGAACATGAATACATCAGTTTTTCTCCACCATCACTCAATATAATAGATAGGGTTTCTGCATTCAAAAAAACAAGGAAATAGATGTTCAGAGAGGCTAAAAGGCTGATCCAAAGGTGCACAGTTAGGAAGTTAATAGGGCCAATATTCCTAACGGAACCTCTGATGCCAAAGTATGTTAACTACTAGACTTAATTAAGAGCTAAAATGTCCTCATTTTCATAAATCAGAAAGATTACCAAATTTTCATGTGGAAAGTTTGTTGTAGAACCACAGAAACTTCTCAGTGAACAGAAGAGCTTCCTTTTTATCTCATTTAATTTTTGAATTATACTTCTATAAATAATTATCTTCTTCTTCTGGAGCAATCTAAAAAGTAATTTCTAATATCTTAAAACTTATTAACAGCTACTTCCCACTGCATTAATACTATAAAATTAAATTTCTAAGTAGAAGATTCAAGTATCATAAACATAGAAGAGTGTAAGCAAGCATAATCTGTAAATAGTTCTTACGAGATTCCAGATTACCTGCCTGGAATAAATCTCTCTTTAATAGACCCGAAACCGCCTCCCACCCAAAGGTGTACATACCAATTGTTCTAAAAGATAGCTCACATGAAACTCATTAAGCAGCATCGCTTCTAAAGAAATGAATATTGCCTTAATGGTTTGATTAGATGGAATTACATTTTGGAACATGATTTGAGAACTGGATCCATGGAAATTTTAGTCTTCGTTAGTAACATCTGGAATATAGGAGACTTTTGATAGGGATTCCAGGAATATTGCTGACTGCATGCTGGAATACACATACATATCATCTTCTACTTCATGTTAACTAAAGTTAGAAACTTATGAGATTCGTTCCAACAAGCAACAAGCAAAGTTCCATTATCATCATCATTCTCTTCCCCACACAAAAGAGCCATAGAAAATACAGCGGAGAAAAAGCTGTGTCATTTCCTTAACCATTACCCGGTTCATGGCTCAGACCCCTGTAACACAATGCAGATTAACAAGAGGAAAGCCTAACAAATATATTTAATATAAGTTTTATGTGCCATGGGAGACTTTAGAAATAAAGACCTAAAGACAACTGTGTATTTTTATGAACAGTCATGCAGAAGTATGATTGGATGATAAAAGAGTATGACTTGATGGTAATAAATTGGGGAAAACTTAGCAAGGCCTATGTGTTCAGATTCTTCTTCGCATGTGAGTAGAGGGCAGAACTCCTCTGGAATGAAGGTCTTATGGCCTACTTGTAGGGGTGTTAGGTCAGAGAATTCTTTTATGGCACACTTGAGGGTAGACAAATGGAAGGTCAGAGAGTGATGTTCCTGCTTCTGTAGTTTTCTCAGTTTCCTTCACCTTAAAATACTCAGTATGCAGTGCTAGCATATTTTGGGGGTAGCATGTCCTGAGACCTATCATAAACAATGACAAAATCCAGGTCCTCACAAAGCTTACCTTCTCAAAGAACTAGAGAAAAGACAGAGGTACAGGTGCATAGCCAAACAAATAAAAGACAACGAAGAACACCTTGAGAGAAATCAAATCATGCACCAAAACAGAGAGTAGGGGCTTTAGGAGAGCTACTTCAGATGAAGGGTCAGGCAGGCTGTTTGGATCTGTATGGTTGAAGATGAAAGAAAAAGATTATTTCTCAAGCCTGCAGAACATCAAACTGCTGCAATAAACACCTTGCGGATAGCAGGATTCTACTACTTTTAAACCCAAAAAGGAGAGTTAATAATCAATTGTGAAATAAGAGGTCACTTTTTTACTTCGATATTTCTCTTTCCTGACTACAAGTGCCTTACTGAGTAAGCGAGGCCACGCTTGTTCTTTGCAAAGCAGAATTTAAAGCCCCTGAAACAAAAAAACCCTACAGTGGTATCATGTTCAAGAGGCTAACTCAGTGGTGCACCTTCATTAACGATAACAACAGGTGCTCCAGGGGAAAAGAACATTACCGGGCTTATTGCTATTACCACTCAGCATGAGACAAAAAAGGTTTAGAACCCAGAGATCAGGCAGAATATCAAGAAAGAGACACAGAGGCAAAGATGAAGAGAACAGTCACTGTGCTTTCCATGGCAGGTTGTCAAATGCTGCCTTAAAATGTGCAACTGTGTGAATTTCAAAATATGAAATGCTCAGAGTCTTGAATTGTAGTTTTCACAACTGGACAGCTGAATACTAAAGATGCTGCTTTGTCCCCTAGAGGGGCTGGCTACTGAAAGACTGGCTTCCAGGGGTCATAATTATGTGGCTATTGCCACTCAATATTTTATCATCATACAATACTGAGGTTGGCAGATATCTATCATGGGATGTGCTTGTTAATAATGAAGATTCCCAAACCCCAGTCACAGTATTCTAAATAAGCAGATTTAGAATAAGGACTGAGAATCAACTTTTTGTTGTTGTTAACTGATATCAAAGTTAATTTTCATGCAGGTGATACAAAGATCACATTTTGAAAAGCAGATTCAACAACTTTAGATATGGATACTTTGTCTAAAAGGACAGCTTTGGAACCTTCATTGTTCTCTGGGATTTTATGTGTGTGTGTGTGTGTGTGTGTGTGTGTGTGTGTGTGTGTGTGTGTGTGTGTGTGTGTGTGTGTGTGTGTGTGTGTGTATGGTGGTTTTCTTTTAACCACCATATTCTACAAATGAGTCAAGATATCCCCATTAATTCATATCAGGGGACTTCTGTGATCCGGTTGGAAACAACTGAAAGATGTGCAAAACAACATAATCTGCTGATTTAAAAAACAGAATTGTTATAAAAAATTCAACTTAAGCTAAATAGTCAGGGTGATGATAACAATAACCACATTCCACAATTCATATATAAGTACTATATGTTAAGAATTAGTCCAACATCATCACCATCAAAGGTAACAAAAACATTACACATTTTGGCCAGATAATTGGGACACCAAAAAGTCATTACTATCGGAGTTACACAATCTATAGCCATAGTTATCAGCCCAGCTAGACTCACTGCTTATTTGTTTTGTGTGTGTGTGTTTATTATTTTTAGTCAAGAGATAATTCAAATATCATAAAATTCACCATTTTAAAACATACAATTCAGTGGCTTTATTATATTCACAATGTTGCACAACCATCACCACTAAGTCCACAACGTTTTCATTACCCTAAAAGAAACCTGTAACCATTAGGAATCATTCCCCATTCCTTCCTTGTCCCAGTCCCTGGCAACCACTAATCTACTTTCCATCTCTATTCAGAGCCTGTTGTATAGCAAATATTTTCTATCCCGCTTTAGAATGGCTAAATGAAATTTTAAGATCACATAACCTATCTATTCATATAAGTTTTAGCTATGCTTACTATGTACCTATTATCATTCTATGCATCCCACTTAATACAGCTTGTGCATTCCCCCATGTCACTAGCTATGCCTCTACAGTACCACTTTCAATGGCTGAAGGAATTCCATCAAATAGATATTGCATAGTGCATCTAACTAATCCGGTATAGTTGAAATTTACATTTGAATACTGAGTTAAAAAAAATCTGGGAACCAAGTTTAAACATTTGTGTTTTGCATTTCAAGAATTGATTTCAAAAAGAAGCCACAGGTATTAAATCCTTTCTTTGCATCTGTATATTTAGAGCCTCACATGGAGGTTAGACAGTGGGACAGAGGAAAGCTGAAAGTCTCTGTGTCTATCACCACACCCTGTGTGTAGAGCAATTAGGAGGTTAGCCCTTTTTTATGATAAGGAATTTGGTGGCCCATATGGTGGCAGTCCCTACATAAACTTTCACTGCTTAGAGGTATTTCCCAGAGATTCTATTTTAAAAGTCCCAGAAGAGCTGTGTTAAAGACAAAAGTAAAGTAAGATCAAAAGGGAACTTATGTTTATTTGGCATTGTTTGTGCGGGCATCACCTTATCCACTCACAGCTAGTCTTCGAACCGTTAAACTTTATTTCAACAAAGTGTAACATTAACATCCCAGCCTGACTTGCTTCTGACTTCTAGCACCAAAAATAGAGCCTTTTCTATGACTTAGGTGCAGAGTCTACCCGTATAGGAATTAGCATTTGTATGAAAAGAGCTGAAACCCAGCTTCTGAATCAGCCAGGATTTTATTATTTTATTTTTACTACAGAAGCAGAGACTATCCTAATAAATCCTCCTTTCTTCTCCTAGCACACTTAAAAACCCATCTTTGAGCTCCACTGACTCCATTAGGTTTGAACTTTGGTATTAAGTACACAGAGAGGAAAAGAGTAGGTGTGGGGGTGACGAGAAGGAGAATAGAGAGAAGCACAGAGACAGGAAGGAAGGGAGGCAGCTTGATGCTACTGCTGTGGTTATTCCTTCACTCAATAACAATGAAGCAAAAGCAGACTATGTCAAGAAGCAAAGGTGTGTCAAAGACACCCCAGGCTTAACACAGGGCTGCAAAAACCCACAGGAAGCTCACATGCTATTTCCTAGACACTCTCTCAGATGAACCACTTTGACTTCTGTTTCCGGACTCCTTGATTTAGTTTCTGTTTTAGCGTTCGCACAATAATAATTTTACTACTAAAAGTAAATGTCTTGTAAACTAATGGGAAACATATTGTTCGGCAGAGTTTATAATGTCAGGATTTATGGCTCTAATACTGAGGGTCTCTCTGACCTCGAAGATAACATAATGAAACAGCAATGTGCTGCAAATGACTCCTTGTGATTTTTTATTAGTTCTCATAATCGCCTCTTATTAATTTGTATGCACATAATAAGCACTCACCTTCACAGTCTGTCCGGCTTCGGGGCCATCCTAGAAGTAGGAAAAAACCAACAGAGGTGAGAATACATAGATGGCATCTCCTGCTTATTCAGAAATATCACCCATTAATAATTTAGATGCAATTTCATTGTGTGTTAATTTATAGTATTCTCATGGGGACCATTGGCTTCAAATATGTGGGACTAGACAGTTCTCCATTTCTGCCTGAGAGTAAGTGCGAAGTCATGTATAAAAATGATATAAATTACCCAGCAAGCCCACTCCTTGCTACTTTTCATGCTCTTTGCTCTTGGCTATGGTTTTAATTGCATTAAAGGAAGGCTGAAAATGTTTGGGGAGGTGAAGTATCACACCTTCTGGTTATCTTTAGAGGTGGTTTAATTAATGTCTGATTACTTTAAGCTTCTACTCAGGAAATCTGCTATAAACATAAGCCATTAAGCAAGAATATGGGGTATTTCATATAGGAAGAGTCCTCTCCGGCTATTCTGACCTTGTGGGAGACAAATGGTAGTATTCATTGTAGCTGGACCCTTTTCCCAAACTGGTTCCCTTTGCCTGTTTCTGAAGCTTAGTTGTAAATGAGCAAACTCACCAAGTCACCAGCCATAATATAAAGCAAAAGCAGACACTTAGCTGGTTGAGATGGCCAAACAAGCAATGGCTCCACAATCAGAAATTCCAAAATAGAATTTCGCCTCTGCAACTTTAGCCAGGTTTGTCTACCTCTATGAGCCTGACTAACAGGGTGAGAACTCCCGCCGTAAGGATTAAGCACAACTGTGTATATCAGGGATTTTCAAACTTAGAGTCACAACCCATTAGTGGGTCATGAAGTCAACTTATGGGTTGCAATCAGCATTACAAACAATGTAAATCAGGTTTTTTTTTTTTTTTGAGAAAGGGTCTTACTCAGTTGTCCAGGCCAGAGTGTGGTGGCATGACGGCAGCTCACTGCAGCCTTGACCTCCTGGACTCAAGTCATTCTCCTGCCTCAGCCTCCTGAGTAACTGGGACTACAGGCATGCACCATCATGCCTGGCTAATTTTTGTATTTTTTTTAGGGACAGGATTTTGCCATGTTGCCCAGGCTGATCTCAAACTCCTGAGCTCAAGAGAGCTGCCAGTCTTAGCCTCCCAAAGTGCTGGGATTACAGGTGTGAGCCACCACACCCAGCCAGAAATCAGATCTTAATAGAATAAAAACTATTAGACTGCACAGAATGAGTAAACATTGTTTTGTGAAACTCTGGTTTCCTTTATCAATATAGGCATATGCATATATTTCATATATGTGTGTCAGGGGAGACAGGCATAATTTTGAAATAAATATATATCTTACTGTAGGTTACAGTAAAAAATAGTGTGACCACATTGCATATATGAAAGTACTCTAGGTGCTAACACAAGTCAGCTCTTACATTTATGGAATTAACTTTCTAGTGAAACATGTTTCATAACCAGCAATGGCCATTTCCTATAAATGTGATTTTTATTCTTGTATCTCACTAAACATTAACAGAGGTTTTCATTCACTGCCTTCATTTAGTGTCTCCAGAAACACAGTTTGCAACATAAGCTTGATAAACCCACTCTGAGCTGAACTACCTGCCTGAAGGGGACTCAAATGTTTGACATACAGCATACACACACAAAGCATTTGGGGGAAGTTTAGCTCCTCTTAACACAGATATGGCAGCAAAAAAAGAAAGAAAAAAATATGTTTGAGAAGAAGATGAGCACTTTTAGTCAGAGCCTTTATAACCTGAAAACACTGGCTTTCTTTATCTGGTCTCTTTGAAGCTCTATGGTAGAGAGCTGAGGAGGGGAGGAAGAATGGCAAACATTCAGTTTAACTAACAGGCTGAGTACAGAGTCCTCACATTTTGAAAGTGTGTCCTTCCAAAGGGCAATTACAGGGTCATCCAATTTCAGAGCCATGGAGGACTTTATACATTGATACCCCAGCCCTTTCCATAGAGGACCTGAAGGAGCTCATGGTATGTTACTACGGATTTACTTAATTCCCTACTGATGACTCACCATGGACATCCTTCTCCCAACCTGAGAACTGTTGGCTCAACCTCTGCCTAAAAATCTTCAGTGACTGGGGATCTGATTTCTTTACTGGTCAGTGGGCCACACCCAACCAGTTCATCTAGCTTCTAACTAATCTGTGATCAATCTCTGCAGCTTGAATTAAAGATAGACAAAAGGTAAGGCCCAACCTAAGCTACATATCTCTGCCACCCTGGAATTAGAGCAGGGCTTAGTCCATGCGGTGCTCAAAAATTAGTTACCATGGAATGAAAATGATTTCTCCACTCCCAGTTCCAGTAAGCAATTTGGAACGTCTGAATGTCCATTAAATCACTTATCCATTACTCCCACCTGCTTGGTAAACAAGCCTCAGACATCACCTTGGACGCTATCCCACGGTCCATCTTGGGGCCGATGGACAGTAGGGCTGCCCTGCATTAGAAATGTCTTTTTTTGGCTGCTACATAAAATACAAACAATCACATCTGCCTTCCTGGTGAGATGTCAGGAGGAGCAAGCCCAATGCCGGGATTTAAAAAGGAAGAAAAATCATTTCTGAGTAATCTGTACACTCACCTGCATGGAAAAGGTGAGAGAGGTCCCATGGAAATGTTTTTCCACCACTGTCCCGACTCTCTGGGTCGCCTGAAACAAATCGGCCACTTCATCAGGACGCAGGTCACAGAAGCGCTCCACTGGCCGCAGCGGGCACACGAGGACATCTGTAGCAAGGTCTGTTAAGGCCCATGCTGCTGGCTTTGGGTAGTGTTCTTACCAAGCAGTTTATACCCACAGGATTGAATCCTCTTGGACCAGGGCCTGAACTCTCAAAGACTAAGGAATGAAGAAACAGATATTTACCATCCACTGAACTCCAGAGAGTTGAAAGAGAGCTTCCACACATGGATAATTACACTTTGAAGGAGAAGCTGTGGTATGCAGAAGAATTTCTTGCAAAAGAAAGGGACATTCGTGTACAGACAGACTCAAGTGTATGGTGAGATAATTATGCGAGGAGGCAAGATCTATTCTAGATCATTATCTCTTGACCCCTATTCTAAAGCTGTGTCCGCTTCAGCAGCCAAAGGCACTAGGTTGAAAAAGAAAGTGGAATATCCACTTGGTTTCTCTAGGTAGAACATGGGGATAAATTTTTAATTTAAATGATCTCTTTAGAGAAATAAGAAAATTATGCAATGAACATATAAAAGTAGATGCTTATTTTATTTTTAAAAGAGTACAGACATTCTGAAAATGTATAGTGAACTTTATCCACAACTAAGAGAGGTGCCATGTGGTTAAGCAATTTATGACAAGAGTTCCTCAGACTAATTTTTTTTTTAGAATCCAAAAGAAGACATTTGAAGGTAAATCATCAAAGAAAGAGGTTGTCTGGTTATTCAAATAAAGCATTCTTAATGCATTCTACAAGTTAGACAAGGCAACGTATTTACATTATTGGTCTCAGCAACACATAAGATCTAGAGAAAAAAGGATAGAAATTTGATTACTTCTTGATAGGAAATTAATATTCACTGTTACACCATCAATAACATTTCAGTCACTATACACACACGTATGCACACATGTGTATATACACACACGTATGCACACATGTGTATATATGCACACTATATATATAAATATTTGTTTAGTTTTTAGATAGTAACAAGAGAAACAAACTCTTGTACGTTTTTCTGTTTCTTTTTTCTTGTTGTTTTAAGACAGCATGCTCCTGCCTGGAGCTAAGCAGCTAAGGGGCATAATAAAACCATAATTCTGCAATTGCTAGTCTCACTAGAATATCAACCCCATTCCACTATTGGTAGAACTCAGAGCCCAAGGGGAAACACACTGAGCTCAGCTGGTCAGGCCTGATTTCCATAAGAGAGAGGGGAAAAGAAAGAAGAAACTGATTACTTTTGCTCATAATCAGGAAATTCATGTCAATGGTAAACTAGGAAAAGAAGCATTTTTAAAATCAGAGTTCATTTTTCAAGAGAGGAGAAGGGAGGCCTTCACCCACAGGGCATCTGATACTTAAAAAGATAATTATCCATCTTTGGCAGGCCCGCTTTATTATCATGGGTCAATGAACCATTTAGAAATGAAGAATTTCCTTTCATTTCCTTTGAGCAGATTGCCAGCCTCCACTCCCACGGAGCTGCTTTTTCTGTGTTAAAAGGGACCCTTCCCCATATTCCTCCTCCCTGCTTTGAATTACGCCCTCACTTAGGCCTGACTTCACCAAACCACAGCAAGGGTGACAACCACGCAAGCTTCCAATGAAGTCCATAAGTGCTATATTAGGCTATGTTCACACACAGCAACTCGGTGGGGAAGGAAGACATTTCACTTAAACAATGGCTTACTGTGAAAACTGGTGGAATAAATCAGACAAACTATGTATCTAATGCAAATTTAGTAATATCAATGACATCCAAAAGTGTTTTTTTTCAACACCATAAAAAAATTTTATTATTTGTCAATTTTGCTTGTTTGCATGTTGCTCCTAGAAAAACAACTCAGGGAAAGCAAATTAATTAGAAGAACAGCAGACAGCTTTTGTAATTCTAATGCCACTTTTTATATGCCAATTGTTTTAAAATAATATCACAGATGCAATATAATTTAATTTGGAGCCTCTTAGGCCTTGTTAATGGGTAAATTCCATATTATACATAGGCTATAAAGACACATTTACTTCTGGATCCTGTTTGCTTGGGATTATCTCCTCTGTCAAGATTTCTTAGCCAATATGTAGGATAACCTTCAAATAATTAAACTTACTATATTGAATTGAATAAATGTTTTATCCAGTACATATCATGTGTGAAAACTTGTGGAACTGGTTACCACTTCTCCCTATAATCTAGAGTAGAGAGTTTTTTTAGTAATGATATTTTTTAAAGGAAGCGAAGGTCAATAGTTATAATTTAGGTTGTATAGTTGACAAGGAGATTTCTCACAGTAGATGAAAACCAAAGGCGACTTCTTAGAGCAGATGAGATTTAAACTGGACTTTAAAAATTGGGGAGTGATTTAACCAGTGGATTGGGCTGGCAACCTACTCACTCATCCATCCCAACACTGCAGTTTCCTTTCAGTCCAGGGTCTATGCTGCAACTTAGGATGCTAAGATGACCAGGACAGAGTAGCTGACCTTGAAGAGTTCACATTCTAATGTCCCCAACTGTCATGCAGTGTAAACAGATCATTACAACACAGAGAGATGAATGCTATTGGTAGAAATCAGTATAGAAAGCTGTGGGAGCATAGGGGAGGTCGGATCTAACTCTGCCTCAGGGTGTTAGATAAACTTTTCCATCTCATTTTACATTTCACCTTTTAAAGTAGAACTATTTCTCCAAACCTAGACCAAAACCTGTCCTTAAAAATGGTCCAGCAACTTAAAGTTAGCTTCAAAGAAAGTTGTTAAGTGTTCCTCCTTTGGCTCAAATCACCATTTCACTTTTGTACGTACTCTTACTTACTCAATCTTTCCAACAAACCCATAAACTATTAATACTATCATAATTCCCATGTTGAAGACAAATTATAAGCAATAATTTCTTATAGAAAATTAGAAACTTGCCACACCAGCACACTCAAAATGAGATTAAAACTAGAATTCAACCCGTCTGTCTGATTCTAAAGTTCATGTTATTAATGACAGTGCTGTGATGTCATGCTTGTTAGAGCTTTCATGACTCCATTTTTGCCTAGCCTCTTACTAAAACTGTGCCCTGCATTCCCTAGTCACTCTGTTCATAGAAGGAACCACTGTTTTCATTAAATAGAAGGCTGTGATGCAAACATGCTGAAGGCTTAAGAAACACCTAACCTTGGAAAAAGAAAGCAGATGAGACCTACAATCCCACAATGAAAGGAGGCCTCAGCACTGGGCAGTGAGTATGCCTTCATCCTAACAGAGAATTGTAAGATCAAAAATGAGAGTACCAGCTTGCCTGAACCGGAGGAAGTAAACAGGGATACAAAGCTGGCATTTTGGCCCTTCTCATCCTGACTTTGGGTTGCTTCAAGGTGACTTGGGCTCCATCATGGGCCAGACTCCTAAGAAAGTTTAGATACTGCAGCCTCTATCATTGGGTCAGGTCAGACACACTGAATCCATTGCTTGTTGGACAGTCTAATTACTGAGAATTACGGACCTTCTCACAGCACATGATTCATATCACAAGAGACTACCAGAAACTTGGCAATCCTTTTTGTTTTCCCTCTTCCTCTCCTCCTCTTCATGCTCACCACCAGCCCAGAACTGACTATCTCTATCTTTTTGAACAAAAACACTTTAGGTGTTTTTGCTGCATTAAAGTGGTGTGACCACATGCCAAGCCCTATGCTGAACTCTTGCTGACACACTGCCACCTCAGAATACACACAATGAGAGAAAGAAATATTTGCATTAGTCAGGTGCCTAGAGCTGGTGTGGTTTGCTATTTGCAAATATGACCACAAGAATCCCTCCTATCCTACATGCTGTTTTGCTCTGTGGCTTTCCCCCTCTTTCCATCAAGAGTTGCAGTCTATTTCCCCTCCCCTTGAGTGCTTGTCTTACTTTGTGTTTGTGTCATTATAAAAGAACACCTGAAGCTGGGTTGTTTATAAAGAAAAGAGGTTTATCTGGCTCACAGTTCTGAAGGCTGTCCAAGAAGCACGATGCTGGCTTCTGAATTTGGTAGAGGCCTCAAGATGCTTCCATTCACGGCAGAAGTGGAAGGGAAAACAGTTTGCAGAGATCATATGGTGAGAAACGAGGCAAGAGAGACGGGAGGGAGGTGCCAGACCATTTTCAACAACCAGCTCTTCTGGGAAGTAATAGAGCAGTAGGAGCTCACTGGTTACCACAAAGATGACATCAAGTGATTCATGAAAGATCTGCCCCCAAACACTTCCCATTAGACCCTACCGCCAACATCAGGGATCAAATTTCAACATGAGGTTTGGAGGGTCAAATATCCAATCTATAGCAGTGCTGCTGTGTGACTTTCCAAGGTTAGGCCTTAAGTGACCTTGAAACCTCTGATTATTGCTCTCTTGGAAGCCTGAGACCAACATGCTATAAAAAATCCCAGTTAGCCTGTTAAGTGGCAACATGAAGAACTAAGGCACCTCAGCTGATAGTCAGCAATAACTGTCAGAGATCATCTCAGACCTTCTAGACTCAGGAGAGCCACTGACTTCCAGTTTCTATATCACTTATCTACTGCTGCATAATAAACTACCCCAAATCATAGAGCCTTAAAACAACATTGATCGGCCGGGCGCAGTGGCTCACACCTGTAATCCCAGCACTTTGGGAGGCCAAAACGGGCGGATCACCTGAGGCCAGGAGTTCAAGACCAGCCTGGCCAACATGGTGAAACCCCATCTCTACTAAAAATACAAAAAAAATAGCTGGGCATGTTGGCGGGCATCTGTAATCCTAGCTACTCAGGAGGCAGAGACAGGAGAATCCCTTGAACCCGAGAGATGGAGGTTGCAGTGAGCCAAGGTCATGCCATTGTACTCCAGCCCGGGCGACAAGAGCAAAACTCTGTCTCAAAACAACAACAACAACAACAACAACAACAACGACAAACCAACATTGATAGGTTTTACTACCATAAGTCTGTGGATGGTTTTTGCTGAGGGTCTCACCTGGACTCACTCATGCAACTGCTTTCAGATGGAAGGTAGGCTGGAGTCTGGACTCAGCTGGGTCCACTAGGCCCTTCACCCTACATGCTTTTCCATCCCAATAGATGTAGAATCTCTGAAGTTGCTTAAGGCTTACATTGTCCCATATTCTATCGGTCAAAGAAAATCACAAGCCAACCCAGATTCAAGGTGGAGATATTCTGTCTTCTAACAGGAGGAGAGGAAAGATGACAGTCAAAAGGAGTATGGACACTAGGAAGTTCCAGGGATGTTTAAAAATTAACAGGGGCCCAAGGTATCTTGGCTGTCCTAGTGAGTAAATACAGGATGGCATTTTAGAGTTGAGATGCTCCTTTTTTTTTTTTTTTTTTTTTGAGATGGAGTTTCGCTCTTGTTGCCCAGGCTGGAGTGCGATGGCACAATCTCAGCTCAATGCAACCTCTGCTTCCTGGGTTCTAGTGATTCTCCTGCCTCAGCCTCCCAAATAGCTGGGATTACAGGCATGCACCACCAAGCCCAGCTAATTTTGTATTTTTAGTAGAGACGGGGTTTCTCCACGTTGTTCAGGCTGGTCGTAAACTCCCGACCTTAGGTGATCCACCTGCCTTCACCTCCCAAAGTGCTGGGGTTACAGGCATGAGCCACCGTGCCCAGCCGAGATGGATCTTAAACATCAACTACTCCGATACCTTCATTGTCAGATTTTAAAAATAGGGCTAGAAAGGTTACTTGACTTGTTCAAAGTCACACAGTTAGAAGCACAATTGGGACTGGAACTCAATTGGTGAGTTTCCCCAACCAAAGCTCTTTCTGTTACACTGAGATGGCAAAACATTGCACATCTGCCACTATTTTCCAATGGTAAACTTATGGCAGACATCAATAATCGACCACAGAATTCTCTCCTTTAACCAAAGTGTCCCCAAATACTTGCCAATATAACCTCTGAGCAGTCAACACCAGTGAGAATGGGCACACGACATGAGATGCATGTGCCATTTCTGTGGCCTCCCATACTGCCTCATGAACCACAAAACCAACTGCAAAGGACTGGTGGAGTCGGAACAAAGGGGGATGCTGCAAAAGTGAGAATCTTCCCAACTACATAAAATTTCCATTATGTTGCCACATTTTTATTCAAAATAAATTTGATAAGTTCAAAATTTGCTCATCAAGGATAATAATTGATTAAAAATATTTTTAGGAGGATTTCCATGACAAATACGAAATATTTAAATATGGAGCACTGACAGATAAATGGAAATGTACTGATTCAGATGATTAATTAAAGATGACAGCAGAATATTATGATCAGAGTTGTTCAGACTCGCCCCCATTTAGTTTTCTATATCTGATCTATTCTAGGGATTCAGAATATAGAAGTCACCAAAATAAAGCAAATCATCAAAATATCACTGATTTTGATTAGGCTGATTAGCCTGTGTATATATTAATATGAAGTAAGGCAGTATCAAATAATACAACACAGAATTAATCATTCTTCTGAACTAATAAAAAAGAAGAGTCTGTATTCATCTCGACTGCAGATCTGTATGTAGTTTAGTGATAAGCAAGGAACATTCCAGCTTGCAATGCAGACCTCTGCAGACCTTGTATAATTCATTATTTGCTCTAACAAACACTCCTAGGCCTTGCAAATGTTTAAAATAATTCTTAATGTCACTTCACAAAACAATAGCAGGATGGACTGTCAGCTACTTTTCAAGAAAACATTCAATTTATTTGATTGAAATAGCACAGTTACAGAGCTTTGAGTCAAAGTAGGCGGCATCTCAAAAAGTAATCTATTCACAATGTAAGCACTTTGACAGATTTTCATATCAGAAAGGCAGAAATATCACCCTTAAATATTAATAAATACAATTCTGAAGAAGCATCTTGCTAGTTTGGGCCACACCTTTTTTCAATGGGGATTAACAAACTCATTTCAGTAACTCAATAAAGGGTTCATGGGATATTTATCAACCATAACCATAAATGACATAGATGTAATTTCAAGCAAATGTGATTTCCAGAATATGATCAATTCTAGAGCAGTTTGATTAAGATAATGATAATATTCTGCTCAGAGCTGGTTCTCAAGGCAGGCATCTCACAAATATCTACTATCTCATGTTTTGCCCTGGGATATGCTTTGGGTCAGAGATATGATGAGACCTTAGTCATCTGGAGAAGAGAACCCAGGTATCCTTGTCTAGGCAGCATGCCCTGAGCTGCCGTCAAAACTCCGGTACTGATCTGGATGCTCAAAAGTAAGAATCATTTTCTTTTTTATTTCTTTTTTTTTTTAATTTTATTATTACAATACTTTAAGTTTTAGGGTACATGTGCACAGTGTGCAGGTTTGTTATACATATGTATACATGTGCCATGCTGGTGTGCTGCACCCATTAACTTGTCATTTAGCATTAGGTATAACTCCTAAAGCTATCCCTCCCCCCTCCCCCCCACCCCACAACAGTCCCCAGAGTGTGATGTTCCCCTTCCTGTGTCCACATGTTCTCATTGTTCAATTCCCACCTATGAGTGAGAATATGCGGTGTTTGGTTTTTTGTTCTTGCGATAGTTTACTGAGAATGATGATTTCCAATTTCATCCATGTCCCTACAAAGGACATGAACTCATCATTTTTTATGGCTGCATAGTATTCCATGGTGTATATGTGCCACATTTTCTTAATCCAGTCTATCATTGTTGGACATTTGGGTTGGTTCCAAGTCTTTGCTATTGTGAATAGTGCCGCAATAAACATACGTGTGCATGTGTCTTTATAGTAGCATGATTTATAGTCCTTTCGGTATATACCCAGTAATGGGATGGCTGGGTCAAATGGTATTTCTAGTTCTAGATCCCTGAGGAATCGCCACACTGACTTCCACAAGGGTTGAACTAGTTTACAGTCCCACCAACAGGGTAAAAGTGTTCCTATTTCTCCACATCCTCTCCAGCACCTGTTGTTTCCTGACTTTTTAATGATTGCCATTCTAACTGGTGTGAGATGGTTATCTCATTGTGGTTTTGATTTGCATTTCTCTGATGGCCAGTGATGGTGAGCATTTTTTCATGTGTTTTTTGGCTGCATAAATGTCTTCTTTTGAGAAGTGTCTGTTCATGTCCTTCGCCCACTTTTTGATGGGGTTGTTTTTTTCTTGTAAATTTGTTGGAGTTCATTGTAGATTCTGGATATTAGCCCTTTGTCAGATGAGTAGGTTGCAAAAATTTTCTCCCATTTTGTAGGTTGCCTGTTCACTCTGATGGTAGTTTCTTTTGCTGTGCAGAAGCTCTTTAGTTTAATTAGATCCCTTTTGTCAATTTTGGCTTTTGTTGCCATTGCTTTTGGTGTTTTAGACATGAAGTCCTTGCCCATGCCTATGTCCTGAATGGTAATGCCTAGATTTTCTTCTAGGGTTTTTATGGTTTTAGGTCTAACGTTTAAGTCTTTAATCCATCTTGAATTAATTTTTGTATAAAGTGTAAGGAAGGGATCCAGTTTCAGCTTTCTACATATGGCTAGCCAGTTTTCCCAGCACCATTTATTAAATAGGGAATCCTTTCCCCATTGCTTGTTTTTCTCAGGTTTGTCAAAGATCAGATAGTTGTAGATATGCGGTGTTATTTCTGAGGGCTCTGTTCTGTTCCATTGATCTATATCTCTGTTTTGGTACCAGTACCATGCTGTTTTGGTTACTGTAGTCTTGTAGTATAGTTTGAAGTCAGGTAGCGTAAGAATCATTTTCATAGAGAGAAGCAAACAGTTGCCTTTCAAAGAAAGTAAATTGAAAGGGGAGCCCGCAGCCCAATAGCATTCTGGTACAGATTCTTTGGTTGAATTTCACATATTTTTCTGTGAACTTTTCAATGCAAAGTAATCCTATACTGATTGAGGTAAGAGCATCATATCTGGAAAAAAATATGCTCATATAAACTAAGTATGTGGGAAAGAAGTAAATGATATCATTAAAGGAAAGAAACAATATATAACATTTGTTTGCTGCCTAGTATGGTCTAGTGATAATCAATAACCCTTTGAGTTAGATAATATCACCTTCCAACGTCCAGATTCAGAAGTTGAGGCCAAAAAAGTTTAACTGCATGACCAAGGTCACGTAGCTATTAAGTGAAAATCCCAGCCAGGGGCATGTGCTACAAACTGTTATAATGTCCATGCTGTTTCAATGCCTCTCAAGGTTATAAAAGCCTCCATGTATAATACCTACTGCAGTGTTTAATAGAGTGGGATAGCAGAGCACTGCTTCCATGGGATGCTGTTAGACATTATACAGAAAAAAAATTGTGTGGTCAAAGAAGATTGAGAAACACTGGATGAAATGAAGTAAAATAGCTCTCTTTACTGCAGTATTCATCAGCATATTTACTGTACTAATATGCATTCTGGCTTCTCAAAAATAAGAAATAGTATGCAGCACTGCTCAAATTTGCTTATCTACAAAATAATGATTATTGTTATTAATATTGTAGAACACTACATAGGACACATGTTTCAGAGGATGTTCTTTGGAAACCTTGAGCATCATTTCCCAAAACACAGAGAGGCCTGAATAATTTTTCTGTTTTTCAAGCAAAAATTTGAGTACACGTCCTATTAATCACATGGGCAAAGAAAGAGAGCATTCTGTGAAATGAAATATGCTGAGAAGTTGAGCATTAAAATACATCAAATGGGATATGGCAGTCATTAGTGCTGTTTGCCAAACAGTTCAGGTTACTGCCATGTCTGGGCATATGGTAGGCCTTCTGGACCCCTGCAGTTGGGTGAAGCTCAAGGAATACAGGTCAAAGAGTTATAAGCAAAAATGATATATGGCACTTCTGGGCTAAAGCCCTTAACTGCTAGTATGTGACCGACGGCTTTATTTCCTTCACCAAGAAAGGCAGCAATGCTTTGCAATGGTAGCTGCTCTGGCAGTGAGACCCCGAATTATAGGTCAGCAGGGGCCTCTGAGCATCGTGGTCACAGTGACCAGGGCGAGTTTGTCCTTAAATAGGTTTTACCTCTTTTGCTAACCCCAACCAACTTGTAGTAGCTATTTACAGCAGCATGTTGAAGAGGATTCTGAAGCTCTGATAAGGAGCAGGAGGAAAGAACTGAGGAATTTATTAGTTTTGGCTGCCACCAGGGAGGAAAATAATATTAGCGTGTATACCAAGTACCTGCCATTCTTCAATTAGGCAGCAATAAAAATGTTTTTTCAAGAATACTTTCTCCCCCTTTCTTAACGATACAGAAGTCATTTCTGGGACTTGCAATGTCTCTCAGTAGCCATTATGAAAATCTATTATTATTGTTATTGTCCTAGAGATATACAGAAGTGTCTAGAATTTAGATAATTCTGGTTAGGAGAGTACTGAAAAGGAAAATTAACTGTCACTCGAAAGAGTCTGTCCATAATGTGTAAACATGAGAATGGGAACACACCAATATGAAAATGAGCATGTTGTAAAAATGCTCTTAGGAGTTAAGAGTTGAAGGTGTATGGCAATAGAAGAAATAAAGTGCACTCAGCAGCTAAAGAAATATTTAAAGATAACTCCAATGAGAGATTATTTTAAACTTCAGGTACACTTTGCTATGAGAATCATTTCAAAAAGTCTGTAAAAAGCTTTTTAGTGAAGCAGAGATTAGAAAGTAATACTAAAAATCTGCAATTCATTGCAGATCTAGAAAACCACATGCAACATAAATAATTTAATAGCACCTTCACCATATACACAGTTTCATTTCACCAGTATGTGAATGAGGGGAGTGCCCTGAGCACACACCTCCATAGCGTGGCTAGAGTGAAACCTGGGGCCCAAACTCCCACATAGATAGGATTCTTCCAGTGCAAGCTCTATCAGGTTTTGAAAGCATGGATTCCAAATTTAGGTTTGCTTATGCCACTCAAGAGACACTAAAAATTCCAGTTTCCCTCAGATCTTCCATATAGCTGGCCAAGCCAATGGAGCAACCAGACAGCACAGTTCAGATGCCATCTGAAGGCAAAAAGTAGCCAAACTATAAATATGAAAGGAAAGAAGTAGGAAATGAGAGAAAGGGAGAGAGGAGATTAAAGGTAGGGGTGGTATTTAGCAGATGAAGCCTCCTTAGAAGAGAGGAAATACTCCTTTATAGATAGGCTCAACTAGGATTCCTGGTGCTACACACAGACCTTAACATAGAATTGGCCTTTAATAAATATTTGGTGAAAGAATAAATGTCATGTAGGCTTATTCATTGTTTAATCTGGGAAAGAATTCTTTCTAATGAATCATTTCTTCAAAATGCTCCCCAAACTGTGGGTTCTTAAAAGACCAGTGAACCAGTCCAGACTCAACTTACTTAAATGTAAACCATTAAGAAAAATATACTTAACAGTAAAAAAAAAATTATGAATTCCTAATACAAATATAACATACCCAGCTAAAGGGATAGAAAAATAAATACAAACTGGCCTTTCCTTCACACATCAAAAGTAGTGCATGTCTTTTAAATGGAAAACTTGAGAACTATTAACTCAGTGAAGCTTGGAAAAGTTCAAAGATAACAGTGTTCTATGCTTTTTAATAACAATGAGGAACCCTCTTTTATGACATATACTAATGTTAATAGAAACATCCTTTATTTCAAATAAATGAAAGAAAGTCATACTTAACACTAATTTGGCATTCTCACAGAATATGAATCAACGTCTTTCTCTCTCAAAATCAGTCCTCCAGGAGCTAGCAATCTAAAATAAATGATGTGAGGATTTCGTAGTGAGAGGTATTCATCATGTGTTCAGTGAATGAACTTCTGAATGAATTAGTGAAAGATCACAAAGTTGAATATTAGAGAAAAGGATAAGGCCAAAAACACTTTCAAGAACTCTGTATTTTTTTGTATATTCATTCAGTAAATATTTGTGAATTAAGAGCTGACTACCTGGCAAGTATTACATAAGACACTGAGGATACAGCACAACCAGGTACAGTCATCCTCTCCCTTCCCAAGATGTGAAATCTAGAGGGTGAACAGACAAAGGCAACTGACATAGTAACTACCGTGAAAATATAAGGGGTGAGATGAGAAAGAAAAGGTGCAAGAATGCAAGGGCAAGATCATAACAAGCCAAACCAGCTAAGCTGGCTGTGAACTAGGCCCAGTTCACTTGGTCTAACTGGATCTTCAGGAAAGAGTGCAGGCCCTTGATAGCCTTGGTCAGCAGTCTGGACTTATTCACCATGCATGGGGAAGCCACCGAAGCATTTCGGACAGTGGAGAGTGATGATGTATGACAGATTCTGGGTTCTCTTTGCAAAGCTGAAGGCCACTGGGAATATCTTTATTGCAGACTAGGTAAAAGATTCAAAGCAGGCCTGGCCTATGGTGGTGGCAGTGGAGATGCAGAGAATTTGAGATGTATGTTTGAGGTAGGAGCAACAAGACTTACTACTAATGGGGGCAAAAAGGAAGAGGAGGATCAAAGAGGATTCCAAGGTTCTGGCTTGGGTAGTAGGTAAAGAGTGATGTAATTTGAGATATGGTGGGTGGGACAGTGTCACGTAGCTCACCATTTGGAAACTTTTCTTTCTTGAATTTATAGAATTCTCCAGAAATAACTAAAGCAGAGTTTCCTAACCTGGGTCTACAGATAGCCTCCAGGGCTTCTATGAATCTCCTGAAATTGTTTGCAAAATGGTGCATATGTGCACGCACACACATTGTTTTCCTCTGGTATAAAATTCTTAAATATTCTCCTGACCCCAACTAAGATAAGAATCCTAGATTTAAATCAGAAGAATTCTTTGAAGATTAGTCCCCAAGAGAATGATTAGAAACAGGCTCAGACTTTTGCTCACTTTGGCTTTGAATCTAATATACCCAGTACTGAAGAGTAAGGAAAGAAGTTCACTCTGTCTGAGCAATGTGCTATAATTCACAAGCATGGAGCCTCCATAAAAGACAAATAAAAGATTTTTTTTAATGGCATAACACCGAAGTCATTTTAATCTGATTCAGCAGTGAACAATTTAAGACATGTCTCTTCCAACAAAAGACAGCTGGACACATAAAGATGATTGTGTGATCCATTCAAAATTAAAGAATAGGCTAAATCATTTACAACAATAAAAATGCAGAAAATTCTACCAGAAAAAAAAAAAAAAAAGAGAGAGAGAGAGTGAAAACTTTCAGCAGCAAGTGATTTCCAAATGTTTCCAAAACAGGAAGCAAAAGACATTTTAATGTCACTGTGGCAGCTTCCAGAATAGAGTAAGTTAATCAGGCAGCCTCTAAAAACAAAGCAGCAATTCGTTAAAAACAACAACAACTACTACTCAGCAATGAGCTGTACTGCCAGAGTGTCAAGAAAGCAAACTTTTTCAAGATAGTGATTTGTATGCAAATATAACTCAGCATTTATCACTAAACCTCCAAGACCTGTAAAGGGGGGAAAAAAAAAAGTTCTTTCCATCTGCTTACACTTGTCTCCTAATAAGATCAACTGCCAATGACAGGGGAGGCTGGGGCGTTTTAAAAACAGTAAAAGAAATACATTCACAAATCCAGGGTTTCAAACAAAAAACTCTTTTCTGCTCTTTCTTCTTCAAATCTCCTAGCCTACTGTCCTCTTCCTAAATTGGGGTTAATATTTGTACCTACTTCATTGGGATGTTAAAAGTGTTTTTTCAAAATAATAGTATATTTCACACCAACAAATAAAAGCTGAACGAATGGTTGGTTTAGAAAAAAAAAAAAATAGTCAATGGAAATGAATTCCTTCAAAGCTTCCCTCAATCCAGCAATGGTAATGCGGTTATGTGATTTAAACAGTGTCTCACTAGCACCAGTGTTATCATTTAGAACCCAGATCTTCATTCATCTCATGTTTAAAATGTCTCTATTTTTCTACATTCCACTCACCCACCCATCTCCATTTTCTCATTTGATCTCTGTTTTTTATTTCCCCCTCATAATCTAAGCATTACTGGTAGCAGAGTCTAGGAATTAATCATCTTATAATTATTTAGTCTTCCTCTCCAGTTCTAACTTACGACTTTTTCAAAATATGGTTGCTAACAATAAAAATAATCTCAAAATGTGAAAACAAACACTGGAAAAATATTTTAAATATTTAAACGCATTTAGAATTTGCAACTTTTTTTCACTCTAATGTCATTTTTTCAAGCTATGTTTAGACAGCACAGAACACTATATGGTTTACCTAATGTTTAAATTAGTAGATCTGGCCAGGTGTTGTGGCTCACGCCTGTAATCCCAGCACTTTGGGAGGCCAAGGTGGGTGGGTCACTTGAGGTCAGGAGTTTGAGAGCAGTCTAGCCAACATGATGAAATCCTGTCTCTACTAAAAATACAAAAATCAGCTAGGCATGGTGGCACACACCTGTAATCACAGCTACTCGGAAAGCTGAGACAGGAGAATTTCTTGAACCCAGGAAGCAGAGCTTGCAGTGAGCCAAGATAACACCACTGCACTCTAGCCTGGGTGACAGAGTAAGACTGTTACACACACACACACACACACACACACACACACACAGACAAAAAAAAATTAGTAAACCCAATAATCCACAAGGATCTATAAAAATATGAACTTACAAGATTTCTATATATTTGAATTTCATTTTGTATATAACAAAAAAAAACATTTAAGTATGCCTAAGGAAAAAGAAAACTATGGAAACAAAACGGATGTTCTGGCAATTCTGCAACAGTTTCACGTTTGTATATTGTTATTCCTCCCGAAGAATCCTAAAATTCACTCTCATTTTCTTTATATTCTTAGATATTAAAAACATGTCTTTGACAACCAACAGTCTTCTGTCATGGGGAATCAGACATCGGCCCCATAATCTCTCATTACCAACATCACCATTGTCACTGTCTTTACCATCATCACTTAAAAGAAAATAGAAACTGCTTAAATAACCACAGCTAAAATAAGTGTCACAAGTTTCTTACTGATTAAATGCTCCTCTGCGAGACTGCAACCTCGAATACTACGCCATAGAGTTCAGATTCCAGCACCTTTAATGTTTCTATAAGGAAAAAAAACCACAGGGGTTCTCCCTGAAAAGGTACTCTTAACTCAGAATCTCTTCTGGTTCCATTTAGTTTATAAATAAAAAAAAAAAACAAAAGAATAATTCAGATTGAAAGGGATAGTATTTTGGATTTTCAATGTTATTGATATTCCCCGATCCATAATAATTTAGCTAATATAGATCACTGCCTATAGAGCAGTGCTGTCTAGTGGAACTTTCTATATCCTATACTGTTCAATATAGTAGCCACTAGCCATATGTGGCTACTGAGCACTTGAAATATGGCTGATGTAATCGACGACTTGAATTTTAATTGCATTTTGTTTTAATTTTAATTTTACATTTAAAAATTAAATTTAAACTTTACATTTTAAATACCCCCCTGTAGCTAGTAATCACTTGTAGCTAGTAGCTATTACATTGTACAGTTCATCAGGAGAGGCCACAAATTTATGGTAACAAGGAGTGGTGGAACTGGGACAACTGGAAAACACATGCCCCAAGGTGGGTGGCCACCACCTAGAGATTTTTTTGTTCCTGAAGAAACTAGAAATTTGAATTGCTATGTGTAATTCTCTTCTATTTAACTTTTGGCAACTATAGGCGGTCCTTCTCATGGTTCCAATATGCACATATTTCAGTTACTCCAGTTTAAACAACACCGATTCCCCAACAACATGGTTCAAATTTCAGTTACCATGTCACATTAACTCTGGGTCATTGCGTAAAATACAAGCTCCACTACTAGCTCTTCGATTCACAAATTACCATGCAGATCATACATGTGCATGATGACCAGAGACCAGTCACATCACTTCTTCCAAAGTCTGTCAGTGACTGATCAGTGCACATCTGGTATTCAGTCAGAGGCAGCCAGCAAAGTGTGTAGTTTTGTATCCCATTGATCTTCCAGTGATGAACCCACATATTTCACCAAAATGGATAATCGAAAGAGGGAACTGGCCAAGAAATATGAAACACAAGTGACCAAAAACAAAAACCCAAATGTGACAACCCCAGAAATGCACTTTGAATCAAATGTAAATAAAATTATAGAAGAAATAACTGACTTGGGAATGTCGATTGCCCTGATGTTCAGGAGATTCCAGTTATGTAACCCAAGGAATTTAATAAAGACAAACTTATTAACATAAATTAGCAAATAATTTATGATGCAGAAGAAAAAGATGTACCAGAGGAAGTGACACCAAAAAAGTCACATTTTAAAAAACGTCCTATTTCATGACACTGAAAACACAAAGGATTAAATATTGGAAGGAGATCCACACTTTAGGCAGGATTATGACAATCAGCCAAAGCACAGAAAAGATGCCTCATCTGTGCTGTTAGTTGTAGGATAAGAAAAACAAAGCAAGAATTGTTCAAGAGACTCTCAATAAGTGTTTTTCAAAGAAATAAAGCACTTCAATTCTTAGTGTTTCTAATGTTTTAAATTACAGTGTACTAAATTAGTATTACTTCATTTTCTACTTCTTTCATTATATTTTTCTATTTCTTTATATTCTGATAACTTTTAGAGGGTTTGTAATGATTACAGAAAAATGTTAAAGGTCATAGAACAATCATACATCTTCCCATTGATTACTAAGTGGACATTGCATGGTTTCCACTTGCGTGGTCATTTTTATAGTCCCACACTGCTGTGTAAGATGAGGGGTACTTGTACTTCCAATGTGTTAAAAAATACTGGGTGGGGCAAATAAAACATACAGGTAACAGGCCACAAATTTAAAACCCGTGCCAAGAACTAGTGTCATATGTGATGTGCATCTTAATATTAGGAGAGAGCAGATGAAAGAAAATCAAGGACTGTAAGTGACTTTAAAAAGACATATATATGCAGTCTCTCTCCAGAAAGAGTGGACCTGTCGTCATATGCTCCTGAATTTTCCCACCACACCGCCTGGCAAAATTAAAGTCAACGTTCTCTTTTGTTTCCCAAGTAGCCTGAGAACTGCATGTTACTGTCAACCTAAAGAATAGAGACTCTCTAAAAGAAAACGATATTTATTGAGAAATGGGCCTTGTCATGGGAATACATGTGCCACAGTAAACTATGAGTATTCAGCCAGGTGAAGGAAGACAAAGGTTTTTAAAGGGCAAGTGAGGAAAATTACCTAATTGTTTTGAGGTAATTATCCTTGGTTACTAGGATCAATAACATTGCAGCACTAGAAAGAGGTTGGACAGGCAGTTGTTGGGCAGATGTCCTCACAGAAGTATTGTGTGTGTGTGTGTGTGTGTACAGATGTGATGGCCTTGGTGCAGGGTGGCTTTTTGCAGAGTCTTTTATGATAGTTTTTGTGCATGAGAACCATCCCTTCATGGCCTTTTGCAGCTCTGTTTGTCAGGGTTTTGTTTGTGACTCCATTTGATTCTGACAACTTTTATATTATCAAACCTCCTGAACTCTGAATGCATCATTAAACCTGGCTGTTAGCATTAAGGTTTCCCCACCAAATGTTCTGTTGTACATCACAATATGACTGAAGGGAGATTACATAATGAGTAACATCAATACCATGCATGTTCTATATTCCATATGAATAATGAACAACAAGCAAAATTCCTGCCAAGATCCTTATTTTGACACAAAAAACAGAACTCAGCTATAGCTGTATGTTTTCCTTCACAATCTTCTACTATAGGCCCTTTCTGTAGTGCATTATCTGCCGCTGGTCCAGAAGCTCTTTAAAAACAGAGGCCACCTGTTTTTCATCCTTGGATCCAAACACCAGCATGTGGAGCCCAGGTTAGGACAGATGTCACCTCTTAGTAGACTTGTCAATCCCATCTCATGAAGGTATCCCTCCTTCCTTTTCTTCCCATTTGTTTGTATCCTTCATAGCTTATATCAAATCTTGAAATTTTAGTATTCATTTATGATTACTTGTTTTCTATTGAGAATGCAAACTGAAATGAGGGCAGAAATCAGGAATGTCTGCTTCTCAGCTGTATTCTACTTGGATACAGTATACTGCACATAGAGCACTTGCTAAACATTGAATTGGTGGGTCAATGGATGGACGGATGGATGGGATGGAGGGATGGATGGATGGATGATAGGTGACTGGGTGGGTGGTTTGAAAAAATGTCTAAGGGAATGACTATTAGAATGAATGACTGTTGAATGAATTACTGTTTGATTAATAAATAAAAATAAATACACAAAAGCTAAACCTATTATTTTAGTAAGTAGAGAGTAGAAAAAATAACTGTTGTTCTCCTAATGTTTTATAACCATAAACATAACATTCTCTGGGTTGTCTTCCTTTTCCTAAGTTATGTCCTCAGATAAATCTAAAAATGAGAATTCTTCCAATGGGCGATCTCCCCCGGTCCAGCCTACTATTTGCTCAACTACAAGATGAAGAAGTTTCACTTTGCAGCAGCATGTGTGAAAACAGCTTGGAAATTTTTGTAGAGACTAAGCTCAAGATGAGTCAACAGAGAAATGTTGTTTCTACAAAACACATTTTATCTCAGACTGTGAATGCAAGTCTGGTGTTGAGTTAAGGGAAGTGATTTCTCACTCTGATCTTATTGACAGGGATAGTCATGGAGTTTTCTGTCAACCTGGGAGCCACCAGGAACAGCCTATAGCACAGTCACAAAAGAGATCAGTATGGCTGAAGAAAATCAAAGAAAACAGAAATGAGGAAACAAGGGTCAACTTTCGACTACAGCATTGCAAAGGCAGTTATTCTAGGAAGGAGGAATGATGCAGGTGAACCAACTAGTAAATTGTAGAACAGAATCTGAATCCAGCATATGGCCTGTGGAGTGACTCAGGTCTGGATTCCAATTCCATTTTTGCCACTTTTTAGCCATTTGACTCTGGGCAAATAAACTCTTTATCAGTAACCTCACCTGCAAAATGGGGCTTATTTATTCTCATGGAACTACATTTCAGAGTAACCAAACAGCACCAATGATGGACTATTCTTCAAAGAATTCTAGCATTAAAAGCAAAAGGAGTGATATTTACAAAAAAAAACCCCACAATTTTAAATCCCTAAAAATATAACTGACTGATGCAAAATTATCAGCAGGTGATTTAGGGCTTAGGTCAGGAGTTCTTAACCTGGGGGTCCCACAGAGGCTTAGCAGAGGGTGCATGGATAAAAGGAAGGAAACACATGAACATGAATGAAAAAAAATGACACATAGTTATTTTTACTATTTTTTAACTAAAATTTTGCATCTTATTAAATCACAAATGTAGGCAATGAACCACTGCAGTAACAGCAGTACCTATGATTTTTGTCACAGTATAAATCACAGGTATTTAAAAAATATGTAAAGTAATAACTTGATAGTTATTGCAGTTACCTTGAAATATCATTTATTCTAGAAGTACTTATCATTACAATTACTATCACACAATTATGATGGTCATTAAAGCTGCTACCAGTTCTTGTTATTTAATATGTAATAAAGAAATGCATATTTCACTGTATCACAAATTTGCTGTTAATATTGTCTTAACTGTTATTAAATAACATCAATTTCCTTGGTACTTCTGTATACTTAATTGTCCTTACTTAAAAACATTATTGGGTGGGAGGGTTGCCTGAGGCTAGGAGTTTCAATCCAGCCTGGGCAAAGTAGTGAGACCCCATATCTAAAAAAAATTAGCTGGGTATAGTGGTGTGCACGTGTGGTCTCAGCTACTCAGGAGACTGAGATGCGAGGATCGTTTGAGCCTAGGAGTTCAAAGTTGCAGTAAGCTATGATCATACTACTGCACTCCAGCCTAGATGAAGGAGCAAGACCTTACCTTGAAAAACAATAATAAAAATAAAAAATAAAAACATTATTAGGGAAAAGGTATACAAGCTTCACCAACAGCCAAAAAGATCACTTAACCAAAAAGGTTAGGAACTCCTGCTTTGGATGAAAGTGTGATGGGAAACTTTATAATGGAGAACTAGGCTGTCACTACCTAAATCTGCTGATCAGTTTCAGGATTCTAAGAGCAGGAAGGACATCCAGACATTATGCCTCCCTATACACCGTGATTTGAAGCACATAATACTACTACTACAAATGCTTGTATCTAAAAATAATCCAAAGACCCAGAGCTGTCTAATAGAACTTTTTGCGATTGTTTACACTACGCAACACAGCAGCCACTAGCTGCATTTGAAATGTGGCTAGAGCAAGTAAGCAACCCGAATTTGTAATTTTACTTAAGTGTATAATCAGCCACCTATAGCTAGCATCTACCCTGGAGCCCACCTTAGAGCTAACTTACTTTACACCAAACACAAAAGATAGAGAGACAAGTTAAATAACACTAAAGGGAAGCAAACAGACAAATCCATACTATAGAACAGTCTACAGGACAACTGACTCAGCTAAAAAAAATTCAATGGCATAACAATATTGGATTAAAACAGCACTAAAACAAATAATAACCAAATATAAGGTGTGGATCTTATTTGGATCCTCATGCAACCAAGCAATGATAAAAAGACATTTTAAAACAGTCAAAGAACTTGACTACTGCATTAAGAAATTCCTATTAATTTTGTGAAATATGATAATGGGGCCAGGTGCAGTGGCTCACGCCTGTAATCAGCACTTTGGGAGGCTGAGGCGGGGGGATCACCTGAGGTCAGGAGTTCAAGACCACCCTGACCAACATGGAGAAACCCTGTCTCTACTAAAAATACAAATTAGCCGGGCATGGCGGTGCATGCCTGTAATCTCAGCTACTCAGGAGTTTGAGGCAGGAGAATCGCTTGAACCCAGGAGGCAGAGGCTGCAGTGAGCCAAGATCGCGCCATTGCACTCCAGCCTGGGCAACAAGAACGGAACTCCATCTCAAAAAAAAAAAAAAGAAAGAAAGAAAGAAAAAGATGATAATAATATTGCCAATTAGGGAATTTTCATAGTCTTTAAAGATACATGCTGATGTGTGTAGAGCTAAGAAAATACTTCTAACAATTGCTTTAAAATATTTCAGCAAAAACTCAAGTGGATAAATGAAGCAAGTGTGGCAAAATCTGAATGACATTTGAATCTGGTTGAAGGTAAACAGGCACCCTTTGTATTATTTTTGGTGCTTTTTTTGAGTATGTCTGAAACATTTCAAAATTAATTTTAAATGGGATAATGCACTGGGTACAGTGACCAACACATAGTAAATATTCAGTAAATGTTAATTAGCAAGTATTAGCATCATCATCATTATCATTTATGTTCTCAAAAGTCAAAACCAAGATCAATCAGTAAAAAATACGAAGAGGTAGCTTTCAGCTTGATCTAAGAACAGGCTCTGGGAAGATGAAAATACACCGTCTTGTGAGGGAGTAGCCAATAGAATATTCAAGATAACAATAACAGCAGTGACTTACATGATTGAGTACTTATAATGGGGCAGACGTGGTTCTAAGCACTTTCCATATATCCCCTCTCTTAATCTTCCCAACAATTTCATAAGGTAGGTACTCTAACTGTCCCTGCTGGAGCAGAGATTGATCACTTGGTGAGGATGCTGCAGAAGAGGGTCAAGGTGAATGTCTTTGCTAGTTGCCCTTTAACATCCCTGATAACCCTGAACTCCTCTGATTCAATGAATATTTCATTCAAATGAATTGTGCAGGTTGGCCAGCTGGCTGGCTCACACACACATACAGAGCAATTCTTGCTTTTACTTACTGAAAGGTCTTTAAACACCACCTTTCCCTTTCAAGTAGGAGACTAAAACGTCACAGGAATTTAATTATCTGTAGGCAAGAAGATGATATGATCAAGAAAATGCTACATTTAAACTACTCCATTTACCCACTTTCAAATTTCCCATAAATTAGAGGGGAACATCTTCCCTAGGCAGCCATTTGACCAAGAAATGTCCGTGGTATATCTTTGTCAACATGTTTCAGAATATAAATCCAGATTACATAAACTAAAGTTGGTATAAAGGCTGTCATCATATATTATATCATTTGGAAAGAAATATTGGTGACCTTATCCAGTATGACTGTTATAATGGTAATAAAATTGAATCTTTGAAGATTACACTTCTGGTCAAAGTAGTAAAATGTGACCTTATTCTATTCAACATTGACATTTATTATATTAATTTACATGTAAAAAACTGCATTAGAATGATATTAAAGCCCTGGTTAGAAATGTTAGAAATGGGAATGATCAAGAACTTCAGAAATAAGATTTCACTTTACCAGCCATTCATAGCATTGAGTTTGTTTGATGCAAATCAAACTAAATTTCCTTCACCAATCTCTGATTTGGTTCTAATTTTATTATTATCACTATCTCATTCATACAGGAGATATTTTTCCCAATGCCTCTTTAAACATTTTATAAACCTTAACTCATTTTCATCATGCCCTGGAGAAAAAGATAACAGAGAGCACTGAATATATAAACCTGACTCAGAGGATCAAGCCATCTGCTTATGACAGGGAGAGTCTCCTGAGCCCAGTAAAACTGGGCTTAGCGATGAGTATACATCAGATAGTGCACTAGGTCCTAGAAGGATACCAAGGTCCAGAGGTGAGGAAAGAGAGTCAGGCTGCCACATGGGTTTCACAGAATGGCCACCATGCAGCAAGAAGATCGCTCTTGTTGCCCAGGCTAGAGTGCAGTGGCACAATCTCTGCTCACTGCAACCTCTGCCTCCTGGGTTCAAGCAATGTTCCTGCCTCAGTCTCCCGAGTAGCTGGGATTACAGGTGCCTGCCACCATGCCCAGCTAATTTTTTGTATGTTTAGTAGAGAAGAGGTTTCACCTTGTTGGCCAGGCTGGTCTCAAACTCCTTGCCTTGGCCTCCTAAAGTCTTGGTATTACAGGCGTGAGCCACCACACCCAGCCAAAAACATTTTTTTATACTGGTCAAAATTTTATAGGGAAGTCCCTCCCTTAAATATAAGTTTTGCAAACTTTCAGTTTGGGGGTAGAACATGGAATCATGCAGTGAATTAAGGACAAGATTCAGCCACACCTCAACAGATTATTTTCTTTTCACCATTAGCCCAAAGTCCAGGCTTGCTAGGATGGGTCTCAACTCTCCTTCCAATTTTGTTTCTCACTATTCTCTCCAGCACTTCAAGGTTCCAATCAAAATTAACTTTTTGCTATGTATTTCCTCATATGTCTTAGTTAATATTGTTTTCTACTCTGAATATCTTTTGACTTTCTATCAATAGGTTAAGCTAGGTGTTGCTATGATAACAAGCAGCCCCAACATTTCAGAAGCTTGTAACAAAAAAGGTTTACTTCTTGCCTGCTGTTTGTCCATGGTGGGCCAGCAGATCAGCTCTGACCATCTTTGGCACTCTGATATCCAGGCTAAGAGAGCAAAAACCAGCTCAAACACTGTTAGGAACCATCCCAAGGGGAAGAGAAAACTCTGCAGGGTCTTACACCAGAAGTTAGGTGCTTAGTCCAAAGTGACACAGTTCACTGCCATAACTAGTCATGTGGTTCCACCAAACCACAAGAAGCATAATGCTATCATACACCTGGAAGAAAGAAGAACTAAAAATATTTGGTCAATACCATCAATGACTCCCTATCTCCATGTGTCCCAAATCTTATAATTTTTCCAGATCTAAGTTAGATTCCACCTCCTCCTAAAAGACAACCACAGTCCTTCCTGCTAAAAGGGAACCATTGATATGGTTAATATACAGAGCATATTATTTTACTTCATAAGACTCTCGTGACTTTCTGAGAACCGTGTCTCTATTGTAATTCTGTGTTTCCCATATTGCCTTGCTAGATAAATATTGCTTGAATGATTGAACAAGGCTGTCTGTATAATGAGAGTTTCATCTCCAAAGACTTCAAATACCCTGGAGGCTAGTAATACTTGATAAGTAATAAAACTTTTTTATTTTTTCTTCTTATTTATATCATAAAGATACTTAAAACAACATTAAAATGATCATAAAGATGAAATAAAAATGAGCCCATAGTCCCGCCACCCTAAACCAATAAATGTTTTCATTTCTTTTCCTCCTGGTCCTATTCAAAGGGCATCCATTTCCTTTATGCAGCTGTATTCGGGGTGCATACAAAGAGAGAATTCTAAACAGAGCAGAAGTAACTGCCCAGTCAACAGGTTTTTAAATTTATTTTTATTTTTTTGTCTCCCCAAGGTAGAGACACATTGGGCCATATCCTAATACTGAGACTTATTTTCCACAATAAAATATCCGTTAATGTAAAGCTTCTAAGCTGTTTAATACAGTCACCATCATTAGGAGATATCAGTGTAGTCTTCACCACTACTTCCTCTCCTTGGCCCAACACTGGAAGAAATTGCCTCTAGTGAAAGGAGATTGACTTCCATCATGAGAAGAAGGAAGAAAAGGAGAAGTGTGTGCTAAATCTTGGACAGTTCTGGGGAACATCAGTAGACCAATGTCACCTTGTCACGGTCCGACGTTAAGACATCATTAACAAGAGCTAACAATCAACATTGAAGTTTTAACCTCATTCTTGAATTTATCTTATTATTATTTTGCTCCATTTAGCTCATCCAATTATTTTCATTTTATCATGCACTCTTTAGAAAAGTTGAACCTTTTCTAAAACAAGGTAGAAAATACATACATAATGCTTCAAAAAAATGTTTTCCATACTGCCAGATAGGCACTAGGAAGTCTCACTAGAGTTGA
The DNA here is from genome assembly GCF_028885625.2 of Pongo pygmaeus. Classification (NCBI taxonomy): domain Eukaryota; kingdom Metazoa; phylum Chordata; class Mammalia; order Primates; family Hominidae; genus Pongo; species Pongo pygmaeus. The sequence continues at coordinate 93,450,974 of NC_085930.1, read as the reverse complement.
TAAACAATCCAGATGGCCATTTAACCCATCCAGCTTACTTAAAACCAAGTCTTTTTTTTTTTTTTTTTTTTTTTGAGACGGAGTCTTGCTCTGTCGCCCGAGTGCAGTGGCAAAATCTCGGCTCATTGCAACCTCCGCCTCCCAGGTTCAAGCGATTCTCATGCTTCAGCCTCTTGAGTAGCTGGGACTACAGGCACGCGCCACTGCACCGGCTAATTTTTGTAGTTTTAGTAGAGACAGGGTTTCACCATGATGGCCAGCCTGGTCTTGAACTCCTAACCTCAGGTGATCTGCCCGACTTGGCCTCTCAAAGTGCTGGGATTACAGGCATGAGTCACTGCACCCGGCCTAAAACCAAGTAAGTCTTAAAATGTGTACTCAGAACTACTTTTTTTTTTTGAGATGGAGACTTGCTCTGTCGCCCAGGCTGGAGTTCAGTGACATGATCTCGGCTCACTGCAACCTCCGCCTCCTGGGTTCAAGCAATTCTCCTGCCTCAGCCTCCTAAGTAGCTGGGACTACAGATGCATACTGCCATGCCCAGCTAATTTTTTGTATTTTAGTAGAGACAGGGTTTCATTGTATTGCCCAGGCTGGTCTTGAACTCCTGAGCTCAGGCAATCTGCCCACCTTGGCCTCCCAAAGTGTTGGGATTACAGGTGGGAGGCACCGTACCTTGCCTCAGAGCTACTTCTATACTGAGAATAAATAAACACCCAAACACCTTTCAATGTTATTAAATTTCAGAGTAATGACTTTTTGTCTATTTTCTATTTTAATAGCTAATAGATTAGTAGGTTTTCAAGCTATATTTTAAAATTTTATGTTCAGTTTCCTAACCACTGCCACATGCACACATAATTTATACTCTTACATTTTTGAAAGGGTTTATTATTTTATGTGCTATAGTTATTGATCTGAATCAAATCTTTCTTACTTGATTCAACAGACTATATTGGGAATAAAATGTGACTATTTACGAATGTTAACCACTGCCGTAATTCATATGAAATCCGCCAAGCCTACTATATTATGAATAATATTATATATTTTATCTAAGAGTCTGATAACACCTACCTCAAGTCTAAATATTCTCTGAAAAATTTGTCACAATAAAAGAATTGCCCTTAAATAATATTTTCAGATATAACTGTAGACAGTTGCTTGTACGTTTGTCTTCAACTTTAATACTGTCTCAATATGCATGAAACACTTGACAGTTCAATAGTTGTTTTCATGAGTTGTGCCTTCATTAAGGTACAAAACATTAAACACCTGGCATGCTGCTCGAACTATTCCTAAGGGAGAAATTTGGGTGACAAATGAAAGGGATACATTTTTAAGCTGAAAAAGTTGCTCGCTACTGATAAAGAATTTATATCAGAATGTTCCAATAGAGCAGAAGAAAGCAACATGAAAAGAAAATTAACATTCATTAAGAAACAGCTACCATGGTGCGAAACAAAGATCACAAAGCCAAAACTGAACAACAATCAAGTTTCTACACAAAAAATAAGACACATATAATGCCTACAGTTCCAATTGTCTAATGCTGTGTAACAAACTACCCTAAAACTAAGTGACTTAAATAACAGTCATTATGTACTGCCTCTCATGGTTTCTGGAGGGGGCGGTCAGGAATTCTGGATCATCTCAGTCAGGAGGTCTGGCTCTGAACTTTCATGACACTCCAGTCACACCGTGGCTGAGACTAGGGCCATCTCAATGGCTTCTATATGCATGCCTGAAACATAAGCTAGGATTTGAATAGTTAGGGGCATCCCTCTCTGGCTCCTTAAGGTGTTTCCATGTGCTCTTTCCCGCATGGTGGCTTCAAGGTAGCCAGACTTATCATATATTGCCTCGAGGTTCCCAAGACATATATCTCAAGCTAGAAAGAAAACCAAGAAAAGCCAAAGTTCCTTTAAGGACCTAGTCTTAAAACTCATTTGGCCTTACTTCTCTCATCATCTGAGCAGCTCCACTGTTATCTGTTTCATACATGGGGCTTTGGCATAAGAGCATGTTGACCAAAGACTGTCAAAGTAACCAAACATAAAAAGTTTAAAAGCTAGTGGTTGGGATGAAGTCTAATGCCCCAAACTTCAACAAAGCTAGGTGATGGAAAAATCCTGCTGAGGGGAAGACTGCTTAGGTGATGGGCAGGAGAGTCCTTGGAGAATGCAGATAATCAAAACAGCAGCTAATTAAGGTACAGATAATTGAGAGCTGGATTATCACTAAGATTGTATGTATAAAGATGCACTAAATACCTTATTTTCAATTTCTCTTATTTTTCTATACTGTTATAATAGAAATAATAAGAGCAAAAGCAAAAAATAGTCCTATAAAGTGTTCACATGGTGAATTCAATACTTTTATACTGGGAAGATGATGGTGGAAGATAGTATCTCAGGCAGTGCAGTCCAATGGAAGATCTTAGAACCAAATGTATTGAGTTGAAAACATTAATGCTGTCATTTCTGAGCAGTCTTAACTTTGGCTAAGTAATTAACCTGTCAGAGTCTAAATGTCCTCATCTGCGAAATGGAATAATGAGTTCACAAATTTACACTGAAGAGTCACTGATCCACCATTCTTTAATTCAGTCATAAAATATTTATGGAGAACCAAATATACGCCAGGTATGATATGGTATGGAAATACAATAATGAGCCAAATGCCTACAATAATCAATCACCAAACAAATGTTTATCTTAAGATGATAGCCATAAACATGTCCAACAAAGATAGTGTCCAAAAAATTGATGTCACCTAATTTACTTCTTTCTTTTTATTTATTTATTTATTTTTTTGAGATAGAGTCTTGCTCTGTCTCCAGGCTGAAGTACAATGGCATGATCTCGGCTCACAGCAACCTCCGCCTCCCAGGCTCAAGCGATTCTCCTGCTTCAGCCTCCCGAGTAGCTGGAATTACAGGCATGTACCACCATGCCCAGCTAATTTTTGTATTTTTAGTAGAGACGGGTTTTCACCATGTTGGTCAGGATGGTCTGGATCTCTTGACCTCGTGATCCATCCACCTTGGCCTCCCAGAGTGCTGGGATTACAGGCATGAGCCACCGCGCCTGGCCTTTCCTTCTTTCTTGACCTTCCTTTCTTCATACCATAACTCAGTGATAATTAGTAGGGGGTGAAACAGAGCCATAATACATTCATTTGTGAATCTCCCCTGTCCTCCTCACACTTACCTTTTCTCTATTCCCTCCTCCCAAGCCTGGTTCTGGCTATCTTAGGCTTCAGAATCTGTGAAATTGGTTCAGAGGGCTTCAAGAGAACTGCAGAGGCTAAGTCTGTATCATAAAGATTAGGACTACAGGAGAGGAAGCAAACACAAAGAAAAGCTGGACCAGGTAAGAACTAGAAGGAGAGACTGGGGAGCTGGTCCTGGAGTGACTCCAGGGCACCAACATGTAGGGGAGAAATACTGCTGAGGGGAATGACATGGTTTCTGTTTCTTTGAGAGATTCAAGACTGGACTTCCTTTTAATTGACATGGGGTGGCTGATCTATACTTCTTGAAGGCAACTCTAGGTGAGGGTAAACCACCTGGGGCCTCAAGATGTATTAGGAACTCACAACAGCAAACCCGTTGCTCCCCTAAAAGCTAGAAAGGGGGGTTTACAAAGGAGATAAACCACAGGTGTCAGATATGTATCCAAACATCTCTCTGAAGGACTTTTCTAAATTAAAAAAAAAGCTACTGATGCATTTAAAATTAAGTAATAAAACAAGAAGTACCTGTGCATGAAATATTTTTACATCTCCCACCTCCAAACCTGAAGCCATCCTATTAGCAACCTACCCTATGATCCTGACATGACCCTACAGAAGGAGACTTGCAGATCCAACTGCTCCTCAGAGTCTCACTTGCACAGGGGGCATTTTCCACATGTCCAGGGAGCATTTGCTGCCTTGATAATGACCTTTGAGGAGAGGAAACCAACTCAGAAGTAACTTCATCCTCCTTTTAGTTTGTCTTTTATGTTTTTCTCTTGAGCCAATGACTTCTTTCAGACACCAATAATATACACTTCAGGAAAATGTCAAAGTATAGCAATGCCCTGAATAGTAATTACCACCAAGGTTGGAATGAAGCCTTTCAAAGAAATGCTAAGTTAATTAGCCATACACTTGTTTACCTTTAGGCCAGTGGAGAAAACAAGGAGCACAGGATCAGAACATGCCTGAAACATATGGTCTTTATTAATGGTGGCATCTCAATTAGTCTATGGGACCCCACTTCTGTCAACTCAGAGATGATCCAAATAAAGAAGGAGAAGAAATGTTCACAAAGCTGTCATGGGGAGAAGATACCACCTGAGACCACTCAGGGTACCCACAAAAGAAACTTGGATTTCTGTTGTTTTCTGTCATACATGAAATCGCCTCTTTTAATCTTTCCACAATGCATTTGTTTTGGGACAAATGTCAAGAGAAGGGCAGATTAGGAAATATGGAGGTTTACCCATTATTACCAAAAATCTATTTAAAAAATCATGTTTCCATGAATATCCCATTTTATCCTTCCTAATTCTTATTCTCATTTCTGAAATATATACTTTGTTCAGCTTTTTGGAAAAATCCACATTTTAAAGAAGTATACAATAAAAAAAAATACTCCTTATTTACATGCTTCTGCAATCATGGCCGCCTTTCCACAGAACACTCTCAGAGGAAGGCCTTTTTTGTGCTGGCCTACTTAGATGTTACCAAAGGTATACAAAAACACATCTCTTGCAGATGGCTGGAAGATAGCTCTGAGCTCTTTGTGTTCAATCAATCCCCCAGGAAAAGGCATTAGAAATTTATTAGAAGCAGCTCCCTGTTCTCCTCAGTTTCTGAGCTTGGAAAAAGCACACTACAAATATACCTACACTGAAAAAGCATTTTGAATGGAAAATGTAACCTGAAGTATCTTACTTTTTTCTTTCCTCCATAGTCCTACCATCGATATATCCTTTGTAGGACTGTATTAGTTTGCTAGGACGAGCATAACAAAGTACCAAGTACCACAAACTGGCTGGCTTAGAAAACAGACATGTACGATCCCACAGTTCTGAGGACAGAGGCCTAAACCAATGTGTCAGCAGGGTTGGTTCCTCCTGAGGACTGTGAAGGAAGGATGTGTTCCAGGACTCTCGGCTTGTGGATGGCTGTCTTCTTTATGGGTTTCTTCACACTGTCTTCCCTCTTTGCTTGTCTGTTGCTATGTCTAAATTTCCCTTTTTTTAAGAATACAAGTCATATTGCGCTAGGGCCCACCCCAATGACCTCATCTTAACCTGATTACCTCTGTAAAGGCCGTCTCCAAATACACTCACATTCAGAGGCACTAGGGATTAAGACTTCAACGTATCTTTTTTTTGCAAGGGATACAATTCAACCCGTAACACAGACCAGTAAAAAAAAAAAAAAAAGATATTAATGTTCAAAAAATTAAGTAACTAAACATAAAAACTTTAAAAGCTAGTGGCTGGGATAATGTCTAATGCCCCAAAGTGGAAAGGTACTATTGTCACATATTTCAAAGAGGAAAGGTACTATTGCCACCTATTTCCCTGGCTGTTTGTTACCTTGAAGTGTCTATTGTGGCAAGGCATTATGCAAGGCACTGGGCAACAGAGGAAAAAAAACATGGAACCTCTATGCTCATGAATTTACCCTCTCCTTTTATGCCACCCCTTTCAACCAGGAGGAAAGTGGACTGGCTAGAGTACCAATCAAGCTGTGAAGGACTTTGGGCTTCTACTTCATTTTCCCTTGCATTGACAGCTGGACAGTTAAAAGCAGCAACACCAACAGCTGCACCGCACCCAACTCATCAACCCACAACAGCGGTGTCATCATCACCTAAGTTAGCATGGAAGTGGCCAGTCTGCTTTTGCCAATTCTTTGGGACATTAAACCCATGATAATTCTTTTAATATAGTTCTGTGTGAACCAATAACGATGACAAACTATTCTTCTTGCCTGGTTGGAGATAATAAGTAACAACAATACCTCCTATTTTTTACGACATGTACTTTTTTTCTAGCACCGTGCCAGGCACTTACCATGATAATTTTATGCCATTTTCACAAGGTGAGACTGGTATTATTAGCTCCATTTTACAGACGGAGAGATTACGTATCTCGCTAAAGCTACCAGCTAATACAAAGTGAAGGTTAAATCTGAACTCAAGGTGTCTAGAAAATCAACCTCATGCTCTTGAGCCTTACACAATAGTGTCTCTTTCAACCTTTTGAACCCGAGCACTTATGACAACTGCCCAATATATGTGTACACATATTCTGTGCATGTTATAGATAGATAGATAGATAAAATATCTATTTTCTCCCCCCAAAATCTGTGACTAATGCAATAAACTTCCCACTGATTAGACAGTTATGGCTTTTTCTCACATCTCCATCAGTGACATAACATATTAAGCAAAAAAGTCTGACCCAGCTGATTAGTATTTGATGTGCTGAAGAGCCTAATGTTTCTTCATATGAAACATCAGACAGTGTGCAGCCTACTTAATTACTAGGTTGACTTTATGTCTTCAAAATAATAAAACAGAATAATCCAAACAACAGGCCAATGTGGTGAGTGATATTTGAACATCTACTCGACCCTAAAAGTGTAAAGCAAAAGTACTTATCCAAAATCCAATACTTTCCATTTTTCTTTTAAATGTTGTAAGTCAAAACCAGCTAAATTGATTTTTTGCCTTTGACTTCTGCTAAAAAGTTCATTCCTGAGCAGATTACATGTGTGGCTTTGCAGCCCAGAGGAAATTTTACAGCCAAGTAAAACCCTAAAATCAGGAAAATATGGGTTTGCTGAATATATTGGAAAGACTTGACAGATCTTAATTATAAAAGAACACATATATCTTGATAGATGAACTGTCTTTTGTGAATTAGACTCAAAAGTTTTAACTCCTTGATTAACCATTACCCATTAGTATTATAGAAAGTTGTGAGGCAATGTCTTCAAACTTCTAAGTAGAACACAGCACTCCCAAAGCATGCAGAACCCCCTGTAACATCACTCAACGCATTTTCAGCATGAGTGCCCAGGGTAAGGCTTCCTCACAATGTTGCAAAGCAAATCGTGTCCCTCATGCCCTTTTCTACCCCAAGCACTCCTTGGTTAAGTGTCTTAACAGGGTAAGTGATGATGATACAGGAAGAGAATAAGGAAGAAGAGGAGAAAGAACAACAATGATATCATGGTACAGGCCTGTAGAAATTGATCTACCAGACAAAACTCAAGAGCTCATATGATACATGATTTTGCTTGCACATGGTCACAATTAAGTAAATGATGAAAATGAGACTCAAATCTAGATTGTATATCTCATTCCACTGTTACAAGCTTTCTTCTAAATGAGGAATTATCAAAACCAAACACAAGTGTCTATCTTAGGTCACCTCACCCTCTTTTCTGATTGTTGAAATTAAGGCAGTGCAAGAAACCTGGGGAGACACTGGAAAGCGTCCCCACGCCAAGCCCTGTGAGTACAATGAGCTCATGAAAGAAAAGCCCACAGCCAACAACTAATAATCGTGCTTAAAACCCATCATTTAAGAATTTCAAAATAAACACTGATCAATTGAAGTTATTTTGACTTTCTTTTGCTTGTCCATATTGGCCATCATAAAAAACAGGAAAAAAAGAAAGAAACAAACAAAGATGGAGAGTTGTTGCTTAATGGGTATACAGTTTCAGTTTCATAAGATGAGTGAGTTCTGAAGATCTGTTGCACAGTAATGTGAGTATGTTTAACACTACAGAACTGTACACTTAAAATGGTTAAGATGATGTAACACTGCTGATAAAGACATACCCGAGAGTGGGCAATTTACAAAAGAAAGAGGTTTAATGGACTTACAGTTCCACATGGCTGGGGAGGCCTCACAATCATGGCAGAAGACAAGGAGGAGCAAGTCACGTCTTACATGGATGGCAGCAGGCAAAGAGAGAGTGTGTGCAGGGAAACTCCCCCTTACAAAACCATCAGATCTTATGAGACTCACCCACCATCATGAGAACAGCTTGGGAAAGACCTGCCCCATGATTCAATTACCTCCAACTGGATCCCTCCCACAACATGTGAGATTTGGGTGGGGACAAAGCCAAACAGTATCAGATAATAAATTTTATGTGTTTTTTAATGGAAAATAAAATTTAAAAGAAGGAAAAAGAATTCTCTCCCCTTCCCTCTCTCCCGACCTTCCTACCTTCCTTTCTTCCTCCAGGGAAGACATGTGCCTCCAGGATGGAAACAAATGGATTGATCTGAAAAATACTTAGGAGGCAGAACTGAAGAAATGTGAATGTGAGGATGAGAAACAGGGGGATCATGGGTGATTTCCAAGTCTCTGGATCAACTGAAATGGAGAATGGATAAGGAGCAACACCTGGAGGAGAGCAAGCTTGGAAAGGCATGGTGAGTTTCATCTAACTAGAGATCACCAGCAGGAGTTTGCCCTGTCCATCTGGAGCCCAGGAAGGAGGGTTAGGGTGGAGAGTCTGTACATTTCTACAGCCAACTCTAATTTTTGGTTACAATCAAAGCCTATGCCCTTCTAAAATCTTTTTCTTCCATCACTAATGATCAGCTGTGTTTCCAGAAGTATGAATAGATTTATCCTATATTTCTGCCTAATATTTCATATATAAATACTTCTAGGCAGGCATTGGGTCATATGTGTAAAACAAATGCAAGTACTTAACACAATAGACCATTCAATAAAGCTGCTTTTCACATGCTTCATTTACTACTTTCCATTGCCTTTTTCACAAGCAATTACCATCTCACACATGCCCAGTTTCACCATTCTGCAGAACCAAATGTTGAATTTAGGCAAACATAGGGTGTTCAATAAACAGGTGGATTTTGAACAGAACACCAATCAATTCGGGAAGCACGGTCAACCAGCTGCATCTGTCAATGGAATAATCAGTAGCTGGCAGCATCTGTGCTGGCTGGGCTGCCATCGGTGTTTACAAGCTGGAATTGAAGAGGGCTCGGCCAGCTGACAGCAGAAGTTTGCGCAGCACCTGTCTAAAGTATATATGACTGCCTCCAGGCAATCCCATTAGTTCTCCACTTTCATGGACACTAGGACTTGTTCACAAATTTAGGGGGAAAAATAAAAAAAGACAAACAGAGCTAGACTCTGACTGAGAAAGGACACCTGAAAGAGAAACAATCCCATATGGAGAAACAGAACAAGGAGGAGAGAATGAGAAAGATAAGAAATCACTCAAGAAAGCCAGTAATGTTTACGGATAGTAGAAAAATTTTGTCTGTAAACAGTGGGCTTGGTAGCATTTTTTTTAAATCGGAGATGTTCTGGAGAAATGTGTAAAGAACTCAGCCCAAGCTTTCTGATGCCAGGCAGGGCATAAGTAGTTTACATGGAACCTTTTGACTTGTTTATCTGACATAGTAAACAGCTTTCTCTGATCCCACTGTCCTTTTATGCATTACAAGATAACAAAAAGTTATGCGATTTTAGGAAATCAAGTATATAAACAGGGCTATTCTCAGCACTTCCACTGAATATTAAGTGCCCACTTTTATCTGCTAGAACTTGATGTGTGAAGGTAACCAACTTAAATGCACTGAAGAGACTGCATTCACACAATGAATAGTGACATTTCGCTAGGAATTTGTTAAATTTTATAATGCAAGTATACTGCCGTAATGTTCTACAAAACATAACAGTCAGTGCACAGCAATACTGCCCTCTGGTTTGTGAGGGCTATTTCCATCCTCAATTCATTCTAGTAGGAAAAAGAAATTAAAGATATGACAGAATGCTATCCACATTGTTATAATGCTGGTTCTTTCTGAGGTTAGTGGTCACACAGAGTGCTATAGAGGCGGTGGTTCTTTCTTGTGCCTGTAACTGCTGAGGTTAAGCTCTCAGTGCTTCCAAATGCATGTGGACATTTACACATATGGACATTGACCTTTCCTAAAAGAAAACTCAGGATAAATCATGTTCAACTTCAAAAGTCCAGCAGCTAATTCAAATCCATGCTCTTGTAGAAGGAGTCATTGAAAACAACAGAGAAACCAGACAACAGTCTTTAACATCTTATCTTTGTTTATGATTCTTAAGACCACACCTGGCGTGAACTGATATGCTAGGTCACCCTGGTTCCTCAGGTGCATTAGGCATATGTGAGCAGTGAAACTATGACAACCAGAATGCAACATCCAATTATGATGATTAGAATAACAACGAACACTTAGGCAATAATTATTTCCATTCATTCACTTTATCTCCCCAATAACCCTACGAGGTAAGTACAATTATTATTCCCCACTTCATGGACCACTCAGTGCCATACTAAGAGTCCCAGAGCCAGTAATGAGCAGACTAGATTTAAGGTCAACCCCATCTGACTTAGGGGTTCTGCTCTTACTGTTGTTCTGCCTCTAAAGCTATCTGATGTATTTTAAAATGTAGGTGTATCAGTTTGCTGGGGTTGCCATAACCATGAGTTGGGTGGCTTAAACAACAGAAATTTTTCTTACAGTTCTAGAAACTGAAATTCCAAGATCAAGATGTGGGCAGGTTTGGTTTCTCCTGAGGCCTCTCTCTCCCCTTGGATTGCAGATGGTCTTCACCATGTGTGCACCTTCCTGGTGTCCCTTTGTAACGGTGTGCACCTTCCTGGTGTCCCTTTGTGTGTCCTCATCTCCTCCACGTATAAGAACATCAGCCAGACCAAATTGGGACCCACCGTAATGGTTTCATTTTAAGTTCTCTCTTTTTTTTTTTTTTTTTCTTCTTTTGAGATAGAGTCTCACTCTGTTGCCCAGGCTGGAGTGCAGTGGTGCGATTTCAGGTCACTGCAACTTCTGCCTCCTGGGTTCAAGCTATTCTCCTGCCTCAGCCTCCCGAGTAGCTGGGACTACAGACACGTGCCACTATGCTTGGCTAATTTTTTGTATTTTTAGTAGAGACGGGGTTTCACTATGTTAGCCAGGATGGTCTCGATCTCCTGACCTTGTGATCCACCGGCCTCGGCCTCCCAGAGTTCCGGGATTACAGGCGTGAGTCTCTGCGCCCGGCCTTAAGTTCTCTTTTCAAAGGCCTTATCTACAAATGCGGTCACATTCTGAGGTACTGTGGGTTAGGGCTTCGGTGTGAATTTTTGGGGAAACCACAACGCAGCCCTAACATCAGGTGTATTAACATTCTACAAAACGCAACAGTGGGTGAACTGTAGGACTTCCCTCTGCTTTATGAGGGCTTAATTGTATAGGGCCTTATTTTGGATCTTTCCACATTCCACAAGTTCTGAGAATCTGATACTTGGAAACCATGTTCATCAGAAGAGTGAAAGGCTTTCAGGCAAACGTCCTTTGATCTTTTTCACAGTGATGCCCTCCGATGACATTAACTGTGGTAGTAACCAGCATCATTCAGTTGCTGTTTTAGAAGGAACTTAAAAATGGAAGATTTGAAAACATGATTGTGAAAACATAATTTTGCACTGAGTCCAGTATTAACAGTTTTTCAACAGAGTTAACTCTTACTGCTTTTTGTTTTAACTCTGAGTGCCTAGAACTGAGTTGGGTAAGCTCCTTGACCCACAGCACACCAGCGGCCTAGAACTCTCCAAGATGTCACTTAGGATTTTCATTCTGACCTGCCTTTCCTGATCCCTTACTACCTCATCCTATAGACATAGGCTTACTTTTCCCTAATATTTTCCCTGTACTTTAATGCATAGCTGTGTTTTTATGAAAAATAAAATACTGGGGTTTTCTTTATGCTCAATTTATTTAAATGATATTTCACTATAAATTATGTTCTTCTTCTATTTTTTTACATCATTATGCTTTCAAAAATCACCAGAATACGTATGTGTACCTCTGGATCTAAGCTGTCAAACACAGTAGCCACTAGCCACATGCAGCTACCGGGCATTTGAAATACGGCTAATGCAAGTGGAAAACTAAATTTGTAATTTTAATTTACCTTTAATTTAAATTTTAAAACTTGTATCTTAATTATGAGAATACTTTTAAATATTTTTGGAATATCTTGATGAATCTTCTTTTTTCAGTTGTACATTTTATAGAACTTAAATATGGATCAATCAGTTCCAATGAAAATTTAGCCTCTGATTTAAGATGTACTATAAAACACATATCAGATACTGAAAATAGTACAAAATAGGAATGTAAAACATATATCAGTAAGTTTTATGTTGATGATATACTGAAATAATACTTTACATATATTAAATAAAATATGGCATTAACATGATCACCTAATTCTTTTAATTTAAAAAAGTAAAAATAAATTTTCTTGGTACTTTTTTGTGTGGCTACTAAAAATCTTTAAATTACACATGTGGTTCACATTATACTTCTACCAGACAGGGGTGATCTAGGTTTTAATTCCTCTAACTACTACAAGTATTCTATAATAAGCACAAATAATAATTTTACTTCATTCTCTTATCAGCAGGCAAATAGATTGTTTCTAATTCTTTACCATATCAAACAACCCTCAAAATTCCTGTTTTTATGCATCATCACTAATACTTATCATGATCTTTCTTGCTGCTTTTGGTCAACTTGGTGGTTATACAGCAGCGTTTCTTATTTAAATATTCATGTCTCTGAATACTAATGAGAGTGTACATATTAGCCATTCAAAGTTCCCCTTCCATAAACTGCCCATTTATATCTTTGCTTATTAAAAATTTTGAATTCATAACTTTTATTTACCAATTAGCAGAAGTAAAAAGATATATTCTCAGTATAAATCTCTTGTCCACTGTTAGACATATAATTTTTCAGCTATTATACATATCTCCAATATTTTCTTAGCTTGTACTTTGTTCATTTTTCCCACAGTTTATTTCATTGAACACAAATCTTTAATTATAATTAAATTCCTTAAATTTTACCTTTATTATTTCAAGAAATTCTACCCTAGTAAGAAATTGTGAAGAAATTTCATCTTTTCTACTCTTGGTTTATAGTTTCGCCTTTCATATTTGGATCTTCAGTCCATCATGAAGCCCTATAGCACTTAGAGCAGCAGATGGTTGCAAACATCCTAGGCTTAGGTACTTCCCATTTGAGAATCTGACCAAAACTCAAGACTTTCTTACTGAAAGAATGTATGTGCATAAAATACTATATATATAATTTCAGGCTGTTCCCAGAGCTCTACTGCAAGCCCTTTCATGTATCCTTATGCAGTCCACAGAATCCAGGCGCAGGATCCCTGAGTCTCACAGATTCTACTAGCTATTCAAAAACTTCATTGTATTTTTCATGGCTTTGCTCATCATCTTTTTCTGGATTATCTCATATTCTCAACTAGTTTATGAGCTCCTTAAGGACAGAGACCTAGATCTAGGCATCTCCAAGATTTTTCATAGCACCTGAGAGCTGGGAGTGCTCAATAAATACGCCCCTTAGCAACTGATATTCCAGAAATCAGACTCAGAGAAGAGTGTAAGGTGTAAGGCCCAGGGGATTACTCTAAAGAGGCCTCCATTAATTCATGCATTCAATCAACAGTCATTGAGCTTGTCCATTGTTTCAGGTCCTGGGCTACATGCCAGATAATCAAGGGAAAGGCCACAGTTTGTGTCCTCAGAGGGTTCCTATTCTAGAGGGGACAGGAGAGGAGAAGTAATTATAACACAGGGCATCAATGCTCCGCTAAAGTAAGGAAGTAGGGAACTTTCTGATCTGCATAAGAGGAGGGTACCTAATGGGGCCTTTGAGGTAGGGGAAGGGTGGGCCTCTCAGCAGGAGTCATGTTTAGGCGGAGAGTCACAACAATGCATAGTGTTAAAAAAATTAAATTTAACTTGAGGTTGTCTCCATAACTTGAGTCCCTACCTAAGGAACTGCAACCTAACGTAACTTAGTCTATTAAACACACTGAAAGCCTAATTTAGGATGCTTTTTTTTTTTTTTTTTTTGTAACAGCAGCTGAGCTTCAGCCAATCACAGGCTGCCAACTGATCAGACCATGACCAAATAAGGTGAACACCTAGCCATAACTTAAGGAGAAGGCAGGATTTGACTGAGGAGGCAGGGCTTGGACACCAGTTCAAATCAAAGACTACCTAAAACAGGGATAGAGTGGAAGTACATTTCCGTAAGATATGCCCACCACTGGTGCCATGCCACTTTATCTCTCCAGCACTTAATAGATTCTACCTGAACCCCTCACCCTCAACTGCTATTAACTGAACCTTGAAATCTGAGTATCTGTATCTCTAGTGCATTAATGATTCTATATTTTGCACCCACTGTGTATTAATGACACAAAAGTGGAGGTTTCCCTTCAATGCTTTGATCCAACTCTAAGTTGTCAAGTCCCCAAGGCTGTAACAATGTATACAGGATTCTACTTGTGAGCGAGGAAACCATATATGGTGACTTCTGTCAGATAACAACATACAGGAAAAAAAATAAAACAAACAAACAAAACAACTGCCTAATCTGGGAAGGTGGGAGTACTGACCCATTCCGTGAAACAAAGATTGGTTGGGTATCTGCATTGGAACAGGGCAAGAATATCTCTACAGACCCAATTTGGCAGCAATGGATAGATATCAGACCTTGTGGAGCCTCTATTTGCACCCCAACTGGACTAATTTTTGTTTGTGGCCATTAATGGGGAAAAGTCATACCCCATAATCACTCTCGACTACCCCACGAGCCACTTGTTTTTAGGAGTAGCTTTCCCTTGTATATAAAAAACTTGGAACAGAGGTGAATGTAGGATGGCCACTCTTGCTTCTCTAGTGGTCACAGTCTATAATCCCATAAGAACCAAGAACACCAGAGATAAACAAGCAACAGGATTAATTCTAGCAGGAATCAGAGCAGCAATAGAACTACTGGCATCCTGGGGCAGCTTTGGCTATCACGAGTTAACCCTGAAAAACTAGATTCAAACTCTAGAATCCCTAGCCACCAGCACAGGTCATGTACTAAAGGGAATCCTAGAGTCCTTAGAATCTTTGGCAAATGTGTTCTTGGTAACTCATTCTGAGGGCTGCCCGATTAGTTGACTGCTCTTTGGTCAAACTCTGTTAAATTAAACTTGTCTACAGTTTTTCTTTTACCAGTAGGCAGCTCATCTGAAAACAGTAGGAGGGAAAAGAGGGAATCCTAGAAATCGATCTGTCATAAACATTGTGAACTGGCTAGAGTGCTCCTGCCTTTTCCTGGGAATCAGAAAGTAGCAGCCAGACAGGAAACAAAACCACCTGATCTTTTACAAACAGGAATCAGATTAGAGCACTGCCACATTTAAAGCCACCAGAGGCATCCCATCTAGGATGGGATGGGAAAAATTATGTCTAAAATATACATACATAGTGTATATAAATATATATTATATATAATATAAATAGTATATAAAATATATAAGTATATATTACACATATAATTTTTTCTTAGTATAAGTATGTCCCACGTAATATTTGCAATGTAACTTACACTAACAAAGTATTTGTTATTTATCAGAAAGTCACATTTATGGCAGTTAAACCTGCCAGCCCAAGGCACTTAAAATTTAAAATTACACTTAAAATAGAGTCCTCAGTATTGTATTTTCTCTGGCTTTCATCTTAGTGTGAGCTCTGCATTGTTCCCCATGCTTCAGGCATGCTGACCTGTGAGAATGAGAATAAGAATGCCAAGCTCCATCCCATCTTAGCACCTTGGCTTCTGTATCTTCTTTCCATTTAGAATGTGTTTTCCCTCTTTCTTAGCGTGGTTGGTTTCTTCTCTTCTTTCAAATACCAGTTAGATGTCACCTCCATAGAGAGGCCTTCTCTAACCACACCACCTAAAGTAGGCTATCCCAATTATTTTCTCTCTAGATACATATATATATATATATATATATATATATATATATATATATCAGTCCATAAACTTTATTCTTTCACTTCTAAACTGCTGCCCTCACCATTATGTCAGAGACTTCTGCCTTTTGCATCTTTGTGTCCCTAGCCCTTAGCAAAATGTCTGTCACATACGAGATACTCAACAAATTTTTATCATATAATGGAAATCTTAAGTTAGTATTTTCTCTGGTGCTTCCAAGACATGCATTTTGCCTAGACATGTTATTGTTCGTCATGTGAACTGGCTATGGCAAAACACATTGCCTTCAGAAAGAAAGAGCCACACAAGTTGGAAAGGAAAGGTCACAAGGATGAAAGAATGGTCAAGACTCTATCAACATTAATGCCTTATAAAAAAATCTCTCAAGAGATACCAAAAGATGGAAAGAAATTGAGTCTATCATTTGAAGACATCCCCCCACATTTTTTGCTTTCCTGCAAGTCATATCTGAGTCATACCTAAGGCACTTTGGCTTTGCCTCCTTGTGGTCCTCTCCATTTCTTACTACTTCATCTCCATCACTTTACCACCTTCAAAGAGTCCTTTCCTCATATAACCTCACATGATGTTCACAGGGTTAAAAAACCCCAAACGTTCAATAGAGAAACAACATTTTCTTAAAAATATACATACAGACAGACATATGCGAATTCTTTCAACATGCTTACAAATCTATCCACAGCCCTACTCAGAGTAGGCTTCAAATGTAAATCAGAAGCCATATATGTTGTATTCTTCCAAGAGATTACTCTGGAAAAGAAAAATAGCACATATTTATTGAGAGGAGAACAAATTTAATTATTTTGCCCAATCATCAAAAACATTTCTAAATATGAGCTATGATAGGAAAAAAATCAGTTTAACTCTCTACATATGAATTATTTTCCTTTTTTAATCATAAAATTTTTTAAAGTTTTGGATTAGATTCAAACTTCTTTAGAGAACTAAATGATAAGTTTGCAAACAATTACTGGAAAGAAATAAGAACAGATGAGAGCAAAAGAAAGAAAAAAGTTACAGAGTGTAAAATTATTTTCAAGCACAAAGTTAAAAACTTCTAATACAGAACCTGGAAAACACTTTATGTGTGTGAGATAAATTAAAGTGTTGAGGTCAGATTAGAAAAACAAAACATAGCTTCTACTGACAAATGTAAATGCATCCTGTGATCCTGTTGCCAATGAAGTGGCATTGCTCTGATGTACCACTCCCATCCCGACCCAAGCAAACACTTGTCAATGAGCACCAGGGTTTTCAAATTATCCAGAACTCTATCATGATGACGGAGCTAGGAAGTTCCTTTCAGCCTCTTAACAGCAGCGCATTATTTTCCCTATAGATAATACTGAGAACATGGCAACACTTCTGCCTGATCTGCTTATTAATAATACCCAACACGGCATTTATTAGATAGAGAAACACTAGATGTTAGGTGCTGGGTTAAGCACAGGAAAAGAATCAACAAATTCTACATCACTTTCTTTGTTGTGTTGATGGTGGTGGTTACTGTTGTTTATACCTTCAGATCTCTCTCCACACTAAATTTTTGGGTAGAAATGTTTAAATACCATCCTTAGCCTCCGCAATAATAATAGCATTGCATCACTATCACTGGTGAGAAATTTGTGTTTTATTTTTGTTTATATTTTACATTAAGAAATTAATGAAGTGGGAATGGCTACCTTTGCTGTATACTCCAAACTCCCACTGATCTGTGTGTGTGTTGTGTGTTTGTCTAGAGAGGACAGTCGCCCCACACAGGAAAAAAAAATACCCCATAATTATATGATTTTTCACAGAACTAAAAAGAAATAAACTACCCCCATTCCAAAGCATGGGCTCCTATCTTTTTGCCACACCTCAAATAGCTTTCTCACATGGCAAGAAAGGTACCCTTGACTGCTCAGTGCCTCTCCCTCCTCTTGATGTGAGATGCGCCAAAACACCACTGGGGTTCTTCAGGAGGGATTTCATTGTCAACTCCAGCTTGCAGTACAGGGAAGTGACATCTAGAGTGGGCCTCTTTTTGTCACTTTCCCCATACTTTCACACACATAAAAATGCCTGTCAAACACTATCCTACATACATGGATGAGAAAAAGAAATAAGCACTTTACCATGAAAGACTAACTAGAAAAAGCAGGGAGATGCCAACTGACAAATGTATGGTGATGGACTTTCTTCTTTTTTTTTTTTTTCCAATTCTCAGATTTATATCTGAGGCTCTCAGCCAATTTCTATGTCATAAAGATGGTGCAGTTCAGAGCTTAATTGCTTTAGCACTTGCACCAAGAAAAACTGTATTGCAAACAATGAAGAAAGAAGAGAGGAAACCAACATTTTCTTGGCACTGGCCACGTGGCAAACAGTGTACAAGGCATTTAGAAAAGGTTTTTTGATTCCATTCAATCCTGGAAACCAACATGTTGAAGGGCCAGATTTTTCACCATTTTATAGGGATGCAAACTTTAGCTCAGAGAGGTTAAATGACTTGCCAACAGTCACACAACTAGCACTCAGAGGAACGGGAAGGCTAACTCGGAGCTGATGCTGCAGCTTACACTCACTCCCCAATCTCACGCAACACAAACTCTTTCTAGGCAGCTTCGAAGGTACCAAACAAGTGGCTCCTAAGGACTCAGTAAACATTCCTGTCAGCTGGCCAAGATGAATATTTTGGATAATGTCCAGATACTTGAAATACCAGCTTTAAGTTGTGGAAGTGCTTCAGGCACAACCAAGTCTCATTTACATCCTTTAAAAAATAGTCATGACCTGCCCCCTTCACACACTGTCATTCTTCTGGAAGGTATCTGAGAGCACAGCTCTGCAAGTGCCAAGAGCATTATGCAATTTCCATACATAGGGCTTCCTGAGTCATGTTTGGTGGGGCAGGGGGTCAGTGTACAATATTTCTGCCTTATTTCTTTAAGTTTCTCTTGGCTATAGCTCTTAAGAGACACCCAGAGAGAATGGATTCTATAGAAGATTTCTCCCAGAAATTTTGGAGTAGATTAGAAAGCTTGGTTTGCTTCTGGTTCTATTACTTGGGATTTATTTGGAACTAAAAGGTTTTCTACCTGAAAGTAACCATTTAATATATTGGGGAGGAGTGAAGAATAAAATGTTCCTTTTTTTTTGCTATTTGCACCACCCTGTCCCGATTCTATTGTTTGCAGTAAGTTTTGTAACAGAAACTCTTCTGCACTCCTTATCGTGTTACAAGTTTAGATGTACCCAAACCACCAGCAGTTAGATTCCAAGTATACGCTTTTGATCGATTCAAGTGCATTACCCGGGAGGGTGTGTGCTTCGCTCTGTTGTTCTTCCAGCCAACTCCCTTGCCAGCTGCTGAAATGATGCCACCACCGGTCTCCATCTCATGCAGATTTTACACCCTGATACCAGGAAAGCAGAAGCATTTCTCAAAAGAGTTTTTGCTGGCTTGGCAGGAAAACAGAAATTGCTTTTTATCAAAATGAAAAAGGTTTTCTTCATGGGAAACAGCAAAAGCAGTTTGAAAGAGGGGCCAATACTTTCATCCTAGATAAGGTGTTTTCAGCACAGCAGACAGAAAAACATGTTTTCCTTCCTTTCACCACATCAATCAGATCCACAAAGCCAGCTACCTTCATTCACAGAACAGGTGGAGCGGTAATGGTCCCAGAGGCCACTCCTCCTGGTCTGAAGATCTTGCCATCCCTGCCTGAAAGTTCTCAAATCCAAGCTCTGGGAACTTGGGATGCTTTTTTCTGCCTCTCCCACACTCCAAGAGGAACACATCCACTATTATGCATGTCTTCATTCTTTGTCCTGGGTGGAACTTCTGGGGGTGGGAGAATGGGTGATAAAGGGGGAAGTGGGATTCACTTCGTGAACACCTACTAGAAGCCAAGCCAGGTACATCCTATGCATTATTTCATATAAACCTTACCACAAAACTTTGAGTGGTATTATGTCCATATGACAGATGCCAAAGGAGTAGGCTAGGGGAGTTAAATGAAATCTCAAAAGTCATATACTAATATGTGGAATACTAGCAAAATCTGGAATGTGAACCTTGCCTGGTCTGTTGCTTCAGAGCTTTGATGTGCCACCAACAAACACTTCCATGCCTCTCTGCTTAGAGGCCCAGTTTAAAATGCTATCCTCTGGATAGATATGTGGTAGGTCCATACAATGGAATATTACTCAGCCATGAAAATGAAATTCTGACACGTTACAACATGAATGAACCTTGAAAACGTAAGCTAAGTGAAATAAGCCAGTCACAAAGGATGATATTGTGATTCTGAAACCAACCCAATAATCCCATAGATAGTTTTTTGGATAGACGTAGAAATTGACCTTTGTGGTCTTAATGCTTGAAGTTTATATTTGTTTTAACTGAGTTCCTTCCTCAGGAAATGACATTCAGGCCTCTCAAAAACAAACAAACAAACAAACAAACAAACAATAAAACCAGTATTGGCAAACTGAAACTCATCAGATCACCACATTTTGACAATGAGATGCTGGACCCCTCATTCTCAGGATTGCTTCCTTGCCTCTCCCTAGTTCCTGTTTTCTTATACATGATTACGTTTCTTCCTGGCTATATAAACCCCCGGTTTTATATAGTCTGGTTTTGGTCAGGGAAATGGATTTGAGACTGAACTCCCATCTTCTTGGCAATACTCATCATCTCAGTGACTGGTTTTCTGCACGGCAAACAGCAGGACCTAGACCGAATCCCTAGTGTTTTGGTAACAATTCCACTTCTGTGAGGTACATAGAATAGGCAAGCTTACAGAGACAGAAAAGTAGAACACAGGTTACCAGGGGCTGGGGGAGGGAGAAAGGAGTGCAGAGAATAGGGAGTTATTGTATAATGAGTACAGAGTTGTGTGTGGTTTTTTTTTGTTTTTTTTTTTGAGACAGAGTCTCGCTCTGTCACCAGGCTGGAGTGCAGTGGCTCGACTCGATCTCGGCTCACTGCAACCTCCGCCTCCTGGTTCAAGCAATTCTCCTGCCTCAGCCTCCTGAGTAGCTGGGATTACATGCCTAATTTTTCTATTTTTAGTAGAGACGGGGTTTCACCATGTTGGGCAGGATGGTCTGGATCTCTTGACCTCATGATCTGCCCACCTCGGCCTCCCACAGTGTTGGGTTACAGGCGTCAGCCACCGTGCTGACCGAGTACAGAGTTTCTATTTGAGATGACAGAAAGTTCTGGAGATGGATAGTGTGATGACTGCACAACATTGTGAATGTACTCAGTACCACTGAATGACACAGTTAAAAATGGTTAACATGCTAAATTTTATGTTATGTATATTTTTCCATCACACAAAAATGTTCCCTGCTTTTCCCTTTGAAAGATGCCACATCTGCCCTGATTCCAAAGCTCTTTCTGAGAATTGACTCCCACTAGTTGTAAAGTGACACAAAAGATGATCTATTCCAGGCATGCCAACTCAAATCCACTGATAGTGACAGCTAGGAACACTGTGTTAAGAAAGATTATGAGGATGTTTTCAGGGCCAAAAAAGATAAATAACATGATTGATTTGTAAAAATCCCCTCACAATGAGATATAGAATTGTTGGATAAAATACAACAAAATATTAATTGTTCTTGGAAATGTGAATTGGGAAACACAGACCAAGTGGCAAAAGCTTGGGCAGAGAGTCATGGTATTCAGAGGCCATGATGGTCAAATACAGGTTAATCTTCTAAACACATAGAAACCAAGTAAGTAAGAAAATCAAGGCAACTAAAACAAAGAAAATGTTACAGTAGGTAGTAGGTAGTCAGGCATGATGGGGCAGGAGAGGGCCCTCCCAACACCCCCACCAGGAAAGCCAAGCTACCATCAGGTGATGGTCAGGTGGTTGTTAACTGCCTTTAAAATAATTTGTCACAGCCAGCACCAGGGAAAGACCGTCTTCCTATATTGATAGGAAACACCTGTAACTGGTAATCAGCAGTTTTCAGGAGGTGGGCGAGTGAACACAAGCATGTGCATTAAGAGACAAAATGGCAGAATATGGTCTTCTGAGGCATTCTACTGGAAAAGGGAAGAAAGCCTCAAGTGGGCATACATACAACTTCTTAAACACATTCACATGCTCACCTCCCACATGTTAGCAGGCCACACACATGTGGGTGGCCCACCCTAAGAGAAGAACCATGGGAAAAGGGACACAAGGCCCAGAAGTACAACAACATATAAAACCCACGTCAAAAGGTCAAACGTCACACGTGACCTTCATAGTGCCTGCTTGGGTCTCTTCTAGGTATACTTTCCTTTCTTTCCTGTGCTAAAGCTTTTTAATAAACTTCCACTCCTGCTCTAAAACTTGCCTCAGTCTCTTTTCCTGCCGTATGCCCCTCAGTTGAATTCTTTCTCAGGAGGCAAGAATTGAGGTTGCTGCAGGCCCATATGGATTACCCGCCAGTAACCCAAATATTCATTGCCCCTAACAAAAACAGCAGAGGTTTTCTGTGCCCATGAGTCTCATGAGTGAGGGCTGCCTAGAGCTTCCGCGGTTCTTGTTGGGTCTCCCCTTCTAGTACAAGACTCCTTGTAGCTTTGCAATAAGTTTACCTTTTCTTTATAAAACTTTACTAGCTATTCTTTAAATCGACAACGGTTTGACTTCAACAGGTCCTCATGGGGTGATCATATCATGTGTCATCCATAGAGGGTAATTTGAACTTATAAGCATTAACTGTGCTCCATGAGTTGTTGTTCTTTGTTTTGTTTTGTTTTCCTTTTGCTTTGATAAACAACATGCCCAGATACATGGGGGGAAAATGGTAGTCATCCAATTTCTTCATATTGGCAGAAATACAGCAACAGGAAAGTGATGTTATTAACCTTGGGGAGCCTCTATAACTTCTTAAACCATAAACAAAAATAAAGAACATAATGGAAGGTATAATTGGTGTTAAAAAAAAAAACCCAAATGTTTGCTGAATTCCATACCATGTTACACACACAAAAAGTTTCTCTGTAAAGAAAGAAAATCTTTGACTCAAGAATCAACTTTCTAGCGATCTAAAAATCAAATTATAATGAATTTAGACCACAGAATCAATACTGGGGGACTAACTAAGGATCACTAAATCCTGTGTTATTGATTGCTTGGAGAAAACTGTCTTTTTAAATACGCGTCACATAACAAAGTTCTTTATTTCTAAGAACTTTCTCCAAATCCTCCCATCACGTGGTTTATGTAATGATTAATCCTTTGTATTAACTACTTTATGTGTCAGAAATATTAAAATGCAAATTAACTGTTCCTGGGAAATGCTTTTGCAGTTTCTCCTAAAACTATACTACCTACTTTGAATAAGTTACGTGAAAACTGTGGCACATTTGGGAAGAAAGCAGCTTAGTAGGATACAAATGAGATTTGCAATTATAAGAACTCAATACATTGTTGTCTTAGGCATTTTCAGATTTTAAAAAAGTATAATGACTTTTTTCCCCCAGTGTGATACCAAAATCAATGGAATGGTTTTGGTTTGTTTTCTACTGGAGTGTACCAGTTAGATTTAATCACAGAGGGAAAAATCTTGTTTTGATTTCTCTTATTAATTACTTCTTGGAAAAATGCACTGTAGCATTCTTATTCAGAATTTCAGGAATAAAAACTTTTCATTTTTCAAACTGCAAATGAAGGTGGGGTAAATGTGTGAAGGAGCGAAGATCTAGATATATGAGAGTTTCTATCTCTGAATCCAGGAAGGACTTTGTCTATAGCAGTGGAAATAAAGCGAGGAGCTATTGGTTGGTTCACACAATGCCTAGGGGTTGGCTGTCATGCTCCATTCAGACCCACAATCCCATTGAAACCTGTCACTTTCAAGAGTGCAAATAATAGGACGGGGAAAGAGTGTCAGAGTAGGACGTTTTCTAACAAGAGCCCAGTGGATTCCTAGCTTTCATCTAATAAACTTCAATGGTTTAAGAGCAGATCCATAGGTGCCACACAGCGAAAGGACCTGTGTAAAAATCACAGTGAGACTCTAGAGTAAGAGATGGAATGTGATGGCCCCAGGCCCTGCCCTCCAACCTTGAGTCCACATCATACGACCTCTTTAAAAAACTCCCTCCAGAAGCCCTACGGTTTCCTCTCTGGTTTGAGTCTTACTGCCGAAGAGTCTGTTTGTAGAGATGGATATCTGACCAAGCTAGCTTTCCTTTTTTATGCTGTTTCCCTCAAGAACCGAGGGTTTTTCACATTCCAAAATAAAATGCAAACTGAGAGCATTTTGTATTTTTGCATTTCGATTCCCTGTTTTGTCAGTGAGTAATTATAGCAAATAAAATATTGCAGCTGAATGTAAATTGTTAGGCAACCAGATCACAGCAGGATATTTTTCTTCCACAAGTTTGACATCATAGAGTGTTAAATATTAAAATATGGCAAGTCAAGTAAACAGAGAGGGCTCTTTGCTCAAAACATTAATTTTAAACAAACATTTCACTGTTATTCAGATCAGATGCTAGGAAACAAATGATATTTTCTTTCAAATAAAGTGAATAGATCATCTGAAGGGAAAGCAGACAAGGGAATGATACAGAAGGAAGGGCATTTATGACACGAGAGATGAATTTCAGCCAGAAGAACAGGAGAGAATTCACATGTAGGAGAGAAGGCAAAAGAAAGAGAAACTGGCAAAACAACATGGAAAAGAGCAAGAAATGAGAAAGATTGATTTACTGCTAGAAGGGGAAAAAATGAAGATATGTCTCATGTCAGAGTATAGAGGCCTGACTCAAAATAAGGCAGCTGGGGAAGAAATGAAATTCTTTCTAACATCATGAATTTCCGTTTCCTTAGGTTATTATCAGAAAGGTAGAAAGGAGATGAATTTTCAGACCTCCAAAAGATCACCAATCCATAAAATACCAATCAATAAGCATTGATTGAGTACCTAATGTGTGCTCAACAACCACGTACAAAATTAGACATGGCCTTCTTCTGAGGTACCTTACTATGGAGTTGAGATGAGGAGATGCTGAAACAATGAATGAGAGTGGAAATGTATTCTATGCTGTGGAATGAAAAAAACACACAGCTCAGAATTCAACGATAATGACAATGAGGGTGGTTTAGAGTCACTGTCATAACACTCTTATTTTCTAAGCACCTCCTACGTTCCAAGTACTGTGCTGGATGCTTAATATTTTCATTTCCAACATTTAAAACAATCCATTAAGAATTATCTCCTCTACTGAAGAAAATAAAGTTTCAAAACTTAAGTTGCTTGTATTACACAATGAGTAAATGGTAGGGCCTGAATTTAACCCCAGGTCTCCCAACCCAAAGATCACGATCTTTCTTCTACTGAAGTGCTGGATTTATCCTAAGAAGTCATTCTTCTGTTAATCCTCACACCAAAATGCCAGCCAATTAAAACAGAAACAAAAACAAACAGAAACTCAGTTTGAGAAATGTTCTTTGTAAGAGAGATGACCTAACATGAATTTTTGGATGAAATTATCATGGATATGGAGGGGTTTTGTTTTTTGGTTTTAAA
Organism: Pongo pygmaeus; assembly: GCF_028885625.2. Lineage (NCBI taxonomy): Eukaryota > Metazoa > Chordata > Mammalia > Primates > Hominidae > Pongo > Pongo pygmaeus. The sequence goes on along the minus strand of NC_085930.1, from coordinate 93,425,506 downwards.
AAGAATCTTCAGGAAAACATATAGAATTTGCAGGAGAGTCATGTTCATTAAACCATCTCAGAGTTAAAGATTGGAGGGAATAGATGTTAATAGCCATAAAGGCCTTGCAGAAAAAGGCAAACCTTCTTTTCCAGTAGGAGTGAGGAAGTGAAAAGGGATGGAGGAGGAGAAGAGTCAACTGCGGAGCAAGAAATGTTCCACAATGAGACCGCTAATATCTCCCAGTTCACAACTAAATTAAAATAATGCCTGGGGAGAAGACTGTTACAGATACATGCAAACAAATTGCACATCCTGTTAAGTAGGGCAAAACAGACACTTGGAAACTAGAGGAAGACAAAATTCACAGAGAAGGTGGAGAGAACTTTAACTTCTCATGAACTGTGGAATTGGTAGTTTGAATATATTATAGTTAGATCTCCATTGAGCAATGAGGTCCCGACTGAGATCTGGTCCACGAGATCAACTTTCTGGCAATATGGTAAATTTTTTGACAGTTACTAAATGAGACTGAATATAAGCAAAATAAAAATCATCTTGTGTTTCAAGAAACTGATATACTCCAGATACATCACCATACCATATAGAGATTTAACTAGAAAAAATAGTCCATCCAAATTCACATTGGTTGAGGAAGCCAGAACACTGACTTATCCATGTTCACCACAACTCATCTGCCTTCCCTCCCTTAAGAAAAGCAGAGGCCCAGAGTGACTGCCAAATAAAATCTACCTAACAAACATGCCATTCAATTTTTTTAGAAGGCCATTGAAAGATAAGAAAATTAAATTAAAAGAAAGGAATGAAGAGATTTTCCTTCTATCTGGTTGTTGAGAGAGAACATTTCTTGCATATCCAGCATTTGGCAATCTCTTAGCAAAATGGCAAATTCACAAACCCTTTAACCCAGCAAATGCGTTGCTAAGAATTTGCCCTACAGATATACTTCCAAATAGTATTCCAGAATTTGTGCAAGAATGTCCTTTGTAGTATTGCCCATAAAAATAAACAAACAAAAAAATGGAAAAGAAAACCCATATACCATCCATTGGGTTAAATGCATTTTGATTTATCAATACAAAACAATATGTACAGCTATTAAGAATAATGAGGTAGGTATGCTCTTCAAGATATACTATGCTTTGAAACAAGCTAAGTGTGAAGAATGTATATAATGTCATGCCATTTAAGTAAAGATTTTAAAGGCTCTGTGTCATTTTGTTTAGATGCCAACATGTGCATAATTTCTTTTTCTGAAAAGCTACAGAAGAAACTTCACAATGGTAATATTTGGAGGACAAGAGGCCAGCAGGTCAGAGAAGAGAAGGAAAGGAAACTTTTCATTTTCCTCTTATACCTTTCCTTCCTGCCTGAAGTTATATGTATGGCTAATTTGATTTAAATAAATAATATTAATGAAACATAAAAGTAAAACAATTACCTAACAATAATAAAACTATGTTGTTTATAACTCTTATTTGATGTTTGGATTCTCAGAATTTACTTCACTGAACTCCGAAATGGGTGGTATTTTTGAAATTTTTAGCTGCAATGAAAGAACACAGTATAACTGATGCACCCCACCCCCAACCAAACCACCCTCACACCTTGTCCTCCACTGACATCTCTATCTTGTATTTGAAAATACGCAGAGAAGACTCTGTTTCCATGCTACAGACAGTACTTCTAGAATTTTGACCACAGAGTAAACAGTCATTGTATCATCCATGTCCTGAATGATGAGGGACAGGGACAGACAGAACCTACCATGTGAGCAGCTCTAGAGCTGTCGTAGCTACAGCTGACTCGAGTTCACAAAGTAGACATGAGGAAAAGCAAAGTTTGCATGTGCACATACACATGACACACACACAAGCACATTGAGAGTGAAAGAGAACAATGTGAGACTATACTGGTCAAAGAGTATTTAGGATCTGCCAAATAATCCAGTTTTGTTTGTATTTTCATTTACATCCCTTTCACCTTAACCACTTTCACAGTTATCAACTCTCTAATACATTGACAGATGCTGTGTTAGGCACTTCACAAGTATTATCTCATTTACTTCTCATTTAAAAAGCCATTGGTTAATATCATAATCTTCCCATTGCATATGAAGAAATTGACACTTAAAGATATAACACTTACCCTGCTCAAAGTCACACATCTACATCTAGCAAGTGGGAGGTGGCATTCAAACATAAACACAGCTGGCCTCAAAGGCACTATGACTCACTGTATTCATTCCTGATTCAAGTCTCATGCCTTGCCCTGAGACTGTTCTTTAGGACATAAATTGGGCAAAGAGCAATCAACTCACAAAAAGAGAAGACCTTCCAGGCCAAAACTAGGAAGTTTGGAAAAATGAGAATCATGAAAACATGTATATTACACATACAGCCAGGTTGAAGAAGACAGAAAGCACTAGAATGTGGAGGAATCTTATGAGCTAGAATGCTTAGTGCTTAAAGAAAGGTCTTTGGCATCAGCCACACTCCTGGGATGAATACTGACCTGGCCGTCATCTAACTATGTCACCTTAACCATGTCACCAAGAGGCTTAACCTGCACTTATTTCTTTCATCTGTAAAATGGATGGCATAATAGTGCCTGCCTCACAGAGGCATGGTGAGGGTTGAATAAGATCATGCACATTAAGTACCTAGGACCCAGTAACTCTCTGTAATTATGCTGTGTTTGAGATCATAAAGCTCTTAATCATTATAAAAGTACCTGAGAAATTCTGGAATGTTATAGCAGGAAAACTTCTGAAAATATAGATTACCCGTAGGCAAGCCCCTTGTTTTACACAGCAAGAAAGTGAGACCTAATCAGTCAGGGGCAAGATGCTTCTCAAGTCAGTCTATTGAGTTCTTATTTTGCACTGAATTACACATCTACAGAGCTTCCTGTAGCAGGAAACTCTGGTCAGTTTGCCCATTGCTCATTCCTAACACCTTTTTCTCCTGCCTGCTCCCATCCCATGGCCAACTATTCATTCTCTCAGACCCTCTTGAAGCCAATGAAAATCTGCTGGGGGAATACTCGGGGGAAGCATATGATTTTCCAATAGCAATACTGCTGCTGCCACCTCTCTCGCTTTCTTCCTACCGTGAATTTGATCATGGTCCCAGGAAATAGGGTGGCCATCTTGCAAATAGGCAGATTAAAACAATCACTAAGACACTGCCTACCTCCAGGAGGTCTTCCTGTTATGAAAGAAAATACACCCCTATTTGTTTAAGCAACTTTTAAAGGTGGGTTTCTGTTACATGCAGCTGAACTCATTCCCACAAAATGATAAAAGTCCTTCTTCCATGGGCATTGACACAGTCTAGGCTGGAATGGTGCGGATAGTATGGGGTACTCACCAGCTGTTTGAGGGAAATCCCCAGGTTGTGAGAGCTCTTTTATTTAAAAAAAAATTAAAATGTAAGTCAAACTCAGGCTTAGTTTTGAAGTTCCTTTCTCACCTTGTTCTCATTTTTATCTTGACACTCAGAATGAATTTCCCAATGATATCTAAGAGCTTCCCATTCCCAGGCTGGTCCAGTGATTTTTAGTGAAATTAGGTTTTACTGAAAGTGAGTTGATTTTTACTTATTAATGTTCTCCTAATTAGAGCACTTTGTCAATATCTCCATGCATGTATTATATTCTCATGTCCATAGCATGTGTTTAGAAATATGTGGATAACAAGATGGAGAGTTAGACTGTTTTGGCCCTAATGACCTCCCTCCCTCTCAAAATGCCAACATAACTTCTGGTCACGTAATCATGGGCCACCTTGTACTGTTCACTGACTATGTGTTATAGGTTGATTTTAATCCCTGACAAATTTTTTTTTTTTTTTAAATGGAGTCTCACTCTGTTACCCAGGCTGGAGTGCAGTGGCACGATCTCGGCTCACTGCAAGCTCCGCCTCCTGGGTTCACGCCATTCTCCTGTCTCAGCCTCCCGAGTAACTGGGACAACAGGTGCCCACCACCATGCCCGGCTAATTTTTTGTATTTTTAGTAGAGACGGGGTTTTACCGTGGTCTCGATCTCCTGACCTTGTGATCCGCCCGCCTTGGCCTCCCAAAGTGCTGGGATTACAGGCATGAGCCACTGTGCCTGGCAAGCAAAATTTTTAAACCTCTGAATACTGACACAGCGCTTCATAAAGTTTTGCTAGTCACTCAGTGCCTATCACAGAGGTAGGCAAATCAAAAATTCTCATGAAGTACTAGAAAATAGATGCACCTGTCCCCCAAATGCACAGCATAAGAAGATACCCAGGGGCTAAAAGCTCCCAACTCCAAAATAAACCTATTCATGAACATGAGTCTCTATTCCTTTGCTCAGGGAATTCAGTGCTAAAGTAGATAGCAAATATATTTATATTAAGGGAAATATCTTAAAAATGGCACTTACAGATACATTTGCTAAATAGATATGGAAGTCTATCTAAAGACCTAGCACTATGCCAGCCATACAACAATCTCTTCACAAATATGTATTGAATGAATCAATGAATGAATAAGCACATATACACAGCAGAAAAACAGACTATGAATGAATATATGTCTTTTCCCCTACAGAAAGATACTCTGACTAAAACAAATGGGCAGTCAAAACTACAATCTCTCATTTAACTGGGAAAAGTAAAGAACCCTCTATTTCATCTTTGATTTCCTCCTTACATGATATACAATGTAAAGGGCTTGCTAGTCACATTTGTCGAGAGAGCCCACAGGTACTATCTGGCTCATCACAGCTTATCAATTGCCTTTGTCGTTTGGTGGATATTGATCTGGGAAGACCTTGTATCTTGCGAAAGTCACTTCTACAGCAACTCCTCACTTTTTCTTTTTAGTTGACATGAAGGCTCAAGTGGTGTGGTATACTAGGAATTTCCACCCGACAGCCCCATTCCATCATTAAATACCCAGTGAGAGATTGTTAACCAGATGAATGTCCCAGTTAAACCAGCACATTCTTGCCCCTACCTAACATGCACGGTGGGTTCAAACTAACAATTTGAAGGGCAATAACTAAAATGGTCTGAGGAGCCTCAAGTGTAGTTTCAATGGTTTCACGCTTATCCATTCATTTGTTCATTCAACAAAGCATTTAGGGGCCCAGTGTGGTGGCTCACACCTGTAATCCCAGCACTTTGGGAGGCCGAGGTGGGTGGATCATATGAGGCCAGGAGTTTTGAGACCAGCCTGGCCAATGTGGTGAAACCCCGTCTCTACTAAAAATACAAAAATTAGCCAAGTGTGGTGGCACACACCTGTAACCCCAGCTACTCTGGAGGCTGAGGGAGGAGAATTGTTTGAACCAGAAGGCAGAGGTTTCAGTGAGCTGAGATCGCACCACTGCATTCTAGCCTGGGAAACAGAGCGAGACTCTGCCTCAAAAAAAACAAAACAAAACAAAACAAAAAGCATTTTTTTGGCAGGTCCCAATGTCTATTTCAAAGCTGAAAATGTTTGCTTTCCCAAAGGGGCATAAAACTGTAATTTTGCTTAACAGCACAGTTTAAGTGGTCTTGACTCTGCATCTTAAGTTCCCAGGGTTAAGCTGGAGATCTTGAGAACAAGCAAAGAGTAAAAATAGCAACAGTGCAAAACTCCAGACATCATGTTGGCTCCGTATGGCTGTGTGGGTTGTGCACTGTGCAAGTTCAGTGTGTTGCATTACTAGGACCATGATACAAATGGCAGGGAAGTGGTAGAAACCCCACCCAAGGGGTATCCTAGGCCCATGGTGCTCCCTAGTACAAGGGCTACAAACTACTAAATGTCTAAAATCACAAGTAAAAACTGTTCATTTTGGTAGAGGAAATACTTGATTTCATATACATTTAAATTTCACAATTAAAGTCTCAAATAAGAAGCTGCCAAGTAAAAATGCTCAATGAAACATAATTTTTTTCTGTACCTGATTTTTAAGTAAAAGAGGCAAACAAGAAACAAGGCAATGATTGAATAGAAATGCTATTCTTGTTTTAAAAAAATTAGACGGTCCTAAGAATCTATGCTAAATGATTACATTAATATGCATAAAATACATAAAATATATGTACAAGGATGTTTATTGTAAGATTGTTTCTCTATTACTAAAATATAGAAGTGGTTATATAAATTATGGTGCTTCCACACATGAAATGCTATTAAGTCAATAAAAAGAATGAGTAAACTTGTAATTGCTCTCCTAAGGACAAAGCTCCAAAACATACTCTGAAAGACAAAAAGGGAATCATAGAAAAATCTAATATGATCCTGTTTATAATCAAATCTAGATAGTGTACATAAAGGGAAATTAAGGCATGAAAGAGTGCCTGGAAAGATACACACCAGTCATCTGACAGTAATAACCTATGAAGATGAACAAGGAAGTAGAGAAATTTCATATTTTATGTTGAAATTTGAACTACTTTTTTTAAATAATGAAAAGTGTTTGTGTATTAAGTGTATTATAAAAAATATCCAAATAGTTCAAAATGACAGTAAATTATAGGTTGTGTATAGTTTAATCCCAACCTGTTGCAATTTATGACAAAACAAATGGTTTAAAGTTAAAATTTCTAATATAACCTATGTCAATTACACATTCTGACAACATATATTCATTGATCACATACATTACATAAAACACTGCTCCAGGGGCTGCAGTTCCAGCAAAGAGACAGGTAAGGCCCCTGCTTGTATAGTGCTTTTGTCCAAGACAGTAAAAGAGACTCATATATTTTAAAGAGATTTTCAGTTAACCATCATTTTCATAGTAAATAATTCAATTAACTATGACAGTTTGGGCACTGTGGCAGAGAGGTTTACTGTGATTCTAGTAAAGTTTCTTCTCGGAAAGACATTCTGTGCCATAAAGAGCATTCCCTGCCTATCAAATATTCATCCTTCTCAGCCATCAATCAACTGAAGTTCCCTCAAACAGAATCCATAAAGCAGTCATACTTTCCATCCTTAGAGGGGTTTACACCTTTCCAAGCACTTTCACACATCTGCGGTGTCCTAAGAGATGGGTGACTAAGATGCAGGAGCAAAATAATATAAATTTACCATATAAAAACTTTCTTCTGTCTAGCACACTTTTCTCCTCGCTCTTTACTTGCTCAAGTTTTCCTTGTCCTTTAGTTTGCAACTTAGAAGTTACCTCTTCCAGGTGGCATTCCAGGCTGGTGTAGGGATCCCCCCTACACACTTTTATTGCTCCCTATTGCCTCCATTCCCTCACAAAGTGTGGATCATGCTGCTTTGCAATGACCAACTTGGTGGCCACATCCAGGTCACAAGGCTCAGGATTACCTGGAGTGCCCTGGATCCAAACTCACCTTCAAGAACTGACTCACCAGGTAGGTGAGTATCTGACAGTCATATTTACAGAAGCTCTCCAGGTGTTCTGAAGCAGTTAATCCCAAGATATGATGATGGAGGTGTGGACCATGTCTGCCTCTACATCACCATCATTGAAGCCACAGCTTCTGACAGTGCCTGATATATTGTTGGTGCCCAATAAGGAGCTGCTCCTTTATCTACTGGTTCTTTCAACAAATATTTACTGAGCACCTCAGCATGCCAGACTTCTGGTGAATGACAAAATGAACCAATCATGCATCCTGACAATTATACAGCTTTCATTAATAAGACTTTTTGAGTTACCTGATACCTGAAGCAACTACAGGAACCCAATCCACACCTGTCCCTGTGTCCCCTGCTGGGTGGATTAGGGAAGACAAAAAAAGATTTGGGAGCTTTTGTCACGTTCTTTAGGTGCTTCCGGGATGACATCAGTGGGTTCCAACTGCTCAGCTATGTTTATAGGTCACAGGCAAACAGAGTGGGCCCATTGCAGACTGTGAGGCAGGGTGCCTCTGTTCAATATAAGGATATAGTCCATGAGACAGAAGGTTATTACAGTGAGGTTGCACGGGGTTTCCTCCCCAATTTTATTCTGTAAGCCTTTTAGGTAAATTCCTTAACATTTTTCTTCAAAATAGTTGGATGGCATTTGTCTTAACTTTAAGGGATTCGGCTAAAATCCACTTGAGCTCTGGCCTCTAGGCAGGGAACAGGCAGCAATTCCTACAGGTCCATCTACCTGATGACATGAAGACTAGTTTATGGTTAACAAACTGTTTTTCACTCTCTTTAGAAGAGAAATCTCTGTCAAAGGTCACATAAACTTTATCATAGTCAGCAAAGCCCCTTCTTATAGGATCCTCCCTCTATATTTCTGCCCTCATCTAGCACTGTCTTCCTTGCTTGCCATGCTCTAGTCCTGCTGTATCAATAGAGTAGAGCCACCAGCCACTTGCAGCTCCTGAGCACCTGAATTGTGGCTAGCCCAAACTGAGATGTACCAGAAGTGTAAAATACAACCCAGATTTCAAAGACTTAGTACAAGGGAAACAGAAGGTGAAAGAATCCCATTCATAATTTTTTACATAGTTTATATGTTGAAATCATACTATTTTGGATATATCAAGTTTTAAAAACATATTATTAATTTCTTTTACTTTTTATGGTGACTTCCAGAAAAACTAAAATTACACAAGTGGCTTGCATCATACTTCTATTGAGCACTGCAACCACATCTGTATTGGCCTCTTGATTTCTATATTATAACAAGCATTTCCCCCACTTCTGAGGCTGTGTGTTTTTTTGTCTTCACATGAATGACTCTCCACGTCTGGCATGCCTGACTGCTGTTCACCCTTCTAAATGCAGCTTGTATAGCATCTCTGGAATAAGACTTGTTGAATGTATATCTGTCTATGACCTGCAGCAAAGTTAGCCAAAATGCTAAAAAGGGGGACAGAGGTGTCTGCCCAGACTTGAGCCTGGGTCTCCCCAGAGCTGACTTTCCAGTGATAATAAAATGTCCCCACCCAAATCTCATCTTGAATTGTAGCTCCCATAATTCCCACATGTTATGAGATGGACCCGGTGGGAGGTAATTGACCCATGGGGGCAGGTCTTCCCCATGCTGTTCTCATGACAGTGAATAAGTCTCAGGAGATCTGATGGTTTTATAAAGGGGAGTTCCCCTACACAAGCCCTCTTGCCTGCCACCATGTAAGACGTGCCTTTGCTTCTCCTTTGCCTTCCACCATGATTATGAGGCTTCCTCAGCCACGTGGAACTGTGAGTCCATTAAACCTCTTCCCTTTATGATTTACCAAGTCTCAGGTTTGTCTTTACTAGCAGAGTGAGAACAGACTAATACAGGTAATAAAGACTTGAAGGACATGAGGTAGGAAGGAAAGACAAAGTAGAGGAGGAGAAACCAAGAGTGTTACCAAGCCTTAGCCTGATGACAACAGGCAGTGCTTGCAGAGAGACAAACACTCTTGCTTTAAGAGGAATAAATCAAAGTGGCTTCAGATACATTAACCCTAACTTGTCATTTGAGAAGACAGCCCTTTATATTTAGAATGGCTAGGAAAGACTCCTTCTAGATGATTTGGTGCTAATGTTAAGAACATCATGCAAGGTGTCCAGTTCGATGGCTGTCATTACCTTCTCTAAATCTTGTTGGCCCATACCATATCAACAACAAAATAAAGAAACCAACCAAGTCAACAACAACAAAACATCGTCAACAACAACAAAACATCACCAACAACATAAAAATTAGAATATCTAAGAGCCTGTGCATGCGTACTTATGTGCTGGGCACTGTTTTACACATTCCATATATTAACTTAATCTTTCCAATAAGTCTTCAAGGTAGCCACCATTATTGTCCCCATTCTATAGATGCAGACTGAAACCTAAAAATGTCAAGGACTTGTCCATCATCACTGAGCTGGTAAGTGGACGATCAAGGATTTAAACATAGGCAGTGTGGATCCCAAGCCTGTGCTCTTAACCCTTGCAGTATATACCACTCTACATCTTCTGTACTATTCTCTATTGACAGTATCTATGAAGCTAGCACTTCATGGTATCAGGATATGATACTTTCTTAATTATTCATTATTTCGTCTATGCATGCCTTCTTTTCCCAGCTACAGCATTCACTGTTTGAAGGGAGAGATTCAATCATCTCCTTCTCTGTACCCCACACCAACTTATCCTGTTGTAAGCTCATGGTCAACAGATGACTGCACTGTGTTACTAAATGCCAGGAAATACATAGAAGTTGTGACTGCTTACATATTCATGGAAGAAAACCCCAACTCCTATCATCCAAGGTTGAAACTAGGTCTTCTTTCCTATTGGGGGAAATTTCTGCAGGTGTGAGTAATTAGAAAATTAAACATTAATTAACAATTCAAGTGACTGATTGTGTTAGCAAGTTGCTTGTTAACCGCACAGGTAAATATTGTGCCCCCATATGATGTTTAAAAATAAGGTCCCTTGAGCATATTAAGTAGTAGAGGTGGTTGACTCAAGATTCAAGAGTTTCCTGACCCCTTTAATATGTCACATTTATAAGTATGTATATAACAAAACTATTGGGAAAGGGGATTGCCTTACTCACTAACCTTGCCTTATCGTCTTACAAAATATCTTATATTAAAAGAGAAAAAAGGATGACAGCCCTGTGTCTATCATCTATTACTCATTATCCTGGGAAAACAAACAGCCCCAGAATCTTTCTTTAATGAATATAAGCTCTCCTAGTACGTGCTTATCTTTATCTCACGTTTGCTCTCCCTCATTTCAAAACCCTATTTCTCTTCTGCCCTTTATGTCTTCAAAAGAGATGCTGATATTAATTACCTTGCTTCTCTAACCCCTCATCCTTTTCAGCCCCAAACAATCAGGTTTCTGCTTTTAATCTTCCACCAAATCTATTTTCTCATGATCTACCGAAGTCACCCTACTAAGTAAATGTTTCTGGACAGGTATTTTCAGTGCCCATTTCCCTTGACCAACCTGTGGCCCTTGACTTACTGGAAAAAATCACTCCACTCCTGCCCTTTGTAATATTATTCTCAGCTGTAATTCTAGCCTCTGTCCTGCAACCTCCAGCTTGATTTTACTATATAAACACTGCTACTTCCTAACAAGTTCACCAGATATACAAAATAACCCTGTATTTCCCACTGAAGTAAATTAGATTGTTGTTCAGTAAATATTCACTCTCTCTTTACTTCTTATTCCTGAGAATTGTATACTGTCACATTCCTTTGATATCAGACTTCATTTGGCTTAAGACATGTGAATGGAGCAGGGGCTTAAAACGTGATGTGCATTCCTGTCTTTCACTATGAGAAGCAGATGTCTTAGTTTTCTGCTGGGTCTTGAAGGATGACAGACACGTGGACCTAACTCACACCCTGTAGTCAAAACAAGCCAAGCTGGCCCACAGACACAAGAATCAGAGTAAATGACTGTTATTTCAATCCACCAAGTACTGAGGACAGTTTGGTACACATGAGTTTTATGAAACAGTTAACTGATGCGCCCATACAAATGTTAAACCTTTGTTCACTCTTATCCTTTTGCCTGAAATATTGCAATTGCCCCTGATGGAAATTTTCTCTTTTTCCTCTACTTCTACAGTGTTACCTCTCCCATGCCACTTCTCTAACTTCATGTCCTGTATTCTCTCCCTTATTATGTTTTAAACTCCTTTGAAGAGCAAAACATCAAAAGTTCTCATCCCTAGACGGAAACAAATTAAAATTTGCTCATTCATTCATTCATTCATTCATTCAGCAAATGTCTGGATTTTATAAATGAGTTTCTGTCTCAAAGGTATTTAATATAACACCTGGCTCAGCTTCATGGACTAGAGACACATTATCACTGAGGTCATGTTGTTACTGCTTTTGCTACTCCTGCTAACTGTTCCAAAGGAAAAAAAAAAAAAAAAAAAAAACCATTCATTTTAAAAGCATGATGTTCCTGTTGGCAGAAATTACAATAGTTTCTTCTCTTGGTGTTTACTCCCCCAACACTTTCCTCAGCTCTTCATTTCTGATATTCAATTACCCTTTTTCTGCTTGGCTTTTCTCACTTTCCCAGAAGACTTACCCTGGGAAACTTTACTGTTTTCACTGGTCTACATTTGCACTAGTTGGTTTAATTACCAAGTGAATCTACAGCCTCTCAGGACATTTGACACATCTCCCTTTCACTGGATCCAAGACATGGAGCAATGAAAACGAATGGGTGAATGTTACAGCAAACTCAACCAAAATTTATTTTGCCTGGATTCAAGGATTAGGCTAACAGGCTAGCCAGTTTCAGCCCCTCTAAAACGTCACCTTTTGGAATGACAAAAACCTTAATAAGATTTGGAACCAAAGTTCCTATGACCAGAAACCGCTCAATATATATGCGTCATACACAGGAAATAAAGGCACATTTTAAACTAGAGCTGCTGGGTCATCTTTAAAATGGCAGACTGCCTGTCAAGAGGACCAGTGGAATAATCAATCACTCAACTTAAAGTGGGGAGCTCCTTTAAAATGCTAGGGTGATGGGGTATGGGCACAAAGTGAATAGCTGTGACAGTACAGTTCCTCAGCCAAGATCCACGAATGTAAGCACCAGTGGGAAGAGCACTAGACCAAGAGGCTCAAAAATATACTGTGGCCTTGAACTAGTCACTTAACAAGTGCTCATTGTATCATTTAAAAAATAATACACTAGAACTCCATGAATCCAATTAAATTTAATTCCATATTATTCAAGTGTTTGTTTAAAATGATATTTCTCAAAGCAATGGTCAAATGAGTTTGGGAATCAGTAGATTAAAGAAGGTTAAGCAGGTTTCTGTTCCATGGAACTTCTCAGTGACTTTAATATTCTACTGTGCACCGTGAAGCTTTCAGACCTGGTGGATGTGGTATGGTACATTCCCCAAACTAACAGGAACCAAAGACCCTGTTTGTTTACCATGGACAGCCTTGTAGGACTCCTATTCTCTATAATACGTGGCCATCTATTATAGAAGAAAAAGAGATACTAAAGAGAATACTCTTCTTGGGTCCTGGTCCTGAGGCCTGGCATTCTCATGAAGCTGAGTTTATGCACTCCCCTGTGATTTATGCCATACCTCTGAATCCTTATAATGATGTACCTTTTTGATCTTAAGATGGCTTTAACTGGTAACTATCATTTGTAAGCAAAAGTACCTTATTAAACAAGAAAAACAGGTATGTGTGAGTTCTGAGTAAATATTGCTAATTTATTTCTATCTGCAATTGTTACTTGGGCTGAAACAAAAGTTCCAGGTAAGTATGATAGTCATTTCGCCAGAGGAGCCTCAATAATCCCTGAGCTGAAATACTTTCATACATCAAGACGTAATCATCTAATATTAGGAAAGCCATTAAGGAATACAATTACTACTGGAAATGAAGACCTTTTACAGGAGAACAGACATGATGGTTTTCCTTAAAAGCTCTTCCCTTTTCCACATCCACTTTCTTCTACTTTAAAATGAAACTGACTTCATTTTCAAGTGACCTTTTATAAAGTCCAAACATCAAGTGTCGTAAATATTCTAAGAATTCAGAATGAGCTCCAGTACTGTAATATTAAGTTGGATATGCCAGAAACTCAGAAAAGCCTATTTCTCTTTCTTTAAATAGGCAACTTATAAAATTATTCATATTGTCTTCCTAGACTCCCATTATGTTCCTTGTGCAAGAAAGTGAAAGTGCTTTATACAAGCCACACTGTGGGGTAATATGGCTGAACTAAGAGCTTTCAGAAGGATTCTTCTCTTCTTCTCTACTTCTGCTGCTGCTGCTTTTTTTCAAAGAAAGGAGATCAGAGGCATATTGTGGTTAGCAATGCATGTTTATGTAGTGAGACACCAGATTAGAAATGATTATTATCATGTCACCTAACAGAGTGATAATAATGGTACTTTGAGATGGTACAGCTCAGCTGTTGAGGATTCCTACTACAATAATTATTTTAAAATTAATTTTGAAGAGAAAAAGGAAAGAAAGATGATTGAAACCATTAAAGCAATTCTGATAAATAAGAAAAAAAAAAAACCCAAACACTATGTTTTATTCCTAAGGCAAGCACAAAAAATAAAATAATCACCAAAGTGGGACATAATTGAAAGATAAAAGGAACATTCATTTTCCCCGACCAAGGGAAACAATAACTGAAAACAATTTAAGGCAAAAAGTTAAGCTTCTATTCTGGGCAAGGGAGAGTTGGACTGCATTTATGTGCTAATAATCTATTTATAACAAATAACTGGTTAAATAAGATAGACAAAACTTAGTAGACAGAAATATATTTTTTTCCATAGGAAACAAAGCATTTAAAAGAGAAGTGTTGCTGAAAATAATGACAATTAAAAATCATTCAAGGACTCTAAAGTATATTTCAGGCAGAAAGAGAGCAGCCTAAGGAGGACTTATTACAGGATTGAAAGCATCACTGTGAATTCATAATTTTTAATATATAAACTGAGAGATATGGAAATATATATAGTATGTGTATAAGTACACATGCATATAAATACACATGCATATATTTCCTACCTCTATTCACAGAGAGGCTGAGGCAATGATACCCCACTATCAATTAGCATACCAGACATCCAGATCTTGGTTTCTAAATACCATTCTCCAAAAAATAAAAATAAAAAAGGAACCAGACCTCCTTGGAGAAGTGGCTGGCTCCATTAATGGGACACGAAAGGAACAAGATGAGATTGGAATATCCTGTGGTGCCACAAAGTTACAAATGGCCAAAAAAAAAAAAAAAAAAAAAAACCCAAAATTGTGGGGACAGGTCAAAAGAACACGTGAGCCAGAATGAAGGGATTCCCCTGGCTAAATAGGGACAGTTTGAGAAATAAAATGATAATGGTAACTGATAATATCCCAGAGACTAAAGAATAAAAATAAATCTATGATTCTACTTCACACACCCACCCACCCACCCACCCACCCACACACACATATATATATATATACACATAGAGAGACAGAGAGCGGGTGGGGGGGAGGATACAAAGTAACATGTAGGATGAACAAGTCTAGAGATCTAATTTACAATATGATGACTATGGTCAATAAAATTGAATTATATTAGAGTTTTTTGTTAAATAAGTAGATTTTAGCTGCTCTCTTCACAAAAAAAGTAACTCTGAGATGACAGACATTGATTTGCTTTATGTAGTAACCATCTTATTGTATATATATATCCCATAACATCATATTTTAAACCTCAAATACACAAAATAAATTAAAAAAAAATGGGAGGTGGGGGAGAAAAGCCCTTCCTTACAGAATTTCAAGTCATAAATAAGGAATAATTAAATTAGAAAGTTACCATTTAACAATCATCACAACAGTAACTTTTCAGGTAAGAATCATTAGTAGTGAATGCAAAAAAAGAATGGGTAAAAGTATAAGAAAAAAGACACTACATTTTCTAAAAGTATATTCCTACAAGATACTTATTGATTACAAAAGGAAAAATAGCAATTTTCCAGTGGAGAAACCTGGTAGACACCACAGCAACAAAGTGATCAAAGTTAATACCAAGAATGGGAGAAAGGAGCATCAGTGTCTCCTGATATAATGCACTAAGAAGGATATAATACTCCCTCTGTAGGATTCTGGCCAAAATGCAAAATCTGATTCTAACCATGAAGAAATGCCACATCAGACAAACTCCAGAAACATTCTGAAAAGCAATAGGCTGTGCTTTTCAAAAATGTCAAGGTCATGAAAGACAAAGTCTGAGGAATTGTTTGAGATTAAAGAACACTAAAAGACAGGACAACTAAACACAATGTGTGATCCTGGAATGGATCCTGGACCCAAATAAAAGACATTGGCAGCATTTCTGTAAGGTCTGTAGACAAGAAATAGTTTTAGATCAAGGTTAATTTCTTGGTTCAGTAATTATACTATGTTTTTCTAAGAGAATGTCTTGTTTAAATACACTAAAGGAGCAAAGAGGTATCATGTAACTTGCTTTCAAATATTTCACTAAAAATTATATATACATTTACACACATGTAACGTATATGTATGCACACTCATATATAGTTGAGAGAGAGAAAATATAATGGAAGTAAGTTAAGTATTAGTATCTGGGGATCTGAGGGAGGAGAGTAGAGGGATTCTTTACACTATGCTTGCAACTTTTTTTTTGCAACTCTAAAATTATTTCAGAATTAAAAGTTAAAAAAGAAAAGAGAGAGAACTTGAGTTAATACTGCAGCTGTACCACAAAGTGTCCTGGAACAAGTGACTTGTCTTCATTGAGGCTCGGCTCCTCCTTTGCAAAATAGAGACAACATGACTTCATAGGGTGATCGGGGTGGACAAACAAGATGGTGCTGCAAAGCTCCAACCCAAGAGCTGGCCCCTGAAGCACATAGTAAGTATAGCTACTGTTGTTTTTGGTAAATCTAAAATACAACAACCTACTAGAGGGCATTACTGTTTGAAGGCAGTTTGGGGGCACCCAAGTTGATGTGCAGGCTGAAGAGACAATGCTGTCCTATGTCAGGAGCAGAAACACAGGCTCCTCACACCTGCTTTTAAATGGGGCTTTTTACTTTCTAAAATGTGTTTCTACACAATTGAAGACAACATTACTTTTTCCAGAGTGGGAGGACGAAAGCAATTGTGGGTGGGGGCTTCTTGAGAAGAGGGGTTGATATTTTTTTATCTTTAAAAAGGTCTCAGAACAGTTAAAAAATTTTTTCCTTAAGCAGCCTCCCTCTGCTCCCTGCTCCCACCAGCTGCTCCTTCTCTCAGCCTGCCCTTCCCTTTGTCCCTTCACCATTTTCCCCTCTCTCCTTTTTGCTTCCAGTCACTCATATGCCACCCACTCCTGAGAACCCTACCTTCTCTTATTTTTTTGTTTGGCTTTGTTTTGAAAAAAATATTAATCCCAAATGAACAAAGAAGATATGTGGGAAGGAAGTAAATGGTGAGCTCTTCCTTACTTCACCACCTGTCAAGTTTTAAGTTCTTCCTCTAACTCACACTAACCTTCTGCGCAACCATAAACTTCGGTGCTTGCCAAAGCCCCAGAAAATCCTAAGTAAAAAGCAGAAAATGAATGCAGGGAAGGGGGTGCATTCTTATTATTCACGAGATCTGAAAAACACAATGCCCAGAATGTCAAATGATATTACTCTATTAAAAAGATACAGTAAAGATGTGCTAATGATAGATTTTTTTCTACTCCAATATGTTGTAAATATTATAAACTATCATTTACTGTCATTATTTTAATGATGTAGAATGTTGAAAACTCAATATGGGTTAATTGACAAATATGTAATTTTGAAAAGAGAAAAAAATATCTTTTCTATTTCCATGTGATGTCCCATTACTTGACAGTTCAAAATGTGGATACAGCCAAAAGAAAAACAATGAAGGTCAAGGAGGATCAAAATTTACCTAATAGAGTACATATCTGTTAGAAATCACTTTCCTGAAATATCTTCTCTGATTTTAGAAAACTGAAAAAACAGAAAATACACTACCTTTGACAATGCTTGCGATTAAGGGTTGTGCTTGTGTATGGGGGTTGGAGAACATTTGCTAGGATAGGAGAAAACTGCCAGACACAAGTTCAGATTTAACAGAAATAGCTTTCAAATCAGGAGTCTAGCCATCAACCAGTTTTAGATGGACAGTCCCAGTTTCAAGTAAATAAAATATCTGCATATTAGAGCCTTGTAGCCCTACTTAGCTGCTAATAAATTTTCTGAGATTTACTTCGCCTTGCTTAATTTCATCCAGGCACTGATTATTTTTTCATTCTTTATTCACCAAAGATTTACTAAGCACTTCCTTATACAATAAATTCTGAGCAAGGTGCTAAGACATGAAGAATAAAACAGGTCTGGCTGGAGACTGCATGGAACTGCCAGTCTGTCTGAGCCTGTTTGAATTCATAAAGTCCCCGAGAAAGAAGAAACAGGTGAGGATTAGCAACCCTGTGAGAGCATTTACAAAGAAGGGAGTGCAAAAGAAGAAAATAGCACCAGAGCTCAGGAGGGCAATGGTATTACTTACTAAGGGTGCAGTTTGTTTGATGACAAAGTTGGTCTCAAAAGTGAATGCAGTGATTGTGTTAGATGCAAACACTTGGATGAAATAGATAACTGTTCTTGTGACCTTGCCAGGAAAGAGGAGGAGTGAAAGAGAGGGCTAGACTTCTAGTCTCCTCTCTGAGTTTTGCATTCACTGGCATCCATGTACCTCTAGGCATGGGAGTGCAGGCATATATCTCTACCAAGGTACATGACATGTAATGAAAGGAAGGGACAGAGACCAGGAAAGAGAAAGCAAAGAGAGAGAAATAGATAGGGAGATGGAATGAGGTAGGCAAATCTTAGAGGAATGCAGTCCTTCTCCAAGTTTGGTGCAGGAATGTTCCCATTAGAATCACCTGAGGGGGTTATTTAAAATGCAGATTCCTGGGATCTGACCCAGGTCTGGTGAACCTGAATGTCTGTGGCTGGGACTCTAAGATTTGCATTTTATATAAGTGTTGGGGGTGGTTCTGCATATGAAAATTTAAGATCAGACCACTCCCTAAATCCAAGGGTGCTATTTTACTATTGACTTGACCAACAGTATAAATGGATGTCTTCAAAGCCTTGTGACCACAACCCCAAGCAGCCTGATCCACTTACTTCTCTGCATCACACTCCCTCCTCTCCCACCAAGGAAAACAGAGTGATCCTGAAGTTGCCTAAAACTCAACTCGATCTACTCCTCCTCATTAGTAATAAGGTACTGTTCAAGGACCTGTTGGCTAATCATTCATATCCTCATTGAGATGCCAGCACATCCCACCCAACTATTAACTATGGATGGACTCCAACCAGGAAATCCAAAACTATATGCTGCTTACTGAATGACAATAATAAATGTAGGCTCTTATTTAATTATGCTGTGGTTTACTAACTATCCGATAATAAGGAAAAACTCTAGTTTATTATAGATGTGTGGGGGGTGTGGATACGTGTGTGTGTTTTGAGAGATATATACAGGACCCTAATCAGAGAGAGTGCCAGGAATAACAGCCACGCATGCCAGGCATCTTTTCTGTTTCTTTTTCAGTTACTTGAATCCACCTGTGATAAACTTGCCAAAAGAAAAAGGAAGTACAATAACCACAAACATTAAGTGATTTTTTGTTGTTGTTCTACAAACTCGGTGAGTTCACTGCATTGTCTACTTATCTGTTTTTGTAATTTCAACTTTTATTTTGATTTGGGGGTATACATGCGGGTTTGTTCCACAGGTATATTGCATGATGCTCATGTTTGGGGTATGATTAATACCATTACCCAGGTAGTGAGCATAGTACCCAATAGTTCTTTTTCAATCCTTGACCCCCTCCTTCCCTCCCACTAGTCCCCAGTGTTTATGGCTGCCATTTTCATGTCCATGTGTACCCATGTTTGTTTGTTTAACTCTCACTTATAAGTGAGAACATGTAGTATTTGGTTTTCTGTTCCTGTGTTAATTTGCTTAGGATAATGACCTGCAGCTGCATTCATGTTGCTGCAACAGACATGATTTCATTCTTTTTTATGGCCATGTAGTATTCCATTGTGTATGTGTACCATATTTCCTTTATCTAATCCACCATTGATGGGCACCTAAGTTGATTTCATGTCTTTGCTATTGTAAATAGTGCTACAATAAACATACAGGTAGATGTTATCAGTTTGGTGGAACAGTTTGTTTTCTTTTGAATATATATCCAGTAATAGAATTACTGGGTTGAACAGTAGCTCTGTTTTAAGTTCATTGAAAAACCTCCCAACTGCTTTCCACAGAGGCTGAACTAATTTATGTTCCCACCAACAGTGTATAAGCATCACCCTTTCTCCACAGTTTCACCAGCATCTATGTTTTTTCTGGCTTTTTATTAATAACTATTCTGAATGGTGTGAGATGGTATCTCACTGTGGTTTGGATTTGTATTTCTCTGATGATTAGTGAGGTTGAACATTTTTTCATGTTTGTTTGCTGCTTGTATGTGTTGTTTTGAGAAGTGTCTGTTCACGTATTTTGTCCACTTTTTAATAGGGCTGTTTTTTGCTTGTTGAATTGTTGAAGTTCCATATAGATTCTGGATATTAGATCTTTGTCAGATGCATAGCTCGCAAATATTTTCTCCCATCCTGTAGGCTGTCCGTTTTCTCTGTTGGTAGTTTCTTTTGCTGTGCTCAAGCTCTTCGATTAGGCCCTACTTGTTAAATTGTGTTTATGTTACAATGCTTTTGAAGACTTTGTCATAAATTATTTCCCAAGGCTGATGTCCAGCATGACATTTCCTAACTTTTCTTCTAGGATATTTATAGTTTAAGGCCTTACATTTAAATATTTAGTCCATTTTGAGGTAATTTTTTTATATGGTGAAAGGTAGGGGTCCAGTTTCTTTCTTGTGCATATAGTTAGCCAGCTATCCCAGCAATAACAATAGGGTGTCCTTTTTCCATTGCTTAATTTGTTGACTTTGTCAAGATCAGACAGTTGGAGGTGTGAGGTTTTATTTCTGGGTTTTTTATTCTGTTCAATT